>NC_057852.1:79316742-79946242 GCF_015237465.2 Chelonia mydas
GGTTCAGACAATGGCACAACAGGAGTCTATGCGGCTACAGCGGGAAACCAATCAATTATTGATGAGCCAGGCGACTCAAGATCATGCCCTCTTGAGAGAGGTGGTGGACCACCTGAAGATCCTCACGACCCAGGCCTGGAGGTCCGACGGGACGTGAACCCTGAGTGCCACTGGTTGTCAGCCAAAGATGACGTCAGGAGATGCTGTAGAGGCATATCTCCCCTCATTCGAAAGGAATGCTCAGCGTGAGGCGTGGCCCCAGGAGCAGTGGGCCAGCATTCTCACCCCTTTTTTGTGTGGAGAGGCCCAGAAGGCCTACTTTGACTTGCCTGCCACGGATGCCACTGACTATACCCGTCTGAAGGCAGAGATCCTAGCACGATCAGGGGTAACGGCAGTGGTAAGGGCCCAGAGGTTCCATGAGTGGAAATACCAGGAAAACAAACCCCCGAGGTCCCAGCTATTCGACCTCATACACCTCGCGCGGAAGTGGTTACAGCCCGAGGTGTGCAGGCCAGAGGAGATTTTGGAGACCCTGGTCATAGACCATTACATGCGGGGACTGCCGCCAGATCTCCGCAAATGGGTAGGCCAGAACAATCCGTCCACGTATGACGAGATGATCACGCTGGTAGAAAGACGAATGACAGTCAGGGAACTGACCCGACTACCCAAGGAAGGCCCCTTTCAAAGCAAGCACCCGACCCCAACCCTGGAAGGTTGGGCAGCCAAACCCCCGGGGAGTCCTAGGTGGAAGAAGGTGGGGGCCGAAAACCAGCGGGGACCCCAGAAGGAAGGGATTGGCTTGAGTGGGGGGAACCCTGGGACTAAACCCCTAACCCCCGGGTAGGGGAGTGATTAAAAGCAATTATAGATGTTATGCATGTGGGGAGTGGGGACACATAGCAGCACAGTGTCCCAGCACCGAGGAGCCTATGCAATGTAACTTGGGGGATTGGGAGGTCCCATGCTCCCTTATCTACCTCGCGGGGGTCACATTAGCCCTGCATAATTACACCAGGCCAGGGAGGATAAATGGAGCAGAGACTACAGTGCTTGTGGACTCTGGGAGTGCTATCACCCTCATATCGGGTAAGCTGGTAAAAAGTAGTCAGCTGCTACAAGCCAAACGCGTAGCAGTGATGTGCGTGCATGGGGCCGAGCCATTACCCCACCATCCCAGTGGAGATAGAGGTTCAGGGAAACCCCATTGAGGTGACCGTGGGCGTAGTTCCTAAACTCCCATATCTGTAGTCATTGGGAGGGACTATCCAGGGTTTGATAATTTACTCCCCCCTGAGAGGCTGGAGGGAGGTGGGGACCCTAAGGACAGCGATTCGTCACCGGGGGAATGTCAACCCCCGATGTTTGCTGAGATTTCTCAGGATCTGTTCTCAGAAAAACCCGGAAAACAAAAAGAGAGGAAGGCCGCGAAGGCCTTGGGAACCCGGATCCTGACCCCGGGCCAGAAGACCTCCCTAGTAGGCAGATGGACACGAGCAGCCCACAGAGAAACTTCCACCACAGAAGGTGAGCCAGAAGCTGCCCCCAGCCATGACGGCAGCGAGCTGTTGGAAGAAGCAGAAGCTGGCCCCTGGGAGCTTGGGCAGGTTAGTCCCAGGAGAGAGACTTTTGGGCGGGACCAGGCGGAAGACCCCAGATATTATGATGCCAGGAAAGAGGTGGCCGAGATCGATGGGATACCCGTGGATGGGAAGGTCCGGGGTCCCGGACTTTACTTTATAGTGAAGAAAGATCTCCTGTACCGCGTGGTGCAAATGCAGGAGCAAGAGATACAACAACTTCTAGTGCCACAAAAAGCCATATTGAGTCTCGCCCACAGTCACCTGTTTGGAGGACACCTAGGGGTAGAGAAAACCCAGGCACAGATCCTGCAGAGGTTGTTCTGGCCAGGAGTACATGAAGATGTCCGGCGATTCTGCACCTCTTGTCCGGAGTGTCAGTTACATAGCCCTCGCCCGCACTTGCGGGCTCCTTTGATACCTCTTCCAATAATAGAGGTTCCTTTCGAACGGGTAGCCATGGATCTGGTAGGGCCCCTAGAGAAGACAGCTCGGGACCACCAACATGTGCTTGTTGTACTGGACTATGCAACCAGGTACCCGGAAGCTGTTCCCCTGCGCAACACAGCTTCCAAGACAATAGCTAAGGAGCTAGTACAGATCTTTGCCTGGGTTGGGCTACCCAAGGAGATATTGACTGATCAAGGGACACCTTTCATGTCCAAGTTGATGAAAGATCTCTGTTCGTTGCTCCATGTACAAGCCCTACGGACCTCGGTATACCACCCGCAAACAGATGGCCTTGTAGAAAGGTTCAATAGGACCTCAAGGCCACGATCAGGAAAGTGGTGAGCTGGGATGGGAAAGCTTGGGATACCCTATTGCCTTACCTCATGTTCGCCATCCGGGAGGTTCCGCAAGCCTCCACGGGTTTCTCTCCATTCGAACTACTATATGGGCGCCACCCTCGGGGCATATTGGATATAGCCAGAGAAGCCTGGGAAGAGGATCCAAATCCCAGAAGGAACATAGTTGAGCATGTACTGCAGATGAGAGATTGGATAGCCCGAGTTACGCCCATTGTACGGAAACGCTTGGAGAGAGCACAGGAGACCCAACGAACCCATTATAACCACCAAGCAAAGCTTCAGCGGTTCCAACCAGGGGATCGGGTGATGGTACTAGTGCCCACAGCAGAAAGTAAACTGTTGGCCCAGTGGCAGGGACCCTTCAAAATAATCGAAGCCGTGGGACAGATGACTATAAGGTGTGGCAGCAAGGCCGCCAGAAATCGGAGCAAATTTACCACATCAATCTTCTAAAACCTTGGCATGATCGAGGGGCATGCTTAGTCATGCAGGAGACCCTTCCCAAGGAGGATAACTTACACGAGCAAGTGAGGATATCATCCGACTTGACGCCGATCCAAAAGATCGAGGCAGCCGACACAATTAATCGCAACCGAGATGTGTTCTCTACAAAACCAGGGCGGACGACTGAGACCTATCACCATATCCACACGATCCCTGGAGCCAAGGTAACATTGAGACCCTACCGAATCCCAGCAGCCAAAAGAGGAGAAATCAAGGCCGAAGAAAAGAAAATGTTAGAATTAGGGGTTATTGAAGAATCTTAGTCAGTGGTCCAGTCCAATTGTTCTAGTGCCTAAACCTGATGGTACCATGAGATTCTGTAATGACTTTCGCCGACTGAATGAAATATCCCAGTTTGATGCATACCCCATACCATGCATCGCCGAACTGGTTGACCAACTGGGTAGTGCCCGATTCTTGACTACACTGGATCTGAGAAAAGGGTACTGGCAGATTCCTCTGACCAAAGAAGCTAAAGAAAAGACAGCATTCTCCACCCCGGATGGGCTATTCCAGTACACCGTCCTCCCTTTTGGGCTACCTGGGGCCCCAGCCACATTCCAGCGCCTCATGGATAAGCTGCTGCGCCCTCATACTAGTTATGCAGCTGCATACCTAGATGATGTCATCATCCATACTGCCACCATCAGCCAGACTGGGGAACCCACTTGGAGAAAGTTGAGGCAGTACTGCACACCTTAAGGCGGGCTGGCCTCACTGCTAATCCCGCTAAATGTGCCATAGGGCTAGCAGAGGCTAGGTACCTGGGATATATTGTGGGAAGGGGCATAGTGAAGCCCCAAATGAATAAGCTAGAGGCAATTCAAAACTGGCCCCGGCTGATCCGAAAGAAGCAGGTCCGTGCGTTCTTAGGCATGGTAGGCTACTACTGACGTTTTATTCCCCACTTCGCCTAACGGACCTGGTGAAGGCCTGAGGTCCAGACATGGTAAAGTGGACCGACGCAGCAGAGGGGGCATTTACAGACCTTCAGACGGCCCTCTGTAATGACCCCGTACTCATAGCCCCAGACTTTAACAGGGAATTTATTTTACAAACAGGCGCTTCTGAGGTGGGGTTGGGGGCAGTTCTGTCACAAATGGTGGGAGAAGAGGAACACCCGATCCTCTACCTAAGCAGAAAGCTTCTCCCAAGAGAACAGAAATACGCAGTAGTCGAGAGAGAATGCCTTGCTGTCAAATGGGCTATGGAGACACTGCGTTATTACATTTTAGGCCGGAGATTTACTCTTGTGACGGACCATGCACCCCTCCAGTGGATGCAGCGGAATAAGGAAAAGAATGCAAGGGTCACTAGGTGGTTCTTATCCCTCCAACCATTCCAGTTCCGCATACGGCACAGGGCTGGATGCCAGCATGGCAACGCTGATGGTCTGTCACGAGCATACTGCCTGGTGTCCCAAGGTGCCTCAGGCGTCTATGGTGTTGAGTGTGGGGGGGGGGGGGGGGGAGATATGTGATGGGGCAAGGCCAGATGGCTATGGAAAAGTAGTGGGAGATAGATAGATTAGCTCCAGGCTAAACAAATCCCTGGTACCAGGATAAGTGAAATGGCAGCTGCTCCAGGTCAATTAAGACACCTGGGGCCAATTAAGAACTTTCCAGAAGGCAGGGAGAAGGCTAGGTTGATTGGGACACCTGAAGCCAATCAGGGGCTGGCTGAAACTACTTAAAAGCCTCCCAGTTAGTTAGGTGGGTGCGCATGTCAGGAGCTGTGGGAGGAAGTTGTGCTGTTGGAGAGGCTGAGTAGTACACATCATATCAGGCACAAGGAAGGAGGCACCCTGAGGTAAGGGTGAAGTGGAGTTTGAGGAAGTGAGGGCTGCTGTGGAGGAAGTAGCCCAGGGAATTGTACATGTTATGTTTCTAAAAGATCAGCTACCATAGCTAATACTATTAGGGTCCCTGGGCTGGAGCCCGGAGTAGAGGGTGGACCCAGGCTCTCCCCGCACCTTTGCCCCCAATTAATCACTGAGACTGGGAGACAACAGAGACTGTGCAAGGAAGGATAACTTCTCCTCACCTCCCTCTCTGGCTTATGATGAAAATGGCTCAGTAGACTGTGACCCTTGTCTCTAGAGAGAGAAGAGTTACGTGGAGGGTCACAGTGAGCCTCTGAGGCTAGCGCAATCCGCCAGGAAACGCGGGACCCACGGAGGCAAGGACAGAGCTTTGTCACAGTATATAACCAGAATTTGCTCCCTTCGTGGCATCAGTTAAAAACACTGGGGCAAGTTAATCCCTTCTGAATCTAGATGGACCTTGGGAGTTGCAGTGGGATGAATCTGGGATGCTGTGTTGTATGTTAGCCTGTAACTCGGCAAGTGCATTTTGTACAAGCGGATAGTGAGGGTTTGCATGATAAAACTGGTGTTAGAATTACAGGATAGCTGATCAATTTTAGTTCAACAGTTTGTAATCCATTTCTATATAATAATGAAGATCTTAACTTTTTAACTGTGTTAAATACCAAGATAAAATTCTCTTTACTAAAGGATTCTCTTCTTATAACCAAAGAAGATACAGAGTGCTGAGCCTTTTAACCTTCATGATGATCATGGTCTTCCAGTTATGTACATCCTAATGTTGTCTGATTTATCAGATATTTTTCAGCTTCAAGTTCCATTATGGGATTTTTTAAGTTCTAAAGAATTAAATCCATTTTACACTTTGGCTATCCCCACTAACACTAATATAATCCAAGTTCTGTAGTAACGGTATTATGAACCCTGCTTTTGAAGGATAGTAATAATATGTATCTGGCAAACATTGCAACAAGAGTGTATGATTTTATATATAATTAAAATTTGATTAAGTTCTTGGTTCTGTATATAAAATCTAAATTTTGTGTTGGTTTGGTTCTTGTGCAATCTCTTAGTTGAAAAAGAAAAATGAACACTTGCAAAATGCTGAATACAGTTTCTGGCTCCCATTAGCTTAACCCTTGGGACTGAAGCATTCCAAGCATAGTTGTGGTGGGGTATTGCAAGACTGGGTAGGGGAGAAGTTGAAAGTTGGGGCCTACATCATTGAGGGCTCTAAAAGATAATAAGCAGTATGTTGAATTTCACCCTGAAATAAAGCAGTCACTGTAAAGCACAAAGCAGGAGTGATCTATTTAAAATGTGAACTAATACCTGCTGTGGTAGTGGGTAATGCTACTGAAAGCCACAAGCTGACCATCCAGTTTAACTTAAGGGGCATTCTTCTGCTTTTCGCAGGCTTTTGTAAAAAGAAAAGGAGGACTTGTGGCACCTTAGAGACTAACAAATTTATTAGAGCATAAGCTTTCGTGAGCTACAGCTCACTTCATCGGATGCATGCAGTGGAAAATATAGTGGGGAGATTTTATATATTCAGAGAACATGAAACAATGGGTGTTACCATACAGACTGTAACAAGAGTGATCAGGAAAGGTGAGCTATTACCAGCAGGAGAGCGGGGCGGGGGGGGGGGGGGGGGGGGGGGGGACGGGACGGGACAGACACCTTTTGTAGGGATAATCAAGGTGGGCCATTTCCAGCACTTTACAAGAACAGTAGGAGGGGAAATAAACAAGGGGACATAGTTTTACTTTTTGTAATGACACATCCACTCCCAGTCTTTAGTCAAGCCTAAGTTAATTGTATCCAGTTTGCAAATTAATACCAATTCAGCAGTCTCTCGTTGGAGTCTTTTTTTGAAGTTTTTTTGGTGAAGAATTGCCACTTTTAGGTCTGTAATCGAATGACCAAAGAGATTGAAGTGTTCTCCGACTGGTTTTTGAATGTTATAATTCTTGACGTCTGATTTGTGTCCATTTATTCTTTGACGTAGAGACTGTCCAGTTTGGCCAATGTACATGGCAGAAGGGCATTGCTGGTACATGATAGCATATATCACATTGGTAGATGCGCAGGTGAACGAGCCTGTGATAGTGTGGCTGATGTGATTAGGCCCTATGATGGTGTCCCCTGAATAGATATGTGGACACAGTTGGCAACGGGCTTTGTTGCAGGCTTTTGTGTGACCATTGCTTCTAATCTGGATTTTACCAGTGGCTAAACTAGGGATTTTATATTTAAGATTTTTAGGGGAAAAAACCACCCACAAATCCCAAAGCTGTAGTGACCACAGTTGAGCATGATCAACAGCTGTGTTTGACTGATATATCCATGTTTTTAGCTGATACTGCAATGGCTAGAGGCATGGTGATGCTTGTGTACCAAGAGAGGTTTCAAAAATTAAGTTTCAATTAGCCTTGACAGTAATTGGCAAGGAGAACCTGACTGAAGTTTTCAAATTTATGAAGGGCAATGTGAAAACTGATTATTTACACGACAAGGTAAATAATCACAAGGACAAGGAGATGCTTGCTGAAACGGAAAAGGTAGTAAAATTAGCCTTCATTAAAGGAAATAATGTTTATAGTCAGTGTGTGGAATTCATCATTGCAGGAGGTTATCAAGGCAAATACTTTTTAAGGTGGATTTAACAACAACAACAACAAAAGCCTTGATGACTTTGACCATTAATGTTTTTCCTTATTGTATCTATGCTAAGACAATCTAACCTTTTATTTTATAGTATAAGGAGATTGCCCTCTGGATGACTGAAAAAATTCACCTTCCCCACAAATATAAGCCTGTACAATTGCCTAGATGCATTTTTTAGAATTTTTACCTCCCTTCAAAGCAATCCGATGTTGGTTACTGCTGGAAATAGACGGACAAGTGGTCTCAGCTGGTATAATAAACATTCAGGGTAATGTATTATTAGGATGACTAACATGGTATCAACATGAACCACTAATATATTGGAATGAAAGGTGCTCAATCTCAAACAAATACTTTGCTGTTTGCAAAGCCGTCTTTGCTCAGTTTGGTACTGAAAAGTCCATTATCTCTGGGCGGTGCACAGCCCTACTTAGTAATAGTTTGACAAGATGTGAAAAATACCACTTTATCCAACTGAAACATTTAAGAACTTTGTTTATTACTTAATTTGCCTTGTCTTGGACACATTGGCTAATTTCCCTAATCTTATAAAAGAAAAAGTAATAGTACCTTCCTTGACCACCAGGAGAAAGAAAGAAAGAAAGAGGCTTTACATCTCATGCAGAAAACAGCATCTTCAGTAATACAGTGACCACTAACACCATGATGAGGTTCAGTAATGGCTCGTAAGAAGGAATGCTACCTCTCACATTGCTTTCACCATTCTCTGAAACACCTTCTCCTTGAGGTCTCTCATTTGGTTATTGAGCAGCCTGATCATGCTCAGCTTGCAAGATTTTAAAGAAATTTTAAATTTAAATATTTAAAGGTGTTAGTCAAAATAATAATTTTCTAACTGTCCTTTACTATAACTAAGGATACGATTCCATCATACGGGTCATGGATTTCGTGACTTTCTGGGACCTTTATGATTACTTCTGGGGCAGGACTGGAGTGGTGGCCAGCCCTGGTGCAGTGGCTGGGGTTGGGTCAACCCCAATGGGGCTGGAGCAGCCGCAAGCCCCAGCAGCGTTCTGTTTGTCGTCCTCCTCCCCCAAGTATTTTTTTTAGTAGAAGTGAGGGACAGCTTGAGGGTTTCCGTGAATTTTTGTTTGTTGCCTGCAACCTGTCCCTGACTTTTACTAAAAATACCTGTCTTTTATACCAGAATCTTAAGGTTAACTATAATGTAAGGACCATTCCATTTTAAAACATAATATTGGAAGTAAACATGAGGCAGAAAGAGAGAGGAGTTGGGGGAGAACTTGCCAACAGCGTCTTGTAAAAAAGAAATATGAAGAGAAGCAAAGCCATAATTTTATGAATTTCCATATCATTTGTGATTGGTTCTAGAGAAAGTGGTTACTACAACACTATATTTCAGTGCTCAATGTTGTATTGAGAGAAATTTCTTTCAGGGAAGAAAAATCTCATGGTGTAATTTGATAAATAACAATCCAGAGATGCCATTCGGCAAATACCAATCAGTAAAAAGTAACAAGGAACTTTACTCAAAAACATTTTAGTAATTTAGAAAATATTTAATACAGAGAACTCTGAGAATTGCTGTACTCAATATGTTTCCTAGAATATGGAAAATTGATTCCATAGTAAAGAAGCCTATTCCATCCTATCTGCCCCTCCTGTTTGTTTTCCTCTGTGCCCATCTATTTTCCATCTGGCATTCCTTCACTAGTCCTGTGCAGATTGCTTTTGAGCTAAAATTTCTCATGCTTGATCTCAACCCAAAGATGACTTCGGGGGGAAAAAAAAAAGTTCAGATAAGCTAATTCTGAGTTCTGCAGCAGTTAAAGGTGAAAGCATTTCTGATTTTGAAATATCCAATCTTAGATTTTGTTTGGGATTTTGGGGGGCAGCCGATAACTGAGGCTTCATTTTAGGACTTGTTTATGTGCCTAGCCTTCAAAGCGGAAACCTACCTTTAAAAGCTTGCAAAGGTGATGAATCGGATCTTTGCATCTTCTCATCTTATTACGGATGCATTCGAAGGTATGACAAACCTTTCTGCTTTTCATTCCCAGGAGTGGAGGGGAGAAGAAGTGGTGACCATCTTCAGTGTATACCTTATAAATTACCCTAGTCTCCCTTGGTATCCTGCTGTTAATTGATTTATCTTGTTAGACTGACCTCACACTTGGTAAAGCAACCCCCATCCTTTCATGTAATTATACCTGCTCCTGTAATTTCACTCCATGCATCTGATGAAGTGGGTTCTAACCCATGAAAGCTTATGCCCAAATAAATTTGTTAGTGTCTAAGGTACCACAAGGACTGCTAATTATTTTTGCTGATACAGATTAACACAGCTACCACTCTAAAACCTATTCACCTTATAGGTTCTCGTGCTTCAAGTCACCTTTGCCAACTGCTAAAAACCGCCCAAATCTTCCTTTTCCTATATCCGAGTGATTCCTCTAATGCAGTGGTTCCCAAACTTGTTCCGCCGCTTGTGCAGGGAAAGCCCCTGGCGAGCTGGGTCGGTTTGTTTAGCTGCCGTGACCGCAGGTTCGGCTGATCGCGGCTCCCGGTGGCCGCAGTTCGCTGCTCCAGGCCAATGGGAGCTGCTGGAAGTACGTCACTCGGCCCGTGCCGCTTCCAGCAGCTCCGATTGGCCTGGAGCAACGAACCATGGCCACTGGGAGCCGCGATTGGCCAAACCTGCGGACATGGCAGGTAAACAAACCAGCCCGGCCCGCCAGGGGCTTTCCCTGCACAAGCAGTGGAATAGGTTTGGGAACCACTGCTGTAATGTAAGCAAATGTAAATTTCTGTGTGTGAAATCCAGCTATAGCTGGAGATTGTCCGAACACCTGCTGACCTTCTGGTTGATGATAATTATGATCCCTTTCTCTTGCCCTCTCCTTATAGCAAATTTTATGTCTACACTGCAATTAACCCACCACTGGCCTGTAACTCAGGTTTGCAGGGCTCAGTCTAAGGCGCTCTTTAACTGTGGTGTAGATGTTCGGGCTGGAGATGCCTCTCTGGAACCCTCTCACCTTGCAGGGTCCTAGAGCCCAGACTCCAGCCTGAGCCTGAATGCCTACACCACAGTTACACAGCCCTTTAGCCCAAGTCCCTTAGCCCAAGTCAGCTGGCACGGGCCAATCATGGGTTTTTAATTGCGGTGTAGACATACTCTTAGTGTCATTCCACAAGGTATAACTAGTTTCAGCACTTTCAAGGTGCACCAAGGCAGGATGCTGTCCTAAGGAATCTGAAGACTAAAGGGTGAAGCAATCAGACAACTCTTCATTTTATCACCAAGGGCACTGAAGGCTGTTGTCTGGACCTTTTAGGATGTTTCTTGGAGACCTAAGGGTTAGAGGTCCTCTTTGCTATATGATCTGATCTTATGGGGGTGTCTATCACTCTACCCTTCACCCAGTCCATTTTTTTTGGACAGGGGTCATTGTCTTCCTCCAATATACTTCCTATTGCTTGGAGTTTTCCTGAACAGCATTGTGAAATTCATCTGATTCTTATTAGTTTCACTGGTGCCCACTTCTTCTATTCAGAAGTTTGTGAAACCTGACAAGACCCTGTTCAGTGTTACTGTATGGCAGTCTGGGGAAATCTCTGAGCAGCAATACAGAAACTGGCCCTTTCTCTCTGAAGATGTAGGAAGACAACAGTGCATCAGTTTACCCTTAGTGTACATTTGAAAGTGTCTGACATCCATAAGGGATATTTTTATTAAAGCTTTAGATCTTGCTTATGTTGATAGCATTTACCTGGCAAAGATTTCTGTTGCCACATAGGAGTGGCTCTTTCGAGCCCTGCATTTAGGTGCTAAATTAATTTACAGTGGAGCAATAAGGTTAATGTTCCTGGTTTTTTTTCTTGCTAAATTAGTGTAGTCATAACATGAAAGACATTTTATCTGTCTTTTCCAAACTCAGAACTCTTGGAAGTGACTGCATTTTAAAACCTGATGTCCAGCAGTTCTCCCCTGGAAGTGCTCAGGAATAGAAGACTGAGTATAACTCTTCTGAATGGCATCTTGCTGTACTCAATAAATCATAGCAGTTCCTGTCCAACAATCCAGTTGTTTTAAACAAGTAAGTGTGAAGAGCACCTAACTTAATTCCATCCCCCAGCTTCAAAAATTATGTCCAGTGGTGAGCCAATTTATGAAAGACTGATATGTTTGGTAATGAACAAAGTGGAATTTCTTGTGGAATGGCTGTTTTCACCGTCTCCCCTTTAGATTCTAAACTTACGTTTGTGCAAAGGTCTTGGCTTTTCATTGCTTAGCAATCTAGCTTCTAGTCACAAGGCACAGAGTACTCCAGAGTGCTCTGCACTGGGGTTCCAGATTTGTATATAGGGGCCTGATGATATGTTTTTAAACATCATCTTTAAAATTACTATTCAGAGAGGAGAGATCTGCAGAGGTTCTTGTCTTTTATGAAGTCTCAAGTTTTAAAATGCTTTTCCTCATTATTCCTGTGACAAGTTCAATATGAAAGATCGATTCAGGTTTTTATTATTTTTTTTTAATACTACTCTACTTTTCTACATACGCTCTGTCTGGATGACACTAATAAATATTGGAGAAATAATTCTGTGACATGAAATTTGGTCTCCTAACTGAGTTTGGTGAATTCAACTTAAAATAAAGTTTTTGTATTTGGTTTTCATTTCTTTCTGACATTTGTGGACTGCAGGTTGCATACTTGATTGGATGTGTTCTGTCTTGAAGTTGTCATGCATTTAAATTACCTGAGGCTGTCAATTTATAGTAGTCTCTTTGAACCCTACTTGTCATATGGCACAATTAGATTTTAAGAAGCTCTTGCGGTGATGAATAATAGGAATATTTTCAATTTTGCAGCTAGAAAATGTGAAGTATTTCAAGTTATGATATATTGCATTTAGAGATGCTTCTGTTTTAAACGTAACTGTATGCTTATAATAGATGTATCTTCTGCTATTCCTCCTTGTGGAATGTTGTTGTTCATTGTATATTCTGTTAAACTGGTTACTGCTTTCATTTGGGCTGTTTTATTTATAAGGGAACACATGCCTTCTGGGGAGCACTTCCACCATGATCCGTAGGAGTTATACTTACATATTGTATATAGTACTGTATTAATATGTTTGTATATTCATGTTGCACTAGTGCCCCAAAATGTGCTATAGTAGAACCTCAGATTTACAAACACTAGAGTTGCGAACTGACCTGTCAACCACACACCTCATTTGGAACTAGAAGTGTGCGGTCAGACAGCAGTAGATACACCCCCCCGTCCCCCCCCCAAAAGGCAAATACAATACTGTGTTAAACGTAAACTACTAAAAAAATTAAGGGGAAGCTTAAAAAAAAAAGATTTGACAAGGTAAGGAAACTGTTTCTGTGCTTGTTTAAATTAAGATGGTTAAAAGCAAGCTTTTTCTTCTACGTAGTAAAGTTTCAAGCTGCGTTAAGTCAAAGTTCATCTGTAAACTTTGAAAGAATAACCATAACGTTTTGTTCAGAGTTACGATCATTTCAGAGTTACAACTTCCATTTTTGAGGTGTTCATAACTCTGAGGTTCTACTGTTTCTGCTTTTCAGATGCAGCGGTGGACATAGTCCTCGGCCCTAAGTATGAACAATCTAAAAAGACAATGGTAAATTAAAGGGGTATAAGCAAACTGATTGGGGTAATAGGTAAAGCTGGTCAGAAAACTCTCAACACAATGAAATTAGACAAAATAGGCTATTTCATCACATCCAAAATGTTTTGCTCAAATTTAGCTGTTTCAATAAAGTTTTGTCAAGATTTTTTTTTTTTTTTGAGAGAGAGAGAGAGAGAGAGAGAGAGAGACTGACCCACAGTCTGGAGCCTGGTGGTTAGGACCCTGTCCTGAAATGTGGGAGACCCGTGTCCAAATCCTGCTCTGCCTGATCACTGGGCAGACCTGGGGATGAAGAAAAACTCTGCTTTGAATAAGGCAGAGCTAGGACTTGAGCCTGGGTCTCCCACATCCTAGACCTGGGCCCTAAACATCAGGACATTTAGATAGAGATAGAAAAGCTTACGTTTCGATCTGATAACTGACATTTCAACAACTCGTTTTCTCAAACTCCTGAAAGGTCTTACTTTTGTAGCAATGTGGAATAAAAATATGTCAAAACCTCAAAAGTTGCTGAGAAATGGCATTGTAGTTTTCCAGACAGCTCTCGTGATGTGCTTCTCTGACTAGTTACAGATCATTGCTTAGCTTATCACAGTAAATGCCTCATAACTTTAACCACAGCAACCGCTAATTTCAGTTTCAGTGTCCTCCGTGCTCTCCCCTCCCCACATTGGATCCTTCCTTTTGAATAAATGAATTCACGAGACAGATTAAATAAGTAGACAACGGTAGGGTCATGGAAAAAGTGGGTCTGCAGGAAGGAATTAAAGAGGGTAGTGGCTTTGTGGTCCCCCTCAGGGAATTCTACGTGTATGAATATTGTGGAATAAACACAGAGGTGGTTAAGGGTGACTAGGTATGGGAGAACGCACAATTTTTCATTGTGTTAATGTCCACATTCCGATGGGTCTTTAGCCTGCTTGCAGCTTGAGGCCAGTATCTGACTTGTCAGTTACTGGCAGCTGGAGAATTCAATGGGAAGGCAGTTCCTGCCAGTTTTGTTCTGCCTCCACAGCGGCAGCCAAGTTCAACAAGACCTCCCGGCTGCAGAGCTCTTCTGACGAAAATTTCAGAGTAACAGTTGAGTTTAGGGATTTGGCCACCTGAATTCCAGCTTTGTCCTGCGGCTACTTTTGCGTTTTGGGACTTTATTTTTCCTCTTCAATTCTGCTCCCTCCTTCAGAGGTGCTATGGTGACTGGTACCTCTCTGCAGCTGCTTGAGGAGCAAGCAAGACTGAAGAAGATATGGGGGGTGAGGGTAGGGACAAGATCTCCTGCTTCAATCCCCTTCAAGCATCTTAATGGGGAGTTTGACCTCTTCTATAGGCAGAATGTAGGTTGTTTTCTCTCTCCCCCCTCCCCAAGCAGGTCATTCCAGGCTTGGCTTTTCTTTGACCTCCTTCCATAGGCGGAAAAAGAGGCAGGCAGGATTGGAGGCAGGCAGGATTGCTCTGCTACCACATGGAGCCACCATTCCTTCTCCATAAGGCGAATCTCGCCTGTCCCTCTGGAGTCTGCAGCCACTTCTCCAGACTGTGGAGCTCGGCCATCTCCACACCTCTGCTACGCCTTGGGGCACACCTGGGGGACATATGAGATAGCTCAAACATTATTGGGGCCAGAGAATGCAGGAAGACTTATCCCCTCTGCTTCCACTGGGCCTCCAAGGAGGTGCGAGACGGATTTTTCAGTGAGTGTTTTGAAGCTGTGCTCAGAATGTCTGATTAAAAGAAAGAAAGCACCAGGCTAATGTCCCTAGCTGCCACTGCAGGTCACCATGCTCCACCAACCAGATTAATGTCCTCAGCTGCCAGTGAGGGTCACCAAGCACCACTGCTTCCTTCCACTTCTCCCAGCAGCTGGTTGTGGAGAGGGGAGAGCAGCCCAGCACAGGAGAACAAGTAGGCGGTAAAGGGCCTCTCAGCCCATTGTTTGTTGCTTTTGAGCCCCCTCAGTGTCAGTTATATAAGGCCATAAACTTCCTCATTGTGCACTTATCCAAATCCAACCAGATATCACTATCAAAGGTAGATGTGGCAATTTTCCCTGGTGCCTGTGGACTCCATGATTTTTTTTTTTTTTTTTTTTTTGCCTGTGTGGTTGGAATGCTGGAGGCACAAAACGTGTCCTGACAATGTCTCTCACACTTCATGATTGTGTTGCATAATATGTGATGATGCTGAGTTGCAGCGATGTGATGTCAAGAAATAAGTAGTACAGTAAATTGTCAAGACGTCGCATGACAATGAATTTGTGGCTGCTTTGGAGCCATTGGATGAGTTCTCTTGTTCTTCAAGGTGGTATATCTGTTTAAGGGAGCCTGTATACCAAATCAGAAGCCTTGCTCATGATATCAGTTTATGAGGATGAAACAACTTTAACCCAGACAATGTAGCAGTGTATAAAGAAAGAGAATATGACAGGGAGTGCTCTTTGTGTGTCCTTGGCGTATAGCAGTGATATCAGTAAGGGGTGGAGCTTAAGACCCTCTTTTGACTTTGTCCGGAAAGGTGGGGGTAAGGCACAACTATTTTTTATTTAAAAATGTATTTGAGAACAGAGGTTTTGACAAAAAATAAAGCAGAAGTAAATCTTCATGGACCATGAGTCACGGGCTGAAAGTCGTCAAACTCAAGTCATGTTTAAGAAACAACTTAAACTACTACTTTTTCTGTTTGTTTCAAAGCTCTGCTTTTATTCTGTTTAATTATGAAAGTGTTGGGCAGCTTGGCACAAATAAACACATTTAGTTCACTGAGAACTGGAAATTTTAAGTGATTTCAACTTGCAAATGTGTATTGCTTTTGGAATCCTGTGGTGAAATAATTGTTTTTTCATTGCAAAGATCATTCAAAACTATTTTTTTCCCTTTTAAACTTCTAACTTAAAAAAAAAACTGACAGAAAAGCAAATTTCACTTTCTAACTGATTTTAAATCAGTCCTTCTTCTGTTTGAAGACAACATTTCAAAACTCCTTTTTAAGATTTATTTTTCTCCCCTCTCGCTAGTTATATCTGCTAAGCCAGAAAATTCTTGCTTCTCTTCAACATACAAGAGAATCCCCAGAGTCTAAAACAAGGAAAACAGAATTATGTCAGAGTGTAGATAATTGTAGTCTCTCTTTCCTGCACCTCTCCTCTTGCAAAGGTTCTAAAATAGAATGATAGCCACATTTGAGCTCATTCCCAGAGACTCAAAAGTAAGTTCATCCACCACCACCAGTTTGCAGGCAGTCTGTTCCCTCATTAGGCCAAATTCTGTGTCCATATACGTATGTTTAACTCCCATGTAAGCTATTGTGCCTTATATCCAGGAGTAGAATAAGGCTCCAGGAACCAGATTTTCAAATGTATTTAGGTATGTAAAGATACAGGTGTCTAGTAGGATTTTTTTTTTTAAAGCACCTTAACAGATTAGGCACCTAACTCCAATTAATTTAAATGGGAGACAGATGCTTATCTGTATCTTTAAACAAATAAATACCTTTGAAAATCTGACTCTGGATGACTAACCCCAGCAAGGGGAAAATCTGAAGCCAAGCCTCTCTGTATGTAAAGTCTGATCTTTTAAAGGCTTGAACACAGCATGAAGTAAACTGTTTCCCAAAGGAAGGGGGCATATAGCATAGAAAACTGGAGAAGGTAATACTAGCTAAACTGTGTTAATTTTGTATTACTGCACTATCTACATAATATTTATGTAGCTAGTAATATGCTTTCATTGAGATTTGTACAGAAACATTATACAGGTTATTTTATGATAGAGGTCTGTATCTGGGGCATCTCATAAGTAAATCTTCACTAGTTAGCTTAAAAGAATAATAAATGGCAAATGGAGACAATCATCTTTTGCCGAGGCAAGTGTTATCACATATTTCAAGTGTATACAAGCTCATATTTTGGTCTTGCATTGCTCAAACTGAATGGGAACTGTACTCTTAGACAAATACTCAGTGATCTTACCAAATAATCCTTTAAAACATGTAGTTTATAAGAAATTCTAGAAGTATGTGAAATTGCAGCTTTTCAGTCTTCTGAAACCTTGCTTTAATGGCATCGTGTCTCATCCAGTACAGAAGATATGTACAGTGTGTGAGATTACTGTTCAATCAATGCTTTATGCTTAGGCACCATGTTTTTGTAAAAGTGCCTCTGTTTAAATTAAGGTAGCATTGTAGCTTTCAGTGCTATCAGCAATTACTTTACTAAGGTCTAAGACTGTGAACTTTTAAAAGAGAGAAGTTCTGGCTTGAAGGAACAGCCTAGTGCAACTTAAAGCCACTGAAATCTGAAGCCTCTCACGGGTAGACTTAATGTTTCTTCAACTTGACTTCAGCTAACTGATGACGATTGCTGAGCTAATTGAAGTTAATGGCAAAGCTTCCATTGAGTTTAGTGGTGCAGGGTGAGGACCGAAGTGTTACGTGCCCTCAACCCTCATTCTAGAGGTGTTCAGTCCTCTCAGGATCGTGCTCTTTGACATAAATTTTGATTCTCAGGAATTCAAATGACCATTAGAATGATCTGCTACAATAACTGACTGAGAAGCTGTTGCCATTCTTTATATTGCAGCAGAAAATGCATGTTCTCAAAATTCTTCCCGTCATATAACCTTTGCTTTGTAACAATTAAAGGTCGTTGTCCATCTGCCTCTGGTTGTTTTAAAAAAAAATGATGATAATAATAATAAAAAAAAAAATCTAGAATCGGGGTGAGATCAAAAGCACATTTTTTGGCCACATTGAGTTTAGCCTGGACATCCACAAGGAGATACCTGAAAGATAGAATAAGATGCACGGTTGGATGATGAGGAAACAAGAAGAGAAACAGATTTGTCAGGTGTCTGTGTAAAGGTGGTGTGTACTGCCATGCTTCTGGGTAAGAGCACTTAGAAACAGTCTTTGGAGAGAGAAGAGCAGGGGTTCAAGGCAGGAGCTTTCGGGAACGTTCTGTGAAGGTATCTGGAGTACAGGAGTATACACCAAATGAGACTCTGAAGATGCAATTAGAGAGGTAGGAGGAGGACCGTGAGAAGATATTGAAAGAGCAATGAAAGACAGTGGAGGACGAGGGAGTTTTTGACTCAAACTGCTGAAAGATCAAGGAAACGAAAAAGACTTAGGCTGTGTCTACACTGCGCACCTTACAACGGAGCGGCTGTGCTGCTACAGCTCTGCTTTTATAAGTGTAGCCGCTCTTTGTGATCATCAGGAAAGCTCTCTCCTGGTTAAAATAAAACCACCCCCCACAAAGGGTGGTAGCTTCATCAGTGGGAGAACGTCTCCCACTGACAAAAGCACTATCCACACCGGTGCTTTTCGTTGTTAAAACTTTTGTTGTTCAGCGGTGTGGTTTTTTCACACTCCTGAGTGACAGAAGTTTTAATGATGAAAGTTAGATGTAGCCTTAATGTGCTTTTGATGCAGATAAAGATAAATTCTAATTTTGTACCAAATTAGTTTTTCATAGTAATATTAAAAATAATAGTAAAATTTAATATTAAACATTAATATTGGCTATTTATAAGCTCTAAATGGGGTTAACAACATAAATTCAGAGAGATGTCAGTTTAAAAAAAATAGCTTGTATTAAATTAGAAACCCTTGTGGGGGCTGGCCTGGGGGCCCCTGTCCCCCCTTCCCCGGACGTTCCTCTGTGCCCTTATGGGGGTGTGCCCCACAGTTTGGGGACCACTGCTCTAATGTGTCACTGTTTCAGTATCTCCTTTAAATGAATAAATGTTGTCCATAGCAGGGGATACAATCTTAAGGATACTTTCTAACAGGCTCAGTTTTCTGATGTCGTCATCATCGGCAACTGTCAGTCCAAACTGGATCATGGTATACACATGAGAGGCCTAATCAGGTGCCTGATGAATCAGCTTATGGTTGATAAGCCTAATTTGAGAGCGACATAGCTTGTTACAAATTTCACAGTTCCATGTGTTGTCTGAGTTAGAGTCCAAGATTACAGCATGCTGTTTTCTTCTTTCTCGCTTTGCTTCCATCTTATGGATCAAAACCACTTCACGTGGAGCTGCACCCAAAGTGCCAGATAATTCGTCCAAATTGAATGGCATTCTGTATGCTTCTCCCAGATTTCTACATTCAACAGCAATGACTTCATATAATGTTTGCACACATTGTGGTACCACTAAAAGGGCCACCCCACTTTCTAGAGCTGTCCTGAATCTCGCTATACAAAATATTCTTGTTGATATGGTCTTCTCCCATTCTCCTGACATCACCGAACCATCGCAACCTCCTCTTCTTGTTATTGATTTCGAAGAGTGTCAGTCCTGTGCGCCCCAGCACCTCTGTGTTTGGTATTTTTGTCTTCCCACTTTATTTTCAGGATCTTATGCAAGCCTCTCATGTGGAAACTGTTCAGTCTCCTGATGTGCCTAGCATATGTAGTCCATGTTTCTGAACCATAAAGCAGGAATGACCGCACACAAATCTTGTAGATTTGTATCTTCACCTTAGTTGATAGTTTGCTGTTATTCCATGCACGTTTCTGTAATAGCCTGAAATTCTTAGCTGCTTTTCTAATTCTATTAGTCATTTCAGTCTGAAGATCAAGATTCCTGCTGATCGTAGAACACAAGTAGCAAAACATGTTGATGACGCCAAGAGATTTACCCTCCCGAGTGACATCAGGCACAGGTTCTTCCACCCTTTGGTACCTGATCACCGCCTTCTTGAAACTAATTGTCAGTCCAAAGCTCTTGCATAATGCAGAAAATCTACCCAAGAGATTTTTGCAGGGAAGATTCCCTATAAGCAGCCAAGGCTGCATTATCCGCAAACAGGAAATCTCTCAGAACCAGCTCTTTCACCTTGGTTTTCCCTCTAAACTTTGCGATGTTTTCCCAGAATACCAGGCCAGTTCTCAAAACTACATCCAACTCTTGTATTGAAGTTGCCAAATCACCATTATAATGGTCTAAGTTCTAAGAATTTTCTCAATCTCTTCTTCAAGTTGATGGTAGAAAACGTTCTTGTCTTCATCGCTAGCTTGAAGAGTAGGCGCATAGACACTAAACAACGCTATGAATCCGTTCTGGGTGTGCACCCTGAGCGTCATGAGTCTAATAAATACAGCAGTGGGGCTTTCACAAGAAGATAGTAAGCTGTTTCTAATAGCAAAGCCTACTTCCTTTTCTCTCCTTTCTCCTGCTGGCTTCCCATGCTAGAATATGGCATAATCATTCTCTTGGATAGAAACTGTATCTAAGAGCTGAGTTTCTTATAATGCAGCAATGTCAATTCCAAGTTTAACTAATACATAGTTTAGTAATGCTGTTTTCCATAAATTAGTCTGAATCGAAGTCCGAACATTCCAACATGCAAGTCACTTTATTTAATTTCAGCCAGGATGGGTTGGATTGGGGCATGGCTTTTTTGGCCCACCTTTTCTAGGGCCTACTTAAAGAGGCAAGCAGGCCACTCCTGGAAAGGATTGCTTAGATGTCTTGGTAGCTGCCTCAGGTTCCTTATGTCTCTTATGGAATTGTGCAACCATCACACCAAGACCTTTGACGCGTACACCTAATCAAGAGCATGGAAAAGTGGAGGCTGCCCTAGATCTACTGTCCGCCCTTTTAGATCATTGAGACAGGGTTCTAAGACCAGAGTCCAGATGTTCAGTACCTCAAAGGTTGTAGCTTCTGTCAGACAGCAACAGATTAGAGCTGCTGCTGATAGCGAGGACACATTTCTGTCAGGGTGATGTCCCTTAGCTTTATTCCAACCAAGGAATACCCACAAGGCAGTGGGAGCTAGGGTTTTGAGGTGCCCTATACATGCCTTACTCTGAAGGTTGCAACATTATCGTATTTTATAGGAGCTACCCTGCCACGTTGCCATCAGGCTCTCTAGTTGTATGCAGTTTACCGTCATACCCAGGATTTATGTAATGTAGGAATAAAGTCACATGCTTTGCCACAGGAAAGCATTGGAAATCCGTTTCATCCATGTGAATTAACTTCCATAGTCTGGAAGATGTTGTGGGGATAATTAGCCTAAACATCAACTTCAGTTAAGGAATATTAAACTAACTCATTTGTAAATATTATTGTAGCTAAGGCTACGATTTAATCACAGATATTTTTAGTGTAAGTCAGACAGGTCACGGGCAAGAAACAAAAAATCACAGCCCATGACCTGTCCATGACTTATACCATAAATTGAACCTTGGCGGGGGAGCCCAGAGGGGCCCGCAGCATAAGTTGCTGGGGGGGGAACCCCGGGGTGTGTGTGGAATTTTAAAATTCAAAAAGTCATGAGCTGCAGGGGGAGCAACTCCGGGGGGATGGGCTGCTGCCGCTCCAGTTGCCTCAGGACCACTGCTGGGAGCTGCCAAACTGTGGTTGCTCCCACCGGCCCCAGGAACACTGCTCAGGTGGTCCCCAGGGCCAGCCGCAATGGCCACTCCTCAGGTGGTCCCTGGGGCCAGCTGCCCATGGCCACCAGAGCAGCGGCCGATGTGGCTGGCCCCAGGGCCGGGGCCATTCTAGCAGTAGCTGGCTGTGGGGAAGCCTGAGTAGCTGGCTCCAGAGCTGCTCCAGCAGTGGCTGGTGTGGCTGTCCCCAAGGCCGCCTGAACAGCTGGCCCCGGAGCAAGTCAGCTCTGGTGTCAGCCTCACTGGCCACTGCAGAAGTCACAGGGGTCACAGGAAGTCATGGAGTCCTAATTAGAGAACCTACTTTACATGCACACTGAAATTTTGATTTCCAACATTCTCTAAATAAAATTTTTTTTTGGGTGCTACTTTGCATCATCACACAGTCAAGATGGCAGCATCCTGTTTAGCTATCTCATTGTTTTTAATATACTTAATTTTACATGTTTTAGTTAATGTCTTGTCTTAGTCATTACTGTGAGGATCAGTGCAGCTTTTGGAAAGCACTCCAGAGTTGAAGTATACTTTATTTTGTTATGACCAGAATTGCAGCTGGTATGATTACTTTTCTGTTACCAAGGCATAACAGCATCAGTAAAGGAAGGAGTGGCAGATTTAACTCTGTATTCCCTTGCATTTTTGTAGGCTCTTAAAAGAAAAAAGTGAGGGCACACAAACAGTTATCTATGTATGCATGGCAAATTTGGTATCTTTCTCCAGTCTAGAACAGAAAATTAGTGAATCATGTTCCGTAGCTGAACTTGTGATCGTATCCAATGGTGAAACTGTCATATTTCTAGAATTACTGAGTCAGAGAAACATAGGGCTGGAAGGGACCTCAAAGTCGTCAGGTCCAGCCCCTTCACACTGTGACAGATGTTTTTCCAGTCTGTTTTTAAATACCGTTAATAATGGGGATTCCATAAACTTCTGGGAAGCCTGTTCATCACTGTGAATTAATTTCTATAGTTTGGAGAGGTTGGGGTTAATTAGCCTAAATGTAATTAACTATAATTATTAGCACAAATGTTCCAAGTATGTCTAACCTAAATGTGCCTTGCTGCTAATTTAAGCCCATTACTACTTGTCGTACTTCTGGTGGCCATGGAGAACAATTGGTCACTGTCTCCTTTTATAACAGCCCTTAACATAATTGAAGAATTGCCATTCCCCTCCTTAGTTGTCTTTTCTCAAGACTAAATGTTCCCAGTGTTTTAACTTTTCCTCATAGGTCAGGTTTTCTAAGCCTTTTATAATTTGTTCTCTTCGGGACTCTCTCCAATTTATCCACATCTTTCTTGAAGTGTTACACCCAGAACTGGATAGTACTCCAGTACTCAGAGTAACAGCCGTGTTAGTCTGTATTCGCAAAAAGAAAAGGAGTACTTGTGGCACCTTAGAGACTAACCAATTTATTTGAGCATAAGCTTTCATGAGCTACCGCTCACTTCATCGGATGCATAAAGTGGAAAGTACAGAAGATCTTTTTATACACACAAACCGTGAAAAAATGGGTGTTTACCACTACAAAAGGTTTACCACTACAAAAGAAAACCTTTTGCATGCATGCATCCGATGAAGTGAGCTGTAGCTCACGAAAGCTTATGCTCAAATAAATTGGTTAGTCTCTAAGGTGCCACAAGTACTCCTTTTCTTTTTACTCCAGTACTGAGGAATCACCAATGCCAAGTAGTGTGGAATAATTACCTCCCATATCCTACATATGAATACTCCTGTTAATATACCCCAGAATATTAGATTGGTTGCAGGTGCATCATATTGTTAACTCATATTGTTAACTCATTCCATTTGTGATCCATTGTAACACCCAGATCCTTTTCAGCAGTACTATCAAGGGTGCTGAACTATCTGATGTTTCTTTCTGTTATTGTCTTAATATGTCTTATTGCCTTAGAGATTATGCACAGCATCTTGATACAAGTGAAAGATGCTATATGAATTAACTTCTTTATTAGTATGGTGGATTATTCTTTTGAATAAGAAATTAAAACAAGAGTCTTTCGGCCCTCTTCGTTTGACTAGCTTGTTGGAAGTGTAAAGTGTCCCATTGCACTTTACCTATGACTGTTTGTGATGTAAAGGCTTAATGTTTGCAATTTGTTTGTATATGGAATCAAATTATGTAAGAAGATATGCATGGAGGGTGGTTTATTTTCAACATGGTAGTAGTCCTAGATGAAATGAAATTGGCACTGTTTCAGTTCTGGCCAAGCTATGCAAAATAATTATATATGAGCAGATCCAATAAATCACAACTAGCAGCCATAACTTTAGATGTCATGAAAGGATCTGTTCTTGACTTCAATGGAAGCAGGTGAGCGCTCAAGGAGCTATTTTTTTATCTCCACAGCAGAAGTGTGATTCTTGTGTATCATAGTTTCGACTAGAGCATGTTTAGAAGGCTTTTCTTTTTTCCACTGAATTTTATTTACAAAAATGACCAGGATTCTAGTGTTATCTGCTCTGTAACAGTTTATAAATCAAATATTGCCAGCGCAGCTGTAAGATTAGGAAGGATAAGAACATAACAGTGGCCATTCTGGATCTGACCAATGGTCCGTCTAGCCGAGTATCCTGTCCTGCGACAGTGGTCGGTAACAGTTTCTGGAAATCAGAGGTTTAGGGACACCCAGAGCATGGGGTTGCATCCCTGACATTATTGGCTAATAGCTGTTAATGGACCTATCTTCCATGAACTTATCTAATTCTTTTTTGAACCCAGTTATGCTTTTGGCCTTCACAACATCCCCTGGCAACGAGTTCCACCGGCTAACTTCCTTGTGTTTGTTTTAAATCTGCTGCCTTTTAATGTCACTGGGTGACGCCTGGTTCTTGCATTATATGAAGGGGTAAATAACATTTACTTTCTCTACACCATTCATGATTTGATAGACTTCCATCATGTCCCTACTTAGTCATCTCTTTTCTAAACTGAACAGTCCCAGTCCTTTTAATTGCCATACCCCTAATGTTCCATGCCCCAATCATTGTTGTTGCCCTTCTCTGTACTTTTTCCAATTCTAATATCTTTTTTTTTTTTTTTGAGCTTGGACAAATGGTGGCTGGCTGACAGGACAAATACTGTATCTGAAAATGTTTGAATTAATACGTTTGCATATAATAGTGAATATGCAAAAAAAACCCTAAAAGAATCCTAACCCCTTGTGCCCCCTCCCCCTACCCAATGAAAAAGAACTACATGGGATACTGCACTGAAGGACTTGATCACTTTCACCAACAGGTCTTGTAGGCAACTGATCACTACAATGCTACTTTCTGTAAATGAATATTTAATATAAGATTTATTTTCTTGGGGGTAAGCACTTCCAAGCTAGCAAATGCTGAATATTTTAGTCTTCAACTCTATTAGGAAAAATAAAACCTAGTTTTTTAGAAAACTCACTTGAGTTATGTGTTTTGGTGAAGTATTATGTTCACGAATGGGAGAGATTAATGGTCCTGGTTACAGATAAGCATAATGGTCAGAGCCATTTTCAAACAGCTTCTTGCACAGCAATGCTAATGTACTTCAATCCTTTCCAGATATAATCTCCCCCTGTGATTACTTGTATGGCACTTGTTTGCATAGAAATGTCCTGTATTGTACTTTTCCAATTTGTACCTTTTAGCAGCACATTCTGTGCGAGACACTGACCAATTGTGAACAGCCATGTACTGCTTTTGGTGCTGTAAAGATGAATAATGATCCTGACTGCAACAGGATCATACTATTCGAACATTAAAGCCTAGTCTACACTTAAAATGTATACCAGTGTGGTTATGTTGGTCAGGGGTGTGAAAAAACCACTTCCTTAGAGACATGGCTATGACAACAAAACCCCCAGAGTTGATACAGCTATGCAAATAGAACTGTTTGAGGTGGTGTTCCTATACTGGAACTCCTGTCGATGTCTGATGGGTCTATACTGAGTGACTATGCTGGAGTAACTATGCTGATATAAGCTCTGGAGTGTAGATTCAGCCTTGAGCCGCTTCTGAGCAAAAACACAATCTGCTAAACTCATTTTATTTGAGAGATTTGAGCCTGGCTTGCACAGTTTGGTGCCATATCACCTTTTTTGGAGCTAATGTAAAACAGACAGCATGTTTTTCTGTATAAAACAGCAGCTGTTTTTTTCTTTTTTGATTGCTACATACTGAAGTTTTAATTTCAGATGTGACAAGGCATATCAAACTGTAGCTCTGCTTATTAATTTTAACGTGTGGAAGATTGGACCTGGCAGCCAGGATTATTCCTGAATTCTGTTCTTGCTTCTTGGCCACAGACTTATTGTGTGAGCTTTTTTAAAACCTATATTTTGGGAGGCAGGAACTGTCTTCCTCTGTTTGTAAAGCGTCAGAAACGGTTTTGAGTACTTCTGCAATAGAAATAATGAGTGGTCTTTGGCCACTTGCCCAACTTTTCAAATTTAGGTGACTCATGTTAGGCATCTAAGGGCTTGTTTACACTGGCAAGTTTTTTCGCCAAAACTGGTTTTTGGTGACAAAACAGCGATAGCGTACGTGCTGCAATGTGACTTTTTCAAAAAAAAAAAAACCCCAAACCACCTAGTTTTGGCGACAAAAAACTTCCACCCCTGCGAGAAACTTTTGTCTTTTTCCCTCCCTTTATTGTCGACAAACATGCAGTGTAGACACCACAGGGTTTTTTTCAATTTTATTGGCCTCCAGAAAGTATCCCACAATTCCCATGCTGCCGCTCTGGTCAACAGTTTGAACTCCGCTGCCCTCAGCCAACCTGCCCCCCCCCTCCCCCATCTCCCTGCAAGCCCCAGGAATTTTAAATCGCACTTCCTGTTTGCTGGCTTCCCCGAGGAGCTTCCCAGGTGGCTTCCCAGGTCAGCATGGCTGGCTATCGCACCGAACGCTCTCGCGCTTCGACCACCACTGAGTTGTTGGAGGCGGGAGAGGGATAGCTCAGTGGTTTGAGCTTTGGCCTGCTAAACCCAGGGTTGTGAGTTCAGTCCTTGAGGGGCCATTTAGGGTTCTGGGGCAAAAATTGGGGATTGATCCTGCTTTGAGCAGGGGGTTGGACTAGATGACCTCCTGAGGTCCCTTCCAACCCTGATATTCTATTATTCTGATCAGTGTATGGGGAGAGGGGTCTGTTCAGTTGCAGCTGTGAGTGACCTGTAGGAATTGGGACACATATGGGCAAATTTCTCAAGGCTTGTGCGAAAAGGGCTATGATCAGGACATTCAGCAGTGCAGAGCGAAGATAAAGGAGCTGAGGCAGGCATACCATAAGGTGCGGGAGGTGAACCATCGCTCTGGTGCTGAACCTAAGACCTGCCACTTCTATAAAGAGCTGAATGCTATCCTCAGTGGTGACCCCGCCTCCATCGCCGATTGCCCCATGAATACTTTGGAGGCAGCAGAAAGAGGGGGTAACCCGCAGGCTGAAATTCTGGATGAAGAGGTCGAGCCAGAAGAGGATGTGGAGTTCCCAGCGGGGTCACCCAGTGGGGCAGGCAGCCAGGAACTTTTCTCCACTCCAGAAGTGCTCAGCGGGGAACAGGA
This sequence comes from Chelonia mydas, assembly GCF_015237465.2. Taxonomy (NCBI): domain Eukaryota; kingdom Metazoa; phylum Chordata; order Testudines; family Cheloniidae; genus Chelonia; species Chelonia mydas. The sequence goes on from NC_057852.1 coordinate 79,343,746, forward strand.
AGCAGACGCCTGGTAATTTTCTGTGGCTTGTGTAGGGAATCGAAAAGTGGGAGGCAGTCAGTGTTTTCTGTGAGCTGGACATTGCCCTGTGTAGCTAATCTGCATGGCCAAGCAGGGTGTTAATGGACATCGAGACCTGCAGGGAATTCTCCAGAAAGAGGCTCTGGAAAGTTTCCAAGAGGTACTTGTTAATCCTCTGCCGTGAATTCCAAGGGATTACAGCCTTGTTAGTTCCTTAGTTGTAGGAAACTGTACCATGCCATTTATCAATCACTGGTGCTGGGACCAAGTGACACATAGCTGAGGGATTGTCTACACTTACATTTTATAGCGCTCTAACTTGCTGGCTCAGGGGTGTGAAAAATCACCCCCATGAGCACAGCAAGTCTGAGCACTTTAAAGCGCTAGTGTAGACAGGCTCCAATTCCAGCGCTCGGAGCTAATTCCCTCGTGGAGGTGGATTACTAGGAGCACTGGGAGAGCTGTCTCCCAGCGCTTGCGCGCGACCACACTCGCACTTCAAAGCGCTGCCACGGGAGCGCTCCTGCGACAGTGCTTTGAAGTTTCCAGTGTAGCCATGCTCTGAGCTGCATATAGACTGGGTTGAAAGCCGCAAGCATTCAGCAGCTGTGCCGTGGTTTCTCTGGTCATCCTCAGCAGTAAGATGTCTGTCAGAGCAGGTTGGCCACCTGTGAAAAAGTGTGGGATAATTTTAGAATGAGTTCCCTGCAAAGCTGCCCTGCAAGCCGTGACCTTTTTGTCCATATGCACAACCGCCTTCCCCCAGCTCCCGACTCTCACCATGACTGAGGTGCTTGCAGAGCTGTGTGCCTGCCTAGAGTCTGAGAGAAAGTGATTTTTACTAGAAAAAGGCCCTTTTTACTAAAATGTTTCAATCATTTGCTGGAATGTAAAAATCCCCCTTGTGTTTAGCACAGACCTTGAGGAACACACCACACACCCCCACGGACTGGCTTCGGCAGATAAGGAAGAACACTAGGCGCAGCAAAGAAGACCTGTTCCGAGAGGCGCTGCAGCGCGATGAGAGAGAGACCAGAGCACAGAAAGAGTGCTGGGAAGCCGAAGGGGAGGACAGAAAAGAGAGTGCTGCCTTTGCTAGGCAAGCGACGGAGCAGATGATAAAAGTGATGGAGGATCAGACGGAGCTGCTCAAGTCTTTGATACAGCTGCAGACTGAGCAGATCCGTGGTCGACCTCCACTGCAGCACATGCACGTGCACAATTCTTTGCCAACCCCACCCCCCTCTATGCTCACACATTCCTTTTCACAGCCCTCCTGAGCCTCCCCATCACTCCACCCCCTCTCACAGCTTGCACAGTGATCGCTGGAGCTACACAGTTGTGAGGTTTTAACCTTTTTTAACAATAAATAAAGGCTAAGGTATTTAATGGTACAGCGTTTTTATTCTGTGTTCTACAGAAGCGTACAGCAATCAATTCACTCTTGGGAACAGGTTTCTAAAGCGTTGTGTTGCGTGGATCTTGGACCCCAAAATTGTACACGGATGCACCAGGGAAGCAACTCCAAAGCAGACGTGTTACTGCCCTCATTGTCAAAGTGGTTCCTCGAAGCCTCTCTGATGTTAATAGCAGCCCTCTAGGCTCCTCTGACAGCCCTAGCATCTGGCTGTTCAAACTGTGCAGCCAATCGCTCTGCCTCAGTGCTCCACACCTGAGCAAATATTTCACCCTTAGATTCACACAGATTATGCAAAGTGCAGCATGTGGCTATGACCACGGAAATATTATCCTCGGTTAGGTCTAGCCTGCCATTTAAACACCTCCAGTGAGCTTTCAAACGGCCAAGGGCACATTTGACTACCATGCGATACCTGCTCAGCCTGTTGTTAAAACGCTCCTTGTTGCTGTCCAGGTGCCCTGTGTAAGGGGTTTCATGAGCAGGGGCTGTAAGGGGTAAGCTGGATCTCCCAGGATTATTATGCGCATTTCCACATCCCCCTACTGTGAACTTGTGGTCTGGAAAGAAAGTCCCCGCCTGCAGCTTTCTGTACAGGCCTCTGTTCCTGAAGATGTGTGCGTCATGCACCTTTCCAGACCAGCCTGCACTGATGTCCGTGAAACGCCCCCGGTGATCCACAAGTGTCTGCAACACCATGGAGATGTATCCCTTCCTATTTATGTATTCAGAGGCAAGGTGGTCTGGCACTAAAATTGGAATGTGTGTGCCATCAATCGCTCCGCCACAGTTAGGGAAACCCATCTCTGCAAAGCTATCTACTATGTCATGCACATTTCCCAGAGTCACGGTCCTATGCAGCAGGATACGATTTATTGCCGTACACGCTTGGAGTAATACAGTCCCAACAGTGGACTTTCCTACTCCAAATTGATTTGCAACTGACCGGTAGCAGTCTGGATTCGCCAGCTTCCACACAGTGATTACAACGCACTTCTCTACCAAAAGGGCAGCTCTCAATCTGCCATCCTTGCACCGCAGGTCGGGGGACAGCTAAGCACGTAGTTCCATGAAGGTTGTTTCATGCAGCCTAAAGTTCTGTACCCACTGGTCGTCATCCCACACCTGCATGACAATGCGATCCCACCAAACCAATGTTTCCCTCGTCCAAAAGTGACTGTCTACTATATGCAGCTTCTCTGTGAATGCACAAAGCGCTGACAAGTTGCTGCCATCCATATCACGCTCGGGTGCCTGCGATTCATCCTCTGCGAGTAACTGCTGCCATGCGCAATGTCCTCACGACAGCTAACCGCACATAGGAGAGAAGTGCAGGATCCATCCTCTCTCACTGCAGATGCTGGCACACACTACAAAAGACTGACAGCTGGAAAAACGGCACGAAAGGAAGCCAGAAAGCATTGGAGGGCTGGAACACAAAGTGGTGCACGACGGTACACTTCGCACATCCCAGGATGGGCCACGCTCTGTTTCCGCATTCCCGCAACACCTAGCCAGGCACTATGGGATACATACCCCCAGTCAATTGCTCTCGTCGACAAAGGTGCCCCGAATGTGGACACGATCTGTCGACAGAGGGAGCAAATGTTGACACGCTATGGTGACTTTGCTTTTCTCAATTTTTCCTTGTCAACGTTAGTTTCATTGACAAAACTTGCCAATGTAGACAAGCCCTGAGTAAGTGGCCTGACTTTCAGAGGTTCTGAGTGCCCCCTGCTCCCACTGAAATAATTTACCCACTCTGAAAATCTCTTTACTTTTAGATGCCTACATATGTTTCTATGTGCCTAACTTTAGGCAACTAAGCTTGAAAATGTGGGCCTTAACCTCTTTCTGTTTTTTCCATCTGTAAAATGGTGGTGGTGGTGATTGATTACCTACCTCAGAGGGGTATTATGAAGGTTAACATTTTGTACAATTCTTTGAAGATTTGAAATGCTGCTACTGATTTTATTAGACTGTTGATGACGGTGTACTATGTTTCATAAAGCCATTTTTCTTTACACTGGGCTATGTTTGCCTTCTAAGCCAGTGGTACCAACTACTGGTAAACTATAAGCAAAAAGATATGATCATGCATTTTTATATATGTGAGAGTGTGGGCACCAGAATTGTGTATATACTAGAATCTAGAGAGCTAGGGGTTAGCAAAGCCTTAAAGAAGGAAGTCGTAATAGTGAAGGTGCAAAAGGAATGAAGGTATGAATGGTGACTGCCGTGCAGTTGGACTTGAGACAGTGGCATCCATATAGTGTTACCAATGTCATGATAGATTTAGAAAGATAATATGCTCATGTCTTGTGGTCTAGACTTGCCTTTTCTGCCACAGTGATGAGCCTCTATGATAGGTTTGCGTAGCACTGTTCTCAGCTTCCCATTTATTTGTGCGCACACTAACCTGGAACAGAGTTGAGTTGCTCCAAACACCAGTTTTGTGACTGGGGGCAGTACCAGGTGCCAGTGGCACCATGGCACCGGGCCCAGAGTCAGGAGGGGCCCCAGCTAGCCCGATCCCCTGGCCCGGAGCTGCCCCTGCCCCTCCCCCACCCCTGTTCTGCCCCAGTCCCGCCCCTGCTCACCAGAACCGCCCCGCACCTCTTGAGCTGGTGGCCATGGCGTCCACCTGTAGGGTTTCAGGCTCCACTCCGGCCACAGCAGCCATCAGGTGACCCAGGTGAGCCCAGCTAGCCTAGGGCTGGTGGGTACGTGGCGGTTTAGGGGGAGGAGAAGCCCTGACCCCGGCAGGAGCTGCGCTGGAGGGGAGGAGGAGAAGCCCTGACCCTGGCAGGAGCTGCGGCGCTGAAGCCCCCAGCTGCCCTAGTGCAGAGCTGGCCTGAGCCCCTCTCTCTCCCATTTTCCCCCTGCATGGAGCTGGCTCTCATTCTCAGGCTGTGGAGAAATTCAGCCCAAATCTACCAGCCTTGGTATGTTCATTTCCCCCATCATGACACAGCCATGGATGGATTTAGCCTAGGAGGCAGGGTCAGCATTAGCCCCATTTGGCAGATGGGATCTAGGGCGGGATCCGGAGGTGAAGTGACTTTCCCAAGACTAAGCAGGGAGTCTGTGGCAGAGCAGAGAACCAAACCCAGAACACCTGGCCCCCAGGCCTGTTCCTTAACCACACCCTGGCAAAACCAAAAGTCAGCACTTATGATGGGATGGGGAAGAGAAGGGGATAGGGCAGGGGTCTCAAACACTGGCCTGTGGGGCTATTTCCTGCGGCCTGCCAAGCAGCCCGCCCCTGGCCTACATGCAGGCCAGGGGTGGGCAAACTATAGCCCTTAGGCTGCATCCAGCCCGCGGGATTGCCCCCCGTGGCTCTGCCAGCCCTGCGCCGCTCCCTGAAGTGGCCGGAACAGTGGCCTTCCAGCCAGGGGGGGAGGGCAGAGGGCTCAGTGCGTTGCCGTGGCTTCCAGGCACTGCCTCCCGCATCTCCCATTGGCCGGGAACGCACCCCTCACCCCTCCTCCACCCCAACCCCCTGCCCTGAGCCCCCTGCTGCACCCCTCCTACACCCCCTGGGGGTGGAATTGGGGTGGGGACTTTGGGGAAGGGGTGGGAGGAGGCGGCGCAGGGGTGGGGCCTCATGGAAGGGGTGGAGTGGGGGCGGGGCCAGGGGAAGCAACGGGGGTGGTGTCAGTGATGTGGCTCTTGGGCCAATGCACTAGTCCTCATGTGGCCCTCGTGGTCATTTGAGTTTGAGACCCCTGGGATAGGGGAAGTGGGGGCCCAGCATGCGGATCCCCTTGGCAGCAGCTGGGGCTCCCCTGTTAAGCAGGCCCATCAAACCCTCACCCTGACAAGCCCCACCTCCTCTGCAGCTGTACCACCCTGATGCCCTCCCCACTGAGCCCCAACCACCTACACCTGGACGCCCACGTAAATGAACTCCACTTCCCCTGCCCAGACACCCTCCCCCCCGAGCTCCAACCACTTTCACTTGACACCGCTGCAGACTCCCATTGCCCCTGCACCTGGAACCTCGCTGTGTATCCAGATCCCCCACTGAGCTACCCTCACCCAGACTACCCTACACAGAACCCTCTTACCCCCATCTGGATCCCCCCACACTAAGTCCCTCTGAACTTGGATCCTGCTGCCAGGCTGAGCCTCCCTGCCCACATCTGGTGTGCCTAGCGCAAAAGGAGCAAGGGCCCCAGGATGTTTCTGTGGCAGGCGTGGCCCTTGTGATATGTCAGGGTCAGGTTCAGCCTCACTGCCAAGTCCCGGGGGCAGGGGAGGCTGCAGGGTATTCTCCCACCGCAGTGGCCTGTGCTCCCCACTGCCATGGTGGAGCTTCCACATTTATTCATTGTAAAATAAATAAAATTGCAGACTTTTAAAATATTATGCACAGAATTTGATGCAGAATTCCCTCAGGAATATGGGGCGCTGTACAGCTGTGACGGTGGGACTATGAAGGGAGTGCTGGACAGTAGGGGATCTGTGGGTGAGGGAGCTGGGCAGGGGGTATGGTGTGCAGAGTGGTGGGAGGTCAGCAGGAGGGGTCTCTGGGCAGGCGGTGCTGGCATAGCAGGTCCAGGGGCATTGGGCATAGGGATCCGTGGGGGAAGTCTCTGGGTGAGGGGGTGCTGGGCATAAGGGCAGGGCACTGGGCAGGGGGGCAGTGTGGAAGGGGCATGCTGGCAGCGCAGGGCTGGGTGGGCCAGTATGTGTCTAGCAGTTGTGGGTTTGTAAACAGTGCCCTTGTGCTGGGCTGAGTGGGGCCACTCCCACTGCGCTGCGCCTCATTGCCCCCAACCGGCCCCTTGCTTTGTGGATCGCCCCCCATCACATGCCCTATTTCCCTAATGGGGGCCCACAAATATGTTTGGCTCCGGGCCCACAAAAAGTTAATCTGGCCCTGACTGGGGGTTGGGGTAGTCCATGCTCTGAGTAAAAGAGTATGGAATTGCTTGGGTGGAGAGAGCAGACACTGGCTAGTACAAAGGATGTTTCAGTCTGACAAGCTGGTATCGTTGGCTGAAAAAGTTGGGGAGCAGTTATTCTCAGTGTGTGTAATATATATTCTCTCCAATAAAATAAAAAAATTTTGAATGTTTATGTTCTAAATACATTGACTTGATGGATATATAAACTTTTTCACGGGTTCAATGACTTGTTTCTGCTCCTGAAATGAAAGTTTACAAGAGAGAGTTAAGCAGCTGGGAACTAGGAATAATTTGGGGAAAGTACTCCTACTTTGAGTAATTGTCGTGCCAAGTGTTGCTCATTAAAGAGGAACTCTTGATCAGTGATTGGTATGTTGAGAATAAAAAAGGGCTTATAATCTTTATAACCACCCCCTTCTGAATTCCATCCTGATAACAGCAGAAAAACACATTTGACCAACAAATTGTTAAATCAGCTTGGACAGCAGGGTTGAGTGGTGGAATGAACAAGAGAAATGTAATTCAATATAGTGTCCCTGCCTAAACAAATTAAAGAATATGTGCAGTGTTCCTTTTAGTCACTAAGAGTACCAGTGCTTGCTTTGCTGTATTAGTTAAAGCTTTTGAAGGAGAGGGTGTGTGTGTTTGAACTCTCAGTGAACACTTGGATATTTACTGTTAGATAATTATTGCATACTTCTCATGCCTTAAACTTTATTACCAATGGGAGTAAATCCCATCTAAGACTTAAATTCAATTAATATTGCAAGTAAAGAATGTAAAAACATTGGAGGTGCTAGAGGGACTCAATACTGAAATCAGCAGAAACAATACTGTTTTTAATAGGGTGTATGAATGTTACGGATCGGTCTTGAACTGCACATAGAAAAGCATTTTCATTTTACCTAATGCACTGAAAGATGGAATTTTAAATATTCAAGGAATCTGATTCTGTGTGTGTGGAGGTGGGGTTAACAGATCCAAATGGGCACACTTTTATATTACAACAACAACAAGTTTTCAGATGTGTGGTTTTAAAGTACTTTGAGATTTCAGTATTAGTGATTTTTAGCTTAATGTTAGACTTTTATGTGGAGTGACTATCTTTGATAAGAAGTTATTTGTTAAACTATAAGTTTTTTATGTCTGTTTTCTGTGTTTTTCACTAGTCCTCAAGTCAGCCTGATTTTTCCAGGACATTTCACTTTAGTGGGTGGTCTGATGGACTCTGCAAAAGTGTAGTTTCTCTAGAGATTGCTGCTCTTACATGCAATTGCAGGTGAAGTAGTTTGAAGGAACCCCTTGTGTTATCTAGTCTAAGGGTTGTCCAACTTTTTGTGGTTCTATCTTAATACAAAGATTGTCTCCAACTCGCTGTCTCATGGACTCAGTCTTTGCAATCACACAAAATCCATGTGCCAACTATATTTTCCATTTAAGCAATTCATAATGTAGTTGTCTTTAATGCAGTTGAGTGGCTGCAAATGGGGAGAACCAGTACCATGTGACCTGCCAGGTCTCTGACCACCAGCAAGGACTTGCTGAACCACTTCTTGGGAACCTCTGATCTAGTCCATCCATCTGCTGCACAGGAGGAGAACTGGGCTATATGCCACATAGTATAGAAACATGTATTAAGAATTGTTGGGAAACAAGTGATTGGCAGTCTAGGCCCCTCAAGAGCCAATCCTACTGCTGCCACTGAATTATTGTGAGTCTGATCCAAAGATTTCCTTTGGCTTCAGTGGGGCCCTCTGTTAAGGCTGAATGTGACCTTGGACAGTTCACGTAAGTTCTTTCTTACCTGTCTTAAAATGATTATACTTCATTACAGTAGTTCACAGGAGTATTCCTGGAATTAAATGTTTGTAAAGCTCTTCGAGATGCTAATATGGGTGGGACTCTTCAAAAGTGCTTGGCATTGACCTAGGTCATTTTCCATTGAAATCAGTGTTAAAATTCCCATTGACTTCAGTGGGAGCAGGGTTAGATGAACAATGAGTGCTTTTGAAAATGCCACTTACAAATATTATTTACTATAGTGGAAGCTTCAGGGGAAGGGGAATTCTGCACATGAAATTTCGAATAATTTTCTGTGGATGTTGAGGTGAGCAGGATGAATTGTAGAAATGGTATATAAAGTCACAAAAAGGGAAGAAAAAGGAAGAGTGAAAGGTTCTAACTCTCATGTGTGATGATGGTGGCTTTCAATTCAGGTTCCTATTCAGATGTTCTGTTTGGGTTAAAAGTACACTCAGACATATCTTTTCTCCAGTTCCAAAATTAAACTTGGAAGAAAAAAAAATAAAATTTTCTCTGTCTACAACCTTGAAACTGGAGGAAAAAGTATGTCTGAGTGTACTTTTAACCCAAACAGAACATCTGAACAGGAACCTTAATTGAAAACCACCATCATATTTATACAACAAAGGGCTGCCCAAACTGCTGCTGCTGCCAGAGCCACCGTTTCCTCCCCTTCACCGTATGTTTGGTGGCTAAATATTCCTTGGATCAGTGTCTAAACCAATTTTAAACATCAGTACATGCTCTATGGAGATAGATAGATAGAGGTTCAGAATGTGAACAGTACATTAAAGAAAAAAAGCAAATGTTCAAAGATAATGGCCAGTGTCTCCAAACCCGGCTGCCTAAAATTTAGGCTCCTGGGTAAAAGTGATCTGATTTCGCATATAGTGATTCTATAGGAACTTCAGGTGCTATCTTTGGAAAACCCAGGTTCCTCTTGTCTTTCCTCTTTCCCAGCAATCATTCAGAGCAATGAAACTTCTTCCTCTGCTACATGTGAACTGAGCTGGAAGAAAATTGCTTTTTAGTTAACAATACAACCAGGGGAAAGATGCTATATTTTAAAATACACTAGCTCAATACATTTAAATCAATAATATTAAAGCCAGATTTTAGAAGTTTTCACACATAATTACTGCATTTACATGTGCAGTCGCAGTTGTTGTGCAGGTCCAGCTTATTTCCCAGAGCAAATGCAATGGATATCATCAGCCTGGTCTGTTCTCTAGATGTCAGGAAAGTCACTTTTATTATTTATTTTCTGAAAAGATATAAGGTACAGTATTTTTCCTCTAAGCTGTCAAACTTTTCAAAATATTGGGATAAAAGACTTGATCCCTATAATAAGCTTGTCATTTATGATTATTTCCCTTTCTAAAGCCTCTCATGCAGTATTTCCACCGTAATGTCACTTTGTCCCCCATTATTTGTTGCATCATGTCTGAAATAAGGTTGTAAGCTCTTTGGAACAGACTTTCTCTTATTTGCCTTTGAAATGCCTAACATTCTTGAGCTGTTCAAATAATGCTGCTTGCAAAATCCAGTTGTCTCTGCCTTTGTGTTAAAGGCCTTAAAACCAATACTTCAGTATTCTTTATTTCTCAGTGAAATAGCTGCCCAGCACACAAGAGCAACCCTGTAATAAACAGTGCCTGAAACAAGAAGGAAGGAAGGAAAATTGGTAAGACAAACATTTCCATGTTTAGTTTACAGGTAGTGATTGAACAGAGAGAGGAGAGTTGCGGGGGAGGGAGGAAGAGAGGATTAAAAAAAAATATGGAAGTACTTCAACAATAACACATGGACTAATTAAAGTTAGGAGTATGTTTTCTTAAAACTTAAAGATGATAGTTTCTGTGTTTATCAACATGCACAACTGTATTTTAAAATAACCTATAATAGCACCCAACATAATGGCCTTTTTATAATTCTGCTGCTTCTTCGTTTCCTCTGGAAAGCTCAAAGGTCATATCATTTGGTTTATTGCCGTGGAATGATCCCTGCACAGGGAATGGGTATCAGACATTCCTAACATTCCATGTGTCTAATATTAAGGTTTTACACTCTAGTGCAGGGCCTACTGCTGTGTGAAAGAAAAATGCAGGAGAAAACTGTCATAGCACCAAAAAGCCCCATAATACGCTTTCAAAATATTCTGCATTGAACATGGTGCCATAGAGTGGCATGCACTACAGTACCCGAATTTTTTATAGTATAGCATACCTGTGTGAGAAACTGAAAATGCTACTTTGTAACTCTTTCTTTCTGCATTTAGTTACTTGATATTTCCAACATTGTGAGCTGATGGAATGATGTTGCAGAAAATATTGCTGCATTCAGCAGGGCCTTTTCTCCAGGGACGATGATTAAACTAAATTTGTTTTCTGCTTACAACATAAGCAGGAACTTGCCAGCATGCAGTTCAACCTAGTCCCATTGACCTGTAGGTGTGGATCTCTTCCTTACCAAAGGTTTCAGAGTAGCAGCTGTGTTAGTCTGTGTCCGCAAAAAGAAAAGGAGGACTTGTGGCACCTTAGAGACTAACACATTTATTTGAGCATAAGCTTTCGTGAGCTTCGTTACCAAAAACATTCTTCCCCTTCCGGATCTCTGTCAGTCAGTCAGCCCGACCTTCTCGTGAGCACCTATGTGAGGGGAAAGGGTGGGATGCTGAGCTAAGGTTAGCCCCCTTTGTAGCTTGGGGACTAGGCAGTGCCCATGAACAATATCACAATTATGACACAAGCAATATAGTTTTGATTATGTTAATGGGAGCCTTTTAAGACACATAAATTAGTGAACTGCAAAAGCTTTGTTTCTTTTTCTAAAAGGAATATACTCTCAAGTTTAAGTTCTCATGTTTTGTCTTAACTCTTCCTGCCTTCCCTCCCCCCAACTTGTCCATGAAAGAAATATCAATTTTTCACTTCCCTATATTTTGTGGAGGGGGCTGGCAAGATCTTTAGAGCCTCTGAAGAGATGTATTACAAGTTTCTCCCCCCCCACGCTATAGAGATTGGGGGGAGACAGAGGAGTGGGGAATATATTGGTAGAGAAAAAGCTAATCTTTTTTTTTAAATTTGGACAGTTACATTTGAGTCTGAACACCAAAAAACCACCCTTCTTACTGAAGCAGTTTTTGCTAGTGTAAGACAATTAGCTTTCTTGTGATAGCAGCTTTGTGACTGCTCTGTTGAGTGAGGTGGGGTTAGGGGTGTCCTTGAGGAAAAAACCCTGTAGCCTTATATGTGAGTCTTGATTTGTATATCTAAGTTTTGTTAAAAACTATATTTACCAAGGTCTACTCCACCACCTGCTTTACATTTCACTGTCTCTTCTTGGGAAAAATGAATGCTTTTCTCTTTATTTCTATAAAAGGGAGGCATTCATTAGTCTGTTGTTTTTCCTCAATGAAGACACTTCTCCAAAATTACTACTTGCTTAGTTTTCAGAATAGCAGCCGTGTTAGTCTGTATCCGCAAAAAAAAAAAGGAGTACTTATGGCACCTTAGAGACTAAGGAATTTATTTGAGCATCAGCTTTCGTGAGCTACAGCTCACTTCATCGGATGCGTTCGATGAAGTGAGCTGTAGCTCACGAAAGCTTATGCTCAAATAAATTCCTTAGTCTCTAAGGTGCCACAAGTACTCCTTTTCTTTTTACTTGCTTAGTGTGTGCTACCATTAAAATGAATGGAGGCCATAATGTTCTGCAGAAATATCTTATGTGAAACTGGAACATGCTTATTGTTTTTTAATGGACAAAATTCTTTACACCATAAAACACATGGCCTGAAGTACCTACTTGAATGATGAGATGAACAGTAAATTTTGAGTTAAGCAAGTTTTGGAAAGAACATTTTCTGTAAGAAGGCTGAAAACAACTTTGTCCAATTGATGCTAGCAGTTAAATCCTGTTCAAAACTGATTCAAGTGGACCAGTTATTGAAAAACATTTGGAGGAATGGGACATCATTTTCTACTGTAGACAGAAACTGAATGTTCAAATAAACCACTCTCCAGTGAGACACAGTCAGTTCTATTGCCAGTTATGACTGCTCAGGAATGTGTGTAGTCTGGTACAATGCGTGCAGTTCTATGTAGGTCAGCATTAAGCAATAATACAGTGATACTGCCATTTCACATGGCGGTACTGAGGTACCAGTGGCTGAACAGGGTTCTCTAGATGAGAACTAAAGACCCCAATTCAGCAAACCGCCCCGTTCAGCATAGTACCAAGTTGGGGCTTAAATTCCCGAGAAGAGGCACTTATGTAGAGTAAAAAGCTAACAGAGCAGATAAATAATCCTTCTCTCTTCTCCCATTTTAAAATCCCATCACGTATCCAGTCTCAAGACTGCAAATGCTCCTTCCCTAAACCTTGTTGCTTGTTTTCAAACCTAGTTTAGAAAAAAATATCCATTAAATAGAATGAAACTAGTCACCTCTTGCTTTGGTTGCTTCTTCTCCCTGACACTTTTTTTAGTTGATGGTGACAACAGTACTGGGTGGCTCAGAGCTGTGCTTAAAACTTTTAAGAGGAAGAAATATTTTTTCCAGCTTCAATCACATTTTCTAAAATGGGATTCAACATAGTCTGAACTTCCCTCTAAGTTGCGCGGCCACGCAGGCTGGGAGAGGTGCCTCTCCCCCAGCCCTAACCCTGGAGCTGCCGTGGCCGGTGAGAGGCGCCTCTCTCCCAGCTCCAGGGCAGCCTGCACCCCAAACCTCTTATCCCCAGCCCCGCCGCAGAGCCTGCACTTCCAGCCGGAGCCCTCACCCCCCTGCACCCCAGCCCTCTGCCCCAGCCCTTAGCCCCCTCCTGCACCCCTCATCCCCAGTCCTACCCCAGAGCCCGCAACCTCAGCCAGAGCCCCTGCACCCCAAACCCCTCATTCCCAGCCCCACCACAGAGCCTGCCCTCACGCCCACCTCCTCCCAACATATTGCACCAGCCCTGAGCCCGCTCCCATACTCCAAACCTCTCTGCCCCATGCCCACCAAACGTCACCTCCATATTGGTGCACATAACAAAATTCATTCTGCACATGGATGTAAAAAATTAGATGGAACATTGGTTTGTCCTTTTTACGCTAGCACTTAAGCTATTTTTAATGCTGATGCAGGGAGATATCACTGAAAATCACTGAGACTTGGTTTCATTAAGTCTTAAGAACCCTTTGTGTCCTTGCCTTGTTCAGCAACACTGGGTTCTACTGCCGTTATGATAATGAGGGCGCTATTCTTTTGTCCCTTAATATGGGCAATAGTCTGTATATTTCTGCATTGCACTTCACCAAAAAACCTGAAATTTATTTTCTTCAAACCCATTGACTTGCATAAGCACCTTTTGGTATTTAAAAGGCCTTAGCTTATCATACAAAGCTATTAAAAGAGCAGGAATAATCCAGGACCATTTCAGAATTTTAGAAAACTTCCCAACCTGGACTCAGCAGGGTCCAGTTAGCCTGAGGTTTCAATGTGTTTGTTAAAAGTTTCTAACAATTTAGTTTGATCTTCTACCAATAGGATATGCTCCAAACTTTGTAAAGAAAACAAAACTATATAAAATGTAGCCAAGAGGTGTTTATTGATAGAACTAATAAACCTGCTTCCTTTTAAATGTGCATCCTTCCTTTAACTATTTATATCTTATCAGCAGTAGACTTCTAAAATGAGGATCCAGTTCAGATCTCAGAATACTTAGCACCACAAATATTGTGTCATCTCCCATGCATGAACATCAAGACTATCGTCATCTGAGTATGTTCCCAAATTGTGGCACCTCAGCCTCAAAGCTGGATCAGATTATTTATATTGTATGTGCATCCACATGAGCAGATCTAATTAACAATATATTTAAGATTACCAGTGATTCTGGGCACCAGCAACGTTACTTGATATAACTGAGGATTTTCACATTTTTAAAAATTTGAGTGACATTTAGTTTGAATTACTCCCAGTAACTTTACATTGGCATAGCTAAAATAACTGGCACACCTTATTTAAAAAGAAAAGAAAAGAAAAAAAACCCACAGCCAAACAAAAAAAAAAATTCCTGAATAGAGTACCACATTAGGGCAGTGGTTCAGTGTGCAATGCAAAATGACCTTGCAAATCTAATAACGCTGGTCTTAGGACCAAGATAAACACATAGGTACCTAGCCTGCTACATCTAGAGCCACTACTGGAATAGGACAGGGTTCACCACCAAGCCATTCTTGGCTTGTTCTTCTCTGACTGTGGAGTTCCTGCCCACCAAGTGGCCCTTCCAAAAGGGTATCCCTATCTTTTCTCAGTTGTATGCAGTGGGTACCTACGCAGTCCACCTTTTGTATACAGTGAGGTGGGTATCAGTGCCATGGCTTTCAGAAATTCCTTTTTAAAGCACTGCCTGCAGGTGTGGAAAGGGTTCACAATGTTTAGATGTTGTAGTTGCTGGCCAGTTGCTGTCAGGAAAGGCAAGGATAACAAAGGCTTTTTTGGACAAGGAAATAATACCAAGGACCAGCTGATTTACAGAACTGGGTGGGTGAAGGAGAGCGTGAATAAATAGTTTGGTGTGGGAATGCAAATTCTGTCATTCTCTAGGGCTAGGCAGGTGATAAATATTGTGCCATCTCTCTTTCGTAATTAAAAAAAAAAAAAAAAAAAGAGAATTGACAGCCATTCTAATAGGCAAGGTTGTCGCAAACAGGTTCAGATGGTCTGAACAGGTGAGATTTTTGTAGAGTAGCTTAGATGATTGGCTTATGCTGATATCCATAACTGCAAGTCAGTGTGACAGGAGTATCCTCTTTTTCTAACCGTGACCTGTGTCATGGAAATTAAGTTCTCTCTCTCCCAGCCCTCCTGTGTGTTGCGCCTTTTATTGGATGATGTCAGAAGCGAACATACTCTGACAAATATGGACCAAATGAACTCACTGACTCTCTTTTGGAAGGGAGTCTGGCAGAGAGTTAGAAGTACTGGTCATAGTGCTGTCAACTTTACTACAACTGTAACTTTTGAGAACTAGATAAGTGATTTAAATCACATGAAGATCCACCTCAAGATAGAGTACTAATGAATCCTATAGAACTTCTTCCTCCACTTCTTTTAATACCACCCTTTTTCCTGGTATAATAACTGAAAGCTTACTTTGGGTTGGCCTACTTCCTGTTTCAGGCAGCGAGTTCACGAATACAGTGACTTTTGAGTATTTGGCATCTTCTGTCTAGCACTTTATAGGCTCGTATAATATGAAGTAACAATATAATCTGGTGCCAAAGAACAAGAAATACCATGCTTGTGTTTACATTTCATATATACGCTTTTGCTAATCATTTCAATGAATGACCAGCATTTCCTTTCCTTTTAATTTTTATATTATAAACGTGAGTTCAAAGGACATGAGTACTATAAGCAGAGAACAGAAATTTATGCAACCTAGCATGAAGGATCATATCTGTTAATTTCATGCTTTATATTTACCCTGCTCTGTCAAATCAATAGGAGGCAAACAATTACAAAAATACCCTGCTTGGTCTGGTAGGCATGCAGGTCTGACCTGCTTAGACCATTAGGCATGCTGGTCTCTGAACTCCTAACTACAATAATAATTAGGAACAAAGAAAGGATTTAACATTTTATATCTCCCTTCTGCAAAACAGGAAGATGAAATGGTTGAAGCTGATCGTACATTTCTGTTCATGGTATTTGTCGTAATTAAAGTTGTTTGAGATTGGGAAACACCAGGAGGTTAAACAAAAATGTATTAGCATTGTATTGTGTCATTGTAAAGTCTTTTGTATGTCATAGAAACCTTTCCTCTGTCCTCATTATGCACCACTGTGAGGAAGTGCATAGTCAAGTGAGTCAGATTCCAGTTAGGTGGTTCTGTGACCTTATTCTGTCACTGGATTGTTGCAGTTATGTTCTAATAAATGCTCATTCTGTGAAGTTTAAGTGATAATATATGCATGCTTTGCCTTGCTAATTGCTAGAGCATGGAGTAAAGAGAGATGTGCATTTCTCAGAACGCTCGGATATCTATCTACAAAGGTAGTAGCAAAATTTGCATCGTAGGACACAATGGACCGTGCAATACTTTATGGAAAGCTAAAGATATACAGTGAACCCTCACTTATTTAAATGAAATGGACATGAAATTTAATTTGTGCAATACATTTAAAGCTTGACACTTAATGTGCAGCAGGGGATATCGGTTCATTTATGGTAAACTTTTGGGGGGGTTGTACTAGGAGTAAAAAGGCAGAGATGGTAGCTGAATTTGTGTTTGCAGAAGGCATTACATAGAGAAAAGGTGTAGAGGGAGAAGGGAAGGGGACTAAGGACGGAACCTTGTGGAAACCCCACAGAAAGCTGAAGGGGGGCTGAGCAGAATCCTGTGAAGGATGTAGTAGAGGACGGAGGAGAACCAGAAGAAGACTTCTCATGGAATCCAAGGGAGGACAAGATTTCAAGAAGAGCATGATCTACTGTCAAAGGCATCTTGATAGGTCAAGGAGATTAAGGATGGAGTACTGATTCAGACTCTAGCAAGTATGGTTTCTGTTGAGTGCAAGGGGTGGAAGCCAGATTGGAAGGAATCTAGGGTGGGTTAAGAGGAGAACAACTGCAAACAGCGATTGTAAACAATGCATTTAATGATCTTAGAGATAAAGGGAGATGGGAGTAGTTGGAGAGGCACGTAAGGTCAAGGGTGCATTTTTTAAGATGGAAGAGACTTAAGTGTGTTTGTACTGATGGGGAAAGCGTCTGAAGAGTGAAAGGTTGAGGAGGAGAGTAAGGGAGGGGATGGGAGAGTGCAAGAGAGATCAGGGGATGGGATGGGGTTGCTGCGGGTAAGTGGAGGGGTTAGAGGATAAGGACAGACAAGAAACTTCTGCACCTGTGACAAGGGAGGAGGAAAGAGTTGTCGGAGGGAACGGTAATACAAGCTAAAGGGAGGGGGGCATCATATTTTGTTAATTTTCTCTTGAAATAAATGGCAAGATAGTTTTCAGTTAGAAAAATGGAGGTAGGAGGACATCTGAGGAGTGAGTGGCAGGAAGGTGGGTGTGAGATTCCGTTAAGTTGGAGAAGTAGAGTTGTTTAGTTGGGAAGATGGCAGTACTGAAAGAGGAGAACAAATTTGTAATGGAGGAGACACTCTGCAGTGCGAGAGTAGGAGCACAGGAAGTGGATGTTGCAGATGAGCTAGGGCTGAAGGTTGGTAGGGTGGACCTTGCGATTGGAGAGAGGGGCAAAGAGTCAAGGGTGGAGGAGAGTGGGGAATGGAGAGAATCAGCGACCATGTTGATGGAAGAGAGGTAGCTGAGAGCGATGAGACGTCATCAGTGCTGAAGGATGAAGTCCATAGGAAGGCTGAATGCTAGGGCATGAGGGAGGTTTTAATGTGTGATGTTGAATGAGAGCAAGTGAGGGCTGGAGAGGGAACAGAGAGATCAGAGAATAAGCAGTGCTTGGTGAAGACCAAATCGAGTAAACAGCACTTTGGCAAGTGGAAGGTGTTGTTAGAGGAGGTTTTGGAACAAATTGGTAAACTAAACAGTAATAAATTGCCAGGACCAGATGGTATTCACTCAAGTGTAATGAAGGAACTCAAATATGAAATTGCAGAACTATTAACTGTGGTATGTAATCTATCATTTCAATCAGCTTCTGTACCAGATGTCTCAAGGATACATAATATGACACCAATTTTTAAAACAGGCTCCAAAGGTGATCCTGGGAATTAGAGGCCGGTAAGCCTAACTTCAGTACCAAGCAAATTGGTTGAAACTATAGTAAAGAACAGAATTATCAGACACATAGATGAACATGATTTGTTGAGGAAGAGTCAAAATGTTTTTTGTCAAAGGAAATCACGCTTCACCAATCTATTAGTGGTGAGGGGGTCAACAAACATGGACAAGGGTGATCCAGTGGATATAGTGTACTTAGACTTTCAGAAAGCCTTTGATAGGGTCCTTCACCAAAGGCTCTTAAGCAAAGTAAGCAGTCATGGGATAAAAGAGAAGGTCCTCTTGTCTATCAGTAACTGGTTAAAAGATAGGAAATAAAGGATAGGAATAAATGGTTAGTTTTCAGAATGGAGAGAGGTAAATAGTGATGTCCGCCAGGGCCTGTATTGGGACCGGTACTGTTCAACATATTCATAAATGATCCAGGAAAAGGGGTAAGCAAGGAGGTGGCAAAATTTGCAGATGATGCAAAACTACTCAAGATAGTTAAGTCCGAAGCAGACTGTGAAGAGTTACAAAGGAATCTCACAAAACTGGGTGACTGGGCAACAAAATGGCAGATGAAATTGTGTTGATAACTGCACCAACTATACATACAAAATGATGGGGTCTAAATTAGCTGTTACCACTTGAGAGAGATCTTGGAGTCATTGTGGATAGTTCTCAGAAAACATCCACTCAGCTTTTTTTGACTGCCAGTGCACAGTAACAGAATGTTAGGAACCATTAAGAAAGGGATAGATAACAGGACAGAAAATATCATATTGCCTATATATAAATCCATGGTATGCCCACATCTTGAATACTATGTGCAGATCTGGTTGTTCCATCTCAAAAAAGATATATTGTAATTGGAAAAGGTACAAAGAAAGGCAACTACAATGATTAGAGGTATGGAACAGCTTCCATATGAGGAGAGATTAAAAAGACTGGGACTTTTCAGCTTGGAAAAGAGATTACTATGGGGGGGATATGATAGAGGTCTATAAAGTCTTGACTGGTGTGGAGAAAGTAAATAAGGAAGTGCTATTTACTTCTTGACATAACACACGAACTGGGGGTCACCCAATGAAATTAATAGGCAGCAGGTTTAAAACAAACAAAAGGAAGTGCTTCTTCAAACAATGCACAGTCAGCCTGTGAAACTCTTTGCCAGGGGATGTTGTGAAGGCCAAAACTATGACGGGTCAAAAAAGAACTATATAAGTTCATGGAGGGTAGGTACATCAATGGCTATCAGCCAGGGTGTGCAGAGTTGCAACTCTATGCTCTGAGTGTCCCTAGCCTCCATTCACCAGAAGCTGGGAGTGGGTGAAAGGGAATGGATCACCTGATTGCTTGTTCTAACAGTTCATTCCCTCTGAAGCCCTTGGCATTGGCCACTGTCGGAACACAGGATACTGGCCTAGATGGACCATTGGTCTGACCTAGTATGGCCATTCTTATGGGAGAGGACTGCAGGTGTTTTTAAGATTCAGTCCCTATAATTCTTATAATGGTTTTGTTTGTGGACCAATTGTTTCTTAACCAAACCTGTGCTCTAGTTGCTAGGAGAATCGAACTGCATGAAAAGTTTGGCTTCCTAAAATGAAACTGGGTTTGAGTTACAAAAGAACAACAAAAAGCTTTACCAAAAGTAAAGCATTCTAAATTTGTCATAGCCTTATAATTCCATCCTCTGCCTCAAAAACCAAAACAAACTTCCTTTGGCTCAAATTGTAAGAAATAATAATAATAAAAGGGTGGAGTGGGGGGGAGTAGAGGGGAGAATGGGACAATGTGTGCTTTTTTGTGATAAAGGTGTGTGTCAAACCAAATTTATATTATGATGATAGTAAAAGTTACAGTGGACTCTTCACTAAGTGCTTCATAATAAAGTGAGCTGAACTAAAGCTGAAATGAGCATGGTCAACACAGTTGTGGGAATTCTACTATTGTATCCCATTATCTTCTCTCATCAAGGTCACTTTATGATGCAACCTCCAACCCTATTGATACGAAGACAGTAAATCCCCAAATCCTTCCTTTTCTTAAAATATATCTGTATTCTGTAAAGCTTCTGATCTTTCAGCTGGAAAACCAGTACTCATTTTGTTCCAAATGAAATAAAAGTATAATACTGGAAGGCTTTACTCAACCTTAGCTATGGAAGACACTGTCTCTTTCTGATGTGACACAGATGTAACCAATCACGGTTATAGTCTGTTTCATTGTGCCTTGTTAGAAATAGTGGTTCCTATAAAACCTTTTGTTAACCAGTCTAAAAAAAAGCGTTACTGCCTCCTCCCAAAACAATGCATATACATATATATATATATATATATATACACAAAATAGATAAAATCCATCCAAAGAGAATTCACACTGAGGGGTCTCTCTCTAACACACACCATATGGGAATCTCCACAGGGAAACATTCAGAGTTGCAGTTTGGCTAGAAGTGATTGTCGTTGTTTAGTCATCAAATAAAAAATGAACATGCCTACAGACATTGATTAGGGATAACCATTGAACACTTCAATTTTTTTATGTGGAATGAAGCTTGAAAAGGAGAAAGGAATGAGGGAAGCAAAGACGTAAGCAATGCACAGAAAGGAAAGGAAGTCAGTGATGAGTGAGGAAGAGTGAGATGTGAAGATGTAGACTCTCAAAATGTAATCCTACCAGGGCTTTGATGGTGTAATGTCATCCTGCAGAGTTCCTCAGACCTTCTATTGTGGGTCTAGGTACAAGGTTCAAGGCTGCTGCATCTTGAGAAGAACATTTTTTCACATTCCAGTCATGTCTACGATAACAATTTTTACCTGTTAGCAGTGGATGCAGCTTCACTGATGCTCTAACCAATGAAAGGGCTAATGCATTCAGGACACATGTTTGTTCCTACCGCTGTGACATGAAACCCTAGGATTTATGATGGTAAAATTGTTTGTGCCCTGCCTACGCTAGCATTTAAGCAGCTGCTAGCACCAGTGCAGCTGCACCTGCCACTAATAAAGAATTTTAAAAAACAACACTAGTGTAGACTCTATTTTGGCTTGATCAGACTTGCACTGAAGACAGTGGCTACTGGATCAGGCCCCTTTGACACTAGATAAGTCCCATTTCCTCTCTGAGACGGGGAAAGGGTGTGAATTGTTTCAGTAAAATCTCATTGGTGAATACATGCCCCCTTCCTAGGGTGACCAGATGCCCTGATTTTATAGGGACAGTCCTGATTTTTGGATCTTTTTCTTATATAGGCTCCTATTACCCCCAACCCCCACCCCGATTTTTCACATTTGCTGTCTCGTCACCCTGCTTCCCCCCCCCCCCTTTTTTTTTTTGATAGGCTGGTATAGTCATCTTGCTTTGACTGCTGATACATACACAATATACTGACTTCAGTATTCTTCAGTAAGAAGTCTTATCTTGGTGTACTTATGGCCCCCCATCACTGCAGCATGAATTGTGAGCTTCTGAGAAATTTTAATTTTGTGAGCTGCATGCACTCACTCTTACAATTTAGACATTTCTTCTAAGATTTAGTAGTCTTACTTCAGCTGCCACTCATGCTTCCAAGGATAAATGTCCATCAGAATAGGATTACCTGTATGGTACACCATGGGAAGTTATTTTCTGTTCTCTGAATTTTCTGTGTTGACACTGCGGGGAAGGATGATTTTATGATTAAAGCAGAGGACTGGTACTTTGGAAATCAAGGTTGAAACTGTAGGTCCTCCCACTTACAAGAGTCAAGTAGGAGAGTAGATTTTTCAAGCTGTTGTCTGCTGCTATTGTTTAATTACTGGAGAGTTTGAAGATAGCATTACAGTAGATTTCTCAATCGAATGTCTAGGCTAGGCAAATTTGGGGAATAATTTATCTAACTTTTGAGTTAATATAGTCAGGATATCCTTGGAAAGTCATTCAAGAGCTTGAGGTTATTTTTCCATGTCGTTTGGCAACTTTTCTTCTCCTTTCCTCCTGCTAGCCCTCTATAGCAATCCCTCGCTTCTAATTATGAACAAGAGGACAGGTCCAGAATTTTTCAAGAAAAACCCCATTGCTTTAATTGCATTACTTTAATTTGTTTTTAGGTTAACAAAGCCTTTGTCATTCGCGGATTGTGTTGGGGATGAACTACCATGGGGATGGGAAGCTGCATATGATCCTCAGATTGGTGTCTACTATATCGATCACATAAACAGTAAGTGTTTTTGGTTTGTTTTATGGATTATATAAGAAGGCTTAGCTGCATTAGACTTTCTTCTCCTAAAGGAGGAGTAAGAGTGGGGAAGGATTTTTTTTGAGACCTGTAACTCGTAGAAAGCCTGTTCAGTGCCTTGCTTAAAAAAACAGGTCCCTCCCTCACCCCAAAAACGCAAACACACTTTCCTGTGAGTATATATTTTTTCTGAGAGTGAAACTGGCTCAGAACTAATCAAAAGGCTCAGTCTTCTAAGAACTGCTGTGGAAGAAGTATACTGCTCAAAGTGTACAGTAAGTAGAGAAGGCTTAGTGTTCTTGAATAAGCATTTGCTATAGGACTCAAATAATTGCCAATCGGAGGCATAATGTTAAGACATTTTGAGTCTTTTGAACATTCAGTAATTCACAGTAACAGAGGCAATCTTAGAAGAATGAAATATCAGCTTCAATCTAATGGTAGATAGAACCAGTGAAGATTAGCTGGTGTTGGGTAGGAGTGCTTCCTTGGTATAATTTCCAAATGAGGACTGGCAAACGTACTGTAGTTTTAAGAACAGCATTCTTTTAGAATAGATTCTGCGCTGCAAATTATTTCATCTACAGTAATTCAGAAAAATAAAGCCAGTGGAACAAATTCATCCTTCGTGTGACTCCACTGGCTGCAATAGCCTTACAGTAGGGACCTATGTTGGTATAATAGGACAGTTATCCCTGTCCCGTACGTTTTCAGAGTTGCATTGGGTTTTGTGTCTAGATCCTAAACAACTCTTAGAAAATTTAGGACTCTAATGTATATTAGATTTGTGTAGGTAAATATTTTCTCATAAGCATTTTTGTCTTCTGTGCTTTTCCATTCCTATCTGTTAAATACTGAATGATGCCTTTAGCATTTTCACAAAAAGGCTCCTTAGCATCTAAAATGTGCATATTGTGCTGTTTTAAAAGTCTCGTGTGTAACCGAGTAAAAGAGAGCAGAAATTTCTCACTTGTCTTTTATTATGGTTTGAATATTTCTAAATTAATATGTTTCTATAAAAGTAGGGAAGTATTTTACCAAATCTGCTCTAGAAGCAAGGAAGGAAAAAAATTATGCTTCTAAAACTAGAGCAACACTGTCAGAGCAAATTTGTCTTTTTCTCATTCATTTCTCTCTCTATCAGACTTTTGGCTTCGGTTGTTCATGTAATTAAAAAAAAATCAGAATATGGAATTGTCATAAATATAAAGGGAAGGGTAAACACCTTTTAAATCCCTCCTGGCCAGGGGAAAAACCCTTTCACCTGTAAAGGGTTAAGAAGCTAAGATAACCTCGCTAGCACCTGACCAAAATGGCCAATGAGGAGACAAGATACTTTCAAAGCTGGAGGGGGGGGGGGGGAGCAAAGGGTCCTCTCTGTCTGTGTGATGCTTTTGCCGGGACCAGATCAGGAATGCAGGTCAGAACTCTTGTAAAGAGTTAGTAAGCAATCTAGTTAGATATGCGTTAGATTCTGTTTTGTTTAAATGGCTGATAAAATAAGTTGTGCTGAATGGAATGTATATTCCTGTTTTTGTGTCTTTTTGTAAATTAAGGTGTTGCCTAGAGGGATTCTCTATGTTTTGAATCTGATTACCCTGTAAGGTATTTACCATCCTGATTTTACAGAGGTTTTTCTTTTAATTTTTCTGTAATTAAAATTCTCTTTTAAGATCCTGATTGCTTTTTCATTGTTAAGATCCAAGGGTTTGCGTCTGTGTTCACCTCTGCAAATTGTTGAGGATTTTTATCAAGCCTTCCCCAGGAAAGGGGGTGTAGTGCTTGGGGGGATATTTTGGGGGGGGAGACGTTTCCAAGTGGGCACTTCCCCTGTTATTTTTGTTAGACACTTTGGTGGTGGCAGCATAAGGTCCAGGGACAAAAGGTAAAACAGTTTGTACCTTGGGAAGTTTTAACCTAAGCTGGTAAAAATAAGTTTAGGGGGTCTTTCACACAGGTCCCCACATCTGTACCCTAGAGTTCAGAGTGGGGAAAGAACCTTGACAGGAATTGTTAATGATTTTTAAAAAAAACAGTGCCACTGAATCTGAATTAAATATACTTTGAGGGAATGCAAAATATTACTACTACAAATCCCGTTATACAGCCCAGTGTACAGACTTGTGGTGCATGTCAGGAATTTCAGTGTAAATGCTGACACATGCTTGTAAACTTGGATTTTCAAAAATGACTGGTGAGATTTTGAGTGCTTTAGGTTTCTGGGTGCCTAATTTTCAAAAAGCTTGAATACCACCACTCTGAAAATCATGCCCCTTTAAGGTGTTTCAGGTTGGACACCAACTAACAATTGAGGCATTCAGAATTACTAGACACTATTTAAAAATCTTGACCTTTTTTAAAAAAAAAAATTTGTTTTCTTTTTATAATCTCTTTCTATAAATGGATATGTTCTGTACATGTTGTCTATAAGTGTTACTTTGCACTTCCATGGGAACTTAGATGTGCATGGTTTTGCTTTAAAATGGTCACTGTAAAACTTCCTGAGACAAGAATATTCCCACTTGCCAATTATAACTGGTTATAGAAGAATTGTGTGTGCCTCAGCTGTGTACATGCTTATACTTTCCTGTGACTGCAACAGAATAGAAGTATTTTTAGCTAACTTCCCTTTTTTGTAAGTGTGTTTGATGGATGGTAATGGAATGCAGATAGGTTTGTTGGGTTTTTGTTTAGTTAAACTTTTTTTTTTTTACCTATTGTTTGGGAGTGAGAGATCTGACATGTACAGCTCTGTTGTATTAATCTATGTTGCCTTGTTGCAATTTTTCAGTGAAATTTATCAACTTCTATTTTGTTTTGGAGGGCAGTAGATGTTAGTTATGTGGCATGTGTGAGGTGGTGTTCTGAAGAGAGCACTCTTTGTCTGAGTCTCTGGGAGGCAAGCAGTCTGTGATAAGGGTCAGAGGCAGGTCATTTGTCTAACATGCCAAACGTTGAGATTATAGCTTTAATTCACCTGACTGGAATGAGTGTGTTACTCTGATGCTTTTGAAATAAACATCAGTATGGGGTGGTTAATTGCAAAAAGTACCAGCATCTTTCTAAAAAGCAATGTTTGCTCTTGTTTGCTACATCATTGACCGCATGTTGGGCTGTACTGCCCAGAGTAGAATTCTTGAGTCTGTCTTAGAATGGTGGATAAACTAGAACTACAAGGAAGGTTATTGTCTGTTCTTTCATCCGTAGTAGTCATGGATTTTGTCTTCATCATTCTCCGAGTGTCATATGAGAAAAGAAATACATTTTATGAATTCCGGGGTGAGGGGGGGGAGAAATCAGACACCGGCTAGTTGGGAGTACAATTTGTCTCTGGCTAATAAGTGTGATAAACTGGGGGATAAGGACCCACCAGTGACAATACCATGGGGCAATGTCTTGGTAAAATTCCACGGGGAATGAGGAAAGTCACTGGGATTCCTACCAAGCTGCTGGCTGTGGATTTTATTTTGAAGTTCCACTTTAAGTATTGGCCACTGAGTAGGAGGTGTCTGTTAAATGTGAATCCCCCAGCAGCTGAGAGAAGGCGCAATCTCGCCTATCCTGTCCCCTCTTGCTTCCTGCATTCTGCAGGCAGGAGGGAGTTGTCCACTGTTCTATTCCTACTGATTTCAGTGGAAACAGTGCTAGGTCAGTGTTGAACACTTATTAAAAAAATGTCATGGGATTTTCAGAAAAACAGTTTAAATGTTGCAAAAATCGATGGCTTAGACCAGGAGTGGCCGGCCTGAGAAGGAGCCAGATTTTACCAATCTGCATTGCCAAAGAGCCACAGTAATACATCGGCAGCCCCCTACCAGCTCCCTCCCCTCCCCCGCTCCCAGTGCCTCCCGGCAGCCCGGCCAATCAGCGCCTCCCGCTCCCTCCCTGCACCTCGCGATCAGCTGTTTCATGGCGTGCAGGAAGCTCGGGGGTGGGGGGAGAGGAGCGAGGCACTGCAGGCTCAGGGGAGGGGGCGGGAAGGGGTAGAGTGGGGGCAGGGCCTGTGGCAGATTGGAAAGTTGACGCCTGTAGCTCCAGCCCCAGAGTCAGTGCCTATACAAGGAGCCTCATATTAACTTCTGAAGAGTCACAGGTTGGCCACCCTGGCTGAGACTGTTGTCTGCCCTGCTCCATAAATCTACTAGCTAGGAAGTATTGGGAAGCGGGAAATATTCCATAGCAGTGGTGGGCAACCTGCGGGCCGCCCGTGGGCTGCCGGTTGCCCACCACTGCTCCTGCTTTTAGATAGTAACAGTTTTTGCCAAAGTGTATGTGGGGTGTGTGTTTTTTGTTTTTAATTGAAATTATTATTGAAATGGGTGAGATCGGGTTGGGAATATGTCATACAGTGTTTTTCTTTTGTGCGTGTGTGTGTGCGCGTGCGTGTGTGTTTTGTTTGCACACCCCTGACTGATGTGGCTATGCCAACATAACTTTTCAGTTATTTTCAGACCAGGCCTCAGATGTTATGTACAATTGTAATAAGTATAATAAAGTCAGGTAGAAATAAGATTTCCAATTTGTGTGCCCTTTTAACACCCAAAATTAAACACTGACATTGCCATAAACAGTGATGGATATGTGTGGGGTCTTTTTGCCTCTTGTTTTCTACATCTACCTACTCAAATTTTGGTATTAAAAGTGATTTTTCAGTTACCCTAACAGAAGGGTCCTCATTTCCTTCTTTCTTCCTGAAGTGACTGTATAAAGCATATTCCCTGAACTGAGTAGAAGTCAATTATTCCTGGGGGAATTCTGCACCAAAAAATTAAAAATTCTGTTTTTGAAAAAAAAAATTCTGCACACAATGTTTTAAAATTTACAAAATTCTGCATATTTTATTTGTTAAAATAACACAATATAACATTCCAGTTTAAATTATTTTGGTAATTTTGTTTCAAAATATCTGTTAGCAAATATGTCTGTAACAATACAGACCGAAAAAAAGATTCTGGGCTTTTTTTTTTTTTTTTTTTTTGGACAAATAGATTCCTTACTGGGAATGTTAATACAGAACTTTGAGTAATTCATTTAATTTACAACACAGAACTGTATCTCCTGTACCCGTCAGAAGCAATGCAAAGGCTTGTGAGTGTCAGGAGTAATGGAGGAGCTGAGGGAGAGGGAAGGAGCCTGGAGTGAACCTGGAGGGTTGCTGAGTGTGGGTAGAGAAAGTATGGAACAGGTTTTTTTTGCGGGGGAGAGGTAGGATTGTTGGGGAGCCTCCCCAATGCAGACCCTGGCTGACCCCAAGCCGCTCCCATTCAGTCAGGCACATCTTCCCCATCCCTCACCCCGCATCCCAGTGGGTCCCTGCAACCTCCTCCTCCATCCCCATGTGTCCCTGCAGCCCCCCTTGCCTGTTCCCATGTGGCCATGCACCCCACTCCCATTCAGCCTCTGGCTCAATGCTGTCACCCCACTAGCTTCTGAGCCCACGTCCCAGTCTGTGCCCACAACGAGCCATTCTGAACCCCAGTCTGTGACCCTCCCAGCAGCCCCATGTGCCCACTCTGTCCTAACCTGGCTCCACGGGCAGGTGCTGTGATGAGCTTCTACTCTTGGGGGAATTCTGTGCCATTGCGCACACGCAGAATTTTTTTCCCCACAGAAAATACATTCTGCCCCAGAAGTTCTGCAGGTCCATCTTTTGCCAACCAGAGGCCACTGTGGCACCAGAACAGCCTGCTGCATTAATGCTGTTGGCTGTTCTGGCACCACAGTGGTCTCTTGTGGGAGAAAGGCAGAACTGCAGCACTTCTGGGGCAGAATGTATTTTCTGTGGAAAAAAATAAAATTCTGCGGGACACATGAATTCTGTGCATGCACAGTGGTGCAGAATTCCCCCAGGAGTAGAATAAAATGGATTTCACCCCAAATTATCTAAAAAATCATTGAGTCTGTTTTGAATGCTCAAAACCCCTCAAACGTGTGTTAGATTAGGAAATCAGTTAAATCCCAGGAATATGATCAACACCAGGGAACTGGCTAAATTGCCTTGGGTTTTCTGGGGCCACTGTGAATAATGTGCTGTGAAGAGACTCTGGAGTCGAGCAACTTCTGCCTTGCCTTCACACTACCTGGAACCTCCCTTTACTCCATCTCCTGCGCTCCCTAAATAATCCACTTCCCCTGCTGGGAATTTGACTGTACCCCTGGGTCAGGAGCTAGCAGGGGGGAAAGAGTTTGCAAGAGGAAGTCAGGCTGGTACTGTAAAACAAGCAGTGTCGGACTGGGCACTGTTTGATGGGACAGGACTATGGGAAAGGTAGGGAGGTTGGAATAGCTTTGTATGTTAAATTTTGGGAGAGCAGGAATTGGGGAATGGGAAGTGGGGAGCTTGATTAGGAGAGGCTGAGGAATATATTCTGTGTTGCTCTGAGGATCAAATCTCTATTATCTAGCCCCAGTGGTAATCCAGTCCTTAATGTTGCTCCCACTTTCCCCAATCTGTTTATAGATAGAAACTTTAATCTTTTAAACTGTCTCCATGCTTTTCATGGTTTAAATTAGGACATCATGTTTTCTCAGTGCATCTTTGCTTGCATAGTGTAGGTTATTTGCTGTGTTCAGAATTTGATAGCTGTTTTCCCCCCAAAGTGTCTTTTACTTTCAAATAGATGTAGAGTGTTTCATCCACCTTTTATTTTCTTCCTTTCCCATTTATAGTTTCCAACTCTTCCCTAATTCTCTAAAAACTAGAGCTGGGTAGAGAGAGGCATTCCATTTCATGGGGGATTTTGATACTTTGAAAATTTTTTGTTTCTTTTCAATTTGGAAATAAAACAAAAGTTCAGAATTTTCCACAATAGGGGATGGAGCCCATGCCCTGAGGGGCAGTCCACCTGGAGAGCTGCCATGGACCCCTGGAAGCCTAGACTCCCTAGTAGCCCTCCAGGAACTATCCCTGGTTTCTGGAAAAAAGTTGTCAAAATCAAAGTCTCCAAAATCTTTAAATTTTGACAAATAACCTTGTCCTGTACATTCATGTGTGTGATTATGTGATTGTAGCTAGACTGTCTATGCCATATGCAAAGCTAAAGATTATCTACTATATTTTCTTCTACCTTTTGGCTTTGAAATATATGCTTACCATCTCAGTGTTTGTGTTTGGTTGATTGTAATAGTGGGCATTACTGAATTAAAGAAAGGAAACCCTCTTTTAAGAAGAAAAAAAAAAAAGCCTTACTATTTTTTTTTAATCTGGAAAAGTAATAAATATTTTAAAGCAATTTAAAAAATCCCTTCCACGCTGAGCTTGGAGAAGAGCAAATATTTGATGTATAAATAATCGCTGTAATATGCAATACCACAAGCCTGGGACAGCTTCACAACAAAGAGAGGTGGATACCAGGCAGAGTTGTTAGTTTATCGCTTACAAGTTGAATGGAAAGCAGTCCATTGTACATGCTTAGAGTATTGTGTAATATAAGTTCCAATCCACTGTATGTCTTCCTCTTCTCTCAGAATTCCTTACACAGATTTGTTACACCTCTACATGCCAAAAAGTATTTCTATCTAAGTCACTTTTTTGTCTCCTATTCTGGAAGCATGGAACGTGCACGGCATGGGTTGCTTTCAGTCTCAATTCATCGATAGGGAATAAGAGAATAAAAAGAGTAAGGCAGAAGGGAGATAGAGAGGAAGAAGACAGACAAGGATGGTGCCCCTACTCCTGATCCCTTGCACTCTGAATGTAAAACTCAGTGGAGGTGCTCATTCCATCCCCCCTGCTGCCTCCTTCATGTAGTTTCGGTCCCTGGTGGTTTGGCTAAACTGCTCGACAGCAGTAACTCAATCTGCAATGTCATGGCAACAGGATCTCCACTCCTGTCACATTTTTGCAGGCCTTAGCACCAGCTTATGCCTGTGACTGGTTTGCCCACTGTATGGAGCCTTGCTGATAGGATCACTTTTCTCTCTCCACCAGCCTGGTGCTAATGCATCCACTTCAGGGAAAGGTTATTGGGGGACAGAGGCAGGAATCTTGGAAAGTGAAAAAATACACATATCCTATAATGAGTCTTCAGGTTTTCACATCTTTTATTTCTGGCAGTCCTAGTGAAAGAATCCTCTGTTGCTTGAAGTGTGTGTTCTTGTTTTGAGACCCCACCAAGGGCTGAATCCTGTAAAGCCTAGTGCTTGAAGTGTCTATAGTGCTTGCCTCTGAACTCGTGTTCCCTAGAGCTCTGTTACCAGATATGGAGAGAGACTGGTGCACCACAAGCTCAGTGACATGATTACAGTTTTGTTCCATCATTCCTAGTAGAAATCTTTGAGTATAAACTTCCTGAGGAAAGGTGTGTGTGAGAGTGTGAGTGAATTATTTTAAGTTTATGGGAAGTTGAAGAAAGTGGCTGGAGGAGAGGAGACTTGTTTTATCTGCAGGTGCCTAACAGAATGAAGAAGACAAAGTGTTCAGAGCATTTTCCCCTTTCTCTGCAATCTAGTGCTCCATGCTGTCCTTATAACTTATAAACTTCCCCCTCCATAAAACTGGTGGAATGTGAATTTCTGTGTGTGTGTGACATTTTTATCATTGAGGGATATACTCCACTACTTCATCTTCTGTATTTTAGATAACTTTGAAACCATATTATGTGTTATAACTGTGATTTTGAAGGGCCACAGGGTTTTGTCAAACCCACTGCCTTTGTAACATACTCTGTTTATCTCATTCTTCAGATACCCATTGAGCAAATGTATCAAATGGAAATGAGACACTATTTCTTTTGAATCCTTTCTCAGATATGTAGTTGGGAATCTGCTTTTGTGGCTCAAGTTTGAATTGTGCAGTATTTCACAATGTAAATGTTCCTTACAGAAAGCTTTTGGAATGTAAACTATAGCATCCAGTATTGTCTTGTTGCATGTTTTTACTTTTGCTGATCTACCTGAAACTAATGCAGGTGTATTTTTTTTAAACTATTCATTAAGGCTTCCATTCAGTTACATGTAATGTTTATTTTGTCAGTTTAGATGATTTGAGAAATACTTGCATGCTATTTTTAAAAAAGATACTATGTATTTTTGTCTGATAAACAAATCTACCAGAAATGTTAATTACAGAATGGGTACACCCTTTTTAAAATTCATACATCAAAATAAATAGTAATTACGGTAACATTTATAAATGAGTATTACAACCACTAGACACCATTAAGGCTAAATTGTTTTATCTTGCAATAGTTGACACCAGTTCTTCTTTGAGTGCTTGCTCATGTGGATTCTTTTCTAGATGTCCATGTGCCCACATGTGCGGTCATTGGAAATTTTTGCCTTAACAGCCTTCATAGGGCTGGCTGTGGCGTCCCCTTGTGTGCTGTGCTCATGTGTCGGTACATCAGGTGCGGCCGGCCCTACGCTCTCTCGGTTCCTTCTTACCACCCGTGGTGGTTAGTCAGAGTTCCTTTCCTTGCATAGCAAGGGCTAGCGGTTTCGTCTCTACTGACTTAGAGCCCTAGGGCCTTGTAAGTACTTTGTTTGTAGTGGTTAGTGTTAAGTAGTTGTTAAGTGTACTTAGAAGTTAGAGTCCCAGTGTGGACTTCGTTTCAGGCGGGGCATGCCCTGATCTCCCGGGTTTAAGCCCTGAGTGGACTGTAACAGGCCTATACCTGTAAGAGACCCCCATAGCACCTGCCTCAAGTGCTTGGGGAAATCGCACGTGAAGAACAAGTGCTGTATTTGTAAAAACTTTCAGCCCAGAACTCAGAGGGAGCGGGATAGTCATTTCCGGGCTCTGCGCATGAAATCTGCCCTTCATCTGGCTTCCAAGCAGTCCCGCCAAGACTTGCCGAGTACCTCAGCCTCTCGGCACAGTACGCCTCCGGCATTGGGCTCCACCTGGCACCGATCCCTGTCGCTGGTGCCCAAAAAGAAACCAATGAAGCATGACTCCCTGGCAGCAGGCAAGAAGAGCCATGTGTCATCGGGCAAGAGACCCAGTTCAGACCGCTCGGCCACTCCGTAGCCACGTGTACGTGCCTCCCTGGTTGGGGCTCTTAGCCCTTTAAAAGGTCCACTACCAACTCCTGGGAGCAGTATGGGACCCAAACCCCTGATGGCACAGACTCCTTCCCAAGCTCCCCTGGAGCCGAGAAAGCAGAGGCTTCCGCCTGCGCCGCCAACACAGCACATGCCGCAGGAAATGGCAAAGGTTCCCCAGGTGGGCAAGCCAGCTGCTGAGACCCTTCAGGGGGCAGGAGAGCACCGCCGATTCCCTGAGCCAAGACCGCGCTCTCCATCTCCGTGCCGCAGATCGCCAGAGACTCAGCCCAGATCCTTTGGGGCTTGCCCTCGTCACCGGCACCGCAATCGTGGTCTCCACCATCTCGATGCGGATTGCCGAGAGCAGGAGCGGGCAAACTTTTTGGCCTGAGGGCCACATTGGGTTTCTGAAATTGTATGGAGGGCCGGTTAGGGGAGGCCGTGCCTCCCCAAACAGCCAGGCGTGGCCCGGCCCCCACCCCATATCCGACCCCCCCGCTTCTCGCCTCCTGACGCCCCCCCCCCGGGGCTCCTGCCCCATCCAACTCCCCTGGACCCCCCTCCCCGACTGCCACCCGCTGCCCCATCCAACCCCCCCTCTCCTTCCTGACTGCCCCCTGGGACCCCTGCTCCCATTCAACCCCCCTATTTCCCGCCCTCTGACCGCCCTGATCCCTATCCACACCCCCGTCTCCTGACCACCACCCTGAACTCCCCTGCCCTCTATCCAACCCCCCAGCTCTCTGTCCCTTTACTGCGCTGCCTGGAGCACCAGTGGCTGGTGGCACTACAGCCGCGCCACCCAGAGCACCAGGACAGGCAGCCGCGCCACCCAGCTGAGCTAGACATGCCAGCGCGCAGCACAGAGCACTGGCTCAGGCCGCGGCTCTGCAGCTGCGCTGCCTGGCAAGAGCTCGCAGCCTCGCTGCCCAGAGCATTGCGCCGGGGGCGCAGTGAGCTGAGGCTGCGGGGTAGGAGGAACAGCAGGGGAGAGGCCAGGGGCTAGCCGGCCAGGCAGGAGGGTCCCCTTTGACCTAGAGGGAGGTGCCGGTCTCCGTACTACCAGCACCATTTGCCCTGCCACCAGTCATCCTCTTGGCGCAGATCTCAGCCGCCTGCTCCTTGTGGGAATGCTCCCCATCACGTCTCCGGCACTGGTCCCCTCAATACCGGCACCGATCCTCTTGCTCCAGTCTCCAGTGACGACGGTCAGCAGCAGACTCAGGCATCGACAACCCCACCATGGTCACCGGAAGGGGATTCCTCCGGCACAGGAGGGCAGTTCAGTCCCTCACCCAGACTCCACTGGCGCGATTGGGCCCCCAAGGCCACGTCAACATCGACAGCAACGCTTTGGCAGCATGACCAGTGGCCAGTGCAGTGGCCTTATTGGAGCGCATGGGGAGTGCTAGTCACGGTGATGCCCCCTTCACACGGCTCATCTGCCACCACCTTGAAGCAACAGTTGCCGGCACTGACAGCACCAGACTTGGAGCATGAGGCATGCTCGGAGGTCGAGGCAGAGGAGACTGCACACACCCTTAAACCTCCCTCCCTCACGGGGGAAGATGCCCCAGGCCTCCCCTGGTGGTACAGTCGTCGTCTTCATCCCCGGGCAAGGCAGTTACCGGACCCTCCAGGGCCCACCCGCTGGGCAATTTTAAAGAACACCAGGCCCTGCTTTGATGGGTGGTTGAGAACTTGGGCCTAGAGGTGGAGGAGATGGCCGAGCAGGTGGACACCTTGTTCAACGTCCTCTCAGCCTCTACCCCTGTCTATGTTGCACTACCAGTGCACGATGGAGTCCTCAAAATTGCCAGGGCCCTCTGGTAAACCCTATCGTCCATCCCTCCCACCTCCAAAAGGGCCGAAAAGAAGTACTTTGTCCCTGGTTTGAGTATCTTTATACCCGCCCTCCCCCAGGCTCACTGGTTGTCTCTGCGGCCAATGAAAAAGACAACCACTCCAGCTCAACTCCCAGAAACAAAGAGGGCAAAAGACTGGACTTGTTTGGGAGGAAAATTTATTCAACAGCCAGCCTGCAATTCCGGGTGGCGAACCATCAGGCCTTCCTAGGCAGATACAATTTTAACTTATGGGACTCCCTCTGTAAGTTCAAGGAGTCCTTCCCACAGGGTTTAGCCCAAGAATTCAGTACCCCTGGTGGAGCACCATGGCAACTAGGTGATCCCTCCAAATGGCGTGGGATGTGGCCGACTCGGCAGCTAGGGTGGTCGTGTTGATGGTGGTTATGAGGCGCAGCTCCTGGCTTCAGACTGCCAGCCTCTCCCAAGGGATGCAGACCTCGATCCAGGACCTCCCATTCGATGGGAATAGTATTTTTTCAGAGCAGACTGATGCGAAGCTGCATGGGTTAAAGGACGCTCTACTGGACCTTTCGGTAGCCACCCTACTGCAGCTACCTCTCTGGCCGGACCTGCTGTCCCAGAACCACGGCAGTCTGCTGCACCCAAACCCAGCAGCATTGCATTTCACTGCATGGCTGAATGTGGTTGAGCAGGAATGCTTGGTCTGGATTCAACAGGTCTTGTTGGGTAGCAGAAAGCCCTCTACCAGAGCGACTTGCTTAACCAAGTGGAAAAGGTTCACGTGCTGGGCTTCAGAATGACATATCCGGGCTGACCAGGCCTTGCTGCAGATGATCCTGGATTATTTTCTGCACCTCAAGCTCCAGGGCTTGTCCCGGTCATCAATCAGGGTCCATTTGGCTGCTATTTCGGCTTTCCACCCTCTGTTCCAAGGTAGGTCGATCTTCATTCACAACATGACGGCTTGGTTTTTGAAAGGTCTGGAGCATCTCTACCCTCATGTCCAGGACCCTCTCCCTCCTTGGGACTTGAACCTTGTGCTTTCGAGGCTCATGGGGTCTCCCTTTGAGCATCTGGCTTGCTGCTCTCTTCTCCTTCTCTCCTGGAAGATCTTGTTCCTGGTTGTGATAACGTTTGCCCACAGGGTGTCTTGAGATCAGGGTGCTTACTTCAGAACTGCCCTGTATGGTATCTTACAAGGATACGGTCCAGCTGCAGCCTCATCCAGTGTTCCTCCCAAGGTAATTTCCCAGTTTCATACTGGCCAGGACATACACTTACCCATCTTCTACCAGAAGCCTCGTACATTGGAAGACGAATGCAGGCTGCACGCCCTGGACGTCAGGAGGGTACTGGCCTTCTATGTTGACAGGACAAAGCCATTTCGTAAGTCAACATAGCTGTTTGTTGCGGTGGTTGACAGGATGAAAGATCGCCCAGTGTCTGCTCAAAGGATTTCGTCCCGGATCACAGCCTGCATCCGCTACTGCTATGAGCTGGCAAAAGTGTCTTCACCAGCAGTAGTCATGGTGCATTCAACTAGAGTGCAAGTCTCATCAGCGGCCTTCCTGGCTCAGGTGCTGATCCAAGAAATCTGTAGAGCTGGTACCTGGTCGTCTGTCCACACGTTTACGTCCCATTATGCACTTACCTGGCAGGCCGGCGACGATGCTGGCTTCAGCAGAGCAGTGCTGCACACCGCAAGACCATGAACTCCAAGCCCACCTCCATCAAAACTACTTGTGAGTCACCTAGAGTGGAATTGACATGAGCAAGCATTCAAAGAAGGAAAAACGGTTATCTACCTTTTCACAACCGCAGTTCTTTGAGATATGTTGCTCATGTCCATTCTATTACCTGACCTCCTGCCCTTCTGTCGGAGTTGTCAGCAAGTAGGACCTGAGAGGGCGTAGGGCCGGCGGTGCTTGATATACCTATGCATGAGCACAGCACTCAAGGGGGCGCCACTGCTGATAGATAGATAACTGTTTGTTTATTTTTCCTCCTCTGATCTAGATATAAAAGCGGTGCTGTCTGCATTAATATCTTAGAAATAGCAAAAGCTAAGATGTTAATAAAAAGATAAACCCTGAAATGTTGTTGTTTCAAATCCTGATTGTCCTTCTCCACTCTTTTTTTTGGATGTGGTGGGTGGGAGAGGAGTTTGATGTGGGTGGGTGAGGTTCTGTGGCATGCAAAGTGCAGGCGGTCAGACTAGATGATCATGATAGTCCCTTCTGGCCTTAAAGTCTGAGTCAATCTGTTTCCAGATGCTCACGCAACAGTTTCCCCAAGCCTGTTGTTCTAAAATCCTTCTGTTCCGACTGCAATCAGGTTGGAGCTAGTGGCTGAAAATCTTCCTGGGTTTAGTTTGGATCTTTTTTTAGTTAATTTTTTATCCTTGTATACCAGCCGCTGGGATGAATCAGCTGAAGGAGAAGCCCCTGGGGAGAAGGTGTGCTGTGAGTGTGCAGTTTTTGTTGAACTTTTGTGGCCAGGCTGGAGGCTTGTTGTTTTCAGCTTCTGTTACCCTGGAAGGGCTGGCACTCAGTTTGGCTGGGAGGGTTAAATCACTTTCACCAAAAAATGGAAATTGAGGCAGTGACTGTATAACTATGGGATGAGTTAAGAGATCTATGATGTCAGATGAAATAAAGTTTCCCCCTGTCACTGATTCAGTATTTGAGCAAGAGCAACTGCAGAGAGAAAACATCTATTGGTGGTTGTTCCAGAGCACACCCCTCTT
Organism: Chelonia mydas; assembly: GCF_015237465.2. NCBI lineage: Eukaryota > Metazoa > Chordata > Testudines > Cheloniidae > Chelonia > Chelonia mydas. The sequence continues at coordinate 79,380,420 of NC_057852.1, forward strand.
TGGCATGGCCCTGCCGTCACTTTGCCTCCGTTTCCGTTGGTCTCTGATGGTTCTCTCTATCTTCAGCATAGTGTGGTTGACGAGGTAGCTTAGTCAGAGGACTAAGTTACAAAAATCTACACCTTCCGGGGTAATCAAAGTCTAAAGGAAAACACCAATACCAATCTTTTGCCCTAGGCCCATGCTGAGCTCAGCCCTTCCTCTGAGGTTCTGTCCTGTTGCACACAAGTCTTAGGTCCCTCTCTTCCTGGGCTCAACTCCCAACCCTCTTGGCCTCTGGTCAGTCCCTTCTCCCTCTTCTTAACAGCCAGGGTTGCCGCAGCCCCTCACTGTCCTGAAAGAGGACAGGCCACCCTGTTACAGTTATAAAGTAATATACTAGAGTGACTTAATCTTCAGGTGACATTTTTTCTCCTAGGTGACCTGTATAATCCCATGAGTCTGTACTTTTCTCTTGGTATTCTTGTCCCCCTGAAGCAACAATCTAGCATCTCTTTGGTATTTTTTTCTGGGAGCCCTAAAAATCTCTCATCTCCCAGCTACACACCTTCCCTCACATCCCTCCTTCATGCCTGATTGCTATATCTTTGGCCAAGGAGAGCTGCAAGTGATTCACGCTGGACCAAGTCAACAGTGCTACTTGAGTCTACCAGGGGAGATGCTGAACATTTATTGCTTCCATAGCATTGCTATCCCTGGAATAAAAATGTCCAACTCTCTCCTGCTTCTGGTAGGTTGTAAGGTTTTAGTATTTATTTTATAGAAGTATGATCTACTGAAGATAAGGTAATTTCCTTTTGTTAAAGACTTTTTTTTTTAAACCAAGACTTGGCAGAGTTACTTTGTAGCAAACAAGAACACAAACGGCTGAAATGAACTCATGAAAAATTGAAATACCTCATGTCCTATGAAGCATTTTGTTTCCCATGCACATGTAATGTGTTGTACTGAAGGTTTTCTGTTTTCCTTCTGGTTACAACTTTCTTCAAGGGCAGTTTAATATAATTTAAAAAAATCCTAGTGTGTTGGCACTGAATTATTATTTGGCCCAAATTCTTATCCCAAGTTAAGTGTTTTGAACCTTGACTGCTGTTGGCCATGAATCCTGGTGTCCCCACTTTGGCGTTAGCACTAAAAGTTATAGTAAGAAACAAAACTGTCCATAAGAGGGTATAATAATTCTAGTGCTCAGGAATTTTCTTGGGCAAAATGTGGCATCTTGCTGTTTGTGTAATTCTCCCAGTAGAAACCATAAGTGTTGGTTTTTCATTTTATAGAATTTCCTGGAAGTATCTCACAGATCTTGAAAATTGGAGGAAGTAAGATTCCCCAGTTGTTCTTGTTATTAAATAAATAAAAACCTCCAGTGACGGGGATTCTACAGCCTCCCTAGGAAGCCTATTCCAGACTTAGCCCTGGTCTACACTGGATTTACATCAGTATAGCTGTGTCTCTCAGGGGTGTGGAAAAACCACACCTTTGAGACATAGCTACATCGATCTAACCCCCAGTGTAGACAATGCTGGATGGACAGAACAATTCTCCCTTTGACCTAGCTACTGCCTCTTGGAGAGGTGGATTACCTATGCTGACAGAGAAGCCCTCCTGTTGGCACGGGTACTGTCTGCACTGACGTGCTACAGCTGTGCAGCTGCAGTGGTGCAGGTGCTCTGCAGTAGCGTTTTAAGTGCAGGCATATCCTTAACTACTCTTAAAATAAGTTTTTCCTACTATCTAACCTAAATCTCCCTTGCTGCAGAATAAGCCCACTGTGTCTTGTCCTACCTTCAGTGGACCTGTAAAATAGTTGATAACTGTCCTCCTTATAATAGGTCTTAACATATTTTAGAGACTGTCTTAGTCTTCTCTTAAGACTAATCATACCCAGTTTTTAACCTTTCTTCATAGGTCAGGTTTTCTAAACCTTTTGTCATGTTTGTTGCTATCCTCTGAAGTCTCCAGTTTGTCTACGTGTGGTCCCCACACTGTGGGGTGTGCCCCTGTAGGGGGGTGCGGAGGAACATTCGAGGGGGCATGGTGGGGCCCGGGCCAGCCCCCGGGGGATGGGGGTGGTGAGGAAAGGAAACACTACCTAGCCCTGCTCTGCCCTCAGCTTCACTTTGGCCATGCCCTGGGCTGCAGCACCAGCCCTGACCTTGACCCCTTTCTCCCTGCCGCAGCTCCAGCTCCAGCTCTGGCTCCTGGCCGTGGCTCTGCTTCCAGGGAAGCGAAGACCGGATAAGGGTGGGACCACTGGTCTACATCTTTCTTGAAGTCTGGTGCTCAAAACTGGAAACAATACTCCAACTGAGGCCTCACTAGTGCCGAGTAGAGCAGCACCAATTCCTCCCATGTCTTACATGGGACAGTCCTGTTAGTATTCCCCAGAACATTAGCCTTTTTCACAACAATTTGACATTGTTGACTCTTATTCCATATGTGATCATTATAATCCCTGAATCTTTTCAACAATATTAACCATCTAGACAGTTATTCCCCATTTTATAGCTGTGCATCTGATTTTTCCTTCCTAACTGAAGTACTTTTGCACTTGTCTTCAAATCTCCCCCCCCCCCCGCCCCAGACTAAACAAGCCCTGTTCCCTCAGCTTCTCCTCGTAAGTCATGTGCCCCAGCCCCATGATCATTTTTGTTGCCCTCCGCTGGACTTTCTTCAATTTGTCTACATCCTTTCTGTAGTGGTGGGCCCAAAACTGGACTCAGTACTCCAGATGTGGCTTCACCAGTGCCGAATAGAGGGGAATAATCACTTCCCTCAATCTGCTGGCAGTGCTCCTACTAATGAAGTCCAATATGCCATGAGTCTTCTTGGCAACAAGGGCACACTGCTGACTCTCATCCAGCTTCTCATCCACTGTAATCCCCAGGTCCTTTTCTGCAGAACTGCTGCTTAGCCAGTCGGTCCCCAGCCTGTAGCGGTCCCCAACACTTGTCCTTGTTGAACCTCATCAGATTTCTTTTGGATCAATCCTCCAATTTGTCTAGGTCCCTACCCTCCAGCATATCTACCTCTTTCCCTCTCCCCCTCCCCCCAACTTAGTGTCATTTGAGACTGCAATCCATCCCATCCAGATCATTAATAAAGATGTTGAACAAAACCGGCCCAGGACCGACCCCTGGGGCACTCCGCTTGATACCGGCTGCCAACTAGACATTGAGCCATTGATCGCTACCTGTTGAGCCTGACAATCTAGCCAGCTTTCTATCCATCTTATAGCCCATTCACCCAGCCTGTACTTTTTTTTAACTTGCAGGCCGTATGAAAAGCTTTGCTAAAGTCAAGATATATCATGTCCACTGCTTTCCCCATATTCACAGAGCCAGTTATCTCATCATAGAGAGCAATCAGGTTGGTCAGGCATGACTTTCCCTTGGTGAATCCATGTTGACTCTTCCTGATCACCTTCCTTTCCTCCAAGTGCTTCAAAATGGTTTCCTTGAGGACCTGCTCCATGACTTTTCAGGGACTGAGGTCAAGATTGTTTGTCAAGGTTGTTTTGAATTTTGTTTTGAATCTTGAGTGTTTGCTGATGACACCAATATGGGAGGGGTTGCAATTTTATAAGCGTGCTCTCCACTCCGTTATCTCAGTTATTAATGAAATATTGAATAGTACCAGATCCAGAACAGATCCCTGTATGACCCCACTAGATATATCCTCTCAGTTTGACCAGAAATTGTTAACTGCTCTTGAATTTATGGTCTTGAAACCAGTTATGCACCCACCATATAATAATTTAATCTAGACCGTGTTTCTCTAGTTTGCATATGAGAATGTAAAAAGCCTTACTAAAATCAAGATATATAACATCTACTGCTTTCCTCCCCATTCACTAGGTTGGCCAATAACCATGTCAAAAGGAAATTAGGTTGGTTTGGCATGATTTGTTCTTGACAAATCTATTCTGGCTATTATCACATTATTATCCTCTAGCTGCTTACAAGTTGATTATTTGTTTGCTCTGGTATCTTTTCAGGTATCAGATTTGGGCTGACTTGTCTATAATTCCATGGGTCATCTTTGTTTCCCTTTTTAAAGATAGGTACTATATTTGCCCTTCTTCAGTCATCTGGGACCTCACCTGCTCTCCATGAGTTCTCGAAGATGATTGCTAACTGTTCTGAGATTGCTTCAGCTAGTTCCTTAAATAACCTAGAATTAATTTCTTGAGGCACTACAGACTTGCTTTAACTACTATATTCCCTATTATGGCTTGCATTCCTTCCCCCTTGTTGTTAATATCAATTGTGTTAGGCATCTAATCAGCTGTAGTCTATTTAATGAAGACTGAAGCAAAATAGGCATTCAGTACCTCAGGCTTCTTTGTCATCCAGTAATAGCAAAATCCCCCTCCCTGTGCACCAAATATAAAATTGTGGAACTGGTATATAGCCCACCAGAGTCAGATCTCAGCCATTTACCTTCCAGGAGTCTAGAATGTTACAGCTGATATGCTCATCAGGCACTTCTCCCAGGACTACTAATGGGATTTGAATGTTCAAATACTTCGTGGGATATTCCAGAGGTGTGAACTTCCTGTTGCTGGATGTGGCAAATAGGTCCACCTCTGGAGGTGCTGCCTATTCCGCTCAAGAGGAGCCTCTCTTTTTGGGAGATGCCTTTCTCTTTTTCCTTGGACAAAGGGCCTGTCCTACTAATTTCTTCCAACACCACTAATTATAAGAGTGATGAATAAGAACCCTGACCTCAACCTGCCTGATATCCTCTTAATACTTACCTGGCCGAGGTAAGCTTATATCTTTACCTGCTTCACCGGTGTGCTCAAGTGCTCAAGTTTCTGACCACTCCCCATCTCCTCTCCCAGGACACAGGTAATGTCCTTCACCCCAATTTAGGGGTCCTTTGTTTCCGAGCATGGCTCATAGATGGTTCATGGGATTAGACTCCACCTGCTTTACAGGAATACAGGTATTACTAAACAGTAGAAGGGAGCCAACTTGAATTATTTACTTTCAGAAATAGAAAAGGTTTAATCACTTTTATCACCATAACCGCCTTGTGCCTGAATCTTCTCTGTTTAGAGACATCTTGGATTATCTGATGGATTTTTTTAAAAAAAATCTGGTTTATCAATTAGCTCTATTAAAGTTCATCTAGTTGCAATATCAGCATTTCATTTCCCACTAGAGAGGTTTTCTGTTTGCTCCCCCTATGTCCTTGAGATTCATTAAGGGTCTGAATAATTTTTACCACCAGGTTAAGGATCCTGTTTGACTCTTGATGGCAGCCTACTACTTAAATGTCTTTATGGGACCTCCATTTGAAACTAAGGTGACCTGCTCCTTACTTCACTTACCTATGTAGATGGCCTTTCTCGTAGCTATCACCTCAGTCCGCAGGGTTGGAGAAATTGGAGCATTGATGATAGACCACCCCCACCCCCTCAATTCCAGAGTGTGAGATATGAGGAGCTGCTACATGGGCTTCAGTAAGTACCTTTTCTAAACATTTTTTGGTCCATGCCATTCGTTTTAGTGCAGTACTTGGTTCTGCTGTACTGTCTTGGACTTGGACTTGATTCTGAAACTGCCTCTTTTCTGGGAGGATATTTCTCGGGAGTCACCTGAAGTGGAGCACTCCAGGGACGCTACTCGAAGAAGAAGAAGAAAAGGTTGCTCACCTGGTGCAGTAACTGTGGTACTTTGAGAGATATCCCTATGGGTGCTCCACTACCTGCCCTCCTTCCCCTCTGCTTTGGACTGTTTTTGTTGCACATACAGATAGAAAAGGAACTGAGGGTGGTTCTCCAGCACAGCCCTGTATACCTTCAGAGCACGGCATGAGGCTGTATAGAGCATATGCGTGGGCCAAATGGACGCTGCTAATGGAAAATGTCTGATCAAGGACTTGAGGGGCATGTGCACACCTGGCGTGGAGCACGTACAGGGACGTGCAAGTCTAAGAACCACAGTTCCTGTACAAGGTGAGTGACCTTTTTTCTTTTCTATTCATCCTTAGCAATATGTCCGCGTTACCACAATTTACCCGTGGCTCCACTGGTGATTCCTTTTTGATTTTGGGGGGGTCATTAAATAGCTCCTGATTGAGCTGTATTGGCCTCTTACTATTCTTCCTAGCTTTCCTTTGCATTGGGATAGTTGGTAGTTGAGCATTTTAATATTGTCTGAGAAATGGCTCCCTCTCCTGAACTCCTTTTTCCCTTAGATTTTCTTCCTACAGGACCTTACCTGCCAGTTCTGAGTTTGCTAAAGTCTACTTATTTGATGTCCATTGTCCTTATTCTGCTGTTCTCACTCCTTCCTTTCCTTAGAACCATCAAATCTGTCATTTTATGATCACTTTCACCCAGACTGCCTTCCATCTTCAGATTTGTTAGCAATTCCTTCCTGTTAGTCAGAATCAAGTCTAAAATCGCTTTTCCCTAGTTACTTCCTCCACCTTTTGGAACAAGAAATTATCCCCAATACATTCTACAAACTTATTGGAGATTTTTTTGGGTTTTCCATATTGTTTTTCCAACAGGTGTCCGGCTAGTTCAAGTCTCCCATTATTACCTGGTCTTGTGTTTTTAGATATTTCTGTTTTGTTCTAGAAATACCTGATCCTCCACCACCACCTCCTGATTTGGTGGTTTTTAGCAGACCCCTACCATGATGCCCCCCCATCTGTCTTCCCCTCCCCTTCTCCCCCATCATCACCACCTTTTATCTTTACCCAATGACTTTCAGCTGGTCTGCCTCTCGCCTCTTTTTGGACCTCAGAACAATAGTATATATTGATGTATAGTGCAACACTTGCTTCCTTTTTTCCCCTATCTGTCTCCTTCCTGAATAAGCAGTACCCCTCTACACCAGTAATCCAGGCATGTGAATTGTTCCACCAAGTCTCTGTAATGCCAACTATGTCTTAATTTGGTTTGTGTATTAGGACTTCCAGTTCTTACTGTTTGTTCTGCATACTCCTTACATTGGTGTATGCACCGCTAAGATGTTGAGTAAATTCCTCCACTCATTGTCCTCTTGTTGGTCCAATGACACTGTTGTAACTTTACTTACATGCGCCCGCACACGTCTCCAACTTCTAGCTCTTAAGTCTTCTTTTTTTATACCTGCTGGTGGGCTTTGGTCACCTGCCAGAGGGATGGATGAGCCTCCTCAATCTTCCCATAATGTCACTGATGTGGGCTCCAGGCAGGCAGCACACCTCTCAGGACATCAGTCAGGTCGGTAGATGGATGCCTCTTTTCCCCCTAGAAGGGATTCCGCAACACTAGCATCCTACATTCCCTCCTCTTATGTGTGGTGAATGTGATACCCTCTCACCCTTGAGGGTAGGTGGCTCCCCTTTCTCCAGTCTGCTCCTTTTTGCCTGTTGCCCGTACTGCATGCTGATTCTGGACCTTGAAGGATGGATCTCTGGTGATACAGAAAGTGTTGATATGAAAAGGTAATGACAAGGTATTTTTTTAAGTTGTGGGGATTAAAGTTCTCTTCAGTAGAACAGATCCTTCCCCAGATGTGCTGGATTCCTTTCCATTCTCTGCCAATATGTCTTCATCCTGAGCTGGAGGAATAGCCTGCAATGGTAAGAGTATAGTTCACTATCCATACTCATTAAGTGCTTGTCTCTGACACAGCCAACAAGATTGCTATTTGTGGTGGAGTGTCTTATGATGTAGACTCCCATCCACTGGAAGCTGGACTGAAACCCCCAAACTCATTTCACATAAGCTATTGAACAGCTATTGGATGGAAATGCATTTTTTTGTTGTGCTGGGCTGAATTTCAACTAGTGACTTGGAGAGGAAAGGCTCCATATGCCATTACCACTTCTGAGCAATCCAACCCATTAGTGGCATACCTTTAACTGTCTTGATAATATTCCCATGTAAAACTTTAAGAACCGGAAGTCAGGTATGACAAAACCAATTCTCATTCAAACAAAAACCTTAGAAGGGCATTGTGGGTCATCTTAGTGTGAAATTCGCTTTGAAAAAAAATGAACCCTTAATTTTGAATGTCCCGTGAACATTAGAAAGCATGAAAAAGCAGAGTAAGTCACCCAAATGATCACTGCTTCTAGAACTGTAGCATTACATTATCAGGAAAGGGCAATAAACTTTGTTCTGTCTATGACTCCCATGTAGAAACTGGTAAACTGTTAGATCAGTAGTGTGGCTCTGAATTTTCACGTAAACATACATTTTGCAATGTAACTTCACATAAATATATTTCTTTATCAAATGAGTTGTTTTTCACTCCTTTCTAAAAGGCAATATAGTGAAAACTAGCCTCTATTTCGAAAAGCATCTGTTGAGGGGATTTTAAATCCTTATCTACACATGAAGGCTGTTCTGGGTTAGCTTTGAGTGGAGTAACTATTTCTGAATAAAATCACATTTATAGTGAAATAGAGTTTCCACTCTAGAATAGCAGTGCTGGCCAATTTCCCTGTGTAAATAAGTATCTAGTCCCTTAATCCTGAAGTCACAGAAGGGACCATATTAACAACTTTCCAGGAGGCAGAGGGGTGCTTATGAATGCACATATTCTAAAATAAGCTCACATAATCATCATGTTAATTTGTATATGCAGTTTTGAGAGGCAAAAAGAAATTGCTTTATTAAGTTTGTCAGCAATAAAAATCTGCCACTGATCAGCTTTGTCCTTGCCCTGCAGTCACAAGGCTACATTTTTTAGGACTCTGTGGGCTACAACTGGCCTTGAGGCCACACATTGAGCCATCCTTACTTAAACCTACAGAGCAAGTACCTACAATATGCTTGAAGACAAGACCTTCCAATCTTATAAAATTATTCTCCATTGTTACTAGTCACTCTTAAAATACAACTACATCATTGTATCCTTCCAAAATCCAACACTACTGCATTTATCTTATTTAATCGCTGAACAGTCTAGATCCATTCAAATCCTGTTCTGCATCTTCCTTCACAAGAATCATAGAATATCAGGGTTGGAAGGGACCTCAGGAGGTCATCTAGTCCAACCCCCTGCTCAAAGGAGGACCAATCCCCAACTAAATCATCCCAGCCAGGGCTTTGTCAAGCCTGACCTTAAAAACTTCTAAGGAAGGAGATTCCACCACCTCCCTAGGTAACGCATTCCAGTGCTTCACCACCCTCCTAGTGAAAAAGTTTTTCCTAATATCCAACCTAAACCTCCCCCACTGCAACTTGAGACCATTAGTCCTCATTCTGTCATCTGCTACCACTGAGAACAGTCTAGATCCATCCTCTTTGGAACCCCCTTTCAGGTAGTTGAAAGCAGCTATCAAATCCTCCCTCATTTTTCTCTTCCGCAGACTAAACAATCCCAGTTCCCTCAGCCTCTCCTCATAAGTCATGTGTTCCAGTCCCCTAATCATTTTTGTTGCCTTCTGCTGGACGTTTTCCAATTTTTCCACATCCTTCTTGTAGTGTGGGGCCCAAAACTGGACACAGTACTCCAGATGAGGCCTCACCAATGTCGAATAGAGAGGAACTGTCACGTCCCTCGATCTGCTGGCAGTGCCCCTACTTATACATCCCAAAATGCCATTGGCCTTCTTGGCAACAAGGGCATACTGTTGACTCCTATCCAGCTTCTTGTCCACTGTAACCCCTAGGTCCTTTTCCGCAGAACTGCTGCCTAGCCATTCGGTCCCTAGTCTGTAGCAGTGCATGGGATTCTTCCGTCCTAAGTGCAGGACTCTGCACTTGTCCTTGTTGAACCACATCAGATTTCTTTTGGCCCAATCCTCTAATTTGTCTAGGTCCCTCTGTATCCTATCCCTACCCTCCAGCGTATCTACCTCTCTTCCCAGTTTAGTGTCATCTGCGAACTTGCTGAGAGTGCAATCCACACCATCCTCCAGATCATTGATGAAGATATTGAACAAAACCGGCCTGAGGACCGACCCCTGGGGCACTCCACTTGATACTGGCTGCCAACTAGACATGGAGCCATTGATCACTACCCGTTGAGCCCGACAATCTAGCCAGATTTCTATCCACCTTATAGTCCATTTATCCAGCCCATACTTCTTTAACTTGCTGGCAAGAATACTGTGGGAGACCATGTTAAAAGCTTTGCTAAAGTCAAGGAATAACATGTCCACTGCTTTCCCCTCATCCACAGAGCCAGTTATCTCATCATAGAAGGCAATTAGATTAGTCAGGCATGACTTGCCCTTGGTGAATCCATGCTGATTGTTCCTGATCACTTTCCTCTCCTCCAAGTGCTTCAGAATTGATTCCTTGAGGACTTGCTCCATGATTTTTCCAAGGTCTGAGGTGAGGCTGACTGGCCTGTAGTTCCCCAGATCTTCCTCCTTCCCTTTTTTAAAGATGGGCACTACATTAGCCTTTTTCCAGTCGTCCAGGACCTCCCCTGATTGCCATGAGTTTTCAAAGATAATGGCCAATGGCTCTGCAGTCACATCCACCAACTCCTTTAGCACTCTCGGATGCAGCGCATCTGGCCACATGGACTTGTGCTCGTCCAGGTTTTCTAAATAGTCCCGAACCACTTCTTTCTCCACAGAGGGCTGATCACCTCCTCCCCATGCTGTGCTGCCCAGTGCAGTAGTCTGGGAGCTGACCTTGTTCGTGAAGACAGAGGCAAAAAAAGCATTGAGTACATTAGCTTTTCCCACATCCTCTGTCACTAGGTTGCCTCCCTCATTCAGTAAGGGGCCCACACTTTCCTTGACTTTCTTCTTGTTGCTAATATACCTGAAGAAACCCTTTTTGTTACTCTTAACATCTCTGGCTAGCTGCAACTCCAGGTATGATTTGGCCTTCCTGATTTCATTCCTGCATGCCCGAGCAATATTTTTATACTCTTCCCTGGTCATTTGTCCAATCTTCCACTTCTTGTAAGCTTCTTTTTTGTGTTTAAGATCTGCAAGGATTTCACTGTGAAGCCAAGCTGATCGCCTGCCATATTTACTATTCTTTCTACACATTGGGATGGTTTGTCCCTGTAACCTCAATAAGGATTCTTTAAAATACAGCCAGCTCTCCTGGACTCCTTTCCCCCTCATGTTGTTCTCCCAGGGGATCCTGCCCATCAGTTCCTGAGGGAGTCAAAGTCTGCTTTTCTGAAGTTCAGGGTCCGTATTCTGAAGGAACACCTCTGAAAACGCAGCACTCGGTATTTTGTGTAAATAGCTGTGGAGGTGTTTTAAAGCACAATAGCAATAATAAATGTACTGGTTGGGATATGTTTTGCCCATTTGAGGGGAAAAACGGTGTTGACTGGCTTCTTTGTGTGTGTCGGCTGTCTCTGTGGAAAAGAGCAGGTGACTGTAAACATGGATTTTGTGTGTGTGTAGCTAAAGTTAGTTTAGAGACAGTTTCCGTGTTGAGATTGTTGGAAAGCCAGCTGTGAATAAAGCTGCCCTGCTTTAATCTTTTATGTACTGCACTTAAGTTTTATATGATGGGTCCTCTCTTTCCCTATGCTTGTGTGATGTATACTTTTCCAGTAGAAGTGCACTACACTGTCATGTATCTGTATTTGGAGAAGAGTCACCAACATTATATTTTCAAACCTCTCATTAATTGGGCATCTTGTTGTTTTTGTGAATTTATTTAATGAACTGTCTTATTTTTCTGCCTCCCAGGTGTGCCTAATGTTAGCACCAAAAAAGATAAAATTTGAAAGACTATCAAGTATTATTGGTAATTATTATCACCAGGGATTTTGCCTTGGAACAGAAGAAGCTTAAGGTCCTGTTTACACTAAAAACTTCAGTCAGTACAAATTACTTTGGTGTACAGCTGCTGAAGTCCATGTATCACTCAGGCATCTGTGCACATTTGGCTGCTTGCGTCAGCACTGCACCTACTCATCAGGAGTGCTTCTACTGAGGCAAAGTACGGTACACCATGATTAGGTATCCCTATGTGCCATGCGCCACTGTCCAGTGATACCTTTGGGGAAATTTTCACAGTGTGTTGTGGGGTTGAAATGGCTGGTGGGATTGCATCATAATGTTGTTTTTGAGATGATGAGCAGTGTCTGCAGAACTTTCAAATGTGAAAGGTCTCGTTCCTGGATCTGTGTGCCAAGCTCGCCCCAGCCCTTCAATGCAGGATACTAGAATGACAGCAGAGAAGCGTGTTGTGATTGCACTCTAAAACCTTGCAAAGCCATATTGCTACTGGTCTGCGGGAAGTCATTTTGGAGTTGGAAAATCCACAGTGGGAGCCATTGCCAGGCAAGTGTGTAGGGCTATGAATTATCTCTGCCTGTGCAGGGCTGAGACTCTCGACAATATACCAGATACTCTGGATGGATTTGCATCACGTCTCTGTTTTGGCACCAGCCCACCTCGCCATAGAGTATATCAACAGAAAGGGCTATTATTCTTTGATTATGCAAGTGCTGGTGGATCACTGGGGATGCTTCACCAGTATCGATGAGGGTTGGCCAGGGAAGATGCATGAAGCTCACATCTTTAAGAAGGCAGGAATGTTCAGAAAGCTGTGGGTACAGACATTCTTTCCTGACTGGAAATGCCAGTTGTGATTCTGTGGGACCCCGCCTACCCCTTGGTCCCCTGGCTTGTGAAGCTGTAAACTGGCCACCTTGATAGCACCAAGGAAAGATCCAACTACTGGCTCAACAGGTGCAAAATGAATGTGCTTTTGATAGATTGAATGGACACTGGTGATGGTGTTCACTCACCAGTTGGGATCTCAGTGATTATTCTCAGTGATATCCCAGTAATTATTGCTGCTTGTTGTGTTTTGCATAATATCTGTGAGGCAAAGGGGGAAAAGCTGCCTCCAGGCTGGAGGACAGAGGTGGAGCGGCATTTAAAGTCAGAGTAAGTGGTTGCGGGAGGCTTTGAAAGAACACTTTAACGGTCAGCCACAATAGTGTTCTGTAGACCGGGAGCTACTTGGGTGTTGCTCGGAATTGAGTAGTGTTTGCTGTACGCTTATAAATGCAGGTGTTGTCCTGAAGCCATTAACTATGTGGGGCGTGCCGTATGTACATTTAAAAGTGCTGTTTACTTTAAGTACCGCTATGCATTCTGCAGTATGTGTTTAGAAGTAATAAAGATGATTTTATTCTCCAAAAATAGAACTTCATTGAGTGGGAAAAGCAGGGCAGAAAAACAATAGGCAAAAAACCACAGGCAATGCAATATAAATTAACAGCGTGGAACTTTAAAACTGGAAAGTCAGTAAATGTTTCTGTCCATTTCAGTGCACTCACGTAGTTTGTTATGGCTACACGTACACCAGCCATGGTTCTCACAGATTAATATTTGTGAAGCTGTGGTTCTCCTTGCTGTCCCTAGCATAGAGTGATGGGGTAATTATGTGCCCTGTGATGTCACATGGTATGTTGGAGGGTGTCGGTAGGTAGCAGTGACCATGGAGTTCTTCAAGGGCTGCACAGGGTGGAAGTCTGGGATGTTTGGACCTGTAGGTCAACCTGCATTTGGGTTTGCAGCCTGAGAGGACCTGAAGGTGGCAAAGTAGGAAAATGTCTTTAGTGAGGGGCATGATAATATCAGGAAGTGGAGTGAAACAGGACACTTGCTTATAATAGAGCAGTTTGTATTCTGTGGGATTAATGTTTTTGAAGTGATCAATATTTATTATTGAATATTCCCTTTTGTCATTTGATATGGAGTTATTGTACCTTTAACTGATAAATCTTTAGCTGATAAAACTTTAATCTTGAAGTGAGCCAAGAGTTTTAATGATCTTCTTGTATGTATAATGGAATTGCAGTGTTTAGGTTTCAGATTGGATAGCTTTGCCATGGGGATGACTGAAGAGAACATCAGCTTTCCTCTCCTTTATTATTATAACTTGGTGCAAGCTAACACAGCATTAAGCAGCCAGGAAATGCTAAAGTTAAGGTTGAAAATGCTGCTGTAATTCTGCCCCCTTACATATCTGCATTAAGGCAATCTTATATCATGTGAATCACACTTCTTTCTTGCAATATAATAACTTTTCTACAATCTTGCCTCTCAAAGCCCATGTAAGTATGACTTTAAGGAGTGTTTACCTTGTGCATTTAACAGCATTTTTTGTAGTCAGGTTCACTTTTTCCCATGTTGTTTGTGTGGATAAACAGTCCTCCATTAGATTGCTAATGGCAGAAAAAACACAAATATGCGTTAAGAAAAATAATTTAACCTTTTACTCAGCAGAGGTGGGGAGAAAACCCTTTTAAAACATTAGGAAAATGTGATTGTAAAACCACAAAAAAATGGTAGAGGGACTCCAGAACAGGTGTAATGCTGGTGCCTGAAAGTGCTTTTAATTAACTTTTTTGAAATAAACTAGATTTCAAGTGGTCTGTGCTCCTTTAAGGGCTTTATATGGACCCAGTTATTTATAGCAGAACCTTAGCTGTAATTCAGGTGGAAGGCTTTTCCTAAAACATCAAGGTATTTTATCAGTTCAGAAGACAATGCCAACTGTTTAGAAACTTTTTGAATGTATACTACTATATTACCTACTGTGCATTAGTTGCTTATTTTGAAGTTGGTCTGTTAAACAATATTTAATACACCCTAAAATAATGAAGAAATGCTTTTATAAAAATAAACTACTCCACACGCCTACTAGTCAAAGCTTAGTTGTCATTTTAAGTTAACAAGGTAATAAAATGAACTCTTTAAAAAAAGAAAAAAGAAAAAAAAAAAGCATGTAGTACCAAAGCTGCAACGTTGGATCCCTTTTAATTTCTTTGAGACAGCTAAACCAACTGAAGAAACTGTGGAGTATCCAAGCTATTTATACTGGCTTCCCAGCTTCTTCCTCCTGACTTATCTTTTTGTGGAGGGACTAGCCCTACAGTCTAGACTTAAACTAGAACTCTGAATTACAAATAAAACCAAAATTGTAGACACACCAAAAGTGACTAGCACACTGAAGTCTATTCACTTGGCAAATTTAATTCATTTAACTAAACTGAAGCTTTTAAAACTATATATTTTTAAGAAACCACACAGATAGAAGATCCCCGAAAACAATGGAGGCAAGAACAAGAGCGAATGCTAAAAGACTATCTCATGGTAGCGCAGGATGCGCTCAGTACCCAGAAGGAGCTGTACCAGGTGAAAGAACAGAGATTGGCACTTGCCCTGGATGAGTATGTACGTCTGAATGATGCCTACAAAGAAAAATCAAGCTCTCGTACAAGCTGTAAGTACATTAGAAATGCGTACGCTGTAACTCCTTTGATCGTGTTCTGTAATGGCTCTTGTTCTGCAATTCAAGATTAGTCCTCAGTGTTTTGGGCCCATGGCTGTTTTTCTGACGGCCTTTCCACTTTTTGCTCCTCAAGGCAACTGTGTTCTGCTGCAGAGAGCTCTGGTCTGTCCAACGCAGTTGAACTCCTACAGAAATTTGGGCCAGGCATTTGGCTCTGGAATCTGTTCCTTCATATGGTTTGCTGGAACCTAGATTAGGTGGGTTGGTGTTCTAAGGATACAGGATCACTTGTTCCTTTTTGGCATGCAGCCACCAGGTAGTCAGTATGTAAACAGGTGTCAATGATAGATGGAGCAGTAGATTTCACTGCTTGCTATTGGTAACAGTTTATTTTAATTTTTGCAAAATATGTGCCGATATAAGGCATGGGGTTCAATAAAAATAAGTGAGATCATTTTGGTTTAAATCCTCAGAACAAAGGAGGGAACCTGGTGGCCAGTAGAGTGTGTTTGAGAGATCTGTGTTTGGGTTGTTGACCAAATATCTTACTCTAGGGTGGGTAGTGTTTAAAAAGCAAGCTCAACTCCTGAAGAGAAGAGTAGGGGGTCTCGGGCTGTAGGGTTGCCAGGTATCCAGTTTTCGACCGGAATGTTAGAAGTCTGGTTGGCCGTCCACAGCAGGCTCTGTGCGACTCCCAGGAAGCTGCCGGCATCTCCCTCTGGCTCCTAAGTGCAGGGGCAGCCAGGGAGGAACCACGGCCAATGGGAACTGCAGTGGCGACGCCTGTATGCAGGGGCAGCATGCAGAGCTGCCTGGCCATGCCCCTGCCTAGGAGCAAGAGGGAGATACCTGCAGCTTCCTGGGAGCTGCCTGAGGTAAATGCCACCCAGAACCTGAACCCCCTCTGGTGCCCCAACCCCCTGCCCCAGCCCTGAGCCCCCTCCTGCACCCTAAGTCCTTCATCCCACACCCCCAGCCCAGAGCCCCTTCCTGCACCCTTAACCCCTCATTTCTGGCCCCCACCAAGGGGGGCCAAAACCCCCAGCCCAAAGCCCATACCCCCTCCCACACCCTGGCCCCATCCTGGAGCCCCCTCCCACACTCCAACCCCCTCAGCCCCAGCTAGGAGCCCCCTCCTGCACCCCAGAGCCTGCACCCCCACCCCCATCATCCCAACCCTGTGCCCCAGCCCGGTGAAAGTGAGTGAGTGAGGGTGGGGGAGAGCGAACAACAGAGGGAGCGGGAATGGAGTGAGTGGGGGGTGGGGCCTCGGGGAAGGGTGGGGCAAGGGTATTCAGTTTTCTGCAAATAGAAAGTGGGCAACCCTAGTCTCAGCCAGCTGAATAAACCCACCTTCCAGAAAACCTATTTGTTGTGAGAGCTCCTTGAGCTCTGAAGATTCCCTCCCCAACAAAGTGTGCTGCCCAGCTAGAAGATTGGTGGCCAGGTGTTGAAAGCAGGGGGAAATGAGGACTTGCCTTGGGTTCCATCCTAGACGAAGAACTTCTCCTCCCTTAAATTTTTGAACTCACCCAAATGATGTTAGCAAAAGTAGACGAAAATGTGTTGAGAATTCATTAATTATTGTCACACAGAGATGCTGACTGTACTGTAATGAGAGGTACACCTTAAAAAATGAATATCCATTTTATTTGCACTATTATGTTAACCTCACAGTTTTGGCGCTAAGTGAACTCTTCAAGATTTAATGGTTGAAAGTAGTTAAATTTTTTTCTTTTTCTTTTTCTTTTTTAAATAAGTATTCTCAGGCTCCTCATCCAGCACAAAATATGACCCTGACATTCTGAAGGCGGAAATCTCCACTACAAGATTAAGGGTAAGAATACTTAATTTAGTTCCAGTGGAATTCTGCACATAAGGTTCGTGACTGCAGTGTGCTGAGCTTGGGCTAGCAGAGGTTCAGATTTAGGTCTTTTACACCCAGACATTGAAACCACCCAGCATTCTGGCTAAATGCTACTCAAGCATTTAATTAAACTGTTAGCCAAATCATCCTAAAAATCAATCCAATTAATTTTTAAAGGGAACACACTTAACTTTGAGAAATATATTCATTGGTTTAAATATGCCTCATAATTTATTTCACCTAGAAAATAATTCAGTAATTGATTGATTCCTCTTTAAAGGCGAAAGCTGGGAAAGGAGAGGGAAAAATCCTTTAAAAGTGCCTAGTATGTGGAGCAACACCCTGTGCTTAATTTAAAATGAGATCCTTTTATTTCTAAAATCAACTTTGGGGCTCTCACAGCAGAATTGGTTTTAAAGTTGTAATGACCAGGATAATTTGAGACTTGTTTTAATCTGCAGATACAAAGTAGTGAACTGCTTCTGTACACAACTACTAAAAGCTTTCTGCATATTATAGGCATTGGATTTGGTTATCTTTTTAATAATATGAAAAATAAATAGTTTGATTTATATATTACGCTCTCATGAATTAACCTTAAATAAGGGGGGAAATGGTGTAGAATAAATTTAAAATCTAAGTAGGAGGAGGGAGTTCCGTTATGTGAACTGTGGCAAACACTGCATTTTGGACAATTTGGATTGTCCATTTGGTACTGAATTTTTTGTCTTGTCAAAACTTGGTGCTTGAATTGGTGCTAGAGATACATAGTTCTGTATGCATAGAATTTACACAAGGGGTGCCAGTTATAGAGCTTTCAGTGTCCCCTGCTGGACAATTCCCAGCATTTACAGCAGCCCCAAAGTTATGTCTCCTCTTTGTATGTAGTCAAAATCACAATTTAGTGTTATCAACAGCCAATATTTGGAAGAATTATGACATCACATGTTTAACTTATTTTTTCACATTAACATTTAACACACACACCATACTGCAGTAAATTTGCTTCCCAGATCATGCGCACCCTTCCCACTCCTCTACCAGGTTCATTATTGCCAGTTACTTAATTTTTAGGGAGTGGCTGGCCAGCAGATTACAGAACATATTTCAGCAGCAAGTTTCAGGAACCCTTGAAGAGGTGGGAGCCCTCTGGGAAGAGGGATTTAAGCCTGTAGGAGAGTCTAACAGGACAACAAGGCCAGGGATGGGAGAAGAACAAGAGCTTCTAAAATAAATATGATGGGGAGGACAAATGATTGCCTCTACATGTGGATGGCTCCCTTTAGGAATGGCTAAGGCATTTAACCATATTTATTTCCAGAAAACTGGCAGAAAGCTAATGTTTGTACCAATATTTAAAAAGGGTAAACAGGATGACCTGGGTAATTATAGGTCTGTCAGTCTGATGATTCCAAGCAAGATAATGGAGCAGCTGATACGGGACTGGATTAATAGAGAATTTGAGGAGGGTAACATAATTATATGTCAGTCACCATGGGAAAACAGATCTGTCAAACTAATGTGAGATCTTTTTTGATGTGAACACAGGTTTGGTTGATAAAGGTAATAGTGTTGATGTAATGTACTTGGACTTCTGTGAGGTGTTTGACTTGTACTGCATGACATTTTTTGAGTAAAAAAACAAAACAAAACCTTGATATAAAATTTACATGGCACACATTAAATGGAGTAAAAGCTGGCTGACTGATAGGTCTCAAAATGTAATTGTAAGCAGGGAATCATCATCAAATAGGTGTGTTTCCAGTGGGGTCCCATGGGGTTTGTTCTTGGCCTTACACTATCTAACGTTTTATATTTTAATTACCTGTAAGAAAACATTAAGTCACCACTGATAAAGTTTGCAGATGACAACAGTTGGGGTACTGGTAAATAATAAAGAGGACAGATTGCTTGGTAAGCTGGGAGCAAGCAAACAATGTGTATTTTAATATGGCTAAATGTAAACATATACATCTAGGCACAAAGAATGTGAGCAATACTTAAAGGTTGAAGGACTGTATGCTGGGAAGCAGTACTCTGAAAAAGATTTGGGGGTCATGGTGGATAATCAACTGAACACAAGCTCCCAGTGCGATGCTATGGCCAAGAGAGCTAATGCCATCCATGGATGCATAAGCGGGGAACCTCAAGTAGGAATAGAGGTTACTTTACCTCTGTATTTGACACTGGTACGACCACTGCTGGAATACTGTGTCCAGCTCTGGTGCCCACAATTCAAGGAAGATGCTGATGAATTAGAGAGCGTTTAGAGAAGCGTCATGAGAATGTTTATAAGATTAGAAAACATGCCTTATTGGTGATTACACTCTGGGACAGAGGTGGGCAAACTATGGCCTGCGGGCCACATCTGCCTGGTCCCTGAGCTCCTGGCCCAGGAGTCTAGTCTCCGGCCCCTCCCCTGCTGTCCTCCCTCCCCGGCAGTCTCACCTCGCAGCTCTGCTGGCACAATGCTCAGGGTGGCAAGCTCCTGGGGCAACGCAGCTGCAGAGCCCAGCCTGACCCGGTGCTCTGAGCTGCGCTATGCGTGTCTGGCTGCAGCCACTGGTGCTCCAGGCAGCGCAGGAAGGGGGCAGGGAGTGGGGGGGTTGGATAAAGGGCAGGGGAGTTCGGTGCGGGGGGGGCGTGGACAGGGGTCGGGGCGGTCAGAGGGCAGGGAACAGGGGGTTGAATGGGGGTAGGGGTCCCGGGAGGGGCAGTCAGGAAGGAGCGGGGTTGGATGGGGCGGTGGTGGGCAATCAGGGGCAGGGGTTCTGGGGGCAGTCAGGGGATGGGGGGGGTGGGGGGGGTTGAATGGGGGCAGTCGTCCTGGGGGGGCAGTCAGGAATGAGAGGAAGGGTTGGATGGGGTGGCGGGGGGCAGTCAGGGGTGGAGGTTCTGGGGGCGGTCAGGGGACAGGGAGTGGGGAGGATGGGGCAGGGGTCCAGGGGGGCCGTCAGGGAACGGGAGGGTTGGATAGGGCAGGAGTCGGGGGGTGGGGGGTGTTGGATAGGAGGTGGCGGCCGGGCCACATCTGGCTGTTTGGGGAGGCCCAACTAACCAGCCCTCCAAAAATTTCCGAAACCCGATGCGGACCTCAGGCCAAAAAGTTTGTGCCCGCCCCTGCTCTAGGAGCTCAGTCTATTTAGCTTAACAAAGAGAATGTTTCTCCCTATTAATATTTAAATGCTGGGGGAGACGGGGTTAGCACTGAAAAGCCTAGCTGAAGAAGAGATTTGAACGTGAAGAGGAAGGTTGCTGTTGAACAAGGAGGGAGTTCAAATCATAGGCATGGAAGAAGGCTTGAAGATGGAGTAAGGAGAGGGGACAAAAGGACTGTCAGGCAGGAAGCTTAGAGAGAAGTATGGGCCATGGGACAGAGGGTGTAAAATGAAGCAAGTGCAGAGGTGTGTGGGGGATGAGGGAGTTGTACAAAGTCTTGACGAAGAGGACAAGAATAGAATGCCTTAATGTAAGCAGAGTGCAGTAAACAAACAGAGGTCATGCTTCATCATGTAGGTCACATTCTTCTGGGATAGCACACCTAAGATTATGTCTACACTGCAGATCTTACAGCAGCACAAAAGTGCTAGTGTAGACAGAGCCTAAGTCGCTGGTGTAACACTCGGTACAATGAAATGAAGATGAATTACAGCAGAGGATGTTTAGAAGGTGATCTTTAGGAACACTTACGAGTTGCTGGGGGATCCAGTCCTCAAGTTGAAATCTCCGTATGTCCTCTGAAATTACTTATACATTTACATTTTCGATCTGGAAGGCTAGCAGTTTTGTGGTTCTAGGGAAAGTGGGTATGGTTTTAATCTCTGTTATATAAAACATGAATGTGGTGTTGTAGCTGTTAGTTTTAAGGGTTTTTCCATCCCTTGACTGGAAGTTTTGAGTGAAATCATTCCTGGGGATTGGAATTTTTAGCTAGTTCTCAGTTTGTTTATAGTTGGGGAAATGTCTTGCTAGTCAGATGGAGGGTAGCAGATGAGAGCTTTAATGTCCCTTTGATGCGGTCAGTGAATTGGATTGTAAGATATCATGACAGAAATGTACATTAGGCTTGCTATAGCCACTCCCTTTATCACGTTAAATTTATAACGTGGTCAAATAATTAGATTTCTATCAAAGGAAGCAGTTACAAATTGTATTTCCAAAAAAGATGAGTCCAGCCCAACTTCCTATATTTAGATAAAGAAAAAAAAAAAAAGCTTGAAACCATTTATTTCTACTAAGGAAAAAGACATGAGCCAAAAATTTCACGCTTGGATGCCTAAAATTAAGCTCAAGATGTATGTAGGCACCCAAATAAACACCTAAATCTTCAGAAGCACTGAGCACCCAGAAGCTCCAGTTTTTTGAACATGTTCTCAAAAATACAAATTTTGGGATATAATTTCTTTTCTGCTAAGATATCCACTCCAGTTCTCTATTGTAACAAAACCCATAGTTAATCATCAAAATTATATTAAAAGTAACTAGAAATTTTTGACACAACCAAGTTTTTACCATTTTCTCCTGGCAAGGAAGTGAACCCACTAAAGGTGGCATCCCGCTACTTTTGTCTACCACCACTTTCCCGGTACCCTTCTTGTGACTTACAGCGGTCTAATCTCACATTGTAAATTCCTTGGAGTAAGGGCCTTGTCTTTTTCATTTTCCTTGTAAAGCAGCAACTCTACCTGTGGTACCATAAATAAAGAATAGACAATGGTGGTATAGAAAGACTATATCTGCATTAGTTTAGGATGTCTGTGCTACTTATTTCAGAGTAGCAGCTGTGTTAGTCTGTATTCGCAAAAAGAAAAGGAGTACTTGTGGCACCATAGAGACTAACAAATTTATTTGAGCATAAGCTTTTGTGAGCTACAGCTCACTTCATTGGATGCATCCGAAAGCTTATGCTCAAATAAATTTGTTAGTCTCTATGGTGCCACAAGTACTCCTTTTCTTTTTGTGCTACTTATGAGTGCTAAAGTCATGATTTATAGAGGTCATTCTAACTTAATGAGTGCCAAAAAAACCTTAATATGAAACCATCCTGTATTCTATTTGCCCTGATACAAAGCCCATTGCAATAAATGGAAAGAATTGACTTTCATGAGTTTTGAATCAGACACTATTTGCTACACTTCACAGAAAAGAAAATTAAGGCTGCTTTGAGGGGCAAAAAATGTAATGGGTTATTTTTTTTATATCGCTTATGAGTCAACTATATGGTCCATAGTAGATGAAGAAGAGAAATATTATTGAATACAGTTTTTGAAAGCTTTAAAAGTTACATAAATAACTACATAAATACAAAATAATGTTGTAATTTTAAATATCCTCTATCTCATGACCTTCCAGGGCTGGGAGCAAGTGCTGTGTGTTTCACTGGAAAGGGGAGAAGCTCCATTTTCCAAATGAGACAGCACTGATTTCTAGCCCATCTGATTTGTATATTGAACCTTAAACTGGTCACTGGTGCAAGACTGAATATTGTATATCCTGGGCTTCTGGCAAATGTAATATTGAGGCTTAAAGTCCATCATGGCAGGGGAAGCAGGAAATATTTGGCAGGGTTTTCATTTTCAAATAACAATTTTTTAAAAAGTTAAAAGTAGTCCCAAGGCAGATTGGCTAGTGTGCAGAGTGGACGTAAGGCTGTCAGAGGTGTCATAAGTGCAATTTATCACAAGACTCCACAATTTCATGTGGGTATTACTGCCACAATGACATCTGTAATGTGTTAAGTAATTATTACTTACGTTAAAGGGAAACTGTCCCATAGCTGGCCTCCACAGTTAGGTTTAGTTTATTTGGAAAGTTTTGACATGACATTTAAAAACTGTTCCAACAGAGCTTTTTGTTTTCACTGACAGACATTTTTGGATGGCACATCCCAATCTGTCTATATTTGAAATAGCAACATTAGGGTGAAAAAATAGGAATATTCCTTTAATCCCCATTGGACTGAGGAGATTTTTATTTTTTTGGTTAGAGTAGGAAAAATGTTCTCCTCAAATGTTCCTCCTAAAGAAATATAGTTGGTGTGTATTCGTTTGTAGCCAAAACAGACCAGCCTTGTGATTGAGAATCTAGAAACTGATTTGTGTAGAAACAAAAGTGAAATTGACTATTCTGTTCTTGTTTCCAGGCTGAGTGAAATGCAAAAAGTAAACAGCCTAAACAGACAAGCCAACATACCAGTTTTATAAAAAGGAACAGTTCATGAGGAGACTAGGAACACTTTCTCTTCTGACTCTATTGAAATATAACCAGCTGAGAGCTTCTTGGAATGATCAAGTGAAAATATTATAATAGAAAACTTAAAAAAATCTGACTGGCTCTCTAAAATAGTTACCATGCATGCTTAACTAGAGAAAAGTAAATTACATTTTTAAATTCTCTCAGGTTTAGTAACCTAGTGTCAATGCTAATAAGAAATGTGTTTTAATCTGATGTTGTCCCTTTAACACAGAGGTAAATTGCACACAGACATCAAGAGGATAACAGAATGCCTTTTTTTTTTATATAAGTGCTAAAAAGCATCACACACAGCAATTTACCTTTTTTTCCTATCTAATATAGAGTCTGTATTAATTGTTGGAAACCATGTGTTACACTATTTAACTATTTTCTAATTCTTGCTTTGATTTCACACAAAAGGTTAAGAAGCTGAAGAGGGAACTCTTTCATATGAAGCAAGAACTGCTCTATAAAGAACAGGGCTTTGAAACATTGCAACAGTGAGTATAAGAAAATAATTGAAATTAACTTAAATAATTCATTCTACTTGTTAGGACTAAACCGAATACCATTATGATTGCACAGATTTGCAGTGAAAAGACTAGGAATAAGAAAATGGCTGGAAAGAATCTACCAAAAATAAACTGTTTCCAAAGGGCTAAAGCTTTTTTTATTAGGCTCCAGAGAATCGATAGAAACCACAAACCTGCTTTGGGAGTAAAAAAAAAAAAAGGCAGTAAAACGAGTTCCATTGCATATGTAACTTGCCCATTACACCAGAGAGTGTTGGAAGAGGGTGGGAAGGAGTCTTTGTCGTAAGTCCCGTAAGAAGTGCAGTTAGATCCTGGCTGCCCCCTCAGCTGGAATGGAGAGAGAGGTCTGCTACTATAAGGAGGTATGAACAGTGCACAGCAGAGAAAAGCTCAAAATGAGTTGCAGTTTTGGGAGTTAAGGGAGATCTCGCCTTTTTAAACTGATCACTCTTGAGCCCTGCACCATGAATCTTCTCAGGCTTGATCTACACTACAGAGTTTGGTCGCTGTAAGGCAGCTTACGTTGACCTAATTATGTCAGCGTCTCCACAACGGTGCTGCTTCCACTGAAGTAAGCGGCCCACTGCACCGACATAACTCCACCTCCACAAGAGGTATAGTGCTTATGTCGATGTAGTTAGGGCAACACAGTGTCTCTGTAGACATGGGGTTACTTATATCGGCTGTTATATCGGGCACTGGCAGCCTGAGCTGTCAGGGAGTGTAGGCTCACCCCTCCTGCTGCCGCCTCCCAGTGAGGGATTGCAGGGGTCGGAAGCTGGGGGACCTCCAGCTGTGAGGCCCCTGCCGGAGTCTAAACATGAAATAATAGTAGCCAGGAAACAGACAAAAATGGCAATTTCGCTGCTGCTAGGCTTCCTGCTGTGAAATTGCAGTCTGCTCCGGCTCACAGATACGAACCCGGTACCTGGCTGACAGCTCGGGCTGTCGCGTTAGGATATCCCAGTGGTGAGCCTAACAGCTGGAGACAGGGGGGAAACCTCTGTGAGCCCCATGCCTACGGCTGAGGATGTCAGCCAGAGGGCTTCAGGGCTCCAGCTGTCAGTGTCCCACAATGCCTGACTTTAATCAGTGGAAGTGCTCCTGGCTAGACTAACCTCACTAACTAGCGATGTGTTATTTTCCTTTAAAGTCAAGAATGTTACACGGGGTCTAAACCCTAAAATATATATGTTTATACCTTTATAAAATAAATACAAGGATTGGGACTTCTGCTTTCATGTGGGCTCATCCTGGGTATTATATTGATAAAACATCCAGTTGCACCACATAACCAGTTGTGTACGTACTCAGTATTGTGGATGTTGAAACAATTTCAGATAAGAAAAACTGACCTGTAGCTGTTAGGTACACATGGTGTCTTTGGTTCAATTATGTAATACACTTCACTGAGACATTGGACCTCCAGTCTACTTTGTGGTTTTTTCCCAGCCTCAATTCCACTGACTTCTGTAAAATTACAAAAAACTGTATCGAGATCCAACCCGCAGACTCAGCCTGGGTTACCCCTAGCAGCTCTATCTTCTCCCTACAGACCTGGGCTGGATCTGACTGATGTTCAAAATGTCTGCCAGTTTTACCCCTGGTGGAACTCACTACTGGTTGGTCAGGAGTTTCCAGCTGCTAGCTAAAGATGTATGTACGTGCAGGAAAGTCTGTTGTTATGAACAAAGCCTTCCATGCCGGCTTCAACACAGCTACTTAGCAGATTAACTTCCTGCACTCCCTCTAGTGTGTTAAATTATAACTACTTGTTCGCAGTTACTCACAGCACTATACTGCCACCTTGTCTGGGAATGTTTCCATATCAACTCAGAGCAGAGCAGAGACAGCAGCTGTAATTACAGCTGCTAAGGTTTTTGGAGGATCACCAGACAATAAGACAAAAATGAGGAGAAGGGAGTTACATAACCATACTCTAAAACAGCTCTATAAACTACCTAGGAGCAGGAAGTGGCATAGTTAGGCTAGTACTATGCACAGGAAAACAATGCAAGTTTGTATGTGTCATGGAAATGTATAGCAGTAATTGGAAAACATGTTAACATGTAGGTTAGCAAGGCCTCAGCCATAGATTGCATCAGTAAATAAAATAGTGCAACTTCTGAGCTGCCTGATGGGCTCTAAAGGTCTCATACTGCAAGGAGTTGATTTAATTCCATGGGAGTTGAGGATGCTCAGCACCTTGCATAGTCGGGCGGTAACAGCCTGGTTTTCAGAGGCTTGGAGCACTGGCAGCTGTGCTTCACTCCTGCAGGTCAGGCCCTAAGTGACTAAGCATTGCTCAGAACTATTACTAAAGAAACTGACAGCATGTTGTGACCTGGTACATACTGTAGTTGTCACCTTGCTAACAAACATATTTTTCCTGTCTAGTCTGAATACCATTTTATTAATACCATTATTTGTATTATGGTAATACTTAATGGTCCCAACTGAAACAGGGATCCTCTGGCTCTGAGTCAGGGGTGAAAATAACTTAAAGGACTTACCGGGACGCCGAAGTCCTAAGCAGGGGGCGTGGCCTCAACCGGAAGAGGCAGGGCCTTTAAATACCCGGGCCCTTTAAATCAAGATTTAAAGGCCCTGGGGCTGCGGCTGGGAGACCCAGGGCCTTTAAATCACCCCTGGAGCTACCAGATGCAGAGGCGGCTGGGGGCTCTGGGGCAATTTAAAGGGCCCAGGGCTCTGGCCACTGCTACCGCAGTGGAACTCCGGGCCCTTTAAATCGCTGATGCCCCTACCCCAGGGCTCCAGCAGCAGGGTTTGATCGGCAATTTAAAGGGCTCAGGGCTCCAGCCGCTGCACGGAGCCCTGGGCTCTTTAAATCGCCAGCCTGCGGAAGTCGGTCCGGTGCGGCATGGCGTACTGGCCCGGACCGGCTTAGTTTCACCTCTGCTCTGAATACAGGACAGTCACATAATAATAGATAGTCTTTGTCCTGAAGAACTTACAAAGGCACTGGAGAAGAGAATTATTATTCCTCGTTCACTGATAGTGAACTGAGGCACAGAGAGTGTGACTTGTTCAAGTTCACACACAAACTGGAAGAGCTGAGAATTGAACCCAGATCTCTCTGCTCCCCTGTGCAGTGTCAGGCTATCGTTGTGGCTTATTCTCCAAAAGTGTCTTAACTTGTTTTAACTAAAACAT
Organism: Chelonia mydas; assembly: GCF_015237465.2. NCBI lineage: Eukaryota > Metazoa > Chordata > Testudines > Cheloniidae > Chelonia > Chelonia mydas. The sequence goes on from NC_057852.1 coordinate 79,407,421, forward strand.
ACTATAAACTACGTCCTGTGTAGTTTAATAGAACACTTTTACACAACCTGATTCTCTGGGATGGAAGAAATTCCTGGTTCAGGAAACTGCTAGCAAAAAAAAGTGAACACAACTGTTGCTGCTTCAGTCATAGTGCGATGAGAACGAAGGATGGGGTTGTAGCTCTAAAGAGAAACTAAATTATTTTCCTTTGTGTTGGCATATAGAGACCAAAGTCAAAGTAGGAGTGGAAGGCATTCAGCAGCTCATAATATCAGCTCCTTGAACTCTTTAATTGTGAATAAAAATGAGATATTAATTATTTAAATCTATAATAGGATGAGAGGAGGGAAAGGGAAAAGATAATTGCCCGGATTTATTTAACTATAAATTAAACTTCACTGGAGGGGCACTTTTAAAAAAAAATAAAAAAAATTCTGAATCTTAAAGTAATAAAAACTCATGCCACTGTCTCTGGATTAAAGGTTAGCCAAGCATGCTGGCTTTATTATATTAATGCAACAATGAAGTATTGTTTTAAAGCAGCTTGCTTGCAAGTAATTTTGATAGGACTCCAAAGCATGTTTGAGAAACTGTCAGCAGCATACCACAGGAAAACAATGGACATTTGTTGTAGAAATTCAGGCAGTCACTTCTGAACAGCACTAATCCATTAATTTAAAACAGGAAGACAGAATATTTTATGTGTCCGAGACTCTTCATGTCCATCTTAATTATATACAGAATAAAGAAGTTGCAGTTTGAATGTGGCACATCATTCTATTAAGCAGCATGCAGTTTATTACCTGACCACTCATTCATGGCTCTAGGCCATAGACATGTCCTATAGCTATTTGACCTTAGAAATGAGGTAATTCATGAAAAGTCAAGTGACAACTGGCAGTAAATGTCCCCCTGCTCATAAGAGTTTCTGATGTAAATTGGAAGCCAGTTTATTTTGTCTGTATAAAACGAGTGCTGAGTGGAAATGTTTCACAACCTCTTATCTTTATTTCTAAAGCCTATTCTTCCATCACCTCTCTGTTGGGTTATGGTCTCAGTGCTGTGGCACTGTATTCGAATCATGTGGGCTAATAACTAGATTGGGCCAAAACAAACATATATTTCCACTTCTGTAATGTGCACCCATTGCAATTTCCATGTGTGATAACTGCCTTTGTTTTATGGTGTAAGTGCTCTGGACAAAAAGAGCATTTTTCTGCTGTGCAATAAAAATGAGTCAAAAGGTAAATGTCATGTTTGGTTTGCTGTGGGTATTCATCTTTTGTTTACAGCTATGGAACAAAATTTTCAAAAAGATACACCCAAGTTTCTGTGCAGAATGTGTTATGCACACAGTTGTCAATTAAACAATTTGTGCAGCACTTGCAGATAAAACTGAATATTTGGCTTTGGCAATCCTTTCAGAAAATATGGTCTACCTTATTCCAGCATTTATAATTGTTGGCACTGGTTTTGTTTTTTTTCATTACCAAACGTTTTCACATGGGGGACAAAAACTTAGATTTGTGTGTGCAGACTGCATTTCTGCACACATATAGCCGATTTGCTTAGAATCATAGGACTGGAAGGGACCTCGAGAGGTCATCTAGTTCAGTCCCCTGCGCTCGTGGCAGGACTAAGTATTATATAGACCATCCCTGACAGGTGTTTGTTTAACCTGCTCTTAAAAATCTCCAGTGATGGAGAGTTTTTCCTAATGTCCACCCGAAACCTCCCTTGCTGCAACATAAGCCTATTGCTTCTTGTCCTATCCTCAGAGGTAAAGAGGAACAATTTTTTTCCCTCCTCATCCTAATAACCTCTTACGTACTTGAAAACTGTTATCATGTCTCCTCTCAGTCTTCTCTTTTCCAGACTACACAAACCCAATTTTTTTAATCTTCCCTTATAGGTCATGTTTACTAGACCTTTAAATCATTATTCTTGCTCTTCTCTGGACTTTCTCCAATTTGTCTACATCTTTCCTGAAATGTGGTGCCCAGAACTGGACACAATACTCCAGCTGAGGCCTAATACACAATACTAGGACACAATACTCCAGTGGGCACGGAGTAAAGCGGAAGAATTACTTCTCATGTGTTGCTTACAACACTCCTGCCAATACATCCCAGAATGATGTTTGCCTTTTTTGCAACAGTGTTATACTGTTGACTCGTATTTAGCTTGTGATCCACTATGACCCCCAGATCCCTTTGCACAGTACTCCTTCCTAGGCAGTCATTTCCCATTGTGTATGTATGCAACTGATTGTTCCTGCCTAAGAGGAGTTCTTTGCATTTATCCAGATTATTTTGAATTATAATCCTATCCTCCAAAGCACTTGCAACCCGTCCCAGATTGGTATCGTCTGCAGACTTTATAAGTGTACTCTCCTTGCCATTATCTAAATCATTGATGAAGATATTGAACAGAACCGGACCAAGAACTGATCCTTACAGGTCCCCACTCATTATGCCCTTCCAGCATGACTGTGAACCACTGATGACTACTCTCTGTGAACGGTTTTCCAGCCAGTTATGCACCCACCTTATAGTAGCTCCTTCTAGGTTTCTTTTGCCTAGTTTGTTTATTAGAAGGTCATACGAGACAGTATCAAAAGCTTTACTAAAGTCAAGATGTGCCACGTCTACTGCTTCCCCCCGTTAGCAAGGCTTGTTAATCTGTCAGAGAAAGCTGTCAGGTTGCTTTGACACAATTTTTTCTTGACAAATCCATGCTGACTGTTACTTATCACCTTCTAGATGTTTGCAAATTGATTGCTTTATTATTTGCTCGATTTATCTTTCTGGGTACAGAAATTAAGCTGACTGGTCTGTAATTCCCTGGGTTGTACTTATTTCCCTTTTTATAGGTTGGCGCTATATTTGCCTTTTTCCAGTCTTCTGGAATGTCTCCCGTCTTCCATGACTTTTCAAAGATAATCGCTAATGGCTCAGATATCTCCCCAGTCAGCTTCTTGAGTATTCTAGGATGCATTTCATCAGGCCCTGGTGGCTTGAAGACCTCTAACTTGTCTAAGTAATTTTAAACTTGTACAAATGCAGTTCCTTGCACAAAATCTTGAACATGAAAAATTATGGCTGCAATTCTAGCACCTGCTTTTGAAAACTGGATTTTAATGTCCAAAGTCAGAGGGAAAAATATAGTTCTCTAATATAAGTATTCTTGTAAGTAACTGTGCATGCACTGGATGCTCAGTATGACTTCTGATCATGGAAGTGTTTATGCATTCCTCACTCACATTCCTCACTCACAAGATTAACATCTTCAAGTGAAGATGGTGGACGATGAAAGAAGCAGAAAATGAATTGCATAAAAATGTATTCTCTACTAGGTGCTGATCTTTGTGAAGATGCCTGTTTCTGTTTAAATTCTGCGAGGCACAGCTGTAATAGTTTGCACAATGCTATGAAATATTCAGTAAAATAGTACTAGATAGGAGAAATGTGTTTTTATAAATGGCACTTGTTAAGGTAAACATGGCAAGACCAAATGAAATACCTTTTGTCTTTATGTTCTACGGAGTAAACATCTAAAATGAAAATAAACAAAAAAAACCCCACCAACTTTTAAAAATCATTGATATTCCAAGAATTGTTTGCTCTGTAAATTACCTACTGTATGGCATATGATGTCAATTCTCCAGAGATTCTGTGGGTAAAAGAGAGCCTGGAGATTGTCTGTCTGTGTGAACAGAACTGCTGCTGTTAACCATGGAATGCCTAAGAATAGGATGGATCAAGGGATGCTGAGCCCAAGCTTGGTGCTGTTATTTTCTGCTTACCTGTCAAAGTGCCGCAGCATGGATCTGGATATGTGGGGGAGATGAGCGGGACTGTGTAAAGTAACCAAACAAAAAATTCAGACTATACTGTGATCATTAACAGCAGCAAGAATTCATAATTCCTTCCCCTCCCTCCCCACAATTAAATATTCAGAAGTTAGTATTTTGTTTAAATTGCACCCAAAGGCTGTGTCTACACTAACAGAATTCAGAAAAAAAAATGTCATCAGTGCTACCACCAGTTCAGCTGTATTCATGTTAGTATCTGCAGGCGTCCTACTTTTATAGAAGACTCCATCAGCTTCTGATCTCTTTACTGTTGAGCCATTAACCTTGCTGCTGGAGTCTTGTCTGCACTCAGGATTCCAGTGCTATTGCTGAATTGGTGGTGCCACTCGGCATTTTTTCCCAAATTTGTCTAATGGGCACATATCTATAGAAACTCTCCAGCTTGGAACTGGATGTGGGATGGATTGATTTTTTTTTTTTCAGTGCATAAACCAAGGCTTACATGATAAACATTTTAATGAAAACTTCCTTTCCCTTTTCCTGTTAAGGTAAGTAGTTATTTTAATAAGGAAGCTGTCTCTCTCATCCCCCATTCTCTAGAAATGAACTGTTCCTAAAATGGACCAGCAAGGATCATTGTTTTCTTTTCTGTGTCAAGCATTCCCAATCTGTCTTTTTACAGAATTGATCAAAAAATGTCTGGAGGTCAGAGTGGGTATGAACTGAGTGAAGCCAAAGCCATTCTGAGCGAGCTGAAGTCTATCAGAAAGGCCATAAGCTCAGGAGAAAGAGAAAAACAAGATTTAATGCAGGTATTTGTATTGATTGATTGACGTCAACCCCTCAAGATAACAATTTCTTTTTTAAATCCTAACCTGATTTAGTGGTGTTAACTACTCTTCACTTGTACAATGTCTTTAATCAGAGGAACTCAAATAATTTTGCAACACTACATATACCAACTTAGATGAAGAAACTGAGGCATTTAAAGATTGCATGATTTGCCCACGGTCACACAGCAAGTTGCTGGCAGAGTCAGGACGGGAACATAAATATCCTGGCTCTGACCAGAAGTTCCTGTGGTGGTAATCGCTTTAAGAGAGCCAAGCATTAACAATACAAATCATAGCTCTGAGAGAGAGAGAGAATGCATGTTAAATATTTTTCCTCCTGTACTTAAGAAACCTGGGGGAAATCCTGGCCACATTAAAGGCAATGGAAGTCTTGCTATTGATTTCGGTGGAGCCAGGATTTCACCCTGAGTCTAACTTCCACTGTACCCATTCCGGAAAACATGTTTTGGCATAACTAGCTAAATAGTCAGTTAGTTGACCCACTTAACAATAACAACAAAAGCGTCTTTCTTGTCATTACACAAAGGGTCATAATGTACCCTTCACTTTGTCTGAGAAGTCTACTTGTCTTAAGCATTTGATTTATTATCTTTTTATCTTTTGCATTTGTGTGATATATTGATTTGATTTAATATTATAAAAATGAACCTGTTGTGAATGCAAGGTCCAAGATTAAATTAGCATTTTCTGCCTTTTTATTTTGAAATGGTTACACTGTTTGCTTGGATCAGCAATTCTTTATAAAATATTAGGACATGGAAAGGTTGACTTTCCATCTGCATATGGAATACAAAGGGTTGAAAGATAACAGAGCTCTCTTTCCTTTATTTCATCCTGTCCAGCAGATCACTGAACTTTACTGTGCATTGTGCAACGAAGTTCGGTGGACAAATTTGTTTAATTCATGGCACTGCCTGAACAGTAATTTGCAAATATAAGCAACCTAGTTTCATAGATTGGGACTGGAATCAGGAGACCGTGGTTCTGTTCTTGTTTCTGCCTCTGGCTTGCTGTGTGACCTTGAGCAAATCACCCTCTCCAAGACTCAATTTCTCCATCTATAAAAACAGAAAAGACCATTTATTATTTATATTGAAGTAGTCCACAAAATGTTCTCGGGGTATTCCAAGCACAGGGGAAGATGTAGTGTCTTCCCCAAAGACAGCGTACTTCATCTTGAGCAGCTTTATAATGGAGATGTGTTTCTGGGTATAAATAAACCAATAGAGCTATTTGGATGGCTGGATAACTTAGTGCTAAATGAAAACTGAATGTTTATTCTTTTGGGATTTTTGATTAAATGTCTCAGATACAATTTATATATGGGATCCTTTTCAGATTACATTCTGGTCCTTTTGCTCCTCAAGAGCTCTGTTGTGCCTTTTAGAAACAGCTTTCTTAAGGGGTCTCCCATGCATTCCCCTCTGCAGCTGGCCAGCTGTGCTGGCTGGTGCAAAGAGGACATGAGGTCAAGGCTCTGATTCTTCTCTTGGTACATTTGCGGTGGCAGGTGGTACTAGGCTCATGCAGTCCTGGCATTCATCTGAATGCAGCCTGAGTGGACATGTAAAAGGAAGAGAGACACTCAACTGTACACCTCCCCAGGTCTAATTTGGAGCAGAATGAGGAAATAAGCTTCACACTATAGTGCTTAAACTATACATTGATATGTAGCAGTGGTGAAATGTTCCTGAAGTGCGAAGATGTAATAGTAAAGCATTCTCTGATTTCAGAGCCTTGCAAAGTTGAGAGAGCGATTTCACGTTGACCAGACTGTTGGGAGATCTGAACCAGATTTGAGGTCCAGCTCTGTAAACTCTCATTTGTCTCTCTCTAGACAGACTCTGGATGCAGGGTCTCAGACAGACATTTCTGGCGATGTAAGTCCTTTTTATTTTGGCAAGGGTAAAGGGAGAATGATGGCAGAATGCTGCTGTTGATGGGATTGGAATCTTTACTCTTATTGCTGTGTGTGTAACTAGGTGTAAGGGAAAATTACCTACCCCGGTACCAGGTAAGTTTTTTTTTTTTTTTTTTTTTTTTTTACTTTCCCCTTAAAAATTTAGTCTGAATTTTTATTTCAAATTAAATAAATAATTTGCCATGAAGCCTTTGTATAGTAATCTGATTGTATCAAACAATTCCTACATAATATAGATGAACAGTTCTATAACTGGGAAGTATTTCTTATTTATTTTTATGAGCCGTTTTATCTTAAAACATATTATGAAAGCCAAGTAACATAGAGGTTAAGTTTAAAGCTGATCTCTTTCAAAAACAGGATTTCAAAATTACCTAATAATTTAATTTTTGTCCAGCTGAAAACCAGTTGGTGAATTAATCTTTCAGTGATTGTCATTAAAATCTTCTGTATGTCACTAACCTAGACACCTGTCATGAGTTTGCATTCAGAAATGTTTATCAAACATTAGCATTTTCCTGGGCATTCATGAGCTAAATGTATAAAGAAAAGATTGTATTAGGTTTTCAAGACATAGGCGTTGTCTATACTACTGTGGTAAATCAACCTAAATTACGCTACTCCAGCTACATGAATAACATAGCTGGAGTCAATGTAGCTTAGGTCAACTTACTGCCGTGTCTACGCTGTGCTGTGTTGATGGGAGACACTCTCCCATCGACATACCTTACTCTTCTTGTTCTGGTGGAGTACTGGAGTCAACCGGAGAATGCTCTGTGGTCAATTTAGCGGGTCTTCACTCGACCCACTAAATTGACCCCACTGCATCGATCGCAGCAGCGTGGATTCCCGGTAAGTGTAGACATGGCCTCAAGGCGTAACTTAGGTGTGGTTTTAGCAAATGCTATTCCATTGAAGTTCTACTTTGAATTCCATTGAAGTCAGAACTTTGGATGAAATCAATGTGGTTCAAAGTAGGATTTCAATGGAGTCACAGCTGCTTACATCACATCTGAATGTGGCCCTAATGTCAATTTAGCAGTTGAAAACAAAAATAAACGGAAGAAAAAAATCACGAAACATTATGAATTTGAGTAGTATATTAATTAGACCTTGTACTGAAAAACAGTTGGCAGACTGTGTTGCTACTACTGGGCATGTTTTCCATTTTAAGTAAGTAATTTCTGTAGTACATGCATTTGCTTTGTGTTGTGGATGTGTCTTGTATAATAATAAAGTTGATATTTTTTCTCGACAGATTGGAGTGAAAAGTAGATCAAATTTAGCTGAAAAAGTCAGACTTAGTCTTCAATATGAAGAGGCAAAAAGAAGGTAATAGGGTTAGTTGCTTTGTTAAATTAAGTAGATTGTGAATTGGAACATGTTTCAGCATATAATGCATTCTGTAGCAGTACAACTAATCTTGTGCTTGCCATGACATCTAGTGGAGGGTATTTTTGGACAAATTGCAGCCAATGCATTCATTTCAAGGCTGTTTTCCTATTTCTTACTTCTGTCAGAGACTTGAGTACTGGTTTATTCTTACTATAAAGTACAAGTTCTAGTTTATTATTAGTTCATGTTTAGAAACAAAAATACAGACGTACAATACAGAAATACAATAATTTGACTGCAGTTCACAGGATTAAGGAAGTGGAGTAAATTAAGTGTTAATTCCCAATCTCACAGAAAGTACTGGCAAACCCTTATGCCCATGTACATCCTACTGCAGGATCAGGGCTTCAGTTTACTATGGCACAAGTGGCTTTTTGGTTTTACAGAGTTGCTTCTTGTCAGCGTGCGAGTTCCAGTATAGTCTCTGATTGGCTTAATGATCTCATTTCCGCTGGGAGCTTGGATAAATTAACCAGTTGTAACCTTTTGAATGCTTTGCCCCGGGAGAAAGGAAAACAAAATCTCCACAACTGATGAATGTGGGATGTCCTTCAAAGAAAATGCTGCAATGACTGCTCAGAAAAGTAATGAAATTTTGATTAAAGGCTGCCACAACACCTGTGTAAACAGGTTTTGCAGGGCAGAGTTGTCCTAAATTGTCGATTGCACTTGATTCTCCTTGACCACCAGAAAATATTATGTAGCACTGGGAAGAGATTTACTATGCCTATTTATCAGAGGGGTAGCCATGTTAGTCTGGATCTGTAAAAGCGGCAAAGAGTCCTGTGGCACCTTATAGACTAACAGACGTATTTGAGTATAAGCTTTCGTGGGTGAATACCCACTTCGTCAGATGCATGTTAGATGCACATCAGATGCATATTATGTCTAAATATGTTTATTTAGACATAATATGTGCATAGGTCACTTGTAACTAGTGTTCCAGTTGTGCTATGTTGATACTATTTCTGGTACTTCTTCATAAAATAGGTGTGTTGAAGTAAGGCTTTTATCAGAAACCAAGCTTATAACCTCACCCAATGAAGAGACTTTTTTCCTTTCATTATAGAGACACAGAAGCCTAGAGGGGCTTTTCACATTGAAGTTTCAATTTCTAAAGAACTAAGGAAATTCCCAGACAAAAATGAGATCTGAGATACTATTAAAGTTGTTAAGTAGTGTGATACAGCATGGCCAGAGGGCAGCAGGAGAGTGTTAGAAGGGAGCCTTATTCCCTGTAGAGGGAAGAAAGTTTGCTATAAATTAATTAAAGCACCTGAAGCCAGTCACATGATAAAAACCCCCTGCTTCAATCAGACAAGAGGAGGAGTTGAAGTAGAGTGGATTGGCATTGGAGCGAAGAGCAGTTTGGAGGAGTTGAAACAGAGTGGATTGGTGTTGGAGCAGAGAGCAGTTTGGAGGGAAGCAAAGGAGAGTTTGGAGAAGTGCTGCGGTGGGCTAAGAAGACCAAGTCCCTAGGTAAAGTGACACCTGGTTTGTGCAGAGAGAGGGCAGGAAGCCCCACAAGCTGAAGGGCAGGAGGGGGAAGTAGCCCAGGGGAAGGAACTGCTAGTTCTAGTGGTTTACTGCTATCCCTCGGGCCCCTGGGCTGGGCCCCCGAGTAGAGGGCGGGCCCAGGTCCCTCCCTATCCACTCCCCGCCTCTAGGACACTAGTGGGACAGTTAATACCCCAGTTCAGAGGCAAGAAACGGTGCCCTGAACCCCCACCCAAGAAGAGAAAGCGCAAGACCCATCATAGTAGTGCCGGCAATTTGCCACAGTAGATATCAATTTAATGAGAACATTATAACTTTGGCAGTCAGGGATGGAAGAGGAGACATTTGAAGTCCTAGAAATTAAAACGTAACTTTTTTTAAGAGTAAAAGGCAGGAGATTACACAAACAACCTTTATTGTTCCCCATATAAGCACCTAACAGCTAGTCATCTTATTGGGAAACTGTACCTCAACCACATATCCAATATAGACCATAAAACTTGGTTTTGCCAGTAAATCAGTACTGTCTGCAAAAATGTAAAGTGCCAGGGCTATGGAGGTTATCTCAGTATCAAAAGTTGTATGATTTTTTTGGCTCTGGTTCATAATGTAAATAACATCAACTACCATCCAGTGCTGTAGATACTAACATACAGCACCTTTCCATAAGGACTGTTAATTTAAACATATGCCATCCTCCATTTCAATGATGGGTTGGTGTCAAGAAACACGGCATCTCACATCTTCTCTTTATCCATGTAGACCAAAAACACTGACTGCGTCGGTCTACCAAACCCACCGTATAAAGTATATGTTAATACGAATACATAATACTGCACCATCAGATCTAGCTCTCTCCTCTATTACATATGGGATATGGGTCAGATTTAAGGTTTTTATGAAACCTTAACTTTGAACTTCCAAGTATTTCTTCTTTATAACTAGAACATTTTAGTAATGTCATTTTAATTGAACGGATCTCTGTTTAGAATTTGGGCTGTAGCTTAATGGAGACATTCTGGAAATAACCCAGTAATTTGCATCCTTTTCAGTTCTAATAGGAAGCAAATGAGACTTCCTGAAAGACAGAACACATTTAAAGGCTTCCTTTTAAGGGAAGGGACATTCTGGTTTTATCAGTGACTAGAGAATGCTTTTGATAAAATTCCTGTATCTTGAAATAATGAACAAAGGTAACCAGTTTGTCCTCAGTCTCAATGCATAATCATATCACAGCATCTCCCATGCCAATTACTGTAGCCATAATCATTATTATAAAGGTAGTAAGTATGACCCTTCTTTTTGAAGTGTCAAATGTGTGAGATTCATTTGTCTTGTATTAGAAGAGTCAAGCAAGGGAAAAAACACTTTTTCAAATGGGTTTCCCAATTTGGAAAGTATAAGAAAATATTTTCTTTTTCAAAAGGCTACTTGCTTTTTTTTTTTAATTAAGTTAAATTAATTAATTCATATTGTTTAGCCAGAAAAGTCTCTCTTAAACAGGTGGAACTTTGGCTTTAAATACACTTGGGCATTTAGGGAAAATAGCAAATCCTGTGGGACAAACTCAGATGTTGCTACAAAAAGTCAGCTTTACTGGCCTCAACTACAGCAGATAAACACTTTTAAATGATTGTACAATGCTTCAAGTGAATTTTGGTGCTCACAAATTGGGCCTGGCTTTGAATCTTTATTTACAGAGGGCAGGTACTGCATGAGCAATGATATCTGTGGTGAAGCTCTTACTAATGTGCCTTGACCCGGTTAAGTGGGGAATGCCTCAGAGGGTGAGAGGGTAATTCAGTTTTCATGTCCATTTAATCCCTTTCCCCTCTGATGAGACTGTTAACAAGGGTGCCAATTATGATAGTGGATAGCTGGCTACATCAGAGAAAGCTCTGAGACACCAACTCATCCCATAAGCCATTAAACAGCTGTCAGCAGCATCTACTTTCAGACACGACCAAGGTTAGCTAGATTTGAACCAGTGACTTGGAGATGAAAGTCTCTACATCCCATTCTCAATGTGAAACCAACCAGTTGGTTTCCCTACAAGTCTCTTCTCCATAACAGAATGTTAAATATAAATAATTGATATATTGAGCAACTCCAAAATATGTTTACATATAAATTAAACAGTTTATTTTTTCAGTCTCCCCAGTTGTTTGGTTACTGACTTCATACTACAGCTTAAAGTACTGTGTTCAACTTTGGTTTCATTGTTGTTTTATAAAATATCATGCTTCTGACTTGTGGGGTTTTTTTAAGCTGCTGGTATAGAGGTTGGAGTGGGGAGGAAATCTCCAAGATCTCAGTTTGTGATTCAACCACGTTTGTCCTTCTGATTTCTGAATTAAGTAATGGGGCGGACAGGTTATTGAGAGACCTGTTTTTTGTGATCAGTGACGCTAATAATATCATGCTTATTTAGTATTTTGATTATTAATTTTCCAGTACATCGAGGCAGTTGTTTATGGCTTTTCTGGTTGAAGCTAAAGAACAGCTGATGTTGGGTCTTTCCAGACTGCAGAGAGATTGTGAATAACAAATTTACTCTTGTTTGTGAAATATTATATGGGCCAGATCCTCAGATGATGTAAATTGGCATTGAAGTCAGTGTAGTTACACTGATACACAAGCTGAGGATCTGACCCACATCTATTTAACAATGACAAGACACTCACTGCTTCTTACCCTGAATTATCCTGCAATGTGCTTCTCTCTCACCCTTCCCTTGCTCTGACCTTCTCCCAGTCTAGAAGAGGAGAGGTGCTGAATGGCTCTGGGAAATGTTAATGGGTGGGATAAACAGCTTTTGAACTAGGTGATCTGTTGAAATCCAGCTCATGTTGGTAGTTACTGAAAGTTCCCATCCATAATTATGTGGCCCATGTGATGTAAGTCTGATGGTCTTTGAAGCTCCCAGTGGGCTTCTGTATCTATGTAACGAAAAGCCACAATACAAGTTTGTGCCCGTTAGTTTCAGCAGAGAGGTTGAGGACTGAATGGGTTATGGAGAGGGAGCTACTAGAAGTAGTCCTTCCTAGTCAGGGTTGAGTCATGTTAGCAGGATAATGTTGGGAAGCTTCGACCCGCCCTTAGACATACTACAGTATATCTGTTCTGTCAATAAGCAGAAGACTTGCAGTCTAGCACCTTTGACAATTCACCCAGACTTTAAAATGTTATCTCCCTTTTCTTTTTGCTTGCAACTGTTAATGGTACCTTACCTTTCAGAAGGGTGATAAGACTTCCTTCATCCTTTGAGACCCATTCATCTATTTGCCACTAGAGTTTGTGCCCAGATATCATGCTCATTATGTCACAAAGTTGTACAAATATGCTATTACTGCAATGCAACCAGCCTCTAGTACTTTAGGGTAACTGGGTACCTCTCTTGGTTCCATAGCCTACCCAGTGCTTCTACAGTGTCAGCAGACTGATGTTTTTAAAACATTCTAGCCGTAAACTGTATTTTTAAGTCAGCTTTTGGACTATAGGAGAAAGAGGTTCACTATAGGAGAGAGGTTTTAAATACATAAATCTTCACATTTTAGTATGCCTCCATATATGAATAAAAAAAAGTAAATGTATAAGGGACCACATTTTGGGGCATAAGCCAGTCATTAACTGCCTGGTGTTTGAAAGAAACTTCCCCGTATTGGCAAGGAATGGGGTTCGTTATACCTTCTGATGCATCTGGTACAGATATAGGCTACTGGACTAGATGGCCCACTGATCTGATGCAGTATGAAAATTCCTATGTTTTCGTGAAGCAACATTAATTGTAAACATAACTTTTTGTGCAAAATCTATATCCTGGTATGTACATGTCACCCACCTTTGTTGGTAGTTATAAATATTGTCTCCATTTTGCATTCCCAATTCTTTGGAACTGTTCAGTATGCCAGACCCAAACACATGTATCTTTTGTTTTAGCATGGCAAACTTAAAGATTGAACTATCTAAATTAGATAGTGAGACCTGGCCTGGAGCACTGGATATTGAGAAGGAAAAACTGATGCTGATCAATGAAAAGGAAGAGCTTTTAAAAGAACTGCAATTTGTCACACCGCGCAAACGCACTCAAGATGAGCTAGAGCATCTGGAAGCAGAAAGAAAGAGGCTGGAAGAAGAGCTGCTGTCTGTGAAAAGCACTCCTAGTCAAGCACTTGCTGAGAGGTACGTTTTCATCTTTTGCTAATGTTAAGTACTGTTATCTGCAGTTTAACCTTTGTACTCGTTGCAGGTCTGTGCTGTGCCTTGATGGACCATTTTCCTTCAGGTTTCAGAGTAACAGCCGTGTTAGTCTGTATTCGCAAAAAGAAAAGGAGTACTTGTGGTTAGTCTCTAAGGTGCCACAAGTACTCCTTTTCCATTTTCCTGCAGTAACTGTTCTGTGCAGATCATAATTACATTTATTATTATTCCACTGGGAGTAACACAGAGGATCCTGTTGTATCATGAAAGAAAACACACACCCTGTATCGGTTGTGCAGTATCGGTTGCTCTGCATTTGTTACCAGCATTAAAATGCCTATGACAGATGTTGGATAATTGAGGAATGTCAACATACCATCAGGAGGGCAATACATCATTCACTGGTTTCAGATAATAGCTGTAAGCTGTTTGAACTCTGGCTATTTGATTGTTGCAACATCTGAAATCTCTCACTGGGTTTCATTACACAAATAATGCAGATGTATCACTGCTTTAAGCTCAGAAGAAGACAGTTGCAGCAGAACTGCACTAATTTGCACTAGTAAATAAGATGCCCACTGCAACATACTGAGTTTTGCCAGCTAGAGAAAGAGCTTGAAAAACTTAATGGAAACTTTGTCACAAAATACGACTTACGTTAAACAATGGTGGATGTAAATTTTATTGGGGATTTTTTTCTCGCGCGTCAGTAAATACACTGTAGTATGTCTGGTAGAAATAAAGAAGTCAATATTCAGACTTTCACTACAGCACTCTGTCAAAGGTCTGATCCTGCTCAGAGTCCCATTAAAGTGAATGGCAACGGGAGCTAGATTGATTTGAGCCCTAAATCATTGAGTAGAGAAGACACTTCCCATTTCTGTGTGCAAATTATGTAAATTGTATATTAGCAAAGGGTAGATTAAGCAAGGTTTGATTTACACCCTTTTCAGTCCTTTAAATTGTGGTTTGTTTCAGTTATCCACAGAAGCGGGTTAGGGGGGATCTCAGCCTTATGAAACTACTGAAAAAATTTCCTCTTGACTTTTTGAATAGGAAGATTTGATTTGATGTTTTAAAATGTTAAAACTTTGTCGTCTTTATACAGTTCACCCTTCAATGGAGGGAGCAGGCAAAGACTATCTGTGCTGCACTCAGGAAGTCTAGTTTTGCAAAGGGGACTAGGTTTGAGGATAGGATGTAGGGAGACTTATGGGAAGGGGCTGGCAGGAAAAATAAGGCAATTTGAAAGGAAGTATAGCAGAGTGGGATTACCTCAGAAGAGAGCCAGCATGCTGGGTGTGTTTAGTAATATATGCGGTCTCAAGAATAATTCCTGAATCATGTGAGAATTAGAAGTGGATAGAGCCTTATAGATGTAGAGATGTGTTTGAATGGAACTAAATTTCCAATGAAGAAATTAACCAGCTGTGTTAGTAATCTCTGATTAAGTTACCAGAGATGTGTTGCCCTCTAACATCCATTGATCAAGTAATAAATAGAAAAAAGAAGAATCATAAAATCACGTTTATAACAAATTAAAGAGTGTAAACCAAGGGTTTGATAAGTAGGCTAACTAGTAACAACTGGATCCTGGTTCTTATGCTACGATTTAGCAGTTGATTTATTAGTCTGTGTCTGAATTTGCATGTTTATCACTAAAGATAATTCTGTGCTTATAGGTGTGTAGACATATAAGACAGATTCTTAATTTACATGAGTATAATAAAAAAGTAAGTTACATTTTTTTCTGCTATCAAGAAGAGATGTGATGATGATATTTTCCAGGACTCCGTTTACTGTGTGGCTGGCTGGTGACCCATTCTGGACTAACATTTCCCTCTGTCCCTCCACAAACTGTCCTCTAACTAGAATGGCAGAATGCTGTGTCTCTTCCGAGGCCGTCAGCAGTTCTGGTATTCTGTCTTCTGACCAGCAGGTGGTACTTGAAGATAGGGTGCTCATGCTTGACTGAACATTATAATGAATCTCAACCTGTAACCTTTATAACTTAACTAAATCCCATACTCCAAAGTAAATAGGCTCTTTTCACACTAAGCTTGATTTGCTGCATCTCTTGCTGACTCAGAGGTACTCTAAATTTTGTAAAAAGATTCAAAGGTGAACCTTTCCTGAATTTTTAAACTCTTTTAATTAATGGTCAAACCTCCGAATGTTACTTCCCAGAGGACAAAAGAATCACCCCTGCAGTGATTGTGGGAGCAGCCAGTTCACAAAACCCATCTTTTCTTCAACAAATGGCAGTGTGGCTGTATTGCAGTCTTCTTTTATAATCTTCAGTGAATATGGTAGGTTTCTGTCTGGTTTGCACGGAAATAGCATTCCATTTTTCCTAGTTATGGAACTATCAAAAGGGCCCCCTGCTGTTTCTCCTTGATTTCCATTTATGGTAGTGAGTTCCTTTATTTCTTTGGCCCTAGGAAAGGTCCCCTGATTAATTGTAGACTGTCTGGTCTTTGAGGGAGTTATCTAGTGAATTGTTTTTCTGCGTCCTTGTCCTTTCATTATTGCTTCCAAAATGGTGTTAAGGTATTGTGTTCGGTATCTACAACCGTGTCCAGATCACGTTGGGAGAAGGTGGCGGCGTGGGGGGCAGAAGAAGTGAAGCTGCTACATTTTGAGGTATTGCCCACTCAATTAGAAAACTTTCTCACATGAAGGAACTGTCCTTAGTCTAGAAAAATGGCTCTTTAATAACTTTTTTTCACATTTCTGCTCTGTTGTGGAAAAGGACTAAGACAAATTCTCTGAAGTTTTTCAGAAGTTCTGCTGATAATTCAGTTACATTCCTTTAAATCACACTAAATATTTTTGTTCTTTGTGGGGTTTTTTGTTGTTGTTGTTGTTGTTGTTGTTTTGGTTTTTTTTACAAAGGGTCAGATCCTTATCTGATGTAAACTGGTGTAGTACCATTTACTTCACTAGAACTATATCAATTTATTAGCAGCTGAAGATCAGGCCTAAAATATTTTTCTTAATGCTATTTTAAGTCTCTTCTAAATCTCTTTATTTTATTTATACATTTGTAGAAATTACAGATTGTGTAATTAACTTCTGAAAATAAGTTGTAGTTTTTTAAAGTACAACCTATCAGACTGTCTCAAAAACACATGTATAATTAAGAACATAAGAATGGCCATATTGGGTCAGACCAAAGGTCCATCCAGCCCAGTATTCTGTCTGACAGTGGCCAATTCCAGGTGCCCCAGAGGGAGTGAACCTAACAGGTAATGATCAAGTGATCTCTCTCCTGCCATCCATCTCCACCCTCTTGCAAACAGAGCCTAGGAACACCATTCCTTACCCATCCTGGCTAATAGCCATTAATGGACTTAGCCTCCATGAATTTATCCAGTTCTCTTTTAATCCCTGTTATAGTCCTAGCCTTCACAACCTCCTCCGGCAAGGAGTTGCACAGGTTGACCGTGCGCTGAGTGAAGAAGAACTTCCTTTTATTTGTTTTAAACCCGCTGCCCATTAATTTCATTTGGTGGCCCCTAGTTCTTATATTATGGGAACAAGTAAATAACTTTTCCTTATTCACTTTCTCCACACCACTCATGATTTTATATACCTCTATCCTATCCCCCCTTAGTCTCCTCTTTTCCAATCTGAAAAGTCCTAGCCTCTTTAATCTCTCCTCATATGGGACCCGTTCCAAACCCCTAATCATTTTAGTTGCCCTTTTCTGAACCTTTTCTAATGCCAGTATATCTTTTTTGAGATGAGGGGACCACATTTCTACGCAGTATTCAAGATGTGGGCGTACCATGGATTTCTATAAGGGCAATAAGATATTCTCCATCTTATTCTCTATCCCTTTTTTAATGATTCCTAACATCCCGTTTGCTTTTTTGACTGCCGCTGCACACTGCGTGGACATCTTCAGAGAACTATCCACGATGACGCCAAGATCTTTCTCCTGACTAGTTGTAGTTAAATTAGCCCCCATCATATTGTGTGTGTATAGTTGGGGTTATTTTTTCCAATGAGCATTACTTTACGTTTATCCACATTACATTACATTTGCCATTTTGTTGCCCAATCACTTAGTTTTGTGAGATCTTTCTGAAGTTCTTCACAGTCTGCTTTGATCTTAACTATCTTGAGCAGTTTAGTATTGTCTGCAAACTTTGCCACCTCACTGTTTACCCCTTTCTCCAGACAATTTATGAATAAATTGAATAGGGTTGGTGCTAGGACTGACTCTTGGGGAACACCACTAGTTACCCCTCTCCATTCTGAAAATTTACCATTTATTCCTACCCTTTGTTCCCTTTCTTTTAATCAGCTCTCAATCCATAAGAGGATCTTCCCTCTTATCCCATGGCAACTTAATTTACGTAAGAGCCTTTGGTGAGGGACCTTGTCAAAGTCTTTCTGGAAATCTAAGTACACTATGTCCACTGGATCCCCCGTGTCCACATGTTTGTTGACCCCCTCAAAGAACTCTGATAGATTAATAAGACATGATCTCCCTTTACAGAAACCAGGTTGACTTTTGCGCAACAATTTATGTTCTTCTATATGTCTGACAATTTTATTCTTTACTATTGTTTCAACTAATTTGCCCAGTACCAATGTTAGACTTACTAGTCTGTAATTGCCAGGATCACCTCTAGAACCCTTTTTAAATATTGGTGTTACATTAGCTATCTTCCAGTCATTGGGTACAGTAGCTGATTTAAAGGACAGGTTACAAACCATAGTTAATAGTTCTGCAATTTCACATTTGAGTTCTTTCAGAACTCGTGGGTGAATGCCATCTGGTCCCGGTGACTTGTTACTGTTAAGTTTCTCAATTAATTCCAAAACCTCCTCTAGTGACACTTCAGTCTGTGACAATTCCTCAGATTCGTCACCTACAAAAAATGGCTCAGGTTTGGGAATCTCCCTAATATCCTCAGATGTGAAGACTGAAGCAAAGAATTCATTTAGTTTCTCTGCGATGACTTTATCGTCTTTAAGTGCTCCTTTTGTATCTCGATTTCCTAACACTTTGGCATATGAGCTTTAACAATACATGATCTATTAATAATCACAAAATAAATATTTTTAAAATAGTGCAAATCATTCAGGTAGGATGCTAATGCTTTCCCCTTTACTACTTTTGCAAATTGGCCATCATTTTATGTAACTAGGGCTACAGAAAATCCTTGGCCTAATCATAGTCCAAAACCTTCTTGTCTTTAAACTATTATACATTTAGCAGGAAATACAGCATGCAGAAAATACAGCATGTTCTTAAAACAAGAAATACCTTTCTTTTGACTAGGCTTACTTTATTTGCATCAGACTTGAGGGTGAAATCCTAGCTCCACTGAGGTCATGGGTTAAACTTCTATTGACTTCATTTATCACTGAAAAGAATATTCCCTTTAGATTTCCACACTTGACTCAAGATTTGTTTACCATCATTGCTGAAACAATAGCTGAGCACATGGTACCAGTAGCAAGGAATATTTAAAGATTACTTAATAGGAAATGAAAAAGTTTAGAAATAGTGACTAGGAGGATTAAATCCGGTAAATGAATTAAATAAGCATGAAGCATTATCAGTTAGTCGATTTCCTAAAATATAAATATTGCATGACTTCAAAAAATTTCCCAAAGTCTCAGGTTTTTTAGTTTATATTCTATTGCAGTCTGGTACTCCTGATAGTGATTTTATGCTGTCAACTTCTATTTGTGACTCAGCCATCTTATCATTGAAACCTTTGAGATTTAGCGACAGAATTGACATAGCATTCTAAATTAGATGTAATTTCACTTAACACTAACATTAAATCAGAATAATCAAATGTTATTTCCAATGACTGAACTACATTAAATATAATAGAGAAATCTTAGAAGTACCAGTAGATTGATTTAGAGGAAATTTCATTTTCAACTGATTGTACAGCCTTGCTAACAGAAATATAGGTATATGAGTAAGGGACACTGATAAGAGCAAAAGGCTTCTTATCGCATTTTCTCTAGTCTTCATTGTTTCTGGTAACTCAGAAGTTACAAATTTTTGCACCTCCTTCCTTACCTAATTGCTGCTTCTACAAGGGAAGGTGAAAGGACACCTTTAAAAAGTCACAAAAATATTAATAGAAGATTAACATTGCCTGGGGGAGAAAAACAGGAGAAACTATAGTTCAATAACTGCAGAAAGAACTGAAAAATTACAAAATGGCTGAAATGGGGGAAAGAGTCTGAAATCATAGATTATAACAAGCAGCAGAAAAAGTGAAAGGGTTTAACTTGGGAGCCCTGAGAGACTACCAACAGCAATATCAAGACACTAAATGGGACCATCCCTACTCAGCATCTGCTTAAAGTTAGGCTTCTCCTTAAGTGCTTTGCTGAGCAAGGATGTGCTTAAACACTTTGCTGAATTGGGGCCTTAACCCCTCCCTATGGTATTGGTGCCACTAAAGAGGCTTAGTCCTTAGGACCCTCCGAGTGTAATAATCTATTTTTCATGCAGGTATAGTATCTTTGAATGTGTACGCTGTATTTGCATATGAACGTTGGTTTGTTCCTGCTGGTACTGAGTGAGGAGTCTAAAGGGAAAGTTTCTGAAATAAGCCTAAAACTTCTTTTTTTTAAAATGGCTAATACTTGTGATTCAGATCAAGTGTTTGAGAAATGTTGTGTGTAACTTGACTGAGCAACGGCTAATGGGGAACATAATAATCCACAACTATGGGAAGAGAATTAGTTAACTCCAGCAAGAGATAACAATGTATCTAGCATTATGTCTGAAGAGATCAATAAATGGTATGCTAAGGTAAAATTCTGAACAGGAGTCTAACTGTCAGAAGAGCTTTTCTGACAGATCTGCCGGACTGTTGAATTGTCAGCCAAAAGAAACCAACACATTTCACCACTTGGATCTTTAGAGCTAGACTGGACAAATGTACAGGAGGGAACAGTCCTATGTTGGGATTAAGATGAGCTGGATGATGCGGTGGGTCTCATCTCTGACTTCTGTGACTCTACGAAGCAAAGACTGGAATGTTTGGGATGCAGTACTGTGTGTCCTGGATTCCTAGATACTATCCAACATCTCTGAATTCTAAACCTACTTGTTAACTTGGATCCTGTTTGGGGTATCAGATATTTTTCTATATCCATATATGAAGCATCTGATGTACAAAGGGACTCTCTCTTGACTCCTGTTTCAAACAGCAGTAGTCAAAGTGCACTACGGAACTTACTGTACCCAGTAGCAGTGTTCACGCAGCAGGTTGCTGCACAAAGTTGGTGTGCTGTTAGATTTACTCCCTGGCCTGCTGCTTGCTAAGTCTCCATGCAGACAAACACTAGTGATTTTGCTTCCATTTTTCTTTTTTTTCCACAGTATTCCCCAGAGTTCTTAAATTTTCAGAATTTACACTAGTATTTGCTTTCCTGTTTTAGTTTCCTGGGGTTTGTTTGTTTTTTTTTTTGGTGGAACTGTATTAGATAAGCAGCCAATATACAGTTTGCTAAAATGCAGTAGATACAGCTTTTACCCTTTTTAAGTTATGGATGTTTTCCAAACTCCTATCCCCATTCTTTTTCTTTCTCTTTGCATGCATAACATTTCTCTCTGTATAGTGTGTATACAGATCTTATTTATTACTTGTATGATGACTCAAGTTTGTGTGGTGCCTTAAATTTCACAGTCCCTTTTCTAAATTGCTTAGAATCTTAGCCTGTACAATGTAGTTGAAAGCTAGGGCGAGACCAAGTAGAGTCAGAACTGATTAGCAATGACAAGCAAGGGGAAGGAAATGGGTTATAAGGAGGAATGGGAGGCCTTAGCTTTGTTTCATAGCTATAAAATATTCTTCCATATTTACTTTGTGTCTTGTATATTTTATAATGTCTTTATATACTTGAATATAGTTTTTTTTTTCCAGGTTGAAATTGGAAGAGAGAAGAAAAGAGTTGGTTCAGAAACTTGAAGAAACTACAAAGTTAACTACTTATTTGTATTCGCAGCTTAAAAGGTAAGGCTGCATTTTACATTTTGTTTTAACAAGAAAAAAATAAAGACCGGTTTTCAGCTGTGGTGCAGTAGAACTGAATATGTCTGAACTTCATTCTTAGATTTTCTGCTAGCTGGAGACTGAAACAAGTTTGTTTGATAATTGTGGCAAGACACATAGGTGCAGTTGCTTCTAGCATTCTCTGTGCAAATCTGCTGTATCTATATAACTTTAGTAAGTGTACAAGAATGGATTTTTTCACGTTTTATAATTAAGCAGAGAGCAAAGCATCTTCTTAGATTAAAAAAATGGTTGGCAACCATCTTTTAGTACATGAGATGTCTCCAAAAAACCCTTGTTCCTAATGAAAATCCTTGGGGTTTTTTTTTGAGTATGACTATATCTATAAGTTTGACTGCACGACCGTCAGCTTTTATTACCGACTGAGCCTCATTGCATGGACATCTTCATAAACATTAATGTAAACCGTTTGTTCTGGTTTTCTTTTTTTCAGTTAACTTATTTTTTCCAGAAATAAAATATTTGTTGCAATGATAACCACAGTGACATTTTCCCCTGTAATTCATTATTTTAAAGTCTGACTTTATGAAATTACATTATTGTTGTTAATTTTATAGTCATGACAGAGGGCTGCCTACTGTACAGAGGATTTAAAGACCCATTCACTGCCCTGAAGGATTATAATTTAAATACCTCATGTCACTGTTATAGGGATAGCATCCCCTTTGTGATCCAGGAGTGCACCCCTTCAGACCTCATCTTCTACTATTGTGTGCTGGTGGTCAGGTCTATAGTAGATTAATAACATAAATGGTTGTTTGTCCTGTCTTTGCAGTCTCTCCGCCAGTACATTATCTGTCTCTTCAGGGAGCAGCCTGGGATCCCTGGCATCCAGTCGGGGGTCTCTGAACACATCCAGCAGGGGGTCACTAAACTCCCTCAGCTCCACGGATCTCTATTATAACCAAGGCGATCAAATAACAGACTTGGACTATCAGTATAAACTTGACTTCATATTGCAAGAAAAGAGTGGTTACATTCCTTCTGGGCCTATCACTACTATTCATGAAAATGAGGTGGTCAATTCCCATGGGAGACTGGGATACAGTGACTCTTCTGGATCTCTGGCAGTAGGCCACCCTCCAAAATTGACTGAGCCGCCCAAATCTGTGACATCACTGTCTTCAAGATCCTCCCTTTCTTCCTTGTCCCCTCCAGGGTCTCCTTTGGTTTTGGAAGGTGCATTTTCAGTGTCTGCCCAAGATTCCCCCCTTCACCACCTCATCACAGACTTTGAAGACTGTGAATTGCCTGGTGATTTTGCAGGCATTAGTCTCTGTGAGAATCAAATGTCATTGGACTCTGAAGCCAGAGCAACCTCACAAGCTCTTACAGATGATAAAGATCGCAATGAAAGTGTTCGGCAGCCTTTGTCACCTTTACGTGAAGGAAATGCAGGTAAAGAAATAATTGTAATCTGAAACCTCTATGGAATGGATAAAAATTATTAACTAGGGTCCTGACTTTTAAGTATAGGTCTGCCTCTAATATGATCAATAACCGATTTGGGCAGGCTACACCTGCGCTTGTGGGCAATCAGTAGATATTAGGAACAACATGTACATTTTTAAATTTAGGGTTCTGTCCTACAAAGTGTGGTGTCTGCAACTTACATAGAAATCAATCCAATGAACTTTACAGGATGAGTGAGGTCTTTAGTAAGTAGTCAACTATCTTCTTTATTACCTTAGAATATAATTTGTTGTTGGTTTTCCAAAATATTATCTCAGCATTGGTCGAACTCTTCTCCCATTGAAGTCAGCAGTACAACTGCCATTCAGTTAATTTAAACTGAAGACATTCAAATATTCTTTTTTGGTTGGTTAAATAACTGAGCTGTGCATATGTACTCTAAAAATGCCCAGGCTGAGCTATCCAGATACTTGTTGTATTCATGCACTCTATGAGGATTTTTTACAAGCACCAAGATATATAATCTTCTTTGGTTCTTAGGCCCAGAAAGATGTGTTTTCTTTGAAAATTTGTCCAAGAAGGATGAAAACAACAGCAAACAGAGAGAGGCAATTAACATGGAGTTGCACTACTGAGCTAATTAATAGTTGGGATTCAGTAACCACTGTATTGGCTGTTTAGGGAATCCTGTACTAATATGCTTCTTTTCAGTTCTGTATGAAGAGCTCTGCTTGTTTAAGTTTTACGGTGGAGAGAGATGTTCAGACCCTGATTTGGGGGAAGAGGAAAGGGGGAGTTACTTTTGTGTACAGTATTGCACTGCCATCTTCTGGCCAAGATGTTAAGTTGCTGTCCAGCCTTGGTTTCTTTCTTATTGCTCTTGTTACTACGTACTCTGTGACTTAGGAGAAGAGCTCATACACATCTAATTTTTCAAAAAACAGATTCTGAAATCTGGTTAGCATGGTCACTCTGACCTCATCAGACTGTAGAACTCTGTATGGCACAGTGGTGGTGATAGCCAAATCTGGTGGAACAATAATTCTTTGTCAAAATGGCTCCAGTAGGCTGACTTTGTCAAAGTTGAAAGTCTATATGATGCATGATCCTCTACTATTTAGTTTCCAACATTTTTTTTAAAAAGTCATTCTCGGGCAGTTGTGAGAAATAACAAGGAAGCTGGGCACTACCTAAAGGGCACAGGAAGGTTGCATGAGCATCCTGTAGAACTGTAAGTGACTTCAGAATGAATACCTCAGTTCTCAATAACTAGCAGGTCAAAAGGCAGGAATCCTGAGTAGCAATAGAGCAGTGGCCAAATCTCTCATGCCCTGCCATAGCTATCCCTCCTTCTTTGCAGTAATCCCACTAAGGGGAAAGAGGTGGGAGGAATCTATCCTACAGTAGTGGCAAAGTGAGTCTTTCTCTGATGCTTGTACTTTGTAAGGCCCAAGGAATGGTGGCAACTTTGTAGAGGCACAGAAGAGCGTTACTGTCTCCATTCTAGAATCAGCAAAAAATGTGCAGAGGAGATACCACTAAGGATGCCAACAAATGGAGGATTACATCAATATAGATGCAAAAAAACCCCAACAATTGTTGAATGTTGGAAGGATATTTTCCTCATTCAAGCTATGCAAAGAAGAAGCATCCATATAGATTTGCTGCATGCAATGTAAGAGAGGCTTTCATTTGATTACAGTCTTCTGTAATAATATATATTTGTAATTCCCCTGTCAGTGAGATACCTAATGCCTCCTAAGTGACAGTCGTAACATTATTAAAATCCCAGTTGCCAAGATGTGACCAATCACTACCAAATCTAAGGTGCTGGCTTTGTTGCAATTGTTGAGATGTATGTTGTGTTATGCCATCCCTGCACGTTTATTATAAGAACATAAAAATGGCCATACTGGGACAGACCAAAGGTTCATCCAGCCTAGTATTCTGTCTGACAGTGGCCAATTCCAGGTGCCCCAGAGGGAGTGAACCTAACAGGTAATGATCAAGTGATCTCTCTCCTGCCATCCATCTCCACCCTCTTGCAAACAGAGCCTAGGAACACCATTCCTTACCCATCCTGGCTAATAGCCATTAATGGACTTAGCCTCCATGAATTTATCCAGTTCTCTTTTAATCCCTGTTATAGTCCTAGCCTTCACAACCTCCTCCGGCAAGGAGTTGCACAGGTTGACCGTGCGCTGAGTGAAGAAGAACTTCCTTTTATTTGTTTTAAACCCGCTGCCCATTAATTTCATTTGGTGGCCCCTAGTTCTTATATTATGGGAACAAGTAAATAACTTTTCCTTATTCACTTTCTCCACACCACTCATGATTTTATATACCTCTATCCTATCCCCCCTTAGTCTCCTCTTTTCCAATCTGAAAAGTCCTAGCCTCTTTAATCTCTCCTCATATGGGACCCGTTCCAAACCCCTAATCATTTTAGTTGCCCTTTTCTGAACCTTTTCTAATGCCAGTATATCTTTTTTGAGATGAGGGGACCACATTTCTACGCAGTATTCAAGATGTGGGCGTACCATGGATTTCTATAAGGGCAATAAGATATTCTCCATCTTATTCTCTATCCCTTTTTTAATGATTCCTAACATCCCGTTTGCTTTTTTGACTGCCGCTGCACACTGCGTGGACATCTTCAGAGAACTATCCACGATGACTCCAAGATCTTTCTCCTGACTAGTTGTAGCTAAATTAGCCCCCATCATTATTGAGTGTGTATAGTTGGGGTTATTTTTTCCAATGAGCATTACTTTACATTTAAGCACATTACATTCCATTTGCCATTTTGTTGCCCAATCACTTAGTTTTGTGAGATCTTTTTGAAGTTCTTCACAGTCTGCTTTGGTCTTAACTATCTTGAGTAGTTTAGTATCATCTACAAACTTTGCCACCTCACTTCTGGCTTTTCTTATGGCACTCCTGGTTGGCGGAGTAATGGATTTATCTTTTCTCATACTATGTCCATTTTTCCATTGAGGAATTGAGGCACAGAGATTAAAGAGCCTAATTCTCAAAAGTGCTGAGCTCCTGCTGCCCTATTTGAAGTCTGTGAGAGAACTGAGTTCTCAGCACTTCTAAAAATTGTGACTTGCCTTAGTTCATACAACGACTGTGTGGCAGAGCTAGGAACACAACCTAGATTCTCTTGAGTCCTAGGCCTTAATCACAAGATCATCTGTTATCTTTTTGAATCACCTGTAACAATTATTCCTCAGTATCTGTGGGTACATCCACACTTGGAGCTGGAGGTGTAATTTCCAGCTTGGGGTCATAGCAGTGTAGCTGTGGTGGTGCACATGGGCAATGGGGTAGATTAGCCGGCCTAAATGAAGTCCCACCCCAGACTCTACTTGGACAGGTAGCCCTTATGCCACCTAGGTCACCACAGCTACCCTGCTATTTTTAGCATGCTAGCTCAATCAAAGCTAATGCATGTGCATTTATTCTAATTGGAAATTACAGCTCCAGGTCAAAGTGTGGGCGGGCCCTGTGTGTCTTGTTACTTGGCTTTAGTTGTCCACAACACACTTTCCTTGGGAGAGGATCCTCTCATCCTTGCCTTTTAGACCAAAACAAGAGTAGTACCTTTAGATTTAGAGACTTGTGTGTCTTGCAGGCCCCATTGTGTGAGGGCACCTGCAGTGTGAGTCTCCTCTGAGCTGGAAGACAGCGTGCAATCTTTGAATGGGCAGCATTTTTCTCTTTAAAAACCAGTTTTATGAATGAAAAATATAGAAAAATAAATTATAGAAAAACAAACAGATTCCTCAGCATACCTAAG
Source organism: Chelonia mydas (assembly GCF_015237465.2). Taxonomy (NCBI): domain Eukaryota; kingdom Metazoa; phylum Chordata; order Testudines; family Cheloniidae; genus Chelonia; species Chelonia mydas. Next base: position 79,434,365 of record NC_057852.1, read on the forward strand.
GTTTACATTGCCAAAAGTCTACCGAGGGAGGCTATGGTCAGTTTCATTCATATGCTTCCAAGAGATCAAATCTTTGTGTTGGACCGTCTTGTCTGGCACAACAGAATGTCTCGCCAGAAAGTGTATTTTATTTATTTATTTTATGTTAGGCTGCTTCTCTTTCCTTTAAATAAAAAAATCCTCCGCCTTTCCAGTGATGTCCAGGTAGGAAGAAATAAACACACACTCAATGTCCTTTGTGTACTGGGGATGTAATTTCCAGGACACACATCCTGCTTTCTGTCCAAGCAATTATAGTAGTCTGTGTGTGTGGATTTGCCCTAGTGATCAAAGGTGAAAAGTTGTTGTGTCGGAATTGCCATATTTCAGGGCTCTCACTACCCATTCAGTGTTGCAGGAGAAGATATTACCCTAATTGTTTGGCATTACCTGTTAACTCTTTCTCTTTTCCATGAATCCTCAAATACAGTTTCAGAAGTTAGTTACATAAATCCTATTTCATTACATATGTTGGGTCTATAAATGCTATTTTCATACTATTCTTCATCTCCCAGCTGCAGAGTTATTGTGAACCAAAATAATGATGTAAATTTTTCAATAATTTGTGTTTTTCTAAAAGAACATGTAGCCAACATGGTGATCCAGTTGATTCTTAATTAAGCATTTCAGGTCTACATTGTCATTTAATTGCCTGACATAGGTATTTGAGCATCTAAGTACTAATTTGATTGTCTAGGTGCATAATGTGGGGGTGCCCAATTTATATGCCCAACTGGGAAAATTGGGGCCACAGACTCAGTCATTTGTGGCTAGAATTTACCAGCAAGGAGCACCTGGAAAAAACAGCCCCAAAAAGGTAAATTTTAAAGGAAAGCTAGAATTAAAATATCTGAATATTAAATGAATATATTGCAGCATCTTTTTTAGTGGTTTTATCATGCTAAGTGTTTCAATACTTTCTAGTTCATAGCATGGGGAGCCATCAGGGGATTGCATGAGGCACTTGGGACTTCCTTTTGTCTCCTTCAGTTATGCAGAGAAAGAGATATCAGAAGTTGACTAAGGACTTGTCTACCCAGAGAAATAGTTATTGCAGAATTAGTGGACTAAGCTAACCCACACGCAGACACTCTTAGTGTGGAATAAGAGTGCCCACATACGGAGCTAGTACAGTACTTGCTTTATGGCGCTTTAAACTCGCACCCTGGCTTTTTTTGCGACAGTTTTCCTGTGTAGACAAGCTCTAAAGCACAAGTGTTCTGAATCTGTGAAGTGCAAAATTAGAGCTTTACTTTACCTTTACTTCTTGCTGTTCTTTTGTCTTTTCAGTGTAATGGAATTTAGTGTTTTGTCTGCTTTAGAAGCCTCACAGAATCTGATATAAGATGCTGGGGGAATGATTCAATTCAGTTCTTTAGTGGCCAGTTGAGTCACAACCAGTTTTCAAAAAATACAGCTTAGTTTCAACAACTAACTTTATGCTATTTTCGATGCTCTAGCTATTCACAAAGTCCAAGTGGGCAGGGCGAATAAAGAGACAGATGTGAAAGGGAGGCATACAGTGACCAATGAGAAATCCAGGTCCCTGGTTTTGCTGATTTGAAGGAATATAGCTTTAAATGTTTTGAAGGGATGATATGGAGAAGAGAGGTATAGGTCAGCAAAAAAAGCCCTAAACTGTAGCTCTCGTTCTTGACAGTGTCACTGTATCTTTAATTCTAAAAGCACTTATATTTTTTAAAAAGCTATAAATAGAGTTAATCCTTGTGCTGAGATTTCCTATTATTAATATATGTAGTGCCATGTGTGTATAAATATAAAACAAAAAAAATTAAAAAGCCTATATTAAAAGTACATTAAGGTTGCAAAGTCAAGCACTCAAAAGTTAGGAAATGCAAAAAAACAATTTAACCCCACCCCTTTGTAAGCCTGCATTATGATAGTCTAGTCTTTCATTACATGATCACGTACAATTTTTTCCACAGGACCACTGCCTCATTCAGTGCACAGGATGAATGGTGCTCAGGGAGTGCATCGGGTTGTGTAATGAATGAGGCTGTTTTCTGTAGGACACTTGCAGCTGGCAGGAGCAATTGTAGGAAGCATTCTGCTCAGACCTGGGATGGAGCATGTTAAGTAGCTGTGTGGATGGTACATGCATAGTCTGATCAGCTGCTAGGCATCTAGGGCATAAAGGTTGCTCACTGCAGGTGGAATAGTCTGAGGCCAGGTCTAAAGTAAAACTTACATCGGTATAACCCTGTTGCTCAGGGGTATGAAAAATACACACACACGCGCGCGCACACGCCTCCCCTCTCCCCTCCAAGCAATGCACTTCTATTGACCTAACCATGGGTTTGAACAGCATTGTGTCGACAGGAGAAGGCTTCCCATCGACGTAGCTACTGTTTCTCATGGAGTTGGATTAATTATGTCAACGGGAAAACTCCCATCAGCGCTGCAGCATTTTAAGGATAGACCTGACTTGACAATTTAGCTGCCAAATTTTAAAAAAATTTTATGGTCATGTGCAAACTGCAGGGTTTTTTTTAATAGGCTTATAATTTGGTCTAATTTATGTGGATTTTCACAAAGCAGCAAAAGGCACATGCCTGACACCAGGGCACTCACCCTACGCCACACCAAATTCAAGTCCATGCACCAAAGCGTCAGAGTGTTAGAGCGCCTCAGTGAAATGGTTATAAGAGTTCTTTGAATGTGGGCAAAACCTGGTTTTTCGCTCTTGGAAATGGCTGTCCTGTTTTAGCTGAAACTTTCAAAAAATAATTCAGTCTCCGGCAGACCTCTTGCATGGAAAATGTCAGCCGGGATGGTTAAAGTTTGGCAAAGTATTATAAGCAGCTAAAAACAAGGTTCGGTAATGGGAAGCAGATAAACTTAACTACAGGTGGTGCTTCCAGTGCAACCTATTACAGTACAAAACTCCCCTGCAGATAAAGTGCCTCTGTACTTGACTCTTGTAGGCACTTCTGTGTGTAGGGGAAGTACATATAGATTTACTCTTCTATACAGATCCCTGCCGGCAGCAACCATGAAGTTCTTCCACAGTCAGTCTCTGTCATTGTCAAAGTCAATTGCAGGCTTCTGTAGTTATTCCTGGGGGTAATCAATAAATCGTGTCATCACCTTCATCCCTCGCATGAGTCGAGGGGGGAGCACTTCATCATCAAGGAAAAAGCATCCGTACTGCTACAAATAAAAGCAGAAATGTAGCAATCAGTCCTCTAATCAGAAGCCTTAAAATTTTAACATCTTAACAAGATGTAAAGTCATGACTCAGGAGGTGTGCATAACACATACCAATATCCTCACTCCTTTGCAAATTAAAAAACAAACTCCATAGGCCTGCAACTTACTGCACGGTAAAATGATGCTTTCAATGAATGCTGTGTGTTCGTTGCAGGACACTAGCATATGAATATTACTTGGAGGTTAAAATTAAGTAGTAGCTGGTGCTAAAGATTCTCTAGCTTAAAAAGTTTTTGATGATACTGTTAGGCATTCCTTTGCTAAACCAAACGGGAGTTTGCATTCCTAGGAGGGAAATCCTGAAGCTTCTATATCACTTCTATATTTTTAATAAAGCATAGTTGTCAGGACTGGTTTTTTGTGCTGCTGAAATGTTATTACAGTGAGAATTTAAAATTGGAAATGTAGGTTCAAAGCTCAAGATAAAGATGAATAAGGGTGAGAGAAGCTTGTGATTGGAAAGGGAATAATAGTCATACATTTTCAAGCTCATCAGTTGAGATATGTAAACCCCTAACTAGAATATGCGACAATAGTAATACATCCTCTATCTGTTAAGTGGCGTGGAACAGAATTACTCCATGAAATTGAGCTACGGGTCATCACTTTCAACTTGGCAGTGTTCTAAGCTGTGCAGGTACCTTGCTGATAATTGTCTAGAACTAATGTTTATTCTTCCTCCCTTGCTTAGGTGTCGACTTACCAAGAAGAGCAGTAAGTCAGCTGCTTGAGGAGAAAGTAACTTGTGTATCTGCTGCAGTGTCTGATGAGTCTGTGGCTGGAGACAGTGGTGTATATGAAGCTTCTGTAAAACAGTAGGTTTAAGAAACTGTGTGACTTTTTGACTGAAATTAGCGCACTTTGGTCCCAGGAGATTTATATCTGTCCTGCCCATCCACCCATTTGCAGCTTAATTTATAAAGAAAAGTATATTAACAAAATATTTACTTTTTTATAAACTAGGAAACATGCACATTATAGTGGACTACCAGTGCTACTATAGTTAAGGTTTAGATTAAAATTGTTTTAGGCACCTTAATTTGGCCATGTTGCTCTAATATAATGTTTTCTATTCCCATTTCTCTTGCTAAAAGTGTGTCGTAGGCAGAAATGTAATATGTAAACTATAGGTTTCTTAGAACAATAAACAAACTTTAGCACGGATAATAGAATTTTAAGAATATTACAAACAAAAACAAACTAAAGGGAGTCTCTAGGATCTTCTGTGTTCACCTCAACTTTTGCGTGTACCTGATATTAAGAGATCTGGGGAGGGAGGTTTGAGGACTTCAGGACGTGTGTGTTAATGAGATGCTTACCTAATATCCCTCTTTCAAATGTTCCAGCAGCAGCCACAATAACCTTCCTTGCTGGGCAAATGAAGGTACATTATGGCAGGGGTTCTCAACCTTTTTCTTTGACCCCTGGATGAGAACCACTGCATTATGGTGTCGTAGGGGGAGTGGGCCTTCATTAAGTTCTGGTAAAACTTTTAGTAGGTTCAAAATTTCCTCAAATTAAAAAGACAAAACAAAACCATTCAGATGAAACCTAGCATAGAAGGTCTTGTGAGATTTCTACCATTCTGAACTAAAAGCTTACCAGAACATCTCAAGAGCATCCACTCAGTCCTGTCCTAAAGCTGTGGATCTGTACTTCAGCCTGAACTCTAAGGCCTAACCTAAGCCTATTCCGCATCAGATCTTATCACTACTTCCTTGGTCCCTCTCTAATGTAAGGTTTGGGTGGAATTAGACTTACACAGGTAATTCTTAGCTTGTGCATAAAGTAGTGCTGTCGATTAATCGCAGTTAATTCACGTGATTAACTCAAAAAAATTAATTGTGATTAAAAAAATTAATTGCAATTAATCACAGTTTTAATCACACTGTTAAACAATAGAATACCAATTTACATTTATTAAATATTTTTGAATGTTCTACATTTTCAAATATATTACTTTTGATTACAAATATTTGCACTCTAAAAATGGCAAACAAAAGAAATAATATTTTTCAATTCACCTCATACAAGTACTGTGGTACAGTCTTTGTCGTGAAAATGCAACTTACAAATGTAGATTTTTTTTTTTATTTTTTTTTTAACTTAACTGCACTCCACAACAAAACAATGTAAAACATTAAAGCCTACAAGTCCACTCAATCCTACTACTTATTCAGCCAATCGCTAAGAGAAACAAGTTTGTTTACATTTACGGGAGATAATATTACACCAATAAAATAAAAACCAGCAGGATCTTATGAAAGGGGATAAGGCAAAATGCCACATTTATTGTGAATACAGAAAGAATCATAGTAAGCAGTTAGTTATAGCTATAACATTCCATTCAATTTCATATTTATTTCACACATTCATTCATACACTCACACAGGTTCTGCAAGGTTGTTATCATAGTTACCAGCCTTAGAGTTGCTCGTGCCAAGCCACTGGCCAGGTGGCCTGGACATGAGGAGGGAGCAGGGCCTTGTCAGATGCACATCTGATGCTCCTGGAAGTTGATTTGCAGAATCAGACCCCAAAGTTCTCAGTTTTTAGAGTCCATTTTTATAGGAATTTATTCCTATGTCAGTCTATGGGAATTGCTTCATCATGCTGTTGCTAAATCAATCAGCAGATGGCACGTTCCTGATGGCTCCGTGCTGCCAGATGTTATCTTGTTCGTCGGTTCTCCCATCCTTGAGGCTGTTGGGTGGATTCCAGTCTGCCCTCTGGGAGTCCTCTGGTTGTTTCCAATTGACACCTTCAGCCAATCAACACTGGATTCTTAGGCTGGCACCTCCCTGATTATTCATTTATTATCCACACCAAGCATCCATCCACATACATCCTCTATCTCTATTTTAATCGCAATTGTTAACAAAGCGAGATAAATACAACAAAAGGGCGGGGAGTCTGTGTGTGCTGTTTCTGTTACAAAGTATGGCTTTGAGAACAGACTCTGTCTTAGGATGTACTAACGCAATTAGCAGCTTGCAAGTTTCACACAGAGAGGGAGAGAAACGGTAAAAACAAGAGACCAAAAACCAAGAGACCTCTTAATTAGTAATACCCTGGAATTTAAACTATGGGGAATCAAACTCATTTGTGATTTTAATACAGAACTTCTTTAATATGATCCAACAATAATGCTCCGCGCTTCTTATTTACAATGTCTCCTAAAAGTGAGAACAGGTGTTTGCATGGCATTGTTGTAGCCAGTGTCACAAGATATTTATGTGCCAGATATGCTAAAGATTCATATGTCCCTTAATGCTTCAACCACCATTCCAGAGGACGTGCTTCCATTCTGATGATGCTTGTTAAAAAAAAAAATGTGTTTGAACTCCTTGGAGGAGAATTGTATGTCTCCTGCTCCATGGTTTTACCTGCATTCTGCCATATATTTTGTGTTATGGTAGTCTTGGATGACAACCCAGCATAAGTTGTTTGATTTAAGAATACTTTCACTGCAGATTTGACAAAACAGAAAGAAGGTTCCAATATCAGATTTCTAAAGATAGCTACAGCACTCGACCCAAGGTTTAAGAATCTGAAGTGCCTTCCAATATCTGACAGGGATGAGATGTGGAGCATGCTTTCAGAAGTCTTAAAAGACCAACACTCTGATGCAGAAACTACAGAACCCAAACCATCGAAAAAGAGAATCAGCCTTCTGCTAGTGGCATCTGATTCAGATGATGAAAATGAACATGCATTGATCCACACGCTGGCTTTGGATTATTATCGAGCAGAACCCGTCATCAGCATGGATGCATGTCCTCTGGAATGGTAGTTGAAGCAGGAAGGGACCTATGAATCTTTAGCATATCATAAATATCTTGCGAATCTGGCTACAACAATGCCATGCGAACGCCTGTAATCACTTTCAGGTGACATTGTAAACAAGAAACAGACAGCATTATCTCCTGCAAATGTAAACAAGCTTGTTTGTCTGAGCGATTGGCTGAACAAGAAGTAGGACTGAGTGGACTTGTAGGTTCTAAAGTTTTACATTGTTTTATTTTTGAATGCAGTTTTTTTTTTGTACATAATTCTACATTTGTAAGTTCAACTTTCATGATAAAGAGATTGCACTTGTATTAGGTGAATTGAAATATACTATTTCTTTTGTTTTTACAGTGCAAATATTTGTAAAAAAAAAAATATAAAGTGAGCACTGTACACTTTGTATTCTGTGTTGTAATTGAAATCAATATATTTGAAAATGTAGAAAACACCCAAAAATATTTGAATAAATGGTATTCTGTTTTTGTTTTACAGCGTGATTAATCATGCGATTAATTGCGATTAATTTTTTTTATCGCGATTAAGTTTTTTTTATCGCTTGACAGCCCTAGATTAAAGTCATGTGCAGTGATTTGTGCTGCTGCATGTGGCGGTCATGAAGACTGTCTGTTGGATCTCAGTCCATCTTGGTCACAAGAGCACACCTCATGCTGCTTGTCACAATTGCAGCAAGCAGAATATGAATAGGTAGGATCTATGGGGATCTTTCCTGTCCCTCCAAAAAGCTAAGAGTGGTGGGGTAGATGGAAGAGAGAAGAAATCCCCTTCCTATCTACCATTCACCAGGAGATGGAGGAAGGAAAGAGGAGAGAGACTTCCTTTGTTTCCAGCAACAAAAGGTGGGGAGAAGAGTGGGTGTTTTCTCTCTTTGGCTTGCAATCAAGAAGTGATTGGGCAGCTATGAGAAGAGAGAGCTATAAACGTAGATTGGAGTCCCAATCACAAAATAATCATGGCACGATGTCTTGACACTATATTGAATGTGTGCATTGTTCTTTGCATCAGTAAGTGATGTATTTGGCCTGTGTTATCCAGAAGATTAGACTAGATACTCACAATGGTCACTCCTGGCCTTAAAATCAATGAATCTTGTTAATGCCATGTCCTTCCTCAAACAGCCAATCAATTTCCAGTGGCTGGTTTTAAAACCTATGCTGTTGCAGTACAAACACTGAAATTTTCAGTTGTGCTACAGATAATGATTCAATTAAATCTGTCTGTTGGGAGGCTTATGGGTTTTTTTCTATTCTTCTATGATAATTGAAAGTTAACTATGATTTTCTCACCCTTGTATCCAATTATTTACTTATCTGATCTAGACCAAATGAAACTGAAGATGCTGTATATAGTGAAGATGACACAACGGTTCTAGAGGCTGCCCAAGTGCAAATAGGACTTAGGTAAGTAATAAGCAAATGGGAAACATCTATTCATATTTAGGGAAGCTTGTGGCAAAACTGCCTCACATTGTCTTCTTATCTTAACAGATATGACCGAAGCAGTTCAAGTTTTGTGGTAATTGTAATGCAGCTCAGAAATCTTCATGCCTTCTCTGTCCCCTTTGGTTCCAGAGTGTAAGTAAAATAATCATTGAGTAGTAATGCTGAAGTGTACGTTGCACGATTTCTGTGATTATGCTTTACTCATTCCTTTTGGAAGGTACTGTAGGTTTAAATACTGTATAATTATAAGTTATAGTTTTTAAAAGATAGTAGGTAAAAAATCATTGTTACTATAATCTTTCCAACAGTCTCTCAGAAGGTTGTGTATATATGTGGTCTTATGTGTGTGTAAAATTTTAAATAATTTTAAAATAGTGTATATTAGTTTTAAACAAGGGCCTGTCATAAGTTTAAGGGGCAATTTCATAAACTCTAAGTGGCTCAGCAAAAATGCTAGACACATCACCTCTAACAAGTGATGTTTGAGGGCCTCTCAAAAATTAGACTCTGTGTTGTGCTGTATAGACAGCAGACATATCAAAACAATAAAAGTGGAAAACAGGTTGATGAAAGTATTGAAAAATGGCTGATGTAGGAAGTAATGAAAGAAACAAGAGGGAGTGTTCTTAGTGAACATAAGAATGGCCATACTGGGTCAGACTAGTGGTCCATCTAGCCTAGTATCCTGTCTTCTGACAGTGGCTGATGCCAGATGCTCCAGAGGGAATGAAGAAAACAGGGCAGTTATCATGTGATCCATTCCCTGTCATCCAGTCCCAGCTTCTGGCAGTCAGAGATTTAGGGACATGGGATTGCATCCCTGACCATCTTGGCTAACAGCCATTGATGGACCTTATGGTGGTTAGAGTAGGAAACTGGGATTAAAGATCTCTGAGTTCTACACCTAGATCTGTAAATTAACTTGCTGTGTGGCTTTGGGCAAACAACTGCTTAAATTTTCCAGGCTGTAAAATAGGTACAGTAATATTTGAGTATCTCAACAGGCTGTTACAAGGCTTAATATGATTAGAGGTAGGATGGAGGCAGTCCATGGAGAGATAGTATTTTTAAGGCTATTTTGAACTGGGTTCATTGACCAATAGGAAGCCAGTGAACATGAAGGATGTGTGTGACACAATCTTGTTTTCTGGAGTTAATAGTTTTGTGTGTCTCTCACTATTATACCCCCCTAAAATTTATAGTGCAGGAATTTAGAAAGACCGTGAAAATGGAAAGTTGAGATGAGATATGGCTAATGTAAGCATGAAGAAGGCTGTCAAATTTAGAGCGTTAAAGATCAAGTGAAGTACAAATATTAGCAATGGTCTGAAAATATAGTAAGAAAAACAAGTTGATTCCCAATATTTTTGGCCTTGGGACGAAAGTAGAGGGTTGAAGTCAGAGATCTGGGGCAAAGAATTTTTTACTCCACAGAAAGGACTCAAAGGTATACTGTTTATTTCAAAAATATGAGCTGCTTTCTTCTGATATAAAGCCATAGCTGTTAGAAGTGAAAGAATTTTTAAAATCCAGTGTACTTGTCTGTATTTGTAAGCTGTTTACATTTTTCTTAGCTTGGACAATGACAATCAATGAAGTCCGTTTCACTTTTATTCACTTAGTACTGCCATCTTTGAAACATGCAGGAGAATGAACATTTGTGGAAAAAACACCTGTTTTCATTGGTCCCTTTTTAAAAAAAAATTGTGTTGTGCTGTGGATAGTAGGTTTTATGAAACCTTGTTTTCACAATTTGGAATTTAAGACATTCAGTTGTCAGTATCCTTTTAAGTCTTCAGAGTATTCAGCAGTGGAAAGCTTATGCTCAAATAAATTGGTTAGTCTCTGAGGTGCCACAAGTCCTCCTTTTCTTTTTGCGAATACAGACTAACACGACTGCTACTCTGAAACCTGACATAGCTGTGACCTGATACAGTCAATAAAAGCAGATACTTGGGAGTCGTAGTTAGAGGACTTCAGTATAGAAGAGAAGTCCAAGGTGGTTGATAATGAGGTGAAAATGAAGCTAGCTAAAGTGAGAAGGTGCATAAAAGATGAGGGTTAAGGAAGGATCCTTGGAACACTTGATGCATATGTAAAGGCAGGATTCAAATATGGAAACCACACGGTTGGCCAGGATGTTCAATAAGAGTACAGAGACTCTTGAATTTAGGCTACCATATACACATGGGAGTAGGGGTGTGACTATTAAATACTAGCATAATATCAGTCTCCTTCAAGTACTGCTTCTCATCTTTCCTAGCTGTTTTCTTTCTCTTTTACTCGTTTTCAATTTTTCCTTTTTCTCAGAAATATGAGGTACAATGCATTTCACCATGCGACGGAATTCATTTCTAAGTGTTTAACTTTTCTCTCTCAATTTTCCAACTCTCTCTGTTCCAAAAGGATCTCTCAACTTCCTAGGATTTCTTGTTTCCATTAGGATAATGTATCCCACTGTCTGTGACATGATCTTCAGCGTCTCTCACTTAATACTAAAGCAAAGGATTCATTTGGATAGAGTCAGCAATGCCTACCTCATCTGTCACTACCTTCCCAAGGCACAGAAATAACTTTTGGGGAAATGGCTGTGCAAGGGACAGGTGGGAAGTTAAACTTATCAGCCCCCTCTTTCTCCTTCCTCCCAACTGAATTGTTGCCTGTCCATTTCCCTGGCATGCACTTTTCCTTCAAACCTTGTGGTCAGTTTACCTCCACAGTGGAAGGCTGACTGCAGTGATTCACTTTTCCCCTCAGCAGCTGGCACATGTTAAGCATAGTGCACGTGCAGCTGAGCACGAGACAATTACAGGGGTAAAATGTTAAGCCATTCATTTTGGATTTAGTGAATGATCTTAAATTGTAATTGTGCTTGTATAATAGGTGCTATTTGCTACACATGTACATCATTTTATTTTGCTCCCTTCAGTTATTTTAGGGTAGCAGTACTTCCATCTTCAGTTGATATCAGCTGTCTATTCCGCACTAAAGTCCATCCTGCTATGGAAACCATTTTATTCAATGAGATATTCAGAGTAGCCATTTCCCAAGACGCTTTGCAGCAGAAGACGTTACGTGTAGATGTCTGTTCTGTCAGTAAAACTCGACGGGAAGAATGCCTGGTATGCATTTTTTTTATTAGCTTTGCTTGGCATGCATTTGTTTGTTTTATTCCCCACTGATGAATATGGGTTCTAGAATTCTGCAACGCTCGCAGAAGAATTCAGTACCACATCTGAGTTGTCTTAATAGCTCTGATGATTAAATTTCTCTGCAATTCCACATGTATACAATACAGTGTTGGATGGAGACAGTTTTAAAAGCTCTGTCTTGCCATGATATTTCACAGTGACAGTTGATGTGTAGCACACCGATGTAGATCACGAGTAATTTCATCTAAACTTCATTGGAGTTACATCAGTGTAACACTGATGCAAGTCAGAGTAGAATTGGGTCTCCAAAGTGTAAAATACAATATGTAAAACAAAGTGATGCGAACTTGTGTTGTAACAAAACACTGCCTGGAATGCAAATCTTTTGTACAACACTGTAGATTGCATTAAGTTCCATGTTTTGAGACTAGTATACTTCATTGTAATAATATGTGACATTAATAATCTAGGATACTGTAGACTGTGACATTATCCATTTATTCTGGCTTCTGACATCATTAACTGTGTCATCATCAGATAACTAATAACTTGCTTCCATTTATCATTAAGCTTACCATCATGTGAAAAAGACAAAAGGAAATTTCCCTTCCAGGATACTGTCATGGGGAGAGATAATTGGTTTATTTTAAAGTCTTTCCATATTTTGTATTTGTTATCACTGTCATCACATATTGTTGCCCAGTGGAAGTGGTGATGTATATGAGGCACACTGATTAATAATCAAGGACTCTTTAAAATATAAACTGCGAACCATGAACAATGCCTATAGCTCTGAGGAGGAGTCCAAGGAGCCAGTGAACACTGCCCAGAGGAACTCTGCACAGGTATATGAGACAAATAGGGTCCACAAGTAGGCCCCACATTTGTAAAGAACCTCCCCTCGAGCTTCCTCCTCCTGGACCGATGGATGGTTATCTTGGCCAGCACCAGGAGCTTGATGAGGTGGCCAGCAACTTTGTGGAGTTATAGTCGGGGACTGCGTACAGGCGAGTCGCATCTTACGCGGGGGTTAGGTTCTAAAGTCAGCGTGTAAGGCGAAAATCGCATATAGTCAAAATTGCCCTTGAAAATCCCTTAAATAGCCCATAAAGTATACTGTACATGGTTTTGTGTATACTGTACAACCCTGTACAGCAGGGGTCGGCAACCTGCGGCACGCGTGCCAAAGGCGGCACACGAGCTGATTTTTGGCGGCACTCTGCTGCCAGCCGGGGTCCCAGTTGCCGGCGCCGCTCAGCCCGCTGCCAGTCTGGGGTTCCAGCCGCTGGCCCCTTTAAATGTAAAATGTATTATTGGCATGCCAAACCTTAAATTAATGAAAACTTGGCATGCCACTTCTCAAAGGTTGCCAACCCCTGCACTAGAATCCACTCAGCGCAGCAAGATGCTCACGCTATGCTTACACACCGGATTGGCAGGCAGCGATCAATCCAGCGGGGATCGACTTATCGCGTCTAGTCTAGGCGCAATAAATGGACCCCTGAGCGCTCTCCCGTCGACTCCTGTACTCCACTACCGCGAGAGGCACGTGGGAACTGAGACCGACTGAGGGAACAGCAGATTCCCATCTCACGTCTCCCATCTCACGCTCGCTCCGGGGCATACACTCATTGAGTGGAATGGTGGGCAGAATTGTTATTTTTCTTTTTTTCTTCATTTTTCTTTTTTTTGCCAGGTGCGTGTAGTTGAATTCGCGTAAGTTAAATGCGTGTATGATGCAACTCGCCTGTACAGGAAAAGATGTGGGGGAAAATGCACTGGAACCTCAGCAGGAGGTTTTGGAGGAGCCAGAAGAGGGGCTGCCATTTAGTGCCTTCCAGGTAGATGTGCACCAGGGTCTCCCTCACTGCAGAAGGGACACATGTCAGGGCTGTCAGTGAACTGTGCCAACCAGGCACCCAGACTGACAGCCATGGAGAATGAAATCCTCTTTTTAGCTACAAAACAGAGAACTTAATTCTCCAGGGTATAGCCCTGGCAGCAATAGTGCAAATTTCCCCATAGTTCCCAACCAGGAAGCCTCAAACCTCACCTGAAGGCCTCCCTTCCCTGAATGAAAAGGTAGCTAAATCTCCCCTACTATTCACTCTCTTGTTCTTCTTCGCTGATACTGCCAGGAAGTTTCCAGTTAGTACTGGTGGTTGTGGGTGATTTTTGTGATGGGCCAACTGTCTGCTGAGAAGTGGACTGAGATCAACCAGAATTGGTATTGTGGCTTTGTCTCTCCAGAACCCAAGCTGTACACTCTGCAGTGGACTCCAACAGTTGTTCATTATTTAATGCTAGAGAATACCAGAGAAGCATTTTGGGGGTTTTCAGGGGTCTCATTTTTTTGTAACAGGTAAATGCTCAGCTTGGTATTTAATTTAAAAAAAAAAAAGTATATGCAATATTGAGTAGCTTGTACAGATTTCCATTTGCTCTTTAAACTCTGTTTCATCGCTGGAAAAAAACAATGCTTTTTGAGCTGTAAAATGCCCAGAAATGCTCGTCAAGTTTGTGGTGCCCTTTGTACAGTGAAAAATACTGTAGAATGAGAGCTCAGCTCTCATAAAGGCAAAATGACCAATTTTAACTTTTTCCTCCCATTTGTCATTCCACGTAGGCTGGAACTCAGCTCAGCCTTGCAGATTTATCACTTTCTAATGAGACCTATACTCTGTGGTATAATCTGCTGCCCTGCAAGCAAATTCCAGGCAAAAAGAACAAGGAACAAAATGAGGAATCGGTGTTTCTGCCTTACAAGCAATTGTCAGGATCGTATGACTTGGTGAGCAGTGTGTATTGGCTACGCCAATAAAAGCAAGAAAAAAGGCATTGACCCCTACTCCCTCACCCCACTGAGGCAGTTGCACTAATGTTATATGCACCAAACTGCAGTTCTTATTCATTGACTTTACTAGGGGCTCGGGTCCCAATCCTGCAAGCACTCATGTGCATGCTTAACTTGACTAGTCCCACATGGGTTTGTAAATATTAAGCATGTGCATAGGCCCACATTCTACAAACACATAACTATGGGTTGTAGGATTGGGTCCTATGTTTCAATCTCTCCTTCCCCTGACCTACCTTACATTGTTTTTAAAATCAGAGTCTCCTAGCTTCCCTGTTAGTTAATTTGGTTTCCTATTTTCATGTGTATATTTTGGAAACAGCTTTGTTTTTTGTTCTTTGCACTCACATGTTAAAATATTTTCATTGCATTTAAAAATACTTTTTATGCAAATTGTACCTTAATCATTCCAGCTAAAACAAACTTTTCTGCTTTGTGCTTCCATCACAAGAACAGCATGAGACATATGTGATTTTAAGAAATAATCTTTTCTTCCTATTTAGGTGATACTATAATCACCCCTCATTAGAGAAGAAATATACTTCATGGTATCTCCCTTTGAATGTTTTCACACAACTAATTAGTATGTAGCATGTCTGGAATTCTGATTCCTGGCATAAACTTCCGTACTTTGCCTTTTTATTATCACTTAATCACATTTTTCTGGTGTAAGGGAATGCCAGGGAAACACAACTCTTGTAAGCATTGTCATTTCTTGCCTAATGTACTGTGTCTAGTTTCATTCTATTTATTTATGCCATCAGGATGCTGTCTCGGCTCTGTTGGAGAGGACATCTGCTGAGTTGGAAGCGGTAGAGCAAGAGCTGGAGGAGGAGGAGGAAGAGGGGCAGGAGCACAGGGGTGCTGATGAAGACTGGTAAAGTTGTTCTTTCCGTTGACCCTCACTGTAGGCTTAGGAAAAGTGCTTTACCTGCCAGGGGAAAAAAATTAGTTCCTCTGCAGGGACAATCCATTATCTTCACTTAAGTTTACCAAATATACTGAATGTTCTAATGCCCCACCCCACCCCGCCCTTCTGTGTAATCCACTCAGTTCTTCCTGACTCACTGACAGTGTCCCAAAATGCCACATCACAAATGCTACTTGTCCCATCTTATTGCAATCCATACAACCCATTAACTTTAATGGGAGATGAATAGGATTTAGGGTGAGACGGGCTGCTGCGTGTCATAGACAGGATATGTGCTGTTTGTTCTTGTTCTGGAGGGGCTGTGAAATTTCTTCATGAGTGGGACGGGTTCAGTTGCTAAATTACTGTATCTTGTTGTGTATGTTAAGGAACAGTATTTCCCAGTACTCCTTTTCTGTAGTTATCATACAGAAATGTGTGATCACGTACAGGAAGGTTTAATAAGGCTTTTTCATAGCATTAAATTTCTCATGTACGTTCTCACCAGAGCAGCATGGTGCTATCAAATTTAGTGTGCTTTGTTAAAATGTTCTCGAAGGTGAATTATAACAGAGCTTTGTTTTTTCTTGGAGCATATAATTAAAAATGCATTCACATGAGTAATTTGGAAGCATTTGGTGAGACTATAATCATCCTGTTCTTATCAAGATAACATGTTGATAACAATACACCTGTTGTACAAGGTGCAGGATTTAGGCATTCCAGTACTTTTCTTTTGTGGGTCTTGTCAGTTCAAGGGTAACTTGGGTTACTTTTGTTCTTGCAGGTTAGAAATGCTAGAAGAGGCATCTGATGAAATTGTGGATGAAGAGGAGGATGGAGTTAAATTGGCAGAGGAAGGAGGATATACAGATAACTTGAGATTATGCACCGATACAGCAGAGACAGATGAAAACAAGGGTGGGGAAGAAAGTGACCATGCTGATGCCCCTGGCAATCAGTTAGCTGCTGTAGTGCCAACACTGGTGAATATTTTAGATTGTGCTTCCCTAAAGCATATTGCATGTTTGAAGACACCACTTAGTCTTATGAAATATTTATTTGCTTCTTACCCTAGGAGTATGCCATAATATTATATCGGGTCTGAAAGCTTAAAGATTATCATGACATTTTATTATAGCAATTGTTTGTACAGTAAATTTGAGAAAAATCAGATTGGTCATTTTTGAGTTAGGCAAGCGTGAACTTCTAACATTCATTCTAGCTGAAAATTTTGCATGCTTTTAACTAAAAAACTACCACCTTAAAACTCCAGTCTTTACTTGGTCTCTGAGTAAGGAAAAAGTTCAAGTTGAAAGAAAATCCGTTTAGTAGCTTGAAGGTTATGAATGCGTAAGTTATTTTTTGCTTATGTATGTCATGATTTCATCTTTAGTTTTTTCTTATTTCTCTTAAGATTGTGTTTCAAAAAAAATTAAGATCTTTGAAATTAGTGCAGGGAATTTAGACATAAATCTTCCATCTGAACTTGGAAAAGTTCAGTGCCTGGTCTAGTGACTCATTGGGGATTGTAATTAGCTCTCAGTTAGTGCAGGGAGTGGCCAAATGGACTGAGGGTCTTTTGGGGACCAGGCTGGCAGGCACAGATGATGGTCCTGATTCAGCAAGCTGCTTAAGCACATGCCCAGGACAACTCACCTGCTTAAAGTTAGACACATGCTTAAGTAGTTTTCTGAATCATGGCCGAAAGCTGCGATCTAGGCCTTGTTAAGAAGACCTGCGTTCAGCAGTGAGTCAGAGGCCTAGCAGCAGGTGGCAGTGCAATGTCTGATTGCAATACTGATTGAAATGTGATCTACTAGTGCCAGATCCTCCTACAGTTGCTGTGCTGCTGCTTAAAACATTCTCTGATCTGTATGGACAACTAGATAAGTGAAAACTTCAACGAACAATCAACTTGGCTGTAGAAAAAGGAGAAAAGATACCTAAATGCTTACTTCAGTGGGCACAGTAAATAAAGTAGGACCCAATTAATACTGTATGAATTAGTTGAGTGGGAAGCCCCAGTTCAAATTAGTGAGGTTGGCAGATTAGCAGTTGCCATGGGGTGGGCAAGGAAGAACAGCAGCAGTCAGTGATGGAGCCCTGTTTCAGGGTGTTTGCTGCAGGGAGGGAGTCGAGGGGCAATATGAAATGCCCAGTTAATCCTTTAGGCATGTGGCATCACTTCTCAGCCCTGCCCCCAGCACAGCATCGGAGCCTCGCTGTGCAGCCGTAAACTGCAAACCCAACTGTTTGTTCTGAGTACAGACTTTCCGGATTGTGGTTTACAGTTTAGTGAGGCCCCTGCTGTAGAAGTTTCAGATGGAAGTGGCAATCGTATTGGGCACAGGGAACACTTGGCAAGGTTTTTCTTACACTTTTTGTAACTGATTTTTTTTTTTTTTTTATTGAATACTGCTGCACTTAGTTATGGGTAAGATTCTTTGCTTTCTGTGTTGGGTTTCAACTTAAATGGTCTTGGGAGGGTAATAAACAGTGCTTGCAAGGTATACCGCTGGCAGGGGAGTGTATGTGTCTATGTATTTTTTATTTTAAATTCCTCTTGACAGGTTGATAAAGAGACTAATACTGAGGAAGCCTTTAATGAGAATATGGCAGTCCGGCCCAAGGACAGAGCCAGCTTGAGCTCTAGACAGCGTCCCTTTGTCAGGAACAGCATGATCGTGCGGTCACAAACCTTCTCTCCAGGAGAGCGGAACCAGTACATCTGTAGGGTAAGAGGAAAAGCACTCTCAATGAGATGCTATTAACTAAAGAGTCATTTAATTCCTTGGCAATGGCACATTATTGGCAATGAGTCGTGTACTGGGAAAACCCACTTTTCACCTGCAAGAGTCTAAATTGTGGTTTTCTTGGATTTTCAAAAGAACATACTGATGCACAGTGGAACAGGCTTACAGTGAAGTCATATATTGTCACAAAACACTTTTACAATGGATGAAAAGCAACCCTTTGCAGAGGGCTTGTATGTATGAAGTGTCTTGTGTTGGGCCTCTGCAAAGGGGTGGGTTTCACTGTATAAACAGAACAGTAATTCACACATAGCAATGCACTGAAATAATCTGGCATCTTTGATCTGTTGAAAATGTGTTAGAATAAAGCTCACAATAAGCAAACACTGCATTAGCATTTTTTAATAACGTACAGTGTGAGGGCAACATAGCCTGGAAAAAGCTGTTTGAAGCTTAACCAGACTATCCAATTTGAAATCATGGTAGCATCTACATGATGCAGTTCTGAAATCCTGCTGCAGCTGTGTCCCTGAGCTCTGCCTTGGGCATTAGTCTCAAATTTGGTTCTGACAATACAGTTTTAGTCTTCCTTTGAACAGTGGTAACATGGAGACTGTCTTAGTTTATCAGCAATACGTATAAGTGTTTGGTATTTAAACAATAAAAACATTTGTTTTAAGATCTAAGAAGTGATCACAAGCTGAGTTACACAAATTTTAATTTAAAAACAAATTGAATGCTTTTTTAAAAAAAAATTTGATATTTGCTTTGATCCCAGTATGGCTTCAGTGGCAAGTATGTAATTTTTTTTCTCAGCATTTTAATTCCTTACCAATCCCACTGCTCAATTGGTCAGAAGTTTCCATTTTAAATAATGAAATTTTCAAAGTTGGTCCCAACTTTGTGGTGATTTATCTGATTAAAAAATGAAAATAATTGGTATCAAAACACTTAGCAGTAAGCCATATTTGTCCTGTCACAAGGTGAATCTCCTCTGAAATGACCTTTCACTTCCTCTTGCACTCACTAAGCATATTAGGTACCGATAGAATACTCTATTCTACAAGCTTTCCAAAGTTTGGCTGAATCCAGGGCCCACTGTGTGGTGTTTAACCCCTATGCACTGAGACCTCGTTTACACTGGTGAACCTTGCAGCCCTAATGCTGTTACTTGTGCAGCTCCTCCAGAGGAAATAATGGTGGATGGTGTGATGTAGAGAGGGCCCTGATGGTTTTAGCTACTGTTGTGTAAACTTGGGCATGGCAGTGTAAACACCTTAACTTCCACCCATCCTACCAGCAGTGGAGCTGAACTGGTGGTAAATTATGGCTATGAAGTTTGCTGGTATAGATGTAACTAGAGTGTGAAACCAAGGTACCATGCGTGTGAAACCAAGGTACCATACTCAGATTGTGACAATGGCAGGGCCAGGATGCAGAGATTATGACTTGCCAGAAGGTCATATAGGAAGCCACTATTGGAGCTGGTGACAGAATCCAGACCTTCTGGGTCCCATTCCATTCCTGAACCACAAGACCATCCTTCCTCCTCCACTGTGCAGCATGTCCTGGGCAGAAAACATTTGATGGATATGCACTTCAAGGCCAGAAGGGACCATTGTGATCATCTAGTCTGACGTCCTGAATATTGCAGGCCACAGAACTTGACCCACCACTCCTGTAATAGACCATTGACCTCTTTCAGAGTTTCTGAAGTCCTCAAATTGTGGTTTAAAGACTTCAAGTTACAGACCATTCACTCCAGCTAGCTACCTGCTGATGTCTGCTCCCTTATAGTGAAGCACCTCTTCTCACATGATGATTTGAAAGTGACTCTCATGAAGTATATATAGTCAGAGATTGTAGGGGGAGATTCTCAAAGACACAAAGGACAGGTAGGGACCCAAATCCCATTTGTTCCTCTGAAAAGTGTGTAACAAAAATTTAGATGCTAATGTCTGATCATTAGCATTGATGAGTTAACAGCTGAATTTGTATGGGAGAAGACTGATTTCTCTCTAGGGATATATACCCATGTCACAAGGTTCTTCTTTTTCACATAAATGCTGCATTAGAATGCTGTAGGGTTCTGACTTTGTCAGTCATTGAAATTTCAGCAGCAAAATTCCTGTAGTCCATGTTAATTTTTTCAGCTGTTCAGAAAAGAGTACTAATAATCTTTCAGATAACTGTATAAGACTTTAAACCAGCTTTCTTTTAATTCAGCTACTATATACATTGATATACTTAATAGATATTCACTTTGAGAACAATCTGTCATCTCATGTACTTTTATAATACAACTAAGGCTATGTCTACAGGGCACTTTCGTCGGTAAACTTTTGTCTGTCAGACGTGTGAAAAAACACACACCCCTGACTGACAAAAGTTTGACGAAAAGCTCCGGTGCGGACAACACTTTGTCGTGGGGAGACGGTCTCCCGCTGACAAAGCTACTGCCGCTCTTTGGGTGGTGTTATTTCCCCAGCAGGAGAGCTCTCGCCTGCTGGCATACAGTAGCTACACGGTGGACCTTACAGCGGCAGAACTGTAGAGGCACAGCTGTGCCGCGTGTAAGGTACTCAGTGTAGACAAAGCCTAAGAAAAGAGCCACTGTTGTTGTTTTGTCTGTGGTACTGATTTCTGAGAAGTAGTAAAGTTCTTGCAGGAGGATCTGCACATACATACATTCAATCCAGATAAGACTGAGATTGAGGTTGCTGCTTGTTGGCCAGGTGAATGTGTAGAGTAATTTGGTTTTCCCTTTGCAGCTCTGTTGATAAGGGTCTACCCCAGGCAGGTGAATAGTATTCACAACCTTGGAAGTAAGAGGACTGTAAAACAACCAATGCTTTGGCAGCTAATTAAACTTTTTAAACAATCCACAATGCATTTTCAGTAAAATATTGTAATTTTTTACTGAAATATTAAAATCCTATTTTAATTTAACCATAATTGGTGACTGATGCAACAGTCAATTTCAAGCCATGAGTATCTTCCATCACCTGTGGGTCGTCATTATGCTGTGACGGTAGCGTGCTCTAGGAGGAAGAGAATGTGATTGACTAAGCCAGAGTTGGGCATAACTCCCCCAGGGGGGCATATAAGATTGATACATTAAGGTGAGTGGGCCTTTAACAAGTACATGAGGTAACAGGGGATTCCCTTCCCTCAAAGGGGGGCTTGACTTTCAAAAGTTTGGGAAATGGGGTCTCAGCTAAGAAGTTAGGTTGCCGACCTACTGGCTGAATCATAGTTTTGCTTTCAAGTAAAAATTGCTGAAATGTCTTGATGTGTGTGTGGGGATGCTTATATTCATGTTATAGAACCACTGATATTGTCTGGATTGGCAATGTAAATTGAAGAACAAAAATAGTGTCAAATTACCTAATGTTATCCTTCACCATCCCTTAAATAGCCTAGGTTTCAGTATGTGGCTTCAGATTGCTTTCATGAAGTAAATGCCTCTGCGCTCTTTAAGATGCTAACTCTGGACATTTATTTTATCTGACAGAGGTTTTATTGAACCGCAAGAATGACCCACCAGCACATCAACATCCTTGAGTTTTTCCTAAATGTTTCTAACTTAAAACCAGAACAAGCCTTGTATTAAAATATACTGCTGTTTTATATCAGAGTGTTTATATCCATATTTTGACAGCTGAATCGAAGTGACAGTGACAGCTCAACACTGGCCAAAAAGTCTCTCTTTGTGAGAAATGCCACAGAACGACGGAGCTTGAGAGTTAAAAGGGTACGTGCCGTCTCACATGAACAGTGATCCACATATTTGCTATTTCATTTTATACCATCAGCTTGATTTTAGGCATCTCGAGTCTATAGAGTGATCTCAGCATCTCTTTGAAACACCCAGACTCCCTGGGATCCCAGATCCAAACCTTTTCACAAGTGTGACTTGTCCCATCATCCTCCCAAAGCAGACAAACAGAGTTCCATTAATTGTGTCTAGGTCCTTTGAATGAGACCTTTAACAACAAAATTCTCTCCCCTATGGATGGATAGTAATGATCCCATGGCATTTCTTGTGAGAGTAGAGGTTTGCCCTGGTAGCCTGGGGCAGAATTGCACCTTCCTCACTATTAGGAGGTGTGTTAGATAGTTGCCACCCTCACATTTAGAGTCAGTTATTTCAGAGATATGCTGTACAGTATATAAAAGTCATCAGGATCCTTCAATAATGCAATACACTATTTAAATAAAAAATAGTATGCATGTTTATATACTGTATACATAAAGAACATTCATCCTAAACATAGTTTTGGTGGAAGGGTTGGGAAAATCCCATACTTTCAACGGTTCAACCATACTTAAGTTTTTTTGAAATGAATTTCCTCCAAGAACATTTGTGAATAATGAAGGGATTTGAAGGAGAAAAGGATATTGTGACAATATATAAAATGAAATATACACTCTCACCTAGGGGACTGTGTCCATTTTTGATTACTAGGCTTCAGAGATGCAACAAGCATTGAAAGGGTCTAAGAAAGGCTGACTGTACTTAGCAGGATGGCAGAGTTGATGTGGGAGAAGAGATTGCAAAGTCTGGGGGCTTTACTCTCACCATCTTGTGAGAAAACTCAATTAAATTAAAGGAAGTAAATTCGAAGCACTGAAAGGGAAATACTTGTTTACAGACTATGGTCAATCTCTGGCATTCACTGAGGTCCCAAATCAGCAAGGTACTTCAGAAAATTAATAGTCATACTGAAATCAATGGGACTACTCGTGCTTAAAGTTAGACTTGTATTTGAGTGCCTTGCTGGATTGAGGCCTGCTAGAGGAGGTCATTGAATCAAATGCTATGTCTGGAAAATTAGAAGTCCTGGATAATTTTATGACCATTAATGACACATGCAGAGCTAGGAAAGCTAAAGACTATTAAATCTCATACTTCATAATTGTGTTGCTGTGAGGGTCAGAAAGCAGTTTCTCTAAGGCTTTTGATCTACACATAAATTATGTCAGCATAGCTACATCAGTCAAGGGATGAAAAAACCACACTCCAACCGACATAGTTATGCCAACAAAACCCCCACTGTAGATGCAGCTATCTTCACGGGAGAGGGCTTCTGGCAACATAGCTAATGTCATTCAGGGAGGTAGCATTCTGATGGACAGAAAAACTCCTGGAAGTGGAGGCTTCATGTACATGAGGGGTCTATGCAGGCATAGCCATATGGCATCTGTAATGTATGAACTACAGGAGTTTTACAGCATCTTGTGAAGCTTTAGGCACTGACTGCTGCCAGAAGCAGAGTTCCAGAGTAGATGGCCTATGGACTTTGACCTGATCTGGTATGGCAACTTATGCTCAGAAAAAATAAATGTGAAAATTCCATACTCAACTGGCAACTCACCTCACCTTTGTATATTAAATGTACTCTTACTTTTTATTACATTATCGTTCCTGAACAATTCAGCCTGCATGCCAGTCGATCATGCGAAGAGCTACGCAAGAGCACCCTGTACGCACTTCTCTTGACTTGGAGCTGGACCTCCAGGCATCTCGGACCCGACAGAGTCGGCTGAACGATGAACTTCAGGCACTGCGCAATCTTAAACAGAAGCTTGAGGAGATGAAAGCCAGAGCAGAGACTGACCTTCCCCAGTGTGTGTTGGAGGATGAGCGATTCCAAAAGCTCTTGAAACAAGCTGAAAAGCAGGTATAAAGAGTGAACGAAACTCCCCATCATTGTGTGATAAGCACTCATTTATTTCCAGGGAGGGCTGTGCTTAAAAACCTAGTAGTTATAGTCTGGTTGCGAAGGAAGTACAAATGAAAAAATGTCTTGTAATGTGCCTATAGATGGAATGGGTCCATAGCAGTATTAAACAAAGAAAATTAAAAATCCCTTACTATAGGTTCTTGGGTAGATTTGGTTTAGATGTTTTTAGAAGATATTTATAGGAGTATCAAGCTTAGCTAATTACAAAGTTGAATTATGTAGCATGAGTAAAAGATCATGGGAAATCTAAGGAAAAAATCTATTAAAGAATTAATCCAGACTCAATTATTTATTTAAACCTAGAATTCGCTAAACACCAAAAGTAATGTTCTAGAGTTGCACATCAGATTGAGTAGCCAATTAATTTGGAGGTAAAACGCTCTTTTTCATTTGGAGGCGGAGTTTGTGTTCTGAAGCAATATAGAAATCCATTTAAAGGTTTAATAATCTTAAATCCCAGTCCTACTCCCATTGAAGTCAATGTTTTTGTTTTGTTGGAGGGAGGGGGGACGGTTCTATTCAGTTGTAGCTGCCTAGAAACCTCAACGAAGAGGGCACAGAGAGGCAGAGGCCATGATTTGAGACTATAGGCTGTAATAATACCTGCAGCGAGGCTGTGCAACAGCCTCACAGGACCCCCACTCCCACCCCATCTTAGTTTGTCCTTCAGAACACCCTTCTTCTGACTTTGGCCAGGGAGAGCTGAGTTTCACTCACCAAGAGGTAGGTGCATTTCAGAAAAGATTAAAATATAAGTAAGAAACTGTATGTAAAATAGTCTACTGATTAGAGCAATGTAGGGGCTCACATTGCCTGGATCAATTACTGGGTCTACCACAGACTCTCTGTATGCAAGGCACATATCCTCTCTGTCCATCAGTTCCTTGTTTTCCAAAATGGTTCTGTAATACTAGCACACAGTAGTGTGGAGAGCTCTGTGTTGGGAAAAGTTTTTGGAGATTCTTGGGTAAAATGTGCTGACAGTGCAAAGTTTGTTGTTTTTATCCACTTGGGTTCTTTGTGTATGTTTAAGCTCCCTCTTGTTGTTTTGTAACTAGAAAAGTTTGATTATTTAAGAAAAAGATAAATTTGTTAAGCAATTAAGTATTATACCTTATTTCTGCCTCCACGCTTTAGACAAATATGAAGCTATTACCTTATTAAAAACTAAGGGATTACTCCAGTCCATAGTTATCCCCATTACCATGTACATGCTTCTGAATTAGTTAGTACTGTAAAGGTTCCTGTCATGGGGCGCAGACTCACCGGCGGTGCCTCCTGCTGGTCATCTCAGGGAATTAGCGTTCCAGCTTCAGGAGTGCCCTCTTCAGGCCGGTGTCTCACCTTGCTGCTGGCTCCATGTCCCTCCCAGGACCCCAGTGCCCATTTCACTGGGTGCTGCCCCCTGGCAGTACCCCACAGTTCTGGGTCTCCCCCTCCCAGGGGAACCCCCCACCCACTATCCCTACCTTGCTTCAGTCGTAGGCTCCTGCCAATCACCAGCTAGCCCCCGCACCCGGGGGCAGACTGCAGTATGAGCCACTCATCACAAGCAAGGTTGGGTTTGGACCTGCTGCCTCTGTCTAACCTTGAGCTGTCCCCTGCAACCCCAGTACCTGTTGGGCCTAATGCTAGGCCGCAGCCTGGGGCTTTCCTGGCTGGAGCTCCCCAGCTCCTCAGGCCCTTCCCCAGCCCTGCTCCAATCTAGGTACTCTGCTTAGGTCCCTACAGCGAGGTCCCTCCCTCTCAGAAGCTAGAGAGAGAGTGCTCTTCTGCTCCTGGCTTTTATAAGGCCCACTGGGTCTATTTGGGGCGTGGCCCCCAGCTGCGGCTGCTCTGCCAATCAGCCCAGCTCTTCCCCTGCCCCAGCCCTCTCCCAGGGCTATCTTAAACCTCTCTGGGCCTGAGCAGGTGTCCATCCCGCTACAGTCCCTTAATACTTATTTTATATTTACTATCTAAATTTAGCCAGTCTCTCAAGGAAGTACCAAAGTATTCAATATTTACATCTCTAGTGTCAGGGGACCAGTGGCTGAAGTTCTCATCCCTCCCAGTGCAAAGCCTAGGCTTTTTTGGAGAATTAAGGAGAATGCCATCCACCCCCAAGTTGCATTCATGTTGTAATGCTACAGTACAGTCCCCTCTAATGCCTCCTGTTCCAGGCTATGAATCAGTCTCTCAGCACCTTCTACAGCTGTCTACATTGAGAGCTTGTAGGATACCCTCCCACGGTTGGGTTGGGTGGTTGTGGTTGGTTGTTTTAGTACTGATGCAGTCCCCAACAGTGCTAGCAATATTGAGAATGCTATTGTAGACGGGCTGCTGGTGCCACTTTACCACTGTGTTGGCTAAACAGGCTAGTCTACTCAACATGGTCGTATTTCTTTACAAAGCCTGCGAGTCCCATCATAGTTAGGACCAATATGGCTACAGCAAGTGTAGGAGAATTTTAGATAATCTTCTGTGGAAAACAAAACCTGAAGGCGTGGGGGATTTCCCAGTCACCAGTGTAAACAAAAATTCAGTGGTCCCTTTGTGGCCTGCTACAACAGTCCCACCACAGCAACCTATTTGGAGCCAATGTGGAGACCTCCCCTGTGCATACAGGGCATATAGCCCCCACTCCAACAGGGCTAGTGTGAGCATCCATAGTGCAGAGAACCTTGTATAGTTCCTCTGCAATAGGATGTATTTCTTCTGGTTTGAATAGGGTTAAGGAGACGGAAGAGATTTAAAAAAAAAAAAAAAAATAGAAACATTATCCAGCATTTCAAAACAAGTTTTAGGCGTCTTAATATTTTAATAATAAATCAAATGAGTTCCCCAAAACAGCTATCATCACATGTTCAGTATTTACATATCTAGAGTATAGTCCTCTAAAGTTCTGATCCACTGTACAGTTCTGGGAAAGATTTCCATATTTCATTTTAAAAAAAGAAGAAAAAAAAAAGCCCATTCTGTTTCCCTGTTTGGTAAATTAACCTCTTCATATGGAGATAATCTGTAATTATGAGGTTAATGCCACATAGACAAGTCTTTGGTTTTAGCACCCTTTTTATATTTTATGCTTGGAGAATTTATTTTTTAAAGTGCAATTGCAGAAATAAAGAAATATACCTTACCAACTGTATATTACAACAAAACTGCCACCTCAGATGTTTCTTTTTAGGCAGTATAAAAACTGATATATATGTTGGGCATGAATTAAAACCTCAGATCTTAAACGTCCCCAGACTGAGTTAGTTCAGATTTATGTTTTGGGTGTCTCTCACTTTTAAGAAGTTTTTAACTGGTATCCTGTGCGCTTTCATACTGCAATTCAATGTAGGAAATTAGAACAGGTGTTCAGAAATGAATTGTTGCATTGGATCAATATGAAACTTACTCACCCCAGGTATTTATCTGCT
Organism: Chelonia mydas; assembly: GCF_015237465.2. Taxonomy (NCBI): domain Eukaryota; kingdom Metazoa; phylum Chordata; order Testudines; family Cheloniidae; genus Chelonia; species Chelonia mydas. Next base: position 79,461,710 of record NC_057852.1, read on the forward strand.
CAGAGGTTGCCAAACTGTGCTCTGTAGAGCACTTTTTAATGGTGTGCAGAGAGTTGGGTGATACTGTTCACCTGGTTTTCAGCTGAGAAAATTGAAGCAAGTGGGAAGGAGAAGTGGAAAGAACAGCAAAAGTTAGATATTTTTATTCTTTTTTTCCAAAAGATCTTAACACTTGTATTAAAGACAGCTATTGATGTAAAATATTTTCCTTATATTACTTTTCTGTGTAAGCAAATGCTGTACTTGCCACAGGGATGTTGCCTGATGATTGTAAGGATGTTTTTAGGACCACCAGACAGGCCCACAGGTTACCTTATGAACCTAGCAAAGCAGACAATCACTGCTTGCTGTAACAGACAAAACCACTGCTAACTCCAGTGTTGAGATCCAAGGAACAGGTTTATTTCAGCATAGGTACAAAATGCCACACCCCAGGGATCAATTGAGGGTGACAGGCCAATGAACAGGCTGTACACACACTAGGCAAAGACTTAATGTCTCAGTACAGTCTTTTATACCCAAGATGATTCTGTTCTTTTATCAATACCCCTCTCCTCTGATTCATTGCATAATAATAATAAAGTTTTATGAACAAATATAACTTTCTGCATTGTGCCCTAAATTGTATAACTTGTTTACTTGTAAAAAGAACAGGAGTACTTGTGGCACCTTAGAGACTAATAAATGTATCTGTCAATTCAGTGTCTTTCTGGGTAGACCCAGGGTCTCTGGCTTCAGTTTGGTTTTTCTAGCCCTGTGAGAGTTTGGCAAAGAGCATTAACAGATAAATTTGTTAGTCTCTAAGGTGCCACAAGTACTCCTGTTCTTTTTGCAGATACAAACTAACACGGCTGCTACTCTGAAACCTTGTTTACTTGTATAACTTGTGTATTTGTCTGGGACTTTGGGGACTTTCCTTATTTCTGATTATATTTGGCTGGGTCATTGTAACTTCATCCTTGTTGTGTACCCAAATATCAGGGACATTTCAAGAGTTGAATAAGAAAATACACAGTAAGCTATATCTGAATTAGCCAAATGGCTTTATTTTGCACTCCTTCCCAAAAAGGGTTATTTACTGGTAACCCTACAAACTAGCCAACTCATTATATTGATTATATTGGTTATGCACTTGTTTATATATCACTAGCCAATGTGTGGCGCGTGTGTGTGTGTGTGTATGTATGTATGTATGTATATGATTGATTAAGTACACTTAAGCCCTTGCCACTTTACATGAGGTAAATTCACCTAATCACTGTCTCAACTCCTTACACTGATGAAGGGATGATCTCCACATTTATGAATGGGAAGGGGAGGTGGCCCATTCCATTGGTAATGGGAGAAGAGAAAACGTCTATCATCAAGTGGGTCTGTTCTGTAAAATGTTTGAGAACTCATACGCTTAGACGGGGAGAGGTTTCCTGTGCTCAGTTGTCCTGAGGCTCACTCACCTCTTCATCTACAGTGTGCGATGTGGTAGCCTGGTGATGCTGCACTGAGCTTTAATAATACTGGAGTTAGCCAGAGCCAAATGATGTGCGTTGCTTTTTTCAGGGCATCCTTGTCCCCTCCACATCTGCAGGTGAAAGAACCCAGGAGATGGGGGAGAAGCAGTAAAAGCAGAGCGCAGCTTCTGTGGCATCTTTCACTAACCCCATGGAGTCTGCGTTGTGTGTCCTGCACAGGGTTGGGACAAGGACTGTGTGTGGGTTCTACTGTCAGTGGCAACATTCCCTCATGTAACCCTCTTGCCACCAAAGGGTCTCCAAGAGCAAAGTGTTAGTGGGGGATCCTGATCAGAAACCATACTGTTGTGGGTTCGGAAGAAGCTGGAGGTGAGGGAGGGGCTTGGGAGCCAGTACAGAGGCACAGGGCCTGTTTACTGAGATATCTGCCTCCATGGATTTCCCAAGATCAGCTGAAGCGCCAGCTGCTTCCATTGGGGGAAGGTGCAACTCAGCCCCTTCCCAATTAAATATGAGAGTGCAGGGTCATGGTGCCTCCAGTATCTGATGTAGGAATTGCTCAGGTAGGGGAAACAGGGCCTGCAACTCAGTTGTTGAAAGTGCTCTGAAGACACACTTCTCTGCTATTATTTTTTTCAGGTTTTGAAATGGGAGCTGCAAGCACTTTGATCAGTGGATTGATGGGCAGGGGTATAACAGGCCATCTCAGGTCTGGCAGAGTGGCCAGTCTGTTGCCCCTGCCTGTAGTGCTAGCACAAACTCCTTGGGTGCTGTTAAGTACTGAAGTGAGTTAATTCAAGGCTTTGAATAACAAAAAGCCCTACCAGTCACTCTTTCAAGTGCTGTCCCCAGATAATTATAAACTGTAAGCTGTGGCATGATCATGATGTACTATATTGCTCCCTACATCCATACTAAAAGGTTACCTCCTGTCACCGGAACTTTTGTAAATGCCTCTCTGTCCTTTATTAAAACGATTTTGTAACATTTTGCAGAAGCATTCAGGTGAAACACTGAGACCCATACCTGTCTTACCAGGAAGGGAGAGAATTGGGGCTATTTTATCTTTCTTGAACTGTAGAAGAAAACCATTACCATGTGGCTGTGTCCTTTTCTGCCCTGTGCTGAAAATGCAGATCTGACCCAGAGAGAGCTTTTTCCAGATCTGCTGCAAATTTTCTCTTGACAGTCTGTCTTTCTCACTGTAGGTGTTTTGTTTCTGCATTTATCAGAGGCAGCACATTCCTTTCCTGCTATTTACTCTTAAATGTGATACAATTTCCAGAAATATCATAGATCTGTGAAGTGAAAATAAAAGTAGAAAACTTGAAATAGTGGATGCTTACATATTCTGATAATCAACATTAGCTGGGAATGCTTGTGATTTTAACACATGGCCACTGACAAAACGTGTTAATTTTCCAAGTGTTACTTTACATTGCCAGCAGTAAGTTGCAGATTGCTATTCCTACTGCGTATATACCATGCCTGCTAGTGTCCAAGAACTAATGGGAAAAATATTTCTGTATTAACCTCAATTTTAAAATCTGACTTGATATTTTGAGGGAAGAGAGGGATTTCCAGGGGGATGGGTGAGTGGTTTCTGCAGTGATACTAATAAACACGGACCATAGCTTTATTCGGGGTGGTAACTTTTCTATAATCACTGGTGCAGAGACACTATGCAAGTATAGTAGAACAATTTTTTACTATAATGATCACTTATGTACAAGAAAAACAGCTATTTTTGCTGCTTTCTTTTTCCTTCTCTCACCTTTAAAATGTGTGGTTCAGTATTAATGTTCTGAAGTGGATATTTTCTCTTGTATTATTGCAAAATTGCTTCTATTTAAAAAAATGAAGTGAAAGAAATAGGAGGGTATTAAAAATGTTAGTACAATAGACTTTGTTGTTGAAGGCAAATTAGAGATGTTCATTTTCAACAGGTTGCAGGTGTGCTGCTTTTTGTAGCCTATACATTCAGGGTATGCCTTCATAGCATTTTGGAGCAAGCAGGAGCGAGCCTCCCAGTGTGTGTTGACAGACTTGGTCTAGCAGGGTTCACACTAGCACTTTGAAGCTGTGGCTGAGGCTGGAACTTGGCCTCTGAAGCCTAGGGAGGGGGATGGGCTCTCACTTGCTCCAAAATGCTGTGTGGCACCCCAGCTCCACGGTGCAATTTGGTGACTGCCATAAAAATACTATTTTCTAGGGCTGTCAAGTGATTAATTTTAATCACAGTTAATTGTGCGATTAAAAAAATAATAGAATACCATTATTTAACTATTTTTGGATTTTTCTACATTTTGAAATATTTTTATTTCAATTACAACACAGAATACAATGTACAGTGCTCACTTTATATTTATTTTTTATTACAAGTATTTGCACTGTAAAAAAAAACAAAAGAAATAATATTTTTCAGTTCACCTAATATAAATACTGTAGTGCAATCTCTTTATCATGAAAGTTGAAATTACAAATGTAGAATTATGTACAAAAGTAACTGCATTCAAAAATAAAACAATGTAAAATTTTAGAGCCTGCAAGTCCACTCAGTCCTACTTCTTGTTCAGCCAATCACTCAGACAAACAAGTTTGTTTACATTTGCAGAAGATAATGCTGCCTGCTTCTCGTTTGCAATGTCACCTGAAAGTGAGAACAGGTGTTCTCGTAGCACTGTCGTAGCTGGCGTCACAAGATATTTACCTGCCAGATATGTTAAAGATTCATATGTCCCTTCATGCTTCAACCACCGTTCCAGGGGGCATGCGTCCATGCTGATGACAGGTTCTGCTTGATAATAATCCAGAATAATGCGAACCGACGCATGTTCATTTTCATCATCTGAGTCAGATGCCACAAGCAGAAGGTTGATTTTCTTTTTTTGGTGGTTCGGGTCTGTAGCTTTCGGGTTCTGGAGTGTTGCTCTTTTAAGACTTCTGAAAGCATGCTCCACACCTCATCCCTCTCAGATTTTGGAAGGCACTTCAGATTCTTAAACCTTGGGTCAAGTGCTATAGCTATTTTTAGAAATATCACATTGGTACCTTCTTTGTGTTTTGTCAAATCTGCAGTGAAAGTGTTCTTAAAACAAACGTGCTGGACATCATCTGAGACTGCTATACCATGAAATATATGGCAGAATGCAGGTAAAACAGAGCAAGGGACATAAAATTCTCCCCTAAGAAGTTGTCACAAATTTAATTAACACGTTATTTTTTTAAAGAGCGTCATCAGCATGGAAGCATATCCTCTGGAATGGTGACCGAAGCATGAAGGAACATACAGATGTTTTGTAGCTGGCATTGCAAGGTATTTACATGCCAGATATGCTAAAGTGCCATGCGAATGCCTGTTCTCACTTTCTGGTGAAACTGTAAATAAGAAGAGGGCAGCATTATCTCCTGTAAATGTAAACAAACTTGTTTGTCTTTGCGATTGGCTGAACAAGAAGTAGGACTGAGTTGACTTGTAGGCTCTAACATTTTACAGTGTTTTGTTTTTGAGTGCAGTTATGTAACGAAGAAAAATGTACATTTATAAGTTGCACTTTCATGACAAAGTGATTGCACTACAGTACTTGTATGAGGTGAATTGAAAAATACTGTTTCTTTTGTTTATCATTTTTACAGTGCAAATATTTGTATTTAAAAATAATGTACACTTTGATTTCAATTACAACACAGAATACAGTATATATGAAATTGTAGAAAAACATCCAAAATATTTAATAAATGTCAATTGGTATTCCATTGTTTAACAGTACAATTAAAACTGCGATTAATCGCAATTAATTTTTTTGAGTTAATCACGTGAGTTAACTGTGATTAATCGACAGCCCTACTATTTTCCTTAGCAATCCTAAAGCAAATGGTCATTTTGTAAGTAATCGATCTAAAATAGTTAACATAAGAGGGGCTAAGCTCTAATGCCAAGCTGGTCTCTTTTTAAGAAGCTGGTAAGAACAGCATTGTAGAGAAGTATAAATGGGCAGAAGTATTTTAAATATTAGGAAGGCACCTTCTCTTTCCTTTTTGTAACTAAACACTTGGCCAGGCAATGACTGGTACAGTAACTCCTCACGTAGTCATCCCAGTTAACATTGTTTTGTTGTTACGTTGCTGATCAATTAGGGAACATGCTGGTTTAAAGTTGTGCAGTGCTCCCTTATAAGGTTTGGCAGCCGCCTGCTTTGTCCACGGCTTGCAGGAAGAGCAGCCCGTTGGAGCTAGCTGGTGGGAGCTTGGAACCAGGGTGGACCGGCAGCCCCTCATCAGCTCCCTGCTCCCCTAAGTTCCCTGTGCAACAGCTGCCCAGCAGGCTACCAATTGCCAGCGGTTCAGCTGTCCCTCCCCCCACTGCCATGTGCTGCTCCTGCCTTCTGCCTTGGAGCTGCTCCTGGGAGCCTCCTGCTTGCTGTGCAGGGAAGGGGGGCTAATGTCAGGGTGTCCCCCTCCCCCCTACTCCTGCCCCCCTTCTCCATATAAAGCAGGGTGGGGACAGGACAGGGCTCAGGACGGAGAGAGCTGGCTGCAGCTGCTGTCTCAACTTCCTGATTTTTTTAAAGGTAATGTACTTAGAATGGGGTCAGTATACTTAAAGGGGCAATGCGCATCTCTCTCTCTCCCCCACACAGGGTGTGTATCGCTGTCTCTCTCTGCCATGCTTTCTTCCCCTCCCTCCATTCATGCTGCCTTGTAGAGTGTGAGGCTGCATTAACAACAATGTGTTAACCCTTGAGGGCTCAGCCGAGTGCTAGTTCATCATTTAGCAGTAAGGCATTCCCTGGGAAATATCCCACCCTCTTCCACCCTCTAACTTCACCACCTCATCCAAACTTTACAATCATCATTGCTGTGTACAGTATTAAACTGTTTGTTTAAAACTTAGTGTGTGTGTGTGTGTGTGTGTGTGTGTGTGTGTGTGTGTGTGTGTGTGTGTGTGTAGTTTTTTGTCTGGTGAAAAAAAATTTCCCTGGAACCTAACCCCCCCATTTACATTAAGCGAATCCAATTTCCCCATAAGAATTAAAATAATTTAGCTTAAAGTCGCATTTTTCAGGAACATAACTACAACAAACTGGCATGGCCCTAGTCTGTTATAAACCCAGGAAATAACTTATCTCACCTCAGGCATCTAGCTAGCAGATGTGCTGGTGCATTCTTTCCTTTTCTAAAGTAACGCCCAGCTCCCTATTGAAGCGATGCACACCACTTCTACTTGAGTTCTCGGTAACTTTGTGCTATGTTCCATAAACTCCCTTGTATAAAGAGATTTTGCCTGATGGGTTTAACTCCACATTCTTCCTCCTACAGCCTCTTTGAAATTGTCAATTGCTGGATGTTGTAATTTTCCCCCTCTACAGGCTGAACAATCAAAGGAGGAACAGAAACAGGGTTTAAGTGCTGAAAAATTGATGAGAAAAGCTTCCAAGGATGTGTGTCGGTTACGGGAACAGAGCCAGAAAGTGCCACTGCAAGTGCAGTCGTTCAGGTACAGCATGTTCTGGTTGGTCTTCTGGCTCTTCTAAATCTGTAAAGTTGGTCAGTCTAAGCTCTCCTTTTAAGAACATCCTTTTATTTAGAATTGGTCAGTTTGCTGTAGTGTTGGAACATGAATTATCTGAGCGTGAGCCAATATGCCAGTGCAGTATTAGTCAAAACCTACATCTTCTCTTAATCCAGGGCTCTGATGCGTAACAGTTTAGTGATTTCAGAGACTAAACAACAGAGTTGGGGGAGAAAGAGCAGAATTATGTCTACGTTAGGAAATTAGGTCGATTTTATACAAGTGGATTTTTAGAAATCGATTTTATACAGTCAATTGTGTATGTCCTCACTAAGAGCATTAAATCGGCAGAGTGCGTCCTCACTACCGTGGCTAGCATAGACTCACGGAGCGGTGCACTATGGGAAGCTATCCCACGGTTCCCGCAGTCTCCGCTGCTCATTGGAATTCTGGGTTAAGCTCCCAATGCCTGAAGGGGCAAAAGCATTGTCGTGGGTGGTTTTGAGTACATGTCGTCAGTCTCCCCTCCCTCCTCCGTGAAAACAACTGCAGACAATCATTTTGCGCCTTTTCTCCTGGGTTACCTGTGCAGACACCATAGCACGGCAGGCATGGAGCCCGCTCAGCTCACCGCTGCTGTTGTGAGCATTGTAAACACCTCGCGCATTATACTGCAGTATGTGCAGAACCTGGCTAAGAGACAGCAGCACGAGGACCATTGTGAGGAGGACATGGACACAGACGTTCCTGAAAGCATGGGATGTGGCAATTGGGACATCATGGTGGCAGTGGGGCTGGTTGATACAGTGGAACGCCGATTCTGGGCCCAGCAACCAAGCATAGACTGGTGGGACCGCATAGTCTTGCAGGTAGGGGATGATTCCCAGTGGCTGCGAAACTTTCACATGAGTAAGGCCACTTTCCTGGAATTCTGTGAGTTGCTTTCCCCCGCCCTGAAGCGCAGGAATACTAAGATGAGAGCTTCCCTGACAGTTGAGAAGCAAGTGGCGATAGCCCTGTGGAAGCTTGCAACGCCTGACTGCTACCGGTCAGTCGGGAATCAATTGGAATGGGCAAATCTACTGTGGGGACTGCTGTGATTCAAGTAGCCAGTGCAATCACTGACATTCTGCTATCAAGGGTAGTCACTCTGGGAAATGTTGTGTGTGTTTCTCCTTGAGGCGAACCCGCCTCCTTTCTTGATTTTAATTCCCTGTAAGCCAACCACCTTCGATCACAGCTGGCAAAGGAAATAAAGTCACTATTGTTCTGAAACCATGCATTCTTTGTGTATTAATTTTTTTAAAAAGGGCGATAACTGATAAGGTAGCCTGGGGGAGGTGGGGGAGGAGGGGAGAAGGAGACTACAAGGGCACATTGCTTATTGTAGCCACACTAAAAATCAAAACTGTTTGAATGACAGCCTTCTGTTGCTTAGGCCATCCCCTGGAGTTGAGTGGCTGGGTGCCCGGATCCGCCTTCCCCAACCCACCTGCGTTCTTGGGCGTGTGGGTGAGGAGAATATGGAACTTGGGGAGGAGGGCAGGAGCTTTTACAGTGGATGCCATGGCAGTTTGTGCTCTTGTTGGCTTTCCTGCAGCTCCACCAGACATCTGAGCATGTCCGTTTGCTCCCCCGTTTGGCTGAGCATTGCATCCTGCCTCTTCTCATTGCACTCACTTAATGCTTTCCGGGACTCTGCCACTGAATGCCTCCACGCATTCAGCTGTGCCCTATCAGTGCGGGAGGACCGCATGAGCTCGGAAAACATGTCATTGCAAGTGCATTTTTTTCGCCTTCTGATCTATGGTAATCTCAGGGACGGAGATGATAGGGGGAACATAGAAACACTTGCACCTGTGGGGGGATAAAAAGGGAGAGTAAAATTTATGATGATACATTTCTGAAAACAAAAGGGAGACTCTTTCCCAGTGAATCAAGCAATTCACAGCAGACAGCACATGTGCTTTAGGTACAAGGTCGCATTTTGCCTTTTATATTGAGCACCTGCTGGTATGGTGACCCATCAAACACACATGGCTGGGCAACAGAATTCGGTATCCAGGCAGCCATGGTAAGCCTTTGGTATGCAGAGTTGGCTTCTTACACCTTCATAACATGTGGGAATGTTTTCAAACTGCAGCACCCTCCTTTCCCATAGCAAGCAATGCCAGCTGGGTTTGCCATTTAAAAGGAGGGGCTGCGGTTTTCGTGTGGATGTACAGCACACACCTCCCTCTACCCCTCCACATGGCTATTTGGGATGATCCCTTCACCCCTCCCCCCACAGTGTGGCTGTGGGATGATCCCTTTTAGCCGAGCACAAACAGCCCAGCATGAACGGGGTCCTTTTACTGTTCCCTTACAAAAATTCCCCTATTTCAACCAGGTGACCATGAATGATATCACTCTCCTGAGGCTAACACAGAAAGATAAAGACCGAATGTTGCTTGAATGTGACCAAAACCCAGGACAATTCACTGCCATGCTTTGTGCTGCAGTGATTCCAGACTACTTGCTACTGGCTTGGCGTAGTAAAGTGTCCTACCGTGGAGATTGAAATAAGGCAGCCCTCCGCAGAAACCTTCTGCAAAGGCTTTCAGAGTACCTCCAGGAGAGCTTCATGGAGATGTCCCTGGAGGATTCCCGCTCCATCCCCAGACACGTTAACAGACTTTTCCAGCAGCTGTACTGACCGCGAATGCATCCCAAGTCTTCAGGGCAAATCAAACATTAAACACTGTTGCTTTTAAACCCTGTACTCTAGTTACAAATGTGCACTCGCCAGAGGTGCCTTCTCCGCCTTCAGGGTCGGGGATCCTGCCTTGGGAGGGTATTGGCTCCAGGGTGATGAAAAGTTCTTGGCTGCCGGGGAGAACGGATTCACCGCTTGCCTGCTGCGCATTCTCCTCCTCCTCCATAAAATCCTCCTCCATGTTGCGTGAGACTCTCCCCCCTCCCCTTGCAGGTGTCCACGGACAGTGGTGGGGTAGTGGTAGGGTCCCCTCCTAGAATGCCATGCAGCTGATCACAGAAGCGGCATGTATGGGGCTCTGACCCAGAGCAACCGTTTGCCTCCTTTGTCTTTTGGTAGGCTTGCCTGAGCTCCTTGACTTTCACGTGGCACTGCTGTGGGTCCCTGTTGTAGCCTCTGTCCATTATGCCCTGTGCGATTTGGCATATATATTAGCATTTCTTCTTTTTGATCGGAGCTCTGCCTGCACAGATTCTTCTCCCCATACGCCAATCAGATCCAGTGTCTCCCCTTCGCTGCATGCTGGAGTTTGTTTGCGATTCTGAGGAGACTGCGTGGTCACCTGTGCTGCTGAGCTCGCCACGCTGACCAAATGGGAAATGAAATTCAAAAGTTCCCAGGGCTTTTCCTGTGTACCTGGCTAGTGCATCGGAGTTGAAAGTGCTGTCCAAAGCGGTCACATTGGAGCACTCTAGGATAGCTCCCGGAGGCCAATAACGTAGATTTGCATCCGTACTACCCCAAATTTGACCCAGCAAGGTCAATTTTAGCGCTTCTCCCCTCGCCAGGGAGAAGTACAGAAGTCGATTTTAAGAGCCCTGGATGGAACGGGGTTTCTTGTTTAGAGGCATTCATTATAAAATCGACCTAACCCTGGAGTGTAGACCAGGGCTAACAGAGATTCTTTGGCATAATTTTAGTAAATCTCCCTGATGCCAATCTAGGACACATAATAGTGAGTTAAGTTAGTGTTAAGGCAATATCTATTTGATCAGGAAATCCTCAAATGGCACCATAATTGGATGGCTGGCTGGGAGGCTTTGGCCCGCTCCAGTCCCTTTTGACAGCCACAAGGGAGAAACAAGGCAGGTAGAGATTGTTTATGGGTTTTGTTCAGCGTAAAGCAGAAATGATATCTTGTAAATTTCATTTCTGTTGGTTTTGCTTGTCATTAACTCTTAAGAGGCTGTGGTTCTAGCCTTAGGCTCATGCTGTTAAATGCAAGATTGGTGGTGAATAGTGTCACCTGTGGTGACTGAAGGATGAAGTACCTGATCTTGCTTGCATCACCAAAAGCTGGTAGGATAATACTGATGGATCCATTCTGATGCAGCAGCCAGCTATTCAGTACAGAATCAACCTAAGGAGAATGATCAGGGAGGTAGTATGGCCATGCTGTTTGCCTCCAAAACAGAATACAGCAGTCACTCACTGCAAAATTGGATAAAATATATTGTCTTTATCTTCTCTGTGTGTGTGTGTGTGTGTGTGTGTCTTGGAATGGAGTTAATTTGTGACTAATTTTTGGGTGCTGTGACAGGGTCAGGCCAGATGGCTACAAGAGAGTGCTAGAAGGCAGATATATTAGCCCCAGGTTAAGGAGGTCCCTTTTCCCTGGGTAAGGTAACAGGGAAGTTTCCAGAACAATCAGGAACTTTCTGGAAACAATTAAGGCAGACAGGCTGATTAGAATACCTGCAGCCAATCAAGAAGCTGCCAGAATCAATTAAGACAGGCAGGCTAATCAGGGCACCTGGGTTTTTTAAAAAAGGAGCTCACTTCAGTTTGTGGTGTGCGTGCGAGGAGCTGGGAGCAAGAGGCGCAAGAAGCTGAGAGTGAGAAGGCATACTACTGGAAGACTGAGCAGTACAGGCATTATCAGACATCAGGAGGAAGGTCCTGTGGTGAGAATAAAGAAGGTGTTGGGAGGAGGCCATGGGGAAGTAGCCCAGGGAGTTGTAGCTGTCATGCAGCTGTTACAGGAGCCACTGTAGACAGCTGCAATCCACAGTGCCCTGGGCTGGAACCCGGAGTAGAGGGCGGGCCTGGGTTCCCCCCATCCCTGCATTCTCCCAACTTGATACCGGAGGAGTTGACCTGGACTGTGGGTTCCAACAGAGGGGAAGGTCTCTGGCCTGTTCCCCAATCCACTAGGTGGATCAGCAGAGACTGAAGGGATTGTTGTTCTTCCTTTTCCCCATGCTGGCCAATGATGAGGCTAACTGAGTGAACGGCAGATTTGAGCCTTGAAAGTGGCCAAACTGAGGGCTGCCGTGAACCTCTGAGACGAGCAAATCCGCCAATAAGCGCAGGACCCACCAAGGCAGAGGAGGAACTTTGTCAGAGTGCTAATCAACCCATTGCTCTCCCAGATCTTGGCATGAGCTATGGAAGCTCCTAACCATAGTGTTGTTGGAGGAATTGAGGCAGATAGTTACAGAATGACTTCAGCATCCATCGGGACGATAAAACCTTGGTATCGTCTCCGAAGTTCCTGATGGCCATGTAACTATGTGAACTGGTAGCTACTGGCTCAGTTCAGATAGTTGCACTCTTGACCTAGTGTTTTGAACTGGAGCTCAAGCTGAGGCAGTTGGAAACCAGGCTCCATGTACTGGGGAAATAGCCCCCTATAGTTTGAGTTTAGGGCACACCTATCCTGTCAGGCGATGGACCTGTTTTAATGGTCCCCACTCTAAAACTAATGAAAGTAGAGCACCTCTAGGAGGCTCTGTGGGAAGATATTTCTGTGAAAGATCACTATTGAAGGGTTGGTAGAATATTGTAAACTTTTATCATCCATAATCTATATGTAAGCAGAGTCAGGATGAGCTCCACCCTGACATCTGGTGGTGAGGTGTGGCAAGTTGTGGAAAAGAACTTCAGGGGCCGATCTCATTTGCATAGGCACACCCACCCTGCCTAGCATGAGCCAATTGCTGCCAAAATGGTCACTTTGGCTGCCGTGGGATCCCCAGTGTCTCTGTTATTGGGGCAGGAATAATAAATTGTTACTACCCTGATTATGGGTATCAAGGACAGTGGACCTGTACTTGGCCTTTTGTTATGACGGAGGGACTCGCCATCAACTAAGTAGCACTTGCTAGGCAAGGGATATGGGTTCCAAAACTCTGTGACTTGAGAGAGGCTGGGGACAGGTATTAAAACTTGGTGGCATGGGCCCCCTCGTGAGGGCCTTACATGCTAATTGCACTTCCTCCTCTCTCCACTGTGGAATATCAGAGCTCATTTTGATTCCATTAGGAGTCTAGTTACAGGCTGCTGAGCTGAATTCACTTTGGGCCAATGGTGCACCAGCACTGAGGCTCCCCTACTACAAGCTGAAGTCACAAAAGAGCTAAACTTACTAAGAGCTGAAATCACTGAGTGTTGTGTTAAGTAGTGGGGGAGCCTGAAGCTATATGGCAGAGCAGTTTGCGGGACAGCGAGCAAAGCGGCTTGTGGAGCAGAGCAGTTTGCGGGACGCAGAGCATTACAGTTTGCGGGATGGCGACCAGAGCGGCTGGTGGAGCAGAGCAGTTTGTCAAATGCCTAGAGCAATTCATGGGGTGGCTGGCAGAGCGGAGCCCAATGGGGAGGTGGGGCCATCAGCTTTGGACCACGTAAGGTGCCCCTTCACACACACCCCCCGCACCACCCCGCCGATCTTCACCCATGTTGGGAGGTAAAACTCTGCAGATAAACTTTCGAACTCCGACCAGGGACAGAGACTTTTGGGTCATTGGACTTTTGGGACTTTGGGTGATTTTGGGTTGCTGGACTCAAGAACCAAAGGGAAAGGACCCGCCCCAATTTGCTTGGGGTGGGTTTTTTGCTCATGGGTTGTGTTATGAATCCCGTTGGTGTTGTTTCCCCAACATAATGCCACATTGTTTCTCTCTGTTATTAAAAGGCTTTTTGCTGCACTCAGACTATGTGCTTGTGAGAGGGGAAGTATTGCCTCTTGGAGGCGCCCAGCGGGCGTGGTATAAATTTGTCCCAGGTCACTGGGTGGGGGCTTGAGCCGGTTTTGCATTATGTTATTGGAATGGACCCCCTAGATACTGAACCTGGCCCTTGTTGCTGCCAACTCTGATAGGCAGAAAGGTTACATATACGTTGTGTTCTATGCACCATCTTATCTGGCTTTGCCCTCATGGATTTCCTTCATCTATAGATAACCTATCACGGGTGAAGTGAGAATGAAGACAGCAAAGTCTCCAGTGACGGAAATCTGGGGCTGATGTCCAGAGATTGAGTCATAAAGAGTCTTTAAATTCTTATGCCATGGTTATGTGGGAGGCAAAGTAAAGATTCTTTGCCTCTGCCATATCATCCAAAACGTCTCAATCAGTAGATTAGGTTTGGGTGACAGATAGCTTGTTGATCAGAGCTGCCTTCCTGGGGTAGTTGATAAAGTTCTTCTAGTTATGAGGGATATGTTGTGAATAAAACTGAGCAGATTTGGGCTTGGCTGCCTGCTACTGTGAATGAGTGGCAGGAACTGGAGTCAAGTTCAGTCCAATTCAATGAGAGAGATTAGAGGTGTTTTGCTGTGTCTTTGAATTCACTTCCTTCTTGGCTGGTAAGGGTCAGCAGGAGAGTAGTCGGTCTGTTGCTAGTGGAGCTTGTCAACCCCCTCCTTCCGACAGGTCATGTAGGTGGTATCTGTTCAGGGAGCTGTTGCGCAAACTTTGCTCAGGAAACCAATATGTAATGTTGGCAATATGGTTAAATGCCACCGGCTGTCTAGTCTCCCATTTTTGGTTAAGGTGATAGAGACAATTAAGAGTATCTAGATGCCCCAGATCTGCTTGAAACTTTTCAATCTGGTACAAACTTGGGTACAGGGCTGGCATTGGTAGTAACGGTGGATGATCTCTTACTGAAGTGTGAAGATCCTGGTGCCTGTGCTGATAAATCTGCTGTTTTCAATGCTGTTCATTATGAAATGTTACAGATTTGCTGTAGACTATAGCAAGAGTAGGCACAACTGCTCTTTGGTGCCGCTGTTCCTTCCTTTGCCAAGTACTCCCCAAGCGTAGTGTGGCTCTTTATCCCCTAGGGGCAATGGCTTGTGGAGTTCAAGGTTCTCTTTTGTCCCTATCTCATTCATCGTGTCCATTGGGCTACTGAGAGGGCTAATGGGGAGGTACTTTCTGCATGCTGATGACATCAAGCTCTGTATCTTTCCCTTATAAGCCATGCAGTGCTGTTGAAAGCCGGTTCAGTATCTGGGTGAGACTGGTACGTGCATGAGAGCTATCTAGTTAACTGCAGCGTAATCCAGATAAGGCTGAGGTGATGATGATAGGCCTGGGAAGCAACTGGAACATCTAGTGACAATTCTACCTACCTCTTTTTGAGGGAATTCATGCAGCTTGTTACTCCTGCCCTGTTTTTCCCTTCCACTAATTTTCTTTCTCAAAGTCTGGATCAGATGTCAAACGCTCTTTTAGGAGTGACTGTTCCCCTTTTAATGCCATATTAGGATATATGGTTACCATGATCGCAATGTTACAGTTACGAGTTTTTGTTGCTGCCGCTGCTGTACTGAGAAGCTTCATTTTTTGTTCCCACTGGAGCTTCTCTCTCTTTTGATAAGTGTGCATAATATAGGCCCTTCATTTCAGACTTCTCTGGCAACAGCGTTCTCTGCAAGCATATTCATTGGATACCTTGAAAGCACTGACCCTAAGGATTTTAGTCAATAGAAGAAATTATTTGTACTTGAAATTTTTGCATAAAACCGATAGTTTAAAGAGCTGTTCTCTTATGTTATTCATCACATACTGAAGCTGTTGGAGTTCTTGTGATATTTTAGCTGCTGATCATTTTACAGATTTCCTTAAACTTATTTTCTAATTCTAGGGAGAAGATAGCTTACTTCACAAGAGCGAAGATCAACATACCATCCCTACCAGCAGATGATGTATAATTACATTTTTCACTGAAGTATTTTTTCCCTCGCTCATCTTTTTAGATGAACGTTTTATAGTTAGAACCTCCTGCTTTTAAAGATCTTCTATTTTACATCCGACTATAAAGATGTTCATTTGTAAAATACAGCGAACTGAGTTCTTGTCTGTTAAAAGGCGCCAAACAAACAAACCAACCACAACTAGCAGAAAACCAAAGTGGAACACTTCTGGTACACGGATGCTAATTTTGTACAGTTTGTATGTATCGCATGTGTGCTCTTATTTTGTAAAGATGGAACAAAGGAAAGTGTGTATCCTGTTGAACCGCACTGTGTTGAGAAATATTACGTTCAACAGAAGATTGTTTGTCTTTTCACTATTTTCACATGAGCAGACTGTGAAGATGGCTGTTATGCCATGCAATATTTTTGTACAAGTGTGACTTTTATAGTTGGAAATTAACCATGAATGCAAGCTCCTTTCCAAAACAGCAAGGCTGCCTCGTAACAGGTGCTCTTTAGATTTCCATCACCTACGTTGGGATTTTGTTTCTGAAAACCATTTCCTGACTGTCCTTTTTATTTCTGTGAAGAAAGAAGGTGGAGTACTGAGTGCAGGAGTATAATTTTGTGAATGTACAGTATTTTGGGCTGCACTGTACAGTACTTTGCCTCTGCAAGGTGGGGAGGGGAAAGGGCAGACCAGTAACCCTAAAACCTCTTACAGTGACACTACCAAAAGGGCAGCTGCTTTCTGAAACTGAAGCTGAATCAAATTCACATCAAAGTGTTTATAGATGAGTAGTCATACCACTGCGCTGTCAAATCGTACGTTTAAATGTAACCTTTTGACCTAAATGTTGTCTACTTTTGTCAACAAGCAGTATGTAGAAAAGATCAGGTTCATGAAAAATTAAACCCGTGCTGTTGTCAGAAGAGGAAAAACTACCCATCAAATTCAAAATGAATCCACTGACGCAAGTACCGGAAGTATTGTTGGTGTAGAAATCCATGCTGGAAAAATCTGTGACCTAGAAACCATAAACTGTTTCAGTTGGGTATGTACTCCAGTTCTCATTACCTTTTTTTAAGTAAATGAAACACAAGCTGTTTTTCAGAATAATGATGGTTCAAGTTGAACAAACTTAAGGAGTAAATGTGAACAAGATGTCTATCAAAATAGAATTTTCGCTTATCTGACCAGACCTTTTTGTTTCACAATGTGGATGTGCTTGTCATCGTCCCTGGGGAAGCATGCGACTGCATCAGATCTGGAACAAAGCATCTACAACACGCTGTTGGGTAAAACAAAACTTTGTGGTTGATCTTATAGCGAAAACAATGTAACTCAACTTGTATCTACAGTACCTAATCTCTGAAGGTTTTTGAAAAAAATGTTAAATTCAAAGATTTTTTCTTTTTTCTATGGATAGAATCTTTGTCCTTAACCTACAGATTATATTGACAAGCCACCTATACATAGCACTTCACTTTTCCAGAAAATAATTAGCCTTGTTGAAAGATGAAGAGAACATAGCTACAATATGTTTGCGAATGTCAAGGTAAGAAAATTCTGTGCCTAGAATCTTTTGTTAAACACACCAAGGATTTTCTTCTGATACACAAATACATTTAAAGGATTTGAAATAATAAATGTATAACTGGATGCCACACAGTTCTGAACAAGTGCCAGTCAGGCCAACTGACTGAGCATCATTCTTCATGGATATCCATTTATTGCTGTTCTTTTAACACACACACACACACACACAGAGACACACACACAAGACTACTAGAAACAAGAAGATATGATTCATGCTTGTGAGGTCAAACTTTAAAAACAGAAGTTTGACATTTACTGTAGAGGTGAAACGAAGGTTGACTGTTTCAGCTTCTCAGTTTGATTATATAAAGTGTTGGTAGGATGTGTAGAATTGTACCGTATGATTTATTTTTTTATTTATTTACAGTCTTATTTATGTTCTGTTAAATATAGTTCAGTTCTGGCCATTTAAAATGTTTGATGTTAAACTATTGTGGGAAATATTTACAGCTTTCTAAATTCTTGCCAGACTAGCTGCTGTTTGTGTACATGTTGAATAACCTTCAGAGGAGTATAAAAAAAATAAATTCTGATTGGGTGTGGCCAAGACGGTCAAGTTCTGATGGCTTTAGTTTGCAAAATTTGCTCATTTTTAAAATGAGACAGACTTAAACATATCAGCTCTTTCTCCTCACTTTCCAACTCATTAGTAGCGTTACAAACTTATTTATAGGCAGCTTTTAACAATTGTGGGGGTTTTGTTTTTTACTAATTCAGATTATTCACACTGCTGAAACATTCAATAGACTGAACTAAAAGTGGATATGAACAAACCATGAAGTTCAGATTTATAAATCTCACTCTTGAAGAAGTAGAGTTTACCCTGTACAGGGAATAACCAATGTAGTAATTAGTTCTCGTGTTTCAGTTATCAGTATGTAATTGCAATTGTGTAATCAAAATTAAGTATTACAGGTACAAAACAATATTATGAATGAAGTTCAGCAGAAATTGTTCTAGGATACAAATCAAATAATTTTAAAATCTTTTTTACTGTTGCTATGTTTATGCTGTATTAAGTATCGAATGCTCAGGACTGAACTAAATATTTAATCAGGTTATATTCCGAATGTGTTTCTGTTCTAATTTTGTCTGTAAAAGTATGCAAATACATCACATAGATTAACTTTCGTCTCTGCACTTTCAATGTGTTTCAGTGATTTGAAAAAAAATAAAAAACGTTAACAAAGCTGTTTTGTAGACTAGTGTTTAATTTTAGTGAAAACTTTGATTGCTGGGCTGTTTCTGAGCTCTTTGCAAAAGTAGATGTTCGCTTACTATTTTTGTTGACTTCAGAAAGTCACTGCAGTGTTAACGTCAATCACTGCTAGTCCTTAGGATTGTGGCATATCATGCTAATGGAAGTGCTCTCATCGGTTTTCGCTTAAACTCCAGTGTTAATGTCCAAGTAGATTCACTGCTCATTAAAGTGGTGTATAATAGCTATGACCACAACCATCCAAAGTGCAAACTTCCACATGCAGGCAACACAGCTCAGTATTGTCCTGGAATATATTCTAGGCCTGAGGCTCTTATGAGCTACAGTTTGTGCCAATGCGTGTGGTGTTTTAGTGATAGAGAAAATTGAGGTCTGTATAAACTGATAGTACAAAAAAAAAAATTTACATGTGACATAAGATAGGCTTGGAACTCTGGACTCCACTTTACCACATTAACCTCCCTCCTCTGCTCTCTGTCACCCTAGCACATGAGAGAACAGAGAGACTGAGGTAGAGCCTCAGACGGTGTAAATGGCCATAGCTCTGCTGAAGTCAGTGGAGCTATGAATCCTTGCACCACCTGAGGATCTACCCCACTAGGTCTTGCATAAACATTGTTAATGGACACTGAGAACTTTCTTGCCCATTACCTTCTTGTCACAGCAAATCCACCAATGCAAAATATTTAGGCTTCTTGAGTGTTGGAAATACGTAAGTCAAAGAAAACATTCTTGCTCAATTAAGTCACTGGGAGTTTTTTTTTCCATTTAATTGAATAGAATCAAGCCTATATTCCATAATAGAAAATCCAGAACTCATACTTTAGATCCATAGTAAGTTATTTTTCTATGACAGATACATTGATCAACACGTGAAAATGTGTGGTAACTTTTTAAACTAAACATCCATATATTATGATTTTGTATTTTATTTACCAGATCTGCACAGTCATAAACTGTATTATCATATCAGCAGATACAACCAAAGTAATTAGTCTAATCACTGTTAAGTTTCAATTGTTTTTTCTCTCCACAATGAACATGAAAATGGTTTACCGGACTTGCAGGAAGGGTGCAGTGTTCTAACTTGGTGATTAAAGGGAATAACAAAGTTTTTTAAAAATCTAACACCTTGTAGGTGAGGTGGTTCGTCTGTGTCAGATAAACCTACAAATCCTGAACTGAAAAGTTTGATTCTTCTAGTCGAGTTTTAAAGGAAATGGATATCTGCCCTTCTTAAAGTCTCTTAAATGTTCAGATCTATATTTCCGATCTACAAAAGTTGATAGGTATCTTGAATTTCTGCCACTGCATAACAAACTGACTATTCGTGATCTTTAGCTGAACAAGCTGTGCATATAAGTAATGATTCCTTGTATCACAAAGAATCTACCAAACCAGCCAGAAAATAGTGCACCCCCGAATTCCCATCTGGGACAATCTCCAGAATAGCCTCATTCCAAAATGTTTGTGCCATAACATGGGTAACGCAAGAAACTGGGGGTAAGGTTCAGATTCCAGATATCCATAAAAGTATTCCTTTATGCAGTAAACAGTCGTTTCTTTTAGTTCATGTTGTGAAGCTCCCCTTTTCAGGCAGTCCAAAAACTAGAGATCAGGAGACTCAAAAGCCCAAGCCCATTCGATGTAGACACTAAAATCCTGAACTCTGCAGGCAAAACTAATAAAGAATCAAAGTCCTTACACTGTGTTCCTCTTGATTCGTCTTGAACAGTACGGGTTTGCCAGAGTCCCATGGCCCAGGTCTCCAGTTCATTTAAATCCAAATTGAGATTTTTCCAGTCTGACAAATTATTATAAGCACCAGTAAAAACCTATCCTAACAAAAATAATAAAATTCCAGCTAATTGCATCCTACTTATGGGGGCTAAATCCATTTTAATAATAGAGTCCGAACGCTTCAGGAATATCTCTACCAACTACTACAGATACATTTTCTGTTTAGTGCTTGTTGTGCTAAACATAAACTTTGTAAGCTGTGAAATAATTCCCTCCTTTTATATGCTATTTCGTAAAAGGACTTTTGACAGATTTCGTTTTATCTGGTTTCTTGTGGATTTGCTTTGAGTATAGAGAAATAACGTGATAAATCAGTAATTCAAAGATGTGGCTGGAGCTGGGCTCATATTCCATTGGTTTTGCTTTTCAGAAAATAGCTGGTCTTTGAACAGAAAAGCATACACTCAATAATAGTGCCCTTTCTATCACTATTGGGGTAACAATACTCCAACCCTTTTCACTAAGTAGTCTTAATAGTTCTGGATGTTTTTACTTAACTCATCATTTGGGATGATAATTCATAACCTGAATAATTCACGTTCCGTATATTTGGATAAGCCCATGCAAACTTTATATAGTTTAACAAATAAGGTTGTCTGCCTGTGAGAAATACTGCATTTATTTTACGAAGTTTTAGGAAGTATATTTGTTTAAAATCAGACTAATTACATGTACAAGAACTGCTATATATGATAAAAGTTTAACCGAAATCTTTCACTGAATGCCGTTCAAGTATTCATGATTAAAAACTCAGTTCCTATACTCTATAAAATAGCAAATGCTTATGAGCAGATTAACTCTTTCAACTAGGTATTTTTCAGCCACCCCTGGCTCTTTAGTTTTTTTCTTTGTATCTGAAATATGCAGATGCCGGAACATCCAGGTTAACTTTTGTGTCTTGTTTAGGGACACTGGCCTGTGATGCTGGTGAATTACATGCAGCATTTTTAAGAAACTAAGAGTGCTTTAAAAAAACGAGATCTCTGCCAGTCTTTTTAGGGTTTGGGGAATTTTCCTGGATAAAGAAACACAGTTCCTACACAGAGATCTCCTTCTCTCTGTAGCAAAAGTCTATAGCCAGAATAGAAGTATTTTGAGGGTATTTGTAGAGGTGGGAAATACTCTAGATCATGAAAATATTACTGGATCAGATAGGTGGATGGTTGTGCCATAGGGAGTCAAAGCCTTTGAATTCCACTTAATTGGCTTCATATGAAAAGGAAACTTAACATTTTTGGCTCTTAACCAACATACGAGAGAGCAACCTTATACATTTTGGGGGTCTACAGTTCAGCTTTAATAGCAAAACAAAGTAGTGGTTCTTCCATACAGTCATGATAGCTTTAATGTCCTGCTGCGAAACAAAACAGTTTTGCCCCCCGGAGCGACGACACTACTTTGAAAGAACAATTACAGGAAGAAAGAATTAGACACACAACTTTAGTGAATCAGCTAAGTAACAAAGAGTCCTTTGAATCATTATTGGAACAAGCTTCTGCCTTGTGCTAGAGTTTTGAAAAGAAAGAGAAGACTGTCTGTACTACTTAAACTCCTAGATTTTCAGGACTATTTTCAGTTTCCAAGTGTTGACAGTGATCTTGCATTTCTGTTACTGTGTAATGGACTGAGGATGGATGGACTTCCGTTGAACAGACAGTGCAATTAAGTAGTGACCCTCCTAGTATAAGACATATTCCAGCAAACCAGCCAACAAACAGTGCTTCCCCCAAGTCCCACTTGGGAATAATCTCTGGGATATTCTCATCGAAATTTTCCTCGACTATAGTGTGAGCAACCCAAGAAACTGGGGCCATGACTGTAATTGCTGATATCCAGAAGAGTATTCCTCCAAGCAGTAATAGCCGTTTCTTTAGTTCCTGTTGTCTTTCACCGATCTTCAAACAGTCCAACCCAAAACCTGAAAGGAAGAAGCCCAAAAGTCCTAATCCATTTGAAACAAACATCAAAATCCTAGAAATCCGAAACTCTGGAGGCAAAGCCAAGAAAGAATCAAAATCCTTACATTGAACTCCCCCTTCCTCTTGGGAAATACAAACTTGCCAGAGTCCCATGGTCCAGGTCTCGAATTCATTTAACTCTAAAGCGAGATTTTTCCAGTCAGGTAAAAAGGTAGTGAGACAGGATAGAAACCATCCAAACAGAGAGAAAAAAATGCCATTTAATTGCATCACAGTTCTGTAGACTATAGCCATTACAAGAGCACAGTCCAAAAAGCTTTAGGAGGAACGTCTCTCTAAGGGCTGATACCTTTTGTGGTGGTTGGAGCTATGATGATCTTAGTTCTTTGTGCCCTGAATATAAGCTTAGATATTAACCCTTTGAAAACTCTGAAACACTTTTTTGTTCTTCATGAATATAATGTTTCATGTAAAGGACGAAGGACTCTGCTAAACCATGGGTTAGGCTTTCTGATCAAGATTTGATCTGTTACCTTCCAGTGCCTGATGATTACAAGTCTGCGGATGAACAAAGAAGGCTCTATGACCCCTCACCCTAAAATACAACAGAAATCTTTGTGCTTCCATACGGATTAATTAGATTTTAAGTGGTGATAAAAAGCCAGCTCTGTCCTCAACAGGACTTCATTGTAATAGCAAAACTTGACATTTCAGGGATGTAAATCGAGGCCTTGTAAAGAAAGGTAGACTGTTTCCCTATAATCTTTATTCTTAGACTTCCTCAACATACACAGTGGCTTATTCTCCACTCTCTTGTTCTATGTCACAAGCACTGGGAAGACTCTCTGTAAAAGGTCCTTGTATGTTTCATTTTTTCTATGTTTGTTTCTCTTAAAATGGGCTTCTTTTAACGTCTGACCCATTTAAGGGGCAAAGGAGAAGTGAGTAAATAATCAAAGTGCCATAAAGAAAGCAATCCATTACAATTCTAGACTCCCACCCATCATAATGAATTCAGAGCAGAAACTCAGTTGTTGTAAACTGAAGAAAATGCAGCTGTGACCATTTTAAATCAGTGGAAGTTGTCCCCTGTACTCTCTGGGCCTAGTCCTGCAAGGTGCTGAGTATTTGCTCAACTCCAATTTAAGTTAGTGGGTGCTGAGGTTGTTTCCTATTCCTGGTGGTAGGAAATGCTCATCACCTTCCCATATGAGGCCCTAAATAAGCAGGGTCAGTGGGAAATCATGGAACCCATATATAGCATCTGCTTTTGCCCTGGTATGTGCTTCTCTGAAATCTATTTTTTCTCATCCTGACTGAGGGCTGTTCTGCATAGCTTTCCTCCTGGCACAGTACAGCTACTCATGGACACACCACTGCAATGTACTATATCAACACACAGGGAGGAACTTGCTCGTTGCTGCTGTGTCAGGAAGTGATCCCCCTTGAGGAAAAGTGCATCAGTCAATGTCACACCGATGGGCCTGTCAGGGTTCCCTCCCCACTCTGTACTCTGGGGTACAGATGTGGGGACCCGCATGAAAGACCCCTTACGCTTACTTCTACCAGTTTAGGTTAAAAACTTCCCCAAGGCACAAATTCTTCCTTGTCCTTGGACAGTATTGCTGCCACTACCCAAGTGAGTTAGGCAAAGATTCAGGAAAAGGACCACTTGGCGTTCCTGTTTCCCCAAAATATGCCCCCAATCCCCAAACCAAATAGGTAAACAAGGTGAGCACAGACCAGACCCCTTGGGTTTTTAGGACACTAAAAACAAATCAGATTCTTAAAAGCAGAACTTTATTATAAAGACAAAAGTAAAAGAAGCACCTCTGTAAAATCAGGATGGAAGGTAATTTTACAGGGTAATAAGATTTAAAACACAGAGGATTCCCCTCTAGGCAAAGCTTTAAGGTTACAAAAACCAGGAATAAACCTCCCGCTGAGCATAGGGAACATTCACAAGCTAAAACAAAAGATAATCCAACACATTTCCTTGCTTTACTTACAATTTTTGTAATCTTAGCTGCTTATTTCAGGTAGGGTTTTAGGAGAGGGTTTTTTCCTGCCTGGTCCCTCTCTCTGTCCCAAGAGAACACAAACAAAGAGAGCGCAAACAAGACCTCCCCCCACAGATTTGAAAGGATCTTCTTCCCTTATTGGTCCTTTTGGTCAGGTGCCAGCCAAGTTATTTGAGCTTCTTAACCCCTTACAGGTAAAGGAGGGATTTTATGATACCCTTAGCTGTGTGTTTATGACAGGCCCCTGCGCCTTCGTAGCCTACAGAACACCTTAGGGCACCATCCCAGTCATTAGTACTCAGACAACCACAAAGGACCACTCAAGGACTCCATTCTGCAAGACATCTTTCACAGGCTGGGGGTGCCTGAGTTTAGATCTCTTTGTGTCCAACCGCCATAGGTTCTGTTCCAAAGGAGGATCCAGTTCCAGCTTCCGGTCAGATGTCTTTCTGATCCTACGGCTATCCGGATTTGTGTATGCTTACCCTCTAATTCCCTCAAGATCAAACAATGCAACTCAAATGAGGGCGTGGCCCAGACAGTTTTGGTTTGCCGATCTCATTAACCTATTAACACGGCCCCCACTTACGCTCTCAATGCTCCCAGATGTCATCTCGCAATTGAAGGGGACAAATCCTGCACCCAGCCCCAGGCCCCCTCACTTCACAGCCTGGATGCTGGCTAGCTAACATCCACTGATCGATCCTGCTTTTTAATAGTTCAGTACATCTGTTGTGGAAAACGAGTTACACCACAACACATCCTAGCTTGCAACAGAAAGGATTCCACCAGTCTTACCTGTGCTGCTAAATGGAAGAGGCTCTCTATCTGGGTATCGGGGAATCATCTGTCTCTCTTGGAAGCACTGATGGCTGCCATCCCTGGACTACCTGCTCACGTTAAAGTATTTGGCCTTCTCCATCAGCTCCCTTGCAGTGCATCTGGCACCTATCTCTGATCACTATCCTCCGGTGGGAAGGCCAGACTGTTGTCTCATCCGACAGTGGCTAGATTTCTCAAGGGTCTCATTCATGTTTTCCCACGAAGCAGAGACCCTGCCCTTCTGGGACCTCAGTACCGTTTTAACAAGTTTGATGGAGCCGCCTTTTGAGCTTTTGGTAGTCTGCCCTTTGGAAGTCTGCTCTTTGTACCACTTATCTATAAAGACTGCCTTCTTAGTGGCCGTAACCTTAGACAGAAGAATAAGCGAGATGTAAACCCTTACGGCGGGGCTACTTTATATAGTATTCCAAAAGAACCAAGTGATTTGATGCCCTTATCTAAGGTTACTAATTTCTAATTTCTGATTGTTATCCTAATCAGATGATCCGTTTAGCTGTATGCTTCCCCAAACCTCACTCCACTTTGGAGGAGCTAAACTTCATGCCTTGGATATTATCAAGCTTTTTTTCTTACTATCCAGACTGAACAAAGTCATTTAGGAATTCTCCAAAACTGTTCCCTAACGTGTACTGACAGAATGAAGGGCCAACCAATCTCCACTCACGCTGTCACAATAGGTCCCAGGTTATAAGACATGTTACGGGGGTGACCCATTTTGACCCACCTGTACAGATTAGGATCCATTCCACCAGAGCTCAGGCTCAGGCAACCTCTGCCACCTCTCAAGTACCCAGTGAAAATTACATTGTCACTTCAAGTATTAACTCTTTCATTGCTCATCAAAGCACGTAAGAAAGGAGAGCTATAGGATGAAAATCTGCACAAGCTACTGTAAGTGGCAGCTCATTTTGGCACTTCTCGAAAGACTGGAGAAAGCTGCCACTTTTCTCCAAGCTTTCCAATCAAGAAAGAGCCTAGCAGAGCCCAGAGGGGCAAGAGGGCCCCACAAGCAAGTGAAGAAGCCCAGTGGCGTGTACAAACATAGGCAGTGGCTGTGGGCTAGAGGGGGGCCAGATCCTGCCACCTTCATGTGCAGTCCAGCTCTGCAGATCCAGCAGTGCCAGGGCCAGCTCAGTGCTGCACCACCTGGCTGCCCAGCAGCAGAATGAGGAGGGAGAGTCCTGAGAGCCCAGCGTCGTGCTGGGGGCAAAGTCTGTCCTGAGTGCCCCCAGCAAGCCAGTTCTGTCTGGTGCCCATGAGTGGAGCTGGTACCAGAGAGGGAGATGAGCGAGATGGAGGACAGAAGAGGCTCAAGAGGAGGGGATCCAGCTGGGGCCACCATGACACAGCTCCCTCTGCTCCCAGCCCAACCCCTGACCCTGCCCTTCCACTGGCCCCCATCCAACCTCCCTGCCAAAGCCACGCAACCTGCCCCTCCCACAGCTCTCCCCTGCTTCCCCTCAAACCCCTCACAGCCCCACCCAGCCCCTGCTTAAACCCATCTAGCCCCCTGCTACTTCATCCCCAGATAAAAACACCCAAGCTTCTCCCCCCTCCCCAAATAAACCTCAACGCCACCAAACTTCCTCTGGCCACAGCCTTCCACCTATCCCACCACACCAACCCCTATCACACAAACACACATCACAAATAAACCGCTCCCAAATACATGCTCCATAAATCACCCTGCCAAAACCCTTCTCCAAGCCCTCTGCTCACCATTCCCCCAAACCCCATTCCCCAATACACCCACCTTTTAAAACCTCCCCTCTACTCCTGGCAGCACCAATCCCCGACTTCTTCAATTGCTCCAGTCCCCGATGGCTCACCCAGGAAGTCCCACATAGGGCCTCTCACTCCTTGGCATCAGCATCCCATCTTCACTTTAGAGTGTTATGTGGGGTTGATGATCTTTCCCTTCGCCTGTCCCTGTCACCTCCTTGTCCTCTTGGGGTGGTCAGATGGCTAGTGGGTGTCCCTCCATCTGGCGGAGCCCACCACAGCAAAGGTGAAAATGGCAAGAGCTACCAGCCAGAGTGGGAACCCAGGCCCAGCCCAGCAGGTCAGGAGCCTCTGCTCTGGGGTGAGTGCACTTTGGACTCGCTCGCCAGCTTCCTCCTCTCCACACCAGGCCATGACATACGCAGTGATCTCCTGCCCCCCGTGCACTGGAGAGCACGGCCTGATAGTTTTACACAAACCCCACAAAGAATATTTTCACCAGCCGCCTGTGCATCCAAGCCTTGCTGAGAAGGCAGCCAAGCTCAAGGAGTCCAGCTGAGCCCATGGGTGTACCTGGACCCCAGTAAGGGGGAGATGAGCTCAAGGAGCCCACAGAGCATGTGGGATCATATTTTCTGCAACAGCCCAATCTATTGTGAGTCCTGTCTCCTGTGGCGAGAGCTTATTCTGTGGGCAGAGCTTGGAAGAGTGCCATCACTGCCCACCCCACTCTCACCCCAGGAGCCCAACTGACACTGTCAGATCTTTGGGATGAGAGCTGTCTGTCTCATTATACCAGCTCATTTTTAAGTAAAACAAAAGCTGAGACCACACTTCTGTAATGAGTGGTGGCCTGACATAAACACGTCAGAGTTCTTGGGGGTTTCTAAGAGAACTCAGGTTACGTGAGAGATTTTTGGAAGGAGACTTTTTGAATGTAAGGAAGGCCTGTTCAATGCAAAGCCCAGGGGGACTTTCCCACTCTGATTTTGTTAGTGGTCCACTATGACACTGTTACTGAATTCTTCCCTGCAACAGCGGGACAGTAGGAATTGCCATACTGAGTCAGACCCATGGTCTCTCGAGTCCAGTGTCCTGTCTCTGACAGTGCCCAACACCTGGCACAGAACTGGAACCTATGATTTTAAAAATAACGTCAAAGAATATTTTGAGAGCGTATCACTCATTTTAAATAGCTCCAAGTATCAGTCTGCAAACTGATGTCTCCAGTTCTTTCCAGCGTGACAAGTCTTAAGTCGGGGGGGGGGGAGCGGTTTAAACTCTAGTCTGTCTACATAGCATCCTGTTCAAACAAATACATTAACTTTTCCCTCATTACTTATAAAACCGTTTCCATCTGGATTCTGAATCTTACTCTAATGCGATTTATTTTTCTTCAGAGGTTTTAGAATTACATCATATCTCCTGGAAATCTTGATGGCAAGAGCTGGTTTCATTAGTATCGAAACCCAATATACATATATTTTCTTCCAAAGAACATTAGGAAGCCGTTGGTTGCTGAAAAACATGAAAACTAAAACAGATCTGTATCCAACAGAAATATTCAGCTTAAGTCCAAGTAGTGAATTTTACTACTCTGATAGCAGGAGTAAGCTGTGTGCCTGGTATTTCCATGAAGTGACTAGGCTATTTATTCTTTGAACAGTGGTCAATGCATCTCTAACCTATGTGAATATCTTATTTTGTGCCATATAAAGGAATCTTTGTGAGGAAGTAACCTGAGGCAAGCGCTGCAAGGGGAAATTTGATGAAAGTACATTATAATCAGTGCTGAACAGAACCACCAGTCCTTGGTTTTCTGGAGATATTGAAGGTTTAAGTTTTCATCACCTCACTTTTTCATTAATCACTTGACTTTTTCTGTGCTTTCCGGTAAGTGTTTGGGGGTTTCAGCAGAGTGCAGTACACTGCATTGAATTGTTTCCTCCTGTGAACGCTTCATGCACAGAGCAGGAAATCGTGTGCTTAGAGAAATACTATTTTTCCAAATACCCTCCATGTTCTCACCCCCTCCCAAATGTTCTTTATTTAAACATTATCAACTTAGTTTGGACATTAGGTAGAGCTGGACTAGCAGCTCGGGGGGTGCACAAAAGTTGCCAGTAGTCCATAGTAACTGATGCAATCTGAACACTGACCTGACAAATTGGGGGGGGGGGGAGGAGAGAATCCCTGATTATAAATACATATTCTATTAGACCTTGTCAAGATAGTGAATTGGAAAAGGGAATTTAGGGACCATGCGGAGGGGTGGGGGTATAGGGGCAAGCTATACAGATTGTTTTCTTCCCCTTTCAAAACAAAAACATATCAGTGGTTTACTTAATCAAACACATAAATCAGTTCAAGGATCATTACTTTTTCATAAAACATCCATTCAAAATTTAGATGAGATCATTTATAAAAAGGGCCAAAAAGTAAGTGACTTGATTTTGGTATAATTTCTAAATAATTTGTTTCGGTTTTTTAAAGTCCCCTGTGTTGAGAAGTAGAATTGTTTTGGATGCTGTTAAAGTTAGCAGACAATGGAATAAATGTGAGCATGTTGTGTACGGAGGTTACAAGAGAAAAGGATAGATGCAATTACATTTAATGCCATGGAATTGAATAGAAGCCAGGCAAATAACATTGGACCACATTCTCTTGTCCAATCTGGCCCCTTTGCATTGCTTGGCAGCACAAAGAGGGATGGATAGTGGCTGCCTCTGGCCATCTGAAAATTCCCCTCCCCTGGAGGAATTCTCAGGCAGAATAAAATGAATGTAATTGGTTCCTATGCCACCTCCATCTTCTGTGGCGTGTGTGTATGGTGTGAGGCTGGGGTAGGGTAGGGTATGGCCAAAGCACCAATGTACTCCTGTAGTTGTTAGCTGGTGGTCCTTTGGCATACGCTAAGGAATGGTCTGGAGCTGCACAAGGAAAGAATCAGGGAGCTGTAACCAACTGTATAATGGTTTGCCCCCATCTCCAGCATCCAGCACACCTTAACACAGGAGAGGATTTGGCCCATTATATTGCGTGTTCTGTGTTAAAGTGTACGCACAATTTCTTTAAGAAAGGAGAAATATTAGCAGCCACTTGGAACGTTCTTAAATCTAATCTGAAGTAGATCATTTATATCTAAATTATCTAATTAAATCTCTTGTATCTTATAATAATGAAGGAACCTGTTGGCTTATTCAGACTTTTGGAAGAAAAGGTGCAACTTGCTTCCTACTGAAACCACCACAGCAGAATTATCTCTGTCTCTTACACAGATAGATGAGAGAGAATCTGTTTTACCAGCTATTGAAAAGGAAGCAACCAGGCATTTACAGCAGTGTGATATAATGTGATAGATATGTTTTAAAAAGCCCTTGTGAGTATGTAAAAGAAACTGTGAGATCCCTTAAGACTCTAAGAGTAGAATATACAAGTCTAGTTAAAAGAAATGAAACTCATTCTCTGAAAGCAAGACCTTTCACTCCTATGAAACACCTTATTTCAGATTTTTGACTAATGGGAATTGAACAAGAAGATCTAGGAGGAAAGGGAATCGGAAGAGATAAATACAAGGTAAAACTGTTTGTACTTTACAGGCTTAGTCAAAAGATCAAAATGAAACATGGATTTGCCATCCTTTTTAATAGAAGAATAAAGAATATTGCAAGATTAACTGCACAAGCCCCACAAAACACTTTAGTATCACCATCCCAATCCAAAATTAAAAATTAGGGTTAACTAGATTATCTGAACAATAAGGATTTTTTAATCTAGAACACAGTAGTTCTGATCTACTGCAAGTATGAAATCTTGTTACTTGACTATTGATGGAGATGTGATTTCCTTGAATGATGTACCTCTTTCCAAGAAAAGAATTTGTCTGAGTTGTGAGAAGTGTAATCTTCTCTAGCATTACCCATCACTCATTATAACACTTGGGTTTAATATGGGTGTTATGTTGTCTATATGTCTACTGTGCTCTTCACATATATACATCGATTTAATATGGGTGTAATACGCAGACACACACTATTCCTGACCCCTGCAGGCAAGCAGCTGAAGCCCTGAAGCATGAGATTTGATTACAGTAATTTTCTTAAGGCAGAGATGCAAGTGTTTTGAGCATGCTGAGGGCAATGCAGAGCTTTCTGTTCTCCTCATGGCCCATGAAAGGAGGGAATGAATAGGTGCATGTCACAGATTCACAGATTCATAGACCCCAAGGCCTGAAGCAACAATCATCCAGCCTGCCCCCACCATACACACAGGCCATAGAATGTTCTCCAGAAACTGGATGAAAGCATTTCGTTTAGACAGTTATCTAATCTCATTTTAAAAGCTCCAAGTGAAGTCGAGTCCGCCACCTCCCCTGGTAAACTGGTCCACTGTTTGGTGTTTTCCCCTTACATATTAAAACTGAGAAAACTTTCAATTAAAAACCATAATTACAAATAAATTTTAAAAATTAAAAATGCATGAGAATGCATCAGTTATTCACTAAAACCCATTCATGTTCTTCTCTCCCTTTGTTCCCCCCATCATGACCTCCCCTGCCTCTTTTCTCTCCAGCTTGCTCCACTCCTTTTCTTCCATCCCCTGTCACAAGCAGACAAAACCAAATAGGAAGCAGCTCTGCCTAACCAATTCAGGGTATGGCAGGCCAGTGGCTCCTCTCTTTCTCTCAGCAGCTGCCAGCTTGCCTTTCACTGGCAGAGGGAGTTGGAGTCAGATGGAGGCTTCAACCTTGAGTCCTCAGCTGTAGAAGCTCCCTGAGGGGGAAAGGGATGGCAGTCATGTTCTTCCTGCTCAAGGGTCTGGGCTGCTGGGGGTGGGGCAGAGGAGAGTATAGCAGCTGCGGGGGCCCACAGTTTACTCTGTGTGCCAAGCTAGTGTCAGTGACGGCACCATGCACACAGGCACTGCTCTTCCGCCTCCGTCTCTCAGCTGACCCCTGACATTGCATGTGTGGGGTGGAAATGAGATGCAGGGAGCAGAATCAACGTTAAAGCATGATGTGTCGTAAAAGGTGGTACTGCTGAGTGGTTTGAGATTGCAAGAGTCCTGATTAATTCTGCTTCACGGGATAGGGATAATGTTATGACTATATTCACAGAAACCAGGAGAGAGATAAGGTAATGAAAATGGTTGATTGTTTTAAGATCTATATTATTTCATCCCAAGGAATACTTACCTGATGTCATCTCTGGCATTTTAGCCCATTGCCAAGTACTGTCAAGTGCTAAGTGCCTTTTTCTTGTATCCTGGGCATTCAGGATAGTTAGTTTAGAATAGGCCCTAGACATGTACTCTGTGTGGGGAGTTTAGCCTGGTCCTTACGGGTCATTTTGTGTGTTAATAAAGAAGCATTTGTTGAGACCAGGCCTGGAGTGTTGTGCTCCATGCACACCCTCTGAGCAGCTGTAGCATTGGCAACGAGGGTATACTGACTGACAGGTGCAAAACACTGTACCTGGACTGTGGTGCTCCTGAAAAGCTGGGACGACTGTTTTCCTGAGAGGAGAGAAGGGTCCTAGCTGACCTGAAAAGCCAGAGTGAGACTCCAAGGAAGCGTGGAGGTGCAGATTCTGGGTTCTTCAGCCACACAAGGGAATGGCATACCACAGCAGGGTGGGGAATTTGAACCTCAGTCAGAAGGAAACATGGACATGTTATGTAGACTGCATCTGCTGTTACCTATTGGCTAATGGTGTAATAGACAAAACAAATCCTCCTCAGTGTTGTGGGTTGAGCGACTTATGGACTGATTATTGATTTCCTGGAGC
This sequence comes from Chelonia mydas, assembly GCF_015237465.2. NCBI lineage: Eukaryota > Metazoa > Chordata > Testudines > Cheloniidae > Chelonia > Chelonia mydas. The sequence goes on from NC_057852.1 coordinate 79,494,279, forward strand.
CAAGAAGTCCTGGAATGGTGACATCTGACGCAGTGACAGATCATTATGAACCAAAACCATCTGTTAGTGTCTTGTGGCTTAAATTTAACTCCTGCCTCAGGGTGCCTTATTAATCTCTCTTGCAGTTTATGGCTCCTCTACGCCAGCTGGCAGCCCAAAGTTTGGAATTTGGAAATGGTTTGGAGGATACGTTGTGCAACTGCATTGTTTCTGGCATCAACAATGAAGGTATGCAGTGAAGGATTCTGGCAAAGCCCACCCTAAAACTCCAAAAGGCCATGGATATTGCTGTGGCACTAGAGATGGCCACCAGAGGCAGCCACGCCCTTTCACAAATCCCGGCCAAGTGGATCAACAGGTTGGGGGATAGGAAAGGGAGAGTCAAGCCACACCATGAAGGTGACCTGCTATTGCTAGAGGGAATAGGGAATGCTACCGATGTGTGGGGTGGGGGATCATTGTCATACAGTGTGCAGGCATAAAGCCTCAGTGGTGGTGGCGTAAAAAGAAGGGACATTTGGCTAGGTGCTGCAGAACTAGAGGCACAGAATATGGGGATACCCGGAACAAAAGGGGGGGAATAGGACGTGCCGTGTGAAAGAAGAATCAGCTGGGGACTTTGAATTAGAGGGGGAGGAGTAAGATGAGGTATAGGCTATCTTGAATCAGACTGACTCCTGTAAGAAACCAATCCTAATCGAGCTTCAGTTGAATGGGCAGAATGTGAAAATGGAGTTTGGCACAGGGCTACACTTTTGGAGGCAAGTGACCTACAGAATTACCTCTGATGCATGCCCCAGCTTGACTTTTTTATCCCCTACCTAAGCAATACTCAAGTCCTTCAAAGGGGAGGGTGGAAGTCAAGGTAAGGTATGGATCGCAGAGGGCTTGTCTACCTCTCTTTGTAGTAGCTGGGACAGGGCCAAACCTTTTTGGATGGAACTGAATCTCCATCTTGAACCTGGACTGGAAAAGACTTCTGGGACCTTCATATCACATAAGCACAAAATCAATCATTGACCTTTTGGAAAAACATGAGCAAGTATTTATAGAGGAGGTGAGAGAGCTCTAGAATCTCCCGGTGAAAATACAGGTAGATACCACTGCATGCTCTCGATTTTGCAAGGCCACCCCATTCCTTATGCTCTACAAGCCGGGGTAGAAGAGAAACTGTGGCATTTAGACACTGTGGGGATTATCTGGCCAGTGAAATTCTCTGAATGGGCTGCTCCGGGAGTACCTGTAATAAAAGCTGACAGCTCCATACCTATCTGCGACAATTACAAACAAACTGCAAACCAGGCTACCCACTTGGAGCATTATCCCATTCCTCATATTAAATAGAAGATCTTTACAACAAGCTGGCAGGTGGAGTCTTGTTCTACCAAACTAGATAGGCTTGCTTACCAACAGTTAGTCCTGAATGAAGATTTGAAAACTGTGGTCACTATCGATAAACATAAGGGACTCTATTGGTACACCTGCTTACCATTCAGAATTTACAGAATTGCTTGTCCTATCTTCCAAAGGGTCACGGAAGGTTTATTGGCTGCATTGCTCCATATCGTGGTATATCTAGATCATGTTCTTGCAACACGACAGTCAGTAGAACATCTCCAGAACCTAGATGAAGTCCTACGAGGGTTAAAGGAAGTCAGGTTGCAACTCAAGTGCTGAAAGTATGTTTTTATGGCCAAGAAGGTGGGTTATTTAAGGCATTATGTTTTAGGGGAAGGATTGCAACCATTAAAAGAGAAGACTTAAAGCCATCAAAGTAGCCCTGATTCCAGAAAATGTGAATGAGCTCCAGGCGTACCTTGGCCTTTAAAACTACTATGGATGATTCATTGCAAATCTGTTAACATAGCTTTCCCCCCTTCATGCATTGCTCAAAAAAGGGCCAGAGTGGCACTGGAATAAGGATTAGGAGATTGCCTTCAAAGAAATCAAAGAGCTTCTGAAGTCAGCCAAACTCCTGGTGCATTTTGACCCCAAGTGTGCCCTGGTACTTACTTGACACTTCACCCTAAAGTGTGGGCACAGTACTTTTGCACTGAATGGAAGAAGGGACTGGCAGGCCAGTCTGTTGTGCCTCACGCTCCTTACCATCTGCAGAACAACGGTGTTCCCTATTAGATAAGGAAAGCTTGGCTATTGTCTTTTCAGTCAGGAAGTTCCACCAGTATCTCTTATTCACTGTAATTAGTGACCATAAGACACTTTTAGGACTTCTGGGGGAGGCCAAAGCTATTACCCCTTTGGCTTCTGTATGCCTGCAATGTTGGGCATTATTGCTAACAGCCTATTAGTATCAGCTTATCGCTAAGCCTGGACAGGCAATTGGTGATGCGGACAGCCGCAATTGGCTGCTGGGGGATTAAGCACCAGAGGACAACCCTGTATCTCAAGAAGTAGTTCCAGCTTTAGGCAGAAAAGGAGAAGCTCCACAAACAGCTAAGCAGATTGCTCAGTGGACTAACTGAGATCCTGTTCTGTCCCAAGACTCATTTTGTACAACATGGATGGCCCAAGTTGATGGTATCTTCAGACATTCATCCTTAGTCTCACAGGCATTGGGAACTAAGTTTCCAAAGTGGGGGCTCTACTCTGGAGATCATGAATCCTAACACCTCCCAAGGAAAGAAAGTTAATACTGGAGGAACTGCACGGAACTCACTGTGGGGCAACCCAAATGAAATCTCTTGACAGAAGTTACACCTGGCAGCCAAGCCTAGAGAGACAGATAGCAAGTGGTACTGGGCTGTGGGTTTAACTCCACATTCTTCCTCCTACAGCCTCTTTGAAATTGTCAATTGCTGGATGTTGTAATTTTCCCCCTCTACAGGCTGAACAATCAAAGGAGGAACAGAAACAGGGTTTAAGTGCTGAAAAATTGATGAGAAAAGCTTCCAAGGATGTGTGTCGGTTACGGGAACAGAGCCAGAAAGTGCCACTGCAAGTGCAGTCGTTCAGGTACAGCATGTTCTGGTTGGTCTTCTGGCTCTTCTAAATCTGTAAAGTTGGTCAGTCTAAGCTCTCCTTTTAAGAACAGCCTTTTATTTAGAATTGGTCAGTTTGCTTTAGTGTTGGAACATGAATTATCTGAGTGTGAGACAATATGCCAATGCAGTATTAGTCAAAACCTACATCTTCTCTTAATCCAGGGCTCTGATGCGTAACAGTTTAGTGATTTCAGAGACTAAACAACAGAGTTGGGGAAGAAAGAGCAGAATTATGTCTACGTTAGGAAATTAGGTCGATTTTATACAAGTGGATTTTTAGAAATCGATTTTATACAGTCGATTGTGTATGTCCTCACTAAGAGCATTAAATCGGCAGAGTGCGTCCTTACTACCGTAGCTAGCATAGACTCACGGAGCGGTGCACTATGGGAAGCTATCCCACAGTTCCCGCAGTCTCCGCTGCCCATTGGAATTCTGGGTTAAGCTCCTAATGCCTAAAGGGGCAAAAACATTGTCGTGGGTAGTTTTGAGTACATGTCGTCAGTCTCCCCTCCCTCCTCCGTGAAAGCAACTGCAGACAATCATTTTGCGCCTTTTCTCCTGGGTTACCTGTGCAGACGCTATAACATGGCAAGCATGGAGCCCGCTCAGCTCACCGCTGCTGTTGTGAGCATTGTAAACACCTCGCGCATTATACTGCAGTATGTGCAGAACCTGGCTAAGAGACAGCAGCACGAGGACCATTGTGAGGAGGACATGGACACAGACGTTCCTGAAAGCATGGGATGTGGCAATTGGGACATCATGGTGGCAGTGGGGCTGGTTGATACAGTGGAACGCCGATTCTGGGCCCAGCAAACAAGCACATACTGGTGGGACCGCATAGTCTTGCAGGTAGGGGATGATTCCCACTGGCTGCAAAACTTTCACATGTGTAAGGCCACTTTCCTGGACCTCTGTGAGTTGCTTTCCCCTGCTCTGAAGCACAAGAATACCAAGATGAGAGCTGCCCTGACAGTTCAGAAGTGAGTGGCTATAGCCCTGTGGAAGCTTGCAACACCTGACTGTTACCAGTCAGTCGGGAATCCGTTTGGAGTGGGCAAATCTACTGTGGGGACTGCTGTGATTCAAGTAGCCAATGCAATCACTGACATTCTGCTATCAAGGGTAGTCACTCTGGGAAATGTGCAGGTCATAGTGGATGGTTTTGCTGCAATGGGGTTCCCTCACTGTGGTGGGGCGTTAGACGGAACGCATATCCCTATCTTGGCACCGGACCACCTTGCCAACCAGTACATAAACCACAAGGGATACTTCTCAATGGTGCTGCAAGCACTGGTGGATCACAAGGGACGTTTCACCGACATCAGCATGGGATGGCCAGGAAAGGTGCATCATGCTTGCATCTTTAGGTACTCCGGGCTGTTTGAGAGCTGCAAGAAGGGACTTACTTCCCAGACCATAAAATTACTTTTGGGGATGTTGAAATGCCAATAGTTATCCTTGGAGACCCAGCATACCGCTTGCTCCCATGGCTCATGAAGCCATACACAGGCAGCCTGGACAGTAGTAAGGAGCAGCTCAACTATAGGCTGAGCAAGTGCAGAATGGTGGTAGAGTGTGCCTTTAGACATTAAAAAGCTTGCTGGCGCTGTTTGCTGACTAGGTTAGAGCTTCATGGAGATGTCCCTGGAGGATTCCCGCTCCATCCCCAGACATGTGAACAGACTTTTCCAGCAGCTGTACTGACCGCGAATGCATCCCAAGTCTTCAGGGCAAATCAAACATTAAACACTGTTGCTTTTAAACCCTGTACTCTAGTTACAAATGTGCACTCACCAGAGGTGCCTTCTCCGCCTTCAGGGTCGAGGATCTCGCCTTGGGAGGGTATTGGCTCCAGGGTGATGAAAAGGTCCTGGCTTCTGGGGAGAATGGATTCACCACTTGCCTGCTATGCATTCTCCTCCTCCTCCTCCTCCTCCATTTGCATGAGATTCCCCCCTTGCAGGTGTCCACGGACAGTGGTGGGGTAGTGGTAGGGTCCCCTCCTAGAATGCCATGCAGCTGATCACAGAAGCAGCATGTATGGGGCTGTGACCCAGAGCAGCCATTTGCCTCCTTTGTCTTTTGGTAGGTTTGCCTGAGCTCCTTGACTTTCACGCGGCACTGCTGTGGGTCCCTGTTGTAGCCTCTGTCCATCAGGCCCTGTGCGATTTTGGCATATATATTAGCATTTCTTCTTTTTGATCGGAGGTCTGTCTGCACAGATTCTTCTCCCCATACGCCAATCAGATCCAGTGTCTCCCCTTCGCTGCATGCTGGAGTTTGTTTGCGATTCTGAGGAGACTGCATGGTCACCTGTGCTGCTGAGTTCGCCACGCTGACCAAATGGGAAATGAAATTCAAAAGTTCCCAGGGCTTTTCCTGTGTACCTGGCTAGTGCATCAGAGTTGAAAGTGCTGTCCAAAGCGGTCACATTGGAGCACTCTAGGATAGCTCCTGGAGGCCAATAACGTAGATTTGCATCCATACTACCCCAAATTCGACCCAGCAAGGTCAATTTTAGTGCTACTCCCCTCGCCAGGGAGGAGTACAGAAGTCGATTTTAAGAGCCCTTTAGGTCGATGGAACGGGGTTTCTTGTGTAGATGCATTCATTATAAAATCGACCTAACCCTGGAGTGTAGACCAGGGCTAACAGAGATTCTTTGGCATAATTTTAGGAAATCTCCTTGATGCCAATCAATCTAGGACACATAATAGTGAGTTAAGTTAGTGTTTCATAGATTCATAGATATTTAGGTCAGAAGGGACCATTATGATCATCTAGTCTAACCTCCTGCACAACGCAGGCCACAGAATTTCACTCACCACTCCTGCAAAAAAAACCCTCACACCTATATTTGTGCTATTGAAGTCCTCAAATCGTAGTTTAAAGACTTCAAGGAGCAGAGAATCCTCCAGCAAGGGACCCATGCCCCATGCTACAGAAGAAGGCGAAAAACCTCCAGGGCCTCTTCCAATCTGCCCTGGAGGAAAATTCCTTCCCGACCCCAAATATGGCGATCAACTAAACCCTGAGCATATGGGCAAGATTCATCAGCCAGATACTACAGAAAATTCTTTCCTGGGTAACTCAGATCCCACCCCATCTGATATCCCATCAGAGGCCATTGGGCCTATCTACCATGAATATTTAATTACCAAAACCATGTTATCCCATCATACCATCTCCTCCATAAACTTATCGAGTTTAATCTTAAAGCCAGATAGATCTTTTGCCCCCACTGCTTCCCTTGGAAGGCTATTCCAAAACTTCACTCCTCTGATGGTTAGAAACCTTCATCTAATTTCTAGTCTAAATTTCCTGGTGGCCAGTTTATATCCATTTGTTCTTGTGTCCACATTGGTACTGAGCTTAAATAATTCCTCTCCCTCTCCGGTATTTATCCCTCTGATATATTTATAGAGAGCAATCATATCTCCCCTCAGCCTTCTTTTAGTTAGGCTAAACAAGCCAAGCTCCTTGAGTCTCCTTTCATAAGACAGGTTTTCCATTCCTCGGATCATCCTAGTAGCCCTTCTCTGTACCTGTTCCAGTTTGAATTCATCCTCCTTAAACATGGGAGACCAGAACTGCACACAGTATTCCAGGTGAGGTCTCACCAGTGCCTTGTATAACGGTACTAAAACCTTCTTATCCCTACTGGAAATACCTCTCCTGATGCATCCCAAGATCGCATTAGCTTTTTGGCGGCTCATAGTCATTCTATGATCAACCAATACTCCAAGGTCCTTCTCCTGGTCCGTTACTTCTAATTCATGCGCCCCTAGCTTATAACTAAAATTCTTGTTATTAATCCCTAAATGCATGACCTTACACTTCTCACTATTAAATTTCATCCTATTACTATTACATAGAATACTATTACATAGTCATTCTATGATCAACCAATACTCCAAGGTCCTTCTCCTGGTCCGTTACTTCTAATTCATGCGCCCCTAGCTTATAACTAAAATTCTTGTTATTAATCCCTAAATGCATGACCTTACACTTCTCACTATTAAATTTCATCCTATTACTATTACTCCAGTTTACAAGGTCATCCAGATCCTCCTGTAGGATATCCCTGTCCTTCTCTAAATTGGCAATACCTCCCAGCTTTGTATCATCCGCAAACTTTATTAGCACACTCCCACTTTTTGTGCCGAGGTCAGTAATAAAAAGATTAAATAAGATTGGTCCCAAAACCGATCCTTGAGGAACTCCACTGGTAACCTCCCTCCAGCCTGACAGTTCACCTTTCAGTAGGACCCGTTGTAGTCTCCCCTTTAACCAATTCCTTATCCACCTTTCAATTTTCCTATTGATCCCCATCTTATCCAATTTAACTAATAATTCCCCATGTGGCACGGATTCAAATGCCTTACTGAAATCTAGGTAAATTAGATCCACTGCGTTTCCTTTGTCTAAAAAATCTGTTACTTTCTCAAAGAAGGAGATAAGGTTGGTTTGGCACGATCTACCTTTTGTAAAACCATGTTGTATTTTGTCCCATTTACCATTGACTTCAATGTCCTTAACTACCTTCTCCTTCAAAATTTTTTCCAAGACCTTGCATACTACAGATGTCAAACTAACAGGCCTATAATTACCCAGATCACATTTTTTCTCTTTCTTAAAAATAGGAACTATGTTAGCAATTCTCCAATCATACGGTACAACCCCTGAGTTTACAGATTCATTAAAAATTCTTGCTAATGGGCTTGCAATTTCATGTACCAATTCCTTTAATATTATTGGCTGAAGATTATCTGGGCCCCCCAGTTTAGTCCCATTAAGCTGTTTGAGTTTCGCTTCTACCTCAAATATGGTAATGTCTACCTCCATATCCTCATTCCCATTTGTCATGCTACCATTATCCCTAAGATCCTCTTTAGTCTTATTAAAGACTGAGGCAAAGTATTTATTTAGATATTGGGACATGCCTAGATTATCCTTGACCTCCACTCCATCCTCAGTGTTTAGCGGTCCCACTTCTTCTTTCCTTGTTTTCTTCTTATTTATATGGCTAATGAACCTTTTACTATTGGTTTTAATTCCCTTTGCAAGTTCCAACTCTACTTGACTTTTAGCCTGTCTCACTTTATCCCTACATGTTCTGACCTCAATAAGGTAGCTTTCCTTGCTGATCCGTCCCTTCTTCCACTCCCTGTATGCTTTCTGCTTTTTCTTAATCACCTCTCTGAGATGCTTGCTCATCCAGCTTGGTCTACAACTCCTATGAATTTTTTCCCCTTTCTTGGGATGCAGGCTTCCGATAGCTTCTGCAGCTTTGATCTAAAATAATCCCAGGCCTCCTCTACCTTTAGATCCATAAATTCTTCAGTCCAATCCACTTCCCTAACTAATTTCCTTAATTTTTGAAAGTCAGCCCTTTTGAAATCAAAAACCCTAGCTGCAGATTTATTTTTGTTAATCCTTCTGTTCAGTTTGAAATGAATTAGCTCATGATCACTTGAGCCAAGATTATCCCCTACAACCATTTCTTCTATGAGGTCCTCACTATTCACCAAAACCAAATCTAAAATGGCATCCCCTCTAGTCAGTTCAGCAACTACTTGATGAAGGAATCCATCAGCTATCGCATCTAGGAAAATCTGAGCCCTATTATTATTACTAGCACTCATCCTCCAGTCTCTATCTGGGAAGTTAAAGTCTCCCATGATCACACAGTTTCCTTTTGTATTTACTTTATTGAACACATTAAAAAGGGCTCTATCCATATCCAAATTAGATCCCGGCGGTCTATAGCACACCCCAAGCACTATCCCAGGGGAGGCTCTAATAGTTTTCTTCCCCAATGTAATTTTTGCCCAGATGGACTCAGTCTTATCCATTTCATCGCTTCTTATTTCTTTACATTCTACCTCGTCATTGATATACAATGCTACTCCACCACCTTGACCTTTATTTCGGTCTTTCCTAAACAGCACATACCCTTCGATACCTGTAGTCCAGTCATGACTACTATTCCACCATGTTTCTGTTATCCCTATAATATCTGGTTTCACTTCCTGCACCAGTAGCTCTAGTTCCTCCATTTTGTTACCTAGGCTCCTCGCATTGATGTACAAACATCTTAATTTTCGCTGTTTGGCCTCACTCACATTCTGTACCCTATTAGGCATGGTCATTCTACAGCCAGTATAACCTATTAGACTGGTATCTACACTGCCCTTCCTCCTACCCACGGCTGTATCCTCTCTTACTTCGTTTTCTTTCCTCTCAATGCTAAAATCCGGCATGGAGATTACCTGGACATCTCCCAACCATCTCCCCCAAATTCCTAGTTTAAAGCTCTCTTAATCAGTTGTGCCACCCTCCATCCTAGAAGTCTATTTCCTTCCCTACTCAGATGAAGTCCATCCTGAGAGAACTGTCCTCTGTCCATGAATGCCTCCCAGTGGCCATACATCCCAAAGCCCTCCTTATAGCACCACTGCCTAAGCCATCTGTTGATAGTCATAATCTTGTCACACCTTTGTTGCCCTTCTCTAGGAACAGGCAGAATCCCACTAAAGATCACCTGAGCCTCGATTTCCTTAAGCGTCTTCCCCAGCCTAGCATAGTCTCCCTTAATACTTTCCAGCGAGACTCTAGCAGTATCATTTGTTCCCACATGAAGGATAACTAGGGGATTCTTTCCTGCTCCCTTTAGAATCCTTTTCAACCTCAGGTCTACATCCCGTATCTTAGCACCTGGAAGACAGCACACCCTCCTATTCTCTGGATCAGCTCTGGTTACAGGCCTATCTATTCTTCTCAGTAAAGAGTCCCCAATCACATAGACCTGCCTTTTCCTGGTGATGGTGCTATTCTCCAGTCTATCCCCTGTTCCCTCTGGCTGCAAGATCTTTCCATTCCTATTCTCCCTTGTAATCCTCTTTAACCCATCCTGTATCCTCCTGGGGCTCATAGTTGGTGTAGTCTCCATTAACTCTTCCTCTTTTCCTACAGGACTAGCCGCTCTTCTCTTCTTCTCTCTGTTAAGGCAGTATCTGTTTGATCAGGAAATCCTCATAACTGGCACCATAATTGGATGGCTGGCTGGGAGGCTTTGGCCCGCTCTAGTCCCTTTTGACAGCCACAAGGAGAAACAAGGCAGGTAGAGATTGTTTATGGGTTTTGTTCAGCGTAAAGCAGAAATGAAATCTTATAAATTTCATTTCTGTTGGTTTTGCCTGTCATTAACTCTTAAGAGGCTGTGGTTCTAGCCTTAGGCTCATGCTGTTAAATGCAAGATTGGTGGTGAATAGTGTCACCTGTGGTGACTGAAAGATGAAGTACCTGATCTTGCTTGCATCACCAAAAGCTGGTAGGATAATACTGATGGATCCATTCTGATGCAGCAGCCAGCTATTCAGTACAGAATCAACCTAAGGAGAATGATCAGGGAGGTAGTATGGCCATGCTGTTTGCCTCCAACTCAGAATACAGCAGTCACTCACTGCAAAATTGGATAAAATATACTGTCTTTATCTTCTCTGTGTGTGTGTGTCTTGGAATGGAGTTAATTTGTGACTAATTTTTGGGTGCTGTGACAGGGTCAGGCCAGATGGCTACAAGAGAGTGCTAGAAGGCAGATATATTAGCCCCAGGTTAAGGAGGTCCCTTTTCCCTGGGTAAGGTAACAGGGAAGTTTCCAGAACAATCAGGAACTTTCTGGAAACAATTAAGGCAGACAGGCTGATTAGAACACATGCAGCCAATCAAGAAGCTGCCAGAATCAATTAAGACAGGCAGGCTAATCAGGGCACCTGGGTTTTTTTAAAAAGGAGCTCACTTCAGTTTGTGGTGTGTGTGCGAGGAGCTGGGAGCAAGAGGTGCAAGAAGCTGAGAGTGAGAAGGCATACTACTGGAAGACTGAGCAGTACAGGCATTATCAGACATCAGAAGGAAGGTCCTGTGGTGAGAATAAAGAAGGTGTTGGGAGGAGGCCATGGGGAAGTAGCCCTGGGAGTTGTAGCTGTCATGCAGCTGTTACAGGAGCCACTGTAGACAGCTGCAATCCACAGTGCCCTGGGCTGGAACCCGGAGTAGAGGGCGGGCCTGGGTTCCCCCCATCCCTGCATTCTTCCAACTTGATACCGGAGGAGTTGACCTGGACTGTGGGTTCCAACAGAGGGGAAGGTCTCTGGCCTGTTCCCCAATCCACTAGGTGGATCAGCAGAGACTGAAGGGATTGTTGTTCTTCCTTTTCCCCATGCTGGCCAGTGATGAGGCTAACTGAGTGAACGGCAGATTTGAGCCTTGAAAGTGGCCAAACTGAGGGCTGCCGTGAACCTCTGAGGCGAGCAAATCCACCAATAAGCGCAGGACCCACCAAGGCAGAGGAGGAACTTTGTCAGAGTGCTAATCAACCTATTGCTCTCCCAGATCTTGGCATGAGCTATGGAAGCTCCTAACCATAGTGTTGTTGGAGGAATTGAGGCAGATAGTTACACAATGATTTCAACATCCATCGGGACGATAAAACCTTGGTATCATCTCCGAAGTTCCTGATGGCCATGTAACTATGTGAACTGGTAGCTACTGGCTCAGTTCAGATAGTTGCACTCTTGACCTAGTGTTTTGAACTGGAGCTCAAGCTGAGGCAGTTGGAAACCAGGCTCCATGTACTGGGGAAATAGCCCCCTATAGTTTGAGTTTAGGGCACACCTATCCTGTCAGGCGATGGACCTGTTTTAATAGTCCCCACTCTAAAACTAATGAAAGTAGAGCACCTCTAGGAGGCTCTGTGGGAAGATATTCGTGTGAAAGATCACTGTTGAGGGGTTGGTAGAATATTGTAAACTTTTATCATCCATAATCTATATGTAAGCAGAGTCAGGATGAGCTCCACCCTGACATCTGGTGGTGAGGTGTGGCAAGTTGTGGAAAAGAACTTCAGGGGCCGATCCCATTTGCATAGGCACACCCACCCTGCCTAGCATGAGCCAATTGCTGCCAAAATGGTCACTTTGGCTGCCGTGGGATCCCCAGTGTCTCTGTTATTGGGGCAGGAATAATAAATTATTACCCTGATTATGGGTATCAAGGACAGTGGACCTGTACTTGGCCTTTTGTTATGACGGAGGGACTCACCATCAACTAAGTAGCACTTGCTAGGCAAGGGATATGGGTTCCAAAACTCTGTGACGTGAGAGAGGCTGGGGACAGGTATTAATACTTGGTGGCATGGGCCCCCTCGTGAGGGCCTTACATGCTAATTGCACTTCCTCCTCTCTCCACTGTGGAATATCAGAGCTCATTTTGATTCCATTAGGAGTCTAGTTACAGGCTGCTGAGCTGAATTCACTTTGGGCCAATGGTGCACCAGCACTGAGGCTCCCCTACAACAAGCTGAAGTCACAAAAGAGCTAAACTTACTAAGAGCTGAAATCACTGAGTGTTGTGTTAAGTAGTGGGGGAGCCTGAAGCTATATGGCAGAGCAGTTTGCGGGACAGCGAGCAAAGCGGCTTGTGGACAGAGCAGTTTGTGGGACGCAGAGCATTGCAGTTTGCGGGACGGCGACCAGAGCGGCTGGTGGAGCAGAGCAGTTTGTCAGAGGCCTAGAGCAGCTCATGGGGCGGCTGGCAGAGCGGAGCCCCATGGAGAGGTGGGGCCATCAGCTTTGGACCACGTAAGGTGCCCCTTCACCCGCCCCCCCCCCCCCCCCCAATCTTCACCCATGTTGGGAGGTAAAACTCTGCAGATAAACTTTCGAACTCCGACCAGGGACAGAGACTTTTGGGTCGTTGGACTTTTGGGACTTTGGGTGATTTTGGGTTGCTGGACTCAAGAACCAAAGGGAAAGGACCCGCCCCAATTTGCTTGGGGTGGGTTTTTTGCTAATGGGTTGTGTTATGAATCCCGTTGGTGTTGTTTCCCCAACATAATGCCACATTGTTTCTCTCTCTTATTAAAAGGCTTTTTGCTGCACTCAGACTATGTGCTTGTGAGAGAGGAAGTATTGCCTCTTGGAGGCGCCCAGCGGGCGTGGTATAAATTTGTCCCAGGTCACTGGGTGGGGGCTTGAGCCGGTTTTGCATTATGTTATTGGAATGGACCCCCTAGATACTGAACCCGGCCCTTGTTGCTGCCAACTCTGACAGGCAGAAGGGTTACATATACGTTGTGTCCTATGCACCATCTTATCCCGCTTTGCCCTCATGGATTTCCTTCGTCTATAGATAACCTATCACGGGTGAAGTGAGAATGAAGACAGCACAGTCTCCAGTGACAGAAATCTGGGGCTGATGTTCAGAGATTGAGTCATGAAGAGTCTTTAAATTCTTATGCCATGGTTATGTGGGAGGCAAAGTAAAGATTCTTTGCCTCTGCCATATCATCCAAAACGTCTCAATCAATAGATTAGGTTTGGGTGACAGCTTGTTGAAGAAACAAGAAGAAAGCCAAGGAAAGTGTGGGCCCCTTACTGAATGAGGGAGGCAACCTAGTGACAGAGGATGTGGAAAAAGCTAATGTGCTCAATGCTTTTTTTGCCTCTGTCTTCACTAACAAGGACAGCTCCCAGACTGCTGCGCTGGGCATCACAACATGGGGAGTAGATGGCCAGCCCTCTGTGGAGAAAGAGGTGGTTAGGGACTATTTAGAAAAGCTGGACGTGCACAAGTCCATGGGGCCGGACGAATTGCATCCGAGGAATCAATCCTGAAGCACTTACACGAGAGGAAAGTGATCAGGAACAATCAGCATGGATTCACCAAGGGTAGGTCATGCCTGACTAATCTAATCGCCTTCTATGATGAGATTACTGGTTCTGTGGATGAAGGGAAAGCAGTGGATGTATTGTTCCTTGACTTTAGCAAAGCTTTTGACACGGTCTCCCACAGTATTCTTGTCAGCAAGTTAAAGAAGTATGGGCTGGATGACTGCACTATAAGGTGGGTAGAAAGTTGGCTAGATTGTCGGGCTCAACGGGTAGTGATCAATGGCTCCATGTCTAGTTGGCAGCCGGTGTCAAGTGGAGTGCCCCAGGGGTCGGTCCTGGGGCCGGTTTTGTTCAATATCTTTATAAATGATCTGGAGGATGATGTGGATTGCACTCTCAGCAAATTTGCGGATGATACTAAACTGGGAGGAGTGGTAGATATGCTGGAGGGCAGGGATAGGATACAGAGGGACCTAGACAAATTGGAGGATTGGGCCAAAAGAAACCTGATGAGGTTCAATAAGGGTAAGTGCAGGGTCCTGCACTTAGGACGGAAGAATCCAATGCACCGCTACAGACTAGGGACCGAATGGCTAGGCAGCAGTTCTGCGGAAAAGGACCTAGGGGTTACAGTGGACGAGAAGCTGGATATGAGTCAGCAGTGTGCCCTTGTTGCCAAGAAGGCCAATGGCATTTTGGGATGTATAAGTAGGGGCATAGCGAGCAGATCGAGGGACGTGATCATTCCCCTCTATTCGACATTGGTGAGGCCTCATCTGGAGTACTGTGTCTAGTTTTGGGCCCCACACTACAAGAAGGATGTGAATAAATTGGAGAGAGTCCAGCGAAGGGCAACAAAAATGATTAGGGGTCTGGAACACATGACTTATGAGGAGAGGCTGAGGGAACTGGGATTGTTTAGTCTGCAGAAGAGAAGAATGAGGGGGGATTTGATAGCTGCTTTCAACTACCTGAGAGGTGGTTCCAGAGAGGATGGTTCTAGACTATTCTCAGTGGTAGAAGAGGACAGGACAAGGAGTAATGGTCTCAAGTTGGAGTGGAGGAGGTTTAGGTTGGATATTAGGAAAAACTTTTTCACTAGGAGGGTGGTGAAACACTGGAATGCGTTCCTTAGAAGTTTTTAAGGTCAGGCTTGACAAAGCCCTGGCTGGGATGATTTGATTGGGGATTGGTCCTGCTTTGAGCAGGGGGTTGGACTAGATGACCTCCTGAGGTCCCTTCCAACCCTGATATTCTATGATTCTATGATTCTATGATCAGAGCTGCCTTCCCGGGGTAGTTGATAAAGTTCCTCTAGTTATGAGGGATATGTTGTGAATAAAACTGAGCAGATTTGGGCTTGGCTGCCTGCTACTGTGAATGAGTGGCAGGAACTGGAGTCAAGTTCAGTCCAATTCAATGAGAGAGATTAGAGGTGTTTTGCTGTGTCTTTGAATTCACTTCCTTCTTGGCTGGTAAGGGTCAGCAGGAGAGTAGTCGGTCCGTTACTAGTGGAGCTTGTCGACCCCCTCCTTCCGACAGGTCATGTAGGTGGTATCTGTTCAGGGAGCTGTTGCGCAACCTTTGCTCAGGAAACCATTATGTAACGTTGGCAATATGGTTAAATGCCACCGGCTGTCTAGTCTCCCATTTTTGGTTAAGGTGATAGAGACAATTAAGAGTATCTAGATGCCCCAGATCTGCTTGAAACTTTTCAATCTGGTACAAACTTGGGTACAGGGCTGGCATTGGTAGTAACGGTGGATGATCTCCTACTGAAGTGTGAAGATCCTGGTGCCTGTGCTGATAAATCTGCTGTTTTCAATGCTGTTCATTATGAAATGTTACAGATTTGCTGTAGACTATAGCAAGAGTAGGCACAACTGCTCTTTGGTGCCGCTGTTCCTTCCTTTGCCAAGTACTCCCCAAGAGTAGTGTGGCTCTTTATCCCCTAGGGGCAATGGCTTGTGGAGTTCAAGGTTCTCTTTTGTCCCTATCTCATTCATCGTGTCCATTGGGCTACTGAGAGGGCTAATGGGGAGGTACTTTCTGCATGCTGATGACATCGAGCTCTGTATCTTTCCCTTATAAGCCATGCAGTGCTGTTGAAAGCCGGTTCAGTATCTGGGTGAGACTGGTACATGCATGAGAGCTAGCTAGCTAGCTAACTGCAGCGTAATCCAGATAAGGCTGAGGTGATGATGATAGGCCTGGGGAAGCAACTGGAACATCTAGTGACAATTCTACCTACCTCTTTTTGAGGGAATTCATGCAGCTTGTTACTCCTGCCCTGTTTTTCCCTTCCACTAATTTTCTTTCTCAAAGTCTGGATCAGATGTCAAACGCTCTTTTAGCAGTGACTGTTCCCCTTTTAATGCCATATTAGGATATATGGTTACCATGATCGCAATGTTACAATTACGAGTTTTTGTTGCTGCCGCTGCTGTACTGAGAAGCTTCATTTTTTGTTCCCACTGGAGCTTCTCTCTCTTTTGATAAGTGTGCATAATATAGGCCCTTCATTTCAGACTTCTCTGGCAACAGCGTTCTCTGCAAGCATATTCATTGGATACCTTGAAAGGACTGACCCTAAGGATTTTAGTCAATAGAATAAATTATTTGTACTTGAAATTTTTGCATAAAACCGATAGTTTAAAGAGCTGTTCTCTTATGTTATTCATCACATACTGAAGCTGTTGGAGTTCTTGTGATATTTTAGCTGCTGATCATTTTACAGATTTCCTTAAACTTATTTTCTAATTCTAGGGAGAAGATAGCTTACTTCACAAGAGCGAAGATCAACATACCATCCCTACCAGCAGATGATGTATAATTACATTTTTCACTGAAGTATTTTTTCCCTCGCTCATCTTTTTAGATGAACGTTTTATAGTTAGAACCTCCTGCTTTTAAAGATCTTCTATTTTACATCCGACTATAAAGATGTTCATTTGTAAAATACAGCGAACTGAGTTCTTGTCTGTTAAAAGGCGCCAAACAAACAAACAAACCACAACTAGCAGAAAACCAAAGTGGAACACTTCTGGTACACGGATGCTAATTTTGTACAGTTTGTATGTATCGCATGTGTGCTCTTATTTTGTAAAGATGGAACAAAGGAAAGTGTGTATCCTGTTGAACCGCACTGTGTTGAGAAATATTACGTTCAACAGAAGATTGTTTGTCTTTTCACTATTTTCACATGAGCAGACTGTGAAGATGGCTGTTATGCCATGCAATATTTTTGTACAAGTGTGACTTTTATAGTTGGAAATTAACCATGAATGCAAGCTCCTTTCCAAAACAGCAAGGCTGCCTCGTAACAGGTGCTCTTTAGATTTCCATCACCTACGTTGGGATTTTGTTTCTGAAAACCATTTCCTGACTGTCCTTTTTATTTCTGTGAAGAAAGAAGGTGGAGTACTGAGTGCAGGAGTATAATTTTGTGAATGTACAGTATTTTGGGCTGCACTGTACAGTACTTTGCCTCTGCAAGGTGGGGAGGGGAAAGGGCAGACCAGTAACCCTAAAACCTCTTACAGTGACACTACCAAAAGGGCAGCTGCTTTCTGAAACTGAAGCTGAATCAAATTCACATCAAAGTGTTTATAGATGAGTAGTCATACCACTGCGCTGTCAAATCGTACGTTTAAATGTAACCTTTTGACCTAAATGTTGTCTACTTTTGTCAACAAGCAGTATGTAGAAAAGATCAGGTTCATGAAAAATTAAACCCGTGCTGTTGTCAGAAGAGGAAAAACTACCCATCAAATTCAAAATGAATCCACTGACGCAAGTACCGGAAGTATTGTTGGTGTAGAAATCCATGCTGGAAAAATCTGTGACCTAGAAACCATAAACTGTTTCAGTTGGGTATGTACTCCAGTTCTCATTACCTTTTTTTAAGTAAATGAAACACAAGCTGTTTTTCAGAATAATGATGGTTCAAGTTGAACAAACTTAAGGAGTAAATGTGAACAAGATGTCTATCAAAATAGAATTTTCGCTTATCTGACCAGACCTTTTTGTTTCACAATGTGGATGTGCTTGTCATCGTCCCTGGGGAAGCATGCGACTGCATCAGATCTGGAACAAAGCATCTACAACACGCTGTTGGGTAAAACAAAACTTTGTGGTTGATCTTATAGCGAAAACAATGTAACTCAACTTGTATCTACAGTACCTAATCTCTGAAGGTTTTTGAAAAAAATGTTAAATTCAAAGATTTTTTCTTTTTTCTATGGATAGAATCTTTGTCCTTAACCTACAGATTATATTGACAAGCCACCTATACATAGCACTTCACTTTTCCAGAAAATAATTAGCCTTGTTGAAAGATGAAGAGAACATAGCTACAATATGTTTGCGAATGTCAAGGTAAGAAAATTCTGTGCCTAGAATCTTTTGTTAAACACACCAAGGATTTTCTTCTGATACACAAATACATTTAAAGGATTTGAAATAATAAATGTATAACTGGATGCCACACAGTTCTGAACAAGTGCCAGTCAGGCCAACTGACTGAGCATCATTCTTCATGGATATCCATTTATTGCTGTTCTTTTAACACACACACACACACACAGAGACACACACACAAGACTACTAGAAACAAGAAGATATGATTCATGCTTGTGAGGTCAAACTTTAAAAACAGAAGTTTGACATTTACTGTAGAGGTGAAACGAAGGTTGACTGTTTCAGCTTCTCAGTTTGATTATATAAAGTGTTGGTAGGATGTGTAGAATTGTACCGTATGATTTATTTTTTTATTTATTTACAGTCTTATTTATGTTCTGTTAAATATAGTTCAGTTCTGGCCATTTAAAATGTTTGATGTTAAACTATTGTGGGAAATATTTACAGCTTTCTAAATTCTTGCCAGACTAGCTGCTGTTTGTGTACATGTTGAATAACCTTCAGAGGAGTATAAAAAAAATAAATTCTGATTGGGTGTGGCCAAGACGGTCAAGTTCTGATGGCTTTAGTTTGCAAAATTTGCTCATTTTTAAAATGAGACAGACTTAAACATATCAGCTCTTTCTCCTCACTTTCCAACTCATTAGTAGCGTTACAAACTTATTTATAGGCAGCTTTTAACAATTGTGGGGGTTTTGTTTTTTACTAATTCAGATTATTCACACTGCTGAAACATTCAATAGACTGAACTAAAAGTGGATA
Source organism: Chelonia mydas (assembly GCF_015237465.2). Lineage (NCBI taxonomy): Eukaryota > Metazoa > Chordata > Testudines > Cheloniidae > Chelonia > Chelonia mydas. Next base: position 79,513,141 of record NC_057852.1, read on the forward strand.
TGAACAAACCATGAAGTTCAGATTTATAAATCTCACTCTTGAAGAAGTAGAGTTTACCCTGTACAGGGAATAACCAATGTAGTAATTAGTTCTCGTGTTTCAGTTATCAGTATGTAATTGCAATTGTGTAATCAAAATTAAGTATTACAGGTACAAAACAATATTATGAATGAAGTTCAGCAGAAATTGTTCTAGGATACAAATCAAATAATTTTAAAATCTTTTTTACTGTTGCTATGTTTATGCTGTATTAAGTATCGAATGCTCAGGACTGAACTAAATATTTAATCAGGTTATATTCCGAATGTGTTTCTGTTCTAATTTTGTCTGTAAAAGTATGCAAATACATCACATAGATTAACTTTCGTCTCTGCACTTTCAATGTGTTTCAGTGATTTGAAAAAAAATAAAAAACGTTAACAAAGCTGTTTTGTAGACTAGTGTTTAATTTTAGTGAAAACTTTGATTGCTGGGCTGTTTCTGAGCTCTTTGCAAAAGTAGATGTTCGCTTACTATTTTTGTTGACTTCAGAAAGTCACTGCAGTGTTAACGTCAATCACTGCTAGTCCTTAGGATTGTGGCATATCATGCTAATGGAAGTGCTCTCATCGGTTTTCGCTTAAACTCCAGTGTTAATGTCCAAGTAGATTCACTGCTCATTAAAGTGGTGTATAATAGCTATGACCACAACCATCCAAAGTGCAAACTTCCACATGCAGGCAACACAGCTCAGTATTGTCCTGGAATATATTCTAGGCCTGAGGCTCTTATGAGCTACAGTTTGTGCCAATGCGTGTGGTGTTTTAGTGATAGAGAAAATTGAGGTCTGTATAAACTGATAGTACAAAAAATATATTTACATGTGACATAAGATAGGCTTGGAACTCTGGACTCCACTTTACCACATTAACCTCCCTCCTCTGCTCTCTGTCACCCTAGCACATGAGAGAACAGAGAGACTGAGGTAGAGCCTCAGACGGTGTAAATGGCCATAGCTCTGCTGAAGTCAGTGGAGCTATGAATCCTTGCACCACCTGAGGATCTACCCCACTAGGTCTTGCATAAACATTGTTAATGGACACCGAGAACTTTCTTGCCCATTACCTTCTTGTCACAGCAAATCCACCAATGCAAAATATTTAGGCTTCTTGAGTGTTGGAAATACGTAAGTCAAAGAAAACATTCTTGCTCAATTAAGTCACTGGGAGGTTTTTTTTCCCATTTAATTGAATAGAATCAAGCCTATATTCCATAATAGAAAATCCAGAACTCATACTTTAGATCCATAGTAAGTTATTTTTCTATGACAGATACATTGATCAACACGTGAAATTGTGTGGTACCAGATCTGCACAGTCATAAACTGTATTATCATATCAGCAGATACAACCAAAGTAATTAGTCTAATCACTGTTAAGTTTCAATTGTTTTTTCTCTCCACAATGAACATGAAAATGGTTTACCGGACTTGCAGGAAGGGTGCAGTGTTCTAACTTGGTGATTAAAGGGAATAACAAAGTTTTTTAAAAATCTAACACCTTGTAGGTGAGGTGGTTCGTCTGTGTCAGATAAACCTACAAATCCTGAACTGAAAAGTTTGATTCTTCTAGTCGAGTTTTAAAGGAAAGAGAAATAACGTGATAAATCAGTAATTCAAAGATGTGGCTGGAGCTGGGCTCATATTCCATTGGTTTTGCTTTTCAGAAAATAGCTGGTCTTTGAACAGAAAAGCATACACTCAATAATAGTGCCCTTTCTATCACTATTGGGGTAACAATACTCCAACCCTTTTCACTAAGTAGTCTTAATAGTTCTGGATGTTTTTACTTAACTCATCATTTGGGATGATAATTCATAACCTGAATAATTCACGTTCCGTATATTTGGATAAGCCCATGCAAACTTTATATAGTTTAACAAATAAGGTTGTCTGCCTGTGAGAAATACTGCATTTATTTTACGAAGTTTTAAGAAGTATATTTGTTTAAAATCAGACTAATTACATGTACAAGAACTGCTATATATGATAAAAGTTTAACCGAAATCTTTCACTGAATGCCGTTCAAGTATTCATGATTAAAAACTCAGTTCCTATACTCTATAAAATAGCAAATGCTTATGAGCAGATTAACTCTTTCAACTAGGTATTTTTCAGCCACCCCTGGCTCTTTAGTTTTTTTCTTTGTATCTGAAATATGCAGATGCCGGAACATCCAGGTTAACTTTTGTGTCTTGTTTTCCCCATAGTAGGTTGGGATAACAAACGACTAGCTGTTTTGGGACACTGGCCTGTGATGCTGGTGAATTACATGCAGCATTTTTAAGAAACTAAGAGTGCTTTAAAAAAACGAGATCTCTGCCAGTCTTTTTAGGGTTTGGGGAATTTTCCTGGATAAAGAAACACAGTTCCTACACAGAGATCTCCTTCTCTCTGTAGCAAAAGTCTATAGCCAGAATAGAAGTATTTTCAGGGTATTTGTAGAGGTGGGAAATACTCTAGATCATGAAAATATTACTGGATCAGATAGGTGGATGGTTGTGCCATAGGGAGTCAAAGCCTTTGAATTCCACTTAATTGGCTTCATATGAAAAGGAAACTTAACATTTTTGGCTCTTAACCAACATACGAGAGAGCAACCTTATACATTTTGGGGGTCTACAGTTCAGCTTTAATAGCAAAACAAAGTAGTGGTTCTTCCATACAGTCATGATAGCTTTAATGTCCTGCTGCGAAACAAAACAGTTTTGCCCCCCGGAGTGACGACACTACTTTGAAAGAACAATTACAGGAAGAAAGAATTAGACACACAACTTTAGTGAATCAGCTAAGTAACAAAGAGTCCTTTGAATCATTATTGGAACAAGCTTCTGCCTTGTGCTAGAGTTTTGAAAAGAAAGAGAAGACTGTCTGTACTACTTAAACTCCTAGATTTTCAGGACTATTTTCAGTTTCCAAGTGTTGACAGTGATCTTGCATTTCTGTTACTGTGTAATGGACTGAGGATGGATGGACTTCCGTTGAACAGACAGTGCAATTAAGTAGTGACCCTCCTAGTATAAGACATATTCCAGCAAACCAGCCAACAAACAGTGCTTCCCCCAAGTCCCACTTGGGAATAATCTCTGGGATATTCTCATCGAAATTTTCCTCGACTATAGTGTGAGCAACCCAAGAAACTGGGGCCATGACTGTAATTGCTGATATCCAGAAGAGTATTCCTCCAAGCAGTAATAGCCGTTTCTTTAGTTCCTGTTGTCTTTCACCGATCTTCAAACAGTCCAACCCAAAACCTGAAAGGAAGAAGCCCAAAAGTCCTAATCCATTTGAAACAAACATCAAAATCCTAGAAATCCGAAACTCTGGAGGCAAAGCCAAGAAAGAATCAAAATCCTTACATTGAACTCCCCCTTCCTCTTGGGAAATACAAACTTGCCAGAGTCCCATGGTCCAGGTCTCGAATTCATTTAACTCTAAAGCGAGATTTTTCCAGTCAGGTAAAAAGGTAGTGAGACAGGATAGAAACCATCCAAACAGAGAGAAAAAAATGCCATTTAATTGCATCACAGTTCTGTAGACTATAGCCATTACAAGAGCACAGTCCAAAAAGCTTTAGGAGGAACGTCTCTCTAAGGGCTGATACCTTTTGTGGTGGTTGGAGCTATGATGATCTTAGTTCTTTGTGCCCTGAATATAAGCTTAGATATTAACCCTTTGAAAACTCTGAAACACTTTTTTGTTCTTCATGAATATAATGTTTCATGTAAAGGACGAAGGACTCTGCTAAACCATGGGTTAGGCTTTCTGATCAAGATTTGATCTGTTACCTTCCAGTGCCTGATGATTACAAGTCTGCGGATGAACAAAGAAGGCTCTATGACCCCTCACCCTAAAATACAACAGAAATCTTTGTGCTTCCATACGGATTAATTAGATTTTAAGTAGTGATAAAAAGCCAGCTCTGTCCTCAACAGGACTTCATTGTATTAGCAAAACTTGACATTTCAGGGATGTAAATCAAGGCCTTGTAAAGAAAGGTAGACTGTTTCCCTATAATCTTTATTCTTAGACTTCCTCAACATACACAGTGGCTTATTCTCCACTCTTTTGTTCTATGTCACAAGCACTGGGAAGACTCTCTGTAAAAGGTCCTTGTATGTTTCATTTTTTCTATGTTTGTTTCTCTTAAAATGGGCTTCTTTTAACGTCTGACCCATTTAAGGGGCAAAGGAGAAGTGAGTAAATAATCAAAGTGCCATAAAGAAAGCAATCCATTACAATTCTAGACTTCCACCCATCATAATGAATTCAGAGCAGAAATTCAGTTGTTGTAAACTGAAGAAAATGCAGCTGTGACCATTTTAAATCAGTGGAAGTTGTCCCCTGTACTCTCTGGGCCTAGTCCTGCAAGGTGCTGAGTATTTGCTCAACTCCAATTTAAGTTAGTGGGTGCTGAGGTTGTTTCCTATTCCTGGTGGTAGGAAATGCTCATCACCTTCCCATATGAGGCCCTATATAAGCAGGGTCAGTGGGAAATCATGGAACCCATATATAGCATCATGCTTTTGCCCTGGTATGTGCTTCTCTGAAATCTATTTTTTCTTATCCTGACTGAGGGCTGTTCTGCATAGCTTTCCTCCTGGCACAGTACAGCTACTCATGGACACACCACTGCAATGTACTATATCAACACACAGGGAGGAACTTGCTCGTTGCTGCTGTGTCAGGAAGTGATCCCCCTTGAGGAAAAGTGCATCAGTCAGTGTCACACCGATGGGCCTGTCAGGGTTCCCTCCCCACTCTGTACTCTGGGGTGCAGATGTGGGGACCCGCATGAAAGACCCCTTACGCTTACTTCTACCAGTTTAGGTTAAAAACTTCCCCAAGGCACAAATTCTTCCTTGTCCTTGGACAGTATTGCTGCCACTACCCAAGTGAGTTAGGCAAAGATTCAGGAAAAGGACCACTTGGCGTTCCTGTTTCCCCAAAATATGCCCCCAATCCCCAAACCAAATAGGTAAACAAGGTGAGCACAGACCAGACCCCTTGGGTTTTTAGGACACTAAAAACAAATCAGATTCTTAAAAGCAGAACTTTATTATAAAGACAAAAGTAAAAGAAGCACCTCTGTAAAATCAGGATGGAAGGTAATTTTACAGGGTAATAAGATTTAAAACACAGAGGATTCCCCTCTAGGCAAAGCTTTAAGGTTACAAAAACCAGGAATAAACCTCCCGCTGAGCATAGGGAACATTCACAAGCTAAAACAAAAGATAATCCAACACATTTCCTTGCTTTACTTACAGTTTTTGTAATCTTAGCTGCTTATTTCAGGTAGGGTTTTAGGAGAGGGTTTTTTCCTGCCTGGTCCCTCTCTCTGTCCCAAGAGAACACAAACAAAGAGAGCGCAAACAAGACCTCCCCCCACAGATTTGAAAGGATCTTCTTCCCTTATTGGTCCTTTTGGTCAGGTGCCAGCCAAGTTATTTGAGCTTCTTAACCCCTTACAGGTAAAGGAGGGATTTTATGATACCCTTAGCTGTGTGTTTATGACAGGCCCCTGCGCCTTCGTAGCCTACAGAACACCTTAGGGCACCATCCCAGTCATTAATACTCAGACAACCACAAAGGACCACTCAAGGACTCCATTCTGCAAGACATCTTGCACAGGTTGGGGGTCCCTGAGTTTAGATGTCTTTGTGTCCAACGGCCATAGGTTCTGTTCCAAAGGAGGATCCAATTCCAGCTTCCGGTCAGATGTCTTTCTGATCCTACGGCTATCCGGATTTGTGTATGCTTACCCTCTAATTCCCTCAAGATCAAACAATGCAACTCAAATGAGGGCGTGGCCCAGACAGTTTTGGTTTGCCGATCTCATTAACCTATTAACACGGCCCCCACTTACGCTCTCAATGCTCCCAGATGTCATCTCGCAATTGAAGGGGACAAATCCTGCACCCAGCCCCAGGCCCCCTCACCTCACAGCCTGGATGCTGGCTAGCTAACATCCACTGATCGATCCTGCTTTTTAATAGTTCAGTACATCTGTTGTGGAAAACGAGTTACACCACAACACATCCTAGCTTGCAACAGAAAGGATTCCACCAGTCTTACCTGTGCTGCTAAATGGAAGAGGCTCTCTATCTGGGTATCGGGGAATCATCTGTCTCTCTTGGAAGCACTGATGGCTGCCATCCCTGGACTACCTGCTCACGTTAAAGTATTTGGCCTTCTCCATCAGCTCCCTTGCAGTGCATCTGGCACCTATCTCTGATCACTATCCTCCGGTGGGAAGGCCAGACTGTTGTCTCATCCGACAGTGGCTAGATTTCTCAAGGGTCTCATTCATGTTTTCCCACGAAGCAGAGACCCTGCCCTTCTGGGACCTCAGTACCGTTTTAACAAGTTTGATGGAGCCGCCTTTTGAGCTTTTGGTAGTCTGCCCTTTGGAAGTCTGCTCTTTGTACCACTTATCTATAAAGACTGCCTTCTTAGTGGCCATAACCTTAGACAGAAGAATAAGCGAGATGTAAACCCTTACGGCGGGGCTACTTTATATAGTATTCCAAAAGAACCAAGTGATTTGATGCCCTTATCTAAGGTTACTAATTTCTAATTTCTGATTGTTATCCTAATCAGATGATCCGTTCAGCTGTATGCTTCCCCAAACCTCACTCCACTTTGGAGGAGCTAAACTTCATGCCTTGGATATTATCAAGCTTTTTTTCTTACTATCCAGACTGAACAAAGTCATTTAGGAATTCTCCAAAACTGTTCCCTAACGTGTACTGACAGAATGAAGGGCCAACCAATCTCCACTCACGCTGTCACAATAGGTCCCAGGTTATAAGACATGTTACGGGGTGACCCATTTTGACCCACCTGTACAGATTAGGATCCATTCCACCAGAGCTCAGGCTCAGGCAACCTCTGCCAGCTCTCAAGTACCCAGTGAAAATTACATTGTCACTTCAAGTATTAACTCTTTCATTGCTCATCAAAGCACGTAAGAAAGGAGAGCTATAGGATGAAAATCTGCACAAGCTACTGTAAGTGGCAGCTCATTTTGGCACTTCTCGAAAGACTGGAGAAAGCTGCCACTTTTCTCCAAGCTTTCCAATCAAGAAAGAGCCTAGCAGAGCCCAGAGGGGCAAGAGGGCCCCACAAGCAAGTGAAGAAGCCCAGTGGCGTGTACAAACATAGGCAGTGGCTGTGGGCTAGAGGGGGGCCAGATCCTGCCACCTTCATGTGCAGTCCAGCTCTGCAGATCCAGCAGTGCCAGGGCCAGCTCAGTGCTGCACCACCTGGCTGCCCAGCAGCAGAATGAGGAGGGAGAGTCCTGAGAGCCCAGCGTCGTGCTGGGGGCAAAGTCTGTCCTGAGTGCCCCCAGCAAGCCAGTTCTGTCTGGTGCCCATGAGTGGAGCTGGTACCAGAGAGGGAGATGAGCGAGATGGAGGACAGAAGAGGCTCAAGAGGAGGGGATCCAGCTGGGGCCACCAGGACACAGCTCCCTCTGCTCCCAGCCCAACCCCTGACCCTGCCCTTCCACTGGTTCCCATCCAACCTCCCTGCCATAGCCACGCAACCTGCCCCTCCAACAGCTCTCCCCTGCTTCCCCTCAAACCCCTCACAGCCCCACCCAGCCCCTGCTTAAACCCATCTAGCCCCCTGCTACTTCATCCCCAGATAAAAACACCCAAGCTTCTCCCCCCTCCCCAAATAAACCTCAACGCCACCAAACTTCCTCTGGCCACAGCCTTCCACCTATCCCACCACACCAACCCCTATCACACAAACACACATCACAAATAAACCGCTCCCAAATACATGCTCCATAAATCACCCTGCCAAAACCCTTCTCCAAGCCCTCTGCTCACCATTCCCCCAAACCCCATTCCCCAATACACCCACCTTTTAAAACCTCCCCTCTACTCCTGGCAGCACCAATCCCCGACTTCTTCAATTGCTCCAGTCCCCGATGGCTCACCCAGGAAGTCCCACATAGGGCCTCTCACTCCTTGGCATCAGCATCCCATCTTCACTTTAGAGTGTTATGTGGGGTTGATGATCTTTCCCTTCGCCTGTCCCTGTCACCTCCTTGTCCTCTTGGGGTGGTCAGATGGCTAGTGGGTGTCCCTCCATCTGGCGGAGCCCACCACAGCAAAGGTGAAAATGGCAAGAGCTACCAGCCAGAGTGGGAACCCAGGCCCAGCCCAGCAGGTCAGGAGCCTCTGCTCTGGGTGAGTGCACGGTGGACTCGCTCGCCAACTTCCTCCTCTCCACACCAGGCCATGACATACGCAATGATCTCCTGCCCCCCGTGCACTGGAGAGCACGGCCTGATAGTTTTACACAAACCCCACAAAGAATATTTTCACCAGCCGCCTGTTCATCCAAGCCTTGCTGAGAAGGCAGCCAAGCTCAAGGAGTCCAGCTGAGCCCATGGGTGTACCTGGACCCCAGTAAGGGGGAGATGAGCTCAAGGAGCCCACAGAGCATGTGGGATCATATTTTCTGCAACAGCCCAATCTATTGTGAGTCCTGTCTCCTGTGGCGAGAGCTTATTCTGTGGGCAGAGCTTGGAAGAGTGCCATCACTGCCCACCCCACTCCCACCCCAGGAGCCCAACTGACACTGTCAGATCTTTGGGATGAGAGCTGTCTGTCTCATTATACCAGCTCATTTTTAAATAAAACAAAAGCTGAGACCCACTTCTGTAATGAGTGGTGGCCTGACATAAACACGTCAGAGTTCTTGGGGGTTTCTAAGAGAACTCAGGTTATGTGAGAGATTTTTGGAAAGAGACTTTTTGAATGTAAGGAAGGCCTGTTCAATGCAAAGCCCAGGGGGACTTTCCCACTCTGATTTTGTTAGTGGTCCACTATGACACTGTTACTGAATTCTTCCCTGCAACAGCGGGACAGTAGGAATTGCCATACTGGGTCAGACCCATGGTCTCTCGAGTCCAGTGTCCCGTCTCTGACAGTGCCCAACACCTGGCATAGAACTGGAACCTATGATTTTAAAAATAACGTCAAAGAATATTTTGAGAGCGTATCACTCATTTTAAATAGCTCCAAGTATCAGTCTGCAAACTGATGTCTCCAGTTCTTTCCAGCGTGACAAGTCTTAAGTCGGGGGGGGGGAGCGGTTTAAACTCTAGTCTGTCTACATAGCATCCTGTTCAAACAAATACATTAACTTTTCCCTCATTACTTATAAAACCGTTTCCATCTGGATTCTGAATCTTACTCTAATGCGATTTATTTTTCTTCAGAGGTTTTAGAATTACATCATATCTCCTGGAAATCTTGATGGCAAGAGCTGGTTTCATTAGTATCGAAACCCAATATACATATATTTTCTTCCAAAGAACATTAGGAAGCCGTTGGTTGCTGAAAAACATGAAAACTAAAACAGATCTGTATCCAACAGAAATATTCAGCTTAAGTCCAAGTAGTGAATTTTACTACTCTGATAGCAGGAGTAAGCTGTGTGCCTGGTATTTCCATGAAGTGACTAGGCTATTTATTCTTTGAACAGTGGTCAATGCATCTCTAACCTATGTGAATATCTTATTTTGTGCCATATAAAGGAATCTTTGTGAGGAAGTAACCTGAGGCAAGCGCTGCAAGGGGAAATTTGATGAAAGTACATTATAATCAGTGCTGAACAGAACCACCAGTCCTTGGTTTTCTGGAGATATTGAAGGTTTAAGTTTTCATCACCTCACTTTTTCATTAATCACTTGACTTTTTCTGTGCTTTCCGGTAAGTGTTTGGGGGTTTCAGCAGAGTGCAGTACACGGCATTGAATTGTTTCCTCCTGTGAACGCTTCATGCACAGAGCAGGAAATCGTGTGCTTAGAGAAATACTATTTTTCCAAATACCCTCCATGTTCTCACCCCCTCCCAAATGTTCTTTATTTAAACATTATCAACTTAGTTTGGACATTAGGTAGAGCTGGACTAGCAGCTGGGGGGGTGCACAAAAGTTGCCAGTAGTCCATAGTAACTGATGCAATCTGAACACTGACCTGACAAATTGGGGGGGGAGGAGAGAATCCCTGATTATAAATACATATTCTATTAGACCTTGTCAAGATAGTGAATTGGAAAAGGGAATTTAGGGACCATGCGGAGGGGTGGGGGTATAGGGGCAAGCTATACAGATTGTTTTCTTCCCCTTTCAAAACAAAAACATATCAGTGGTTTACTTAATCAAACACATAAATCAGTTCAAGGATCATTACTTTTTCATAAAACATCCATTCAAAATTTAGATGAGATCATTTATAAAAAGGGCCAAAAAGTAAGTGACTTCATTTTGGTATAATTTCTAAATAATTTGTTTCGGTTTTTTAAAGTCCCCTGTGTTGAGAAGTAGAATTGTTTTGGATGCTGTTAAAGTTAGCAGACAATGGAATAAATGTGAGCATGTTGTGTACGGAGGTTACAAGAGAAAAGGATCGACGCAATTACATTTAATGCCATGGAATTGAATAGAAGCCAGACAAATAACATTGGACCACATTCTCTTGTCCAATCTGGCCCCTTTGCATTGCTTGGCAGCACAAAGAGGGATGGATAGTGGCTGCCTCTGGCCATCTGAAAATTCCCCTCCCCTGGAGGAATTCTCAGGCAGAATAAAATGAATGTAATTGGTTCCTATGCCACCTCCATCTTCTGTGGCGTGTGTGTATGGTGTGAGGCTGGGGTAGGGTAGGGTATGGCCAAAGCACCAATGTACTCCTGTAGTTGTTAGCTGGTGGTCCTTTGGCATACGCTAAGGAATGGTCTGGAGCTGCACAAGGAAAGAATCAGGGAGCTGTAACCAACTGTATAATGGTTTGCCCCCATCTCCAGCATCCAGCACACTTTAACACAGGAGAGGATTTGGCCCATTATATTGCGTGTTCTGTGTTAAAGTGTATGCACAATTTCTTTAAGAAAGAGAAATATTAGCAGCCACTTGGAACGTTCTTAAATCTAATCTGAAGTAGATCATTTATATCTAAATTATCTAATTAAATCTCTTGTATCTTATAATAATGAAGGAACCTGTTGGCTTATTCAGACTTTTGGAAGAAAAGGTGCAACTTGCTTCCTACTGAAACCACCACAGCAGAATTATCTGTGTCTCTTACACAGATAGATGAGAGAGAATCTGTTTTACCAGCTATTGAAAAGGAAGCAACCAGGCATTTACAGCAGTGTGATATAATGTGATAGATATGTTTTAAAAAGCCCTTGTGAGTATGTAAAAGAAACTGTGAGATCCCTTAAGACTCTAAGAGTAGAATATACAAGTCTAGTTAAAAGAAATGAAACTCATTCTCTGAAAGCAAGACCTTTCACTCCTATGAAACACCTTATTTCAGATTTTTGACTAATGGGAATTGAACAAGAAGATCTAGGAGGAAAGGGAATCGGAAGAGATAAATACAAGGTAAAACTGTTTGTACTTTACAGGCTTAGTCAAAAGATCAAAATGAAACATGGATTTGCCATCCTTTTTAATAGAAGAATAAAGAATATTGCAAGATTAACTGCACAAGCCCCACAAAACACTTTAGTATCACCATCCCAATCCAAAATTAAAAATTAGGGTTAACTAGATTATCTGAACAATAAGGATTTTTTAATCTAGAAAACAGTAGTTCTGATCTACTGCAAGTATGAAATCTTGTTACTTGACTATTGATGGAGATGTGATTTCCTTGAATGATGTACCTCTTTCCAAGAAAAGAATTTGTCTGAGTTGTGAGAAGTGTAATCTTCTCTAGCATTACCCATCACTCATTATAACACTTGGGTTTAATATGGGTGTTATGTTGTCTATATGTCTACTGTGCTCTTCACATATATACATCGATTTAATATGGGTGTAATACGCAGACACACACTATTCCTGACCCCTGCAGGCAAGCAGCTGAAGCCCTGAAGCATGAGATTTGATTACAGTAATTTTCTTAAGGCGGAGATGCAAGTGTTTTGAGCATGCTGAGGGCAATGCAGAGCTTTCTGTTCTCCTCATGGCCCATGAAAGGAGGGAATGAATAGGTGCATGTCACAGATTCACAGATTCATAGACCCCAAGGCCTGAAGCAACAAACATCCAGCCTGCCCCCACCATACACACAGGCCATAGAACGTTCTCCAGAAACTGGATGAAAGTATTTCGTTTAGACAGTTATCTAATCTCATTTTAAAAGCTCCAAGTGAAGTCGAGTCCGCCACCTCCCCTGGTAAACTGGTCCACTGTTTGGTGTTTTCCCCTTACATATTAAAACTGAGAAAACTTTCAATTAAAAACCATAATTACAAATAAATTTTAAAAATTAAAAATGCATGAGAATGCATTAGTTATTCACTAAAACCCATTCATGTTCTTCTCTCCCTTTGTTCCCCCCATCATGACCTCCCCTGCCTCTTTTCTCTCCAGCTTGCTCCACTCCTTTTCCTCCATCCCCTGTCACAAGCAGACAAAACCAAATAGGAAGCAGCTCTGCCTAACCAATTCAGGGTATGGCAGGCCGCTCTTTCTCTCAGCAGCTGCCAGCTTGCCTTTCACTGGCAGAGGGAGTTGGAGTCAGATGGAGGCTCCAACCTTGAGTCCTCAGCTGTAGCAGCTCCCTGAGGGGGAAAGGGACGGCAGTCATGTTCTTCCTGCTCAAGGGTCTGGGCTGCTGGGGGTGGGGCAGAGGGGGCAGGGGAGAGTATAGCAGCTGCGGGGGCCCACAGTTCACTCTGTGTGCCAAGCTAGTGTCAGTGAGGGCACCATGCACGCAGGCACTGCTCTTCCGCCTCCGTCTCTCAGCTGACCCCTGACATTGCATGTGTGGGGTGGAAATGAGATGCAGGGAGCAGAATCAACGTTAAAGCATGATGTGTTGTAAAAGGTGGTACTGCTGAGTGGTTTGAGATTGCAAGAGTCCTGATTAATTCTGCTTCACAGGATAGGGATAATGTTATGACTATATTCACAGAAACCAGGAGAGAGATAAGGTAATGAAAATGGTTGTTTGTTTTAAGATCTATATTATTTCATCCCAAGGAATACTTACCTGATGTCATCTCTGGCATTTTAGCCCATTGCCAAGTACTGTCAAGTGCTAAGTGCCTTTTTCTTGTATCCTGGGCATTCAGGATAGTTAGTTTAGAATAGGCCCTAGACATGTACTCTGTGTGGGGAGTTTAGCCTGGTCCTTACGGGTCATTTTGTGTGTTAATAAAGAAGCATTTGTTGAGACCAGGCCTGGAGTGTTGTGCTCCATGCACACCCTCTGAGCAGCTGTAGCATTGGCAACGAGGGTATACTGACTGACAGGTGCAAAACACTGTACCTGGACTGTGGTGCTCCTGAAAAGCTGGGACGGCTGTTTTCCTGAGAGGAGAGAAGGGGCCTAGCTGACCTGAAAAGCCAGAGTGAGACTCCAAGGAAGCGTGGAGGTGCAGATTCTGGGTTCTTCAGCCACACAAGGGAATGGCATACCACAGCAGGGTGGGGAATTTGAACCTCAGTCAGAAGGAAACATGGACATGTTATGTAGACTGCATCTGCTGTTACCTATTGGCTAATGGTGTAATAGACAAAACAAATCCTCCTCAGTGTTGTGGGTTGAGCGACTTATGGACTGATTATTGATTTCCTGGAGCCAAGAAGTCCTGGAATGGTGACATCTGACTCAGTGACAGATCATTATGAACCAAAACCATCTGTTAGTGTCTTGTGGCTTAAATTTAACTCCTGCCTCAGGGTGCCTTATTAATCTCTCTTGCAGTTTATGGCTCCTCTACGCCAGCTGGCAGCCCAAAGTTTGGAATTTGGAAATGGTTTGGAGGATACATTGTGCAACTGCATTGTTTCTGGCATCAACAATGAAGGTATGCAGTGAGGGATTCTCACAAAGCCCACCCTAAAACTCCAAAAGGCCATGGATATTGCTGTGGCACTAGAGATAGCCACCAGAGGCAGCCACGCCCTTTCACAAATCCCGGCCAAGTGGATCAACAGGTTGGGGGATAGGAAAGGGAGAGTCAAGCCACACCATGAAGGTGACCTGCTATTGCTAGAGGGAATAGGGAATGCTACCGATGTGTGGGGTGGGGGATCATTGTCATACAGGGTGCAGGCATAAAGCCTCAGTGGTGGTGGTGTAAAAAGAAGGGACATTTGGCTAGGTGCTGCAGAACTAGAGGCACAGAATATGGGGATACCCGGAACAAAAGGGGGGGAATAGGACGTGCCGTGTGAAAGAAGCATCAGCTGGGGACTTTGAATCAGAGGGGGAGGAGTAAGATGAGGTATAGGCTATCTTGAATCAGACTGACTCCTGTAAGAAACCAATCCTAATCGAGCTTCAGTTGAATGGGCAGAATGTGAAAATGGAGTTTGGCACAGGGCTACAGTTTTGGAGGCGAGTGACTTACAAAATTACCTCTGATGCATGCCCCAGCTTGACTTTTTTATCCCCTACCTAAGCAATACTCAAGTCCTTCAAAGGGGAGGGTGGAAGTCAAGGTAAGGTATGGACCACAGAGGGCTTGTCTACCTCTCTTTGTAGTAGCTGGGACAGGGCCAAACCTTTTTGGATGGAACTGAATCTCCATCTTGAACCTGGACTGGAAAAGACTTCTGGGACCTTCATATCACATAAGCACAAAATCAATCATTGACCTTTTGGAAAAACATGAGCAAGTATTTATAGAGGAGGTGAGAGAGCTCTAGAATCTCCCGGTGAAAATACAGGTAGATATCACTGCATGCTCTCGATTTTGCAAGGCCACCCCATTCCTTATGCTCTACAAGCCGGGGTAGAAGAGAAACTGAGGCATTTAGACACTGTGGGGATTATCTGGCCAGTGAAATTCTCTGAATGGGCTGCTCCGGGAGTACCTGTAGTAAAAGCTGACAGCTCCATACCTATCTGTGACAATTACAAACAAACTGCAAACCAGGCTACCCACTTGGAGCACTATCCCATTCCTCATATTAAATAGAAGATCTTTACAACAAGCTGGCAGGTGGAGTCTTGTTCTACCAAACTAGATATGCTTGCTTACCAACAGTTAGTCCTGAATGAAGATTTGAAAACTGTGGTCACTGTCGATAAACATAAGGGACTCTATTGGTACACCTGCTTACCATTCAGAATTTACAGAATTGCTTGTCCTATCTTCCAAAGGGTCACGGAAGGTTTATTGGCTGCATTGCTCCATATCGTGGTATATCTAGACCATGTTCTTGCAACACGACAGTCAGTAGAACATCTCCAGAACCTAGATGAAGTCCTACGAGGGTTAAAGGAAGTCAGGTTGCAACTCAAGTGCTGAAAGTATGTTTTTATGGCCAAGAAGGTGGGTTATTTAGGGCATTATGTTTTAGGGGAAGGACTGCAACCATTAAAAGAGAAGATTTAAAGCCATCAAAGTAGCCCTGATTCCAGAAAATGTGAATGAGCTCCAGGCGTACCTTGGCCTTTAAAACTACTGTGGATGATTCATTGCAAATCTGTTAACATAGCTTTCCCCCCTTCATGCATTGCTCAAAAAAGGGCCAGGGTGGCACTGGAATAAGGATTAGGAGATTGCCTTCAAAGAAATCAAAGAGCTTCTGAAGTCAGCCAAACTCCTGGTGCATTTTGACCCCAAGTGTGCCCTGGTACTTACTTGACACTTCACCCTAAAGTGTGGGCACAGTACTTTTGCACTGAATGGAAGAAGGGACTGGCAGGCCAGTCTGTTGTGCCTCACGCTCCTTACCATCTGCAGAACAACGGTGTTCCCTATTAGATAAGGAAAGCTTGGCTATTGTCTTTTCAGTCAGGAAGTTCCACCAGTATCTCTTATTCACTGTAATTAGTGACCATAAGACACTTTTAGGACTTCTGGGGGAGGCCAAGGCTATTACCCCTTTGGCTTCTGCATGCCTGCAATGTTGGGCATTATTGCTAACAGCCTATTAGTATCAGCTTATCGCTAAGCCTGGACAGGCAATTGGTGATGCGGACAGCCGCAATTGGCTGCTGGGGGATTAAGCACCAGAGGACAACCCTGTATCTCAAGAAGTAGTTCCAGCTTTAGGCAGAGAAGGAGAAGCTCCACAAACAGCTAAGCAGATTGCTCAGTGGACTAACTGAGATCCTGTTCTGTCCCAAGACTCATTTTGTACAACATGGATGGCCCAAGTTGATGGTATCTTCAGACATTCATCCTTAGTCTCACAGGCATTGGGAACTAAGTTTCCAAAGTGGGGGCTCTACTCTGGAGATCATGAATCCTAACACCTCCCAAGGAAAGAGTTAATACTGGAGGAACTGCACGGAACTCACTGTGGGGCAACCCAAATGAAATCTCTGGACAGAAGTTACACCTGGCAGCCAAGCCTAGAGAGACAGATAGCAAGTGGTACTGGACTGTGCCACATTACAACAGTTAAGAAAATCGCCCCCAGTAGCAGACTTATTACCATGAGAATGGCCAGGAAGGCCTTGGATCAGACTACGCATCAACTATGCTGGACCCTTCCTTGGGTCATTGTTCCTTAGAATGAAGAAAAGGAGTACTTGTGGCACCTTAGAGACTAACCAATTTATCTGAGCACAAGCTTTCGTGAGCTACAGCTCACTTCATTGGATGCATACTGTGGAAAGTATAGAAGATCTTTTTATACACACAAAGGATGAAAAAATGTGTGTTTACCACTACAAAAGGTTTTCTCTCCCCCCACCCCACTCTCCTGCTGGTAATAGCTTATCTAAAGTGATCACTCTCCTTACAATGTGTATGATAATCAAGGTGGGCCATTTCCAGCACAATCCAGGGTTTAACAAGAACATCTGAGGAGGGGAGGAGGGTAGGAAAAAACAAGGGGAAATAGGTTACCTTGCATAATGACTTAGCCACTCCCAGTCTCTATTCAAGCCTAAGTTAATTGTTTCCAATTTGCAAATGAATTCCAATTCAATAGTCTCTCGCTGGAGTCTGGTTTTGAAGTTTTTTTGTTGTAATATTGCAACTTTCATGTCTGTAATTGCGTGACCAGCGAGATTGAAGTGTTCTCCGACTGGTTTATGAATGTTATAATTCTTGACATCTGATTTGTGTCCATTTATTCTTTTACGTAGAGACTGTCCAGTTTGACCAATGTACATGGCAGAGGGGCATTGCTGGCACATGATGGCATATATCACATTGGTGGATGTGCAGGTGAACGAGCCTCTGATAGTGTGGCTGATGTTATTAGGCCCTGTGATGGTGTCCACTGAATAGATATGTGGGCACAGTTGGCAACGGGCTTTGTTGCAAGGATAGGTTCCTGGGTTAGTGGTTCTGTTGTGTGGTATATGGTTGCTGGTGAGTATTTGCTTCAGGTTGGGGGGCTGTCTGTAGGCAAGGACTGGCCTGTCTCCCAAGATTTGTGAGAGTGTTGCGTCATCCTTCAGGATAGGTTGTAGATCCTTAATAATGCGTTAGAGGGGTTTTAGTTGGGGGCTTCATAAACCAGTCAGAGAACACTTCAATCTCTCTGGTCACGCGATTACAGACATGAAAGTTGCAATATTACAACAAAAAAAACTTCAAAATCAGACTCCAGCGAGAGACTGTTGAATTGGAATTCATTTGCAAATTGGATACAATTAACTTAGGCTTGAACAGAGACTGGGAGTGGCTAAGTCATTATGCAAGGTAACCTATTTCCCCTTTTTTTTTCCTACCCCCCCCCCCCCCAGACGTTCTTGTTAAACCCTAGATTTGTGCTGGAAATGGCCCACCTTGATTATCATACATATTGTAAGGAGAGTGATCACTTTAGATAAGCTATTACCAACAGGAGAGTGGGTTTGTGTGTGTGTGGGCGGGGGGTGGGGGGGGGGAGAAAACCTGGATTTGTGCTGGAAATGGCCCACCTTGATTATCATACACATTGTAAGGAGAGTGATCACTTTAGATAAGCTATTACCAGCAGGAGAGTGGGGTGGGGGGAGAGAAAACCTTTTGTAGTGGTAAACACCCATTTTTTCATGCTTTGTGTGTATAAAAAGATCTTCTATACTTTCCACAGTATGCATCCGATGAAGTGAGCTGTAGCTCACGAAAGCTTATGCTCAAATAAATTGGTTAGTCTCTAAGGTGCCACAAGTACTCCTTTTCTTTTTGCGAATACAGACTAACACGGCTGCTACTCTGAAACCGTTCCTTAGAATGTGCATCCACTACAACAAGTGGATGGAAGTCATGCCAGTCAGAGTCACTACCTTATCTATATCTATTGAGGGGCTTCGGTTCATGTTTAGCACACATGGACTGCCTGAGACCGTGGTCTCAGACAATGCTAGTGCCTTTACCAGTGAGGAATTCCAGGCCTTTTTGTTCAAATTATAACATCTGCTTCCTACCACCTATCCACAAATGGCTGGTAAAGGACTGAACAGCACTCTCTAAGAATGGACTCAGGAATGTTACTGAGGGGTCGCTGCAGACTAGGGTATCTTGGTTTTTGAGTAATTTTAGAACAATCCCTCATGCCACAACAGGTGTATCGCCTGTGGAACTGCTGATGAGGTGGCCAATACTGGAGTTTCTTGAAACCTTGCCTGGAGAAACAAGTGCGTCAACATCAAGAAAACATGAAACACAATCATGACTGTCAACAGGGTACTCGCGTTTTGTCTCCTGGAATACATGTTTGGATTCACAATTTTGTGGGAATGCCCAAGTAGTTTTCTGGCATGATCTTAAAAGCTACTGGCCCACTTTCCTATCACTTTGCTTAGGAGATTCCCTCGTGAGATGGCATATATAGATCATCCGCAAGCCCAAGGAGGAGGCGAGGAACCTGAGTCAGGTTCAAAGGACTCCTCATCTCTGGATCGGTAGATGCTTCTGTTCCTGTTATTCACCCATGTTCAGAGTTGGGAGAGGTAGGGTCTGGTCCTATTAGGGAAGGTACTGGAGGGCACCTCTCAAGGGACTCTGTCTCTTAGTACTGGGGGGGTCTGTGGAACTTCCATCTCCCTGGCTATGCTGGGACCATCTACTCCAGTCTGCGGCCATTCCATGAGACATCACAAACCCCTCTGTCCACTTGAATCTGTAAGTAGATAGAGTGGGGGGGAGTGAGTTGGGGCAGAATAATCTCCTTTTTTTCTTTTTTACCACACAAGGTTGGGTAGTCTACCCTGCATCTCTAGTTAGAGTTCTAGTTACTATACTGAGCTGTGGATTTTCCTATGAAGGAATTTTTCTTGAACTTTGACTGGGAGGATGTTGTGTTCTGGGGGTTCAGGATAGTTATTTTAGTATACTGCCCAAACATGTATTCCAGTGTAGGGAGTTGTGCCTAGTCCCTGGGGTTGAGACCAGACTTGGTGTGTTGTGTTCCCTACATCTCTTGAAAGGATGTATCACTTTTGCAAAGTACAGAACGCATTCTGCAATCACTAGCTTTAGTGAGAGCTGTGAACGCTCAGCACATTGTCAGATCAGGCCCTTAAACAGAGAAACCTTTAATGCAGATGTAAGCACTTGAGCCAGCATCCCTCTGGTCTGAGGAAAAATAATTGTCAAGGTACTGCCTGAGTGCAGTTGATGTTTTGATATGTTCTTGACTTACACACCATGTTTGCTCACTTCAGACAGACAAAATCTGCTTTATTTCTGGGTCAGGTCAGTCTAGCAGAAGAGTCTACTTTCTACTTCACACACTGCTCAGCAGGAGCTGCTGAAAAATGAGCATTCCAGGATCTGCTTAGAGCTGGGGATTTTGTACAGAGTACAAAAATAAATAAAAACCTAAGATAAAAAAGTGAAGTGGACTTTCCGGGCTGAGACTAACAAACTAATAATGTGAAAGTCAAATGTTAGCAACTAGATTGAGTAAAATGAGTGTAAAGAAAGTGGAAAATATGGCAATTTCATACATAAAGATACAGAAAGTCAATCAGATGTTTAAGTAACGTAGTAGCATGCACACTATGTCTAACAGAGTATGGTAATGAAATTACTAGGCAGCAGGTTTAAAACAAATAAAAGGAAGTACTTCACACAAAGCACAGTCAACCTGTGGAAGTTTTTGCCAGAGGATGTTGTGAAGGCCAAGACCATAACAGGGTTCAAAAAAGAACTAGATAAATTCATGGAGGATAGGTCCATCAATGGCAATTTGCCAGGATGGGCAGGAATGGTGTCCCTAGCCTCTGTTTGCCAGAAGCTTGGAATGAGATACAGGGGATGGATCGCTTGATGATTACCTGTTCTGTTCATTCCCTCTGGGGCACCTGGCACTGCCCACTGTCAGAAGACAGGATACTGAGCTAGATGGACCCTTGGTCTGACCCAGTAGGGCCATTTTTATATTCTTATGCTATACATACATCCCCACACACTTATGGGGTAGGGATGTGATTAAATTGCATTTAGTATGCATATTTGATCACCTAGGCCCCTCTCTGCCCAGTAATCCATTTACCTTGGGACTGCTCTCATGACCAGACTGAGAACTTGAGTTGGTTCAAAAATGGGGAGATATTTCATTAAAAGTTTCATGAACCATTGTCCCTTTTCTTGTTAAAATTTTTTGAAATGTTTTGACCAGCTCTGCTGAGAACCTTCCAACTGATACCTTAAAAACAAAACAACCTGCAGAGAAGTGATTCCCTAAAATGACCTAGTCTGAGACCCAAAATGGGGACAATATTCCTTCCTGGGACAGTGACTTATTTAAGAACCAGGATCTTGTAACATATGGAAGCGGGTGTATTTAACAGAAAGGAGAAACCCGCAAGTGGACACACAGCACTTGTTTCTAGCCTTGGAACGTGCCAGCATATCAGAATGTAATATTGTTTGTGACAATATGTACAGAAAAACTATTTTAAGTAACTTTTAGTGGGTTCTAAAGTCTATCCATTTTCTACTTGTTCTACCTATCTGTCAGTCTATCTTAGGTATCTACAGAGTGCCGATCCCCCTTCCAAGGCCTGTACATTAGGAATATTCAGTGCTAAGTGACCCGGGCTTTATTGGTGGAGGAATAAAATGTTGGCACCAGTAATGCTTTTAATAAACTCAAACAT
Source organism: Chelonia mydas (assembly GCF_015237465.2). Lineage (NCBI taxonomy): Eukaryota > Metazoa > Chordata > Testudines > Cheloniidae > Chelonia > Chelonia mydas. The sequence goes on from NC_057852.1 coordinate 79,534,218, forward strand.
TCCTAAAATATTTTTTCTGTAAAATGTATGTACTGTTCACAGATGGTATAGTAAGATTTTTTTTTTTTTAAGTTTTATTGGCTCCAGCTTGGGATGATCTTCATAACTTGTAGCTTTACCAGTTGGGAATAATGCAGCCCGTCCAAATTCATGTTGTTAAAGCCTTTATCATCATCATGTTTTCTCTCAATCTATTCAGGGACTTATTTTCCAGATTACACATGCATGGAATCTACTGCTGCCCCACGACTGTGCTCCCTGATCCATGTTTTTCCCCCCCACAAAAATTAGGCTTGTCGGGCTTTATGGCTGTGAAGAAAATATTGACATAGTGAACTCAGTGTAACCGCATACAGTGATGTCTTCCTGAGTTTGTAGATAGCCTGAAACAATAGTTCTGAAAGAACTGCCCACCGTCTTCTAAATGGGGCTAACTTTGAAGCCCCATGATGACAATTTAGTAGGGCTGTCAATTAATTGACGTTACCACATGCAATTAACTCAAAAATATTAATTATAATTAAAAAGATTAATCATGATTAATCACACTATTAAGCAATAGAATAACAATTTAAATTTATTAAATATTTAGTTTTTCTACATTTTCAAATATATCGATTTCAATTACAACACAGAATACAAAGTATCCGATGCTCACTTTATATTATTTTTTATGACAAATATTTTCACTGTAAAAATGATAAACAAAAGAAATAATATTTTTCAATTCACCTCATACAAGTATTGTAGTGCAATCTCTTTATTATGAAAATGCAACTTACAAATTTAGTTTTTTGTTACATAACTGCACTCAAAAACAAAATAATGTAAAACTTTACAGCCTATAAGTCCACTCAGTCCTACTTCTTGTTCAGCCAATCACTAAGAGAAATAAGTTTGTTTACATTTACGGGAGATAATGCTGCCTACTTCTTGTTTACAAGTATCACCTGAAAGTGAGAACAGACATTCACCTGACACTGTTGTAGCTGGCATTGCAAGATATTTATGTGCTAGATGCGTTAAAGATTCATATGCCTCTTCATACTTTGGCCATCATTCCAGAGGACATTCTTCCATGCTGATGATGCTTGTTAAAAAAAATAATGCATAAATTACATTTGTGACAACTCCTTGGGGGAGCATTGTATGTCTGCTCCTCTGTTTTATCTGCATTCTGCCATATATTTCATGTTCTAGCAGTCTCCGCTGATGACTCAGAACATGTTGTTTGTTTTAAGAACACTTTCACTGCAGATCTGACAAAATGCAAAGAAGATACCAATGTGAAATTTCTAAAGATAGCTACAGCACTCGACCCAAGATTTAAGAATCTGAAGTGCCTTCCAAAAGCTGAGAGAGGGATGAGGTGTGGAGCATGCTTTCAGAAGTCTTAAAAGAGCGACACTGATGTGGAAACTACAGAACCCAAACAACCAAAAAAGAAAATCAACCTTCTGCTGGTGGCATCTGACTCAGATGATGAAAATGAACATAAGTTGGTCCACACTGCTTTGGATTGTTATCGAGCAAAACCTGTCATCAGCATGGATGCATGTCCTCTGGAATGGTGGTTGAAACATCAAAGGATATATGAATATTTAGCACATCTGGCATGTCGATATCTTGCGATGCCGGCTACAACAGTGCCATGCAAACACTTGTTCTCACTTTCAGGTGACATAAAGAAGAAGCAGGCAGCATTATCTTCTGCAAATGTAAACAAACTTGTTTGTCTGAGTGATTGGCTGATCAAGAAGTAGGACTGATTGGACTTGTAGGCTCTAAAGTTTTACATTTTTATTTGTGAATGCAGGTTTTTTGTACATAATTCTACATTTGTAAGTTCAACTTTCATTATAAAGAGATTGCACTATAGCACTTGTATTAGGTAAATTGAAAAATACTATTTCTTTTGTTTTTTACAGTGCAAATATTCGTAATAAAAATAAATATAAAATGAGCACTGTACACTTTGTATTGTGTTGTAATTGAAATTAATGCATTTTTAAATGTAGAAAATATCCAAAAATATTTAAAGATATGGTATTCTACTATTGTTTAAAGAAAAGGAGTACTTGTGGCACTTTAGAGACTAACAAATTTATTTGAGCATAAGCTTTCGTGAGCTACAGCTCACTTCATCTTGCTATAATATATAACATCAAACTGTCAATTTTGTAACTTATAAATAGTAACATTAATCCAACTGTTTAACTGTCCCTTCTTTAGTTGTGAAACCCTGGGCTAAGGGGACAAGTCATTCTGTTTACCTACTGTGTTATAACAGGACTCCAGACTCTTAAAGGCTCTTAATCAAAGTAAGCTGTCATGAGATAAGAAGGAAGGTCTTCATGTGGATCGGTAACTGGTTAAAAGATAGGAAACAAAAGGTAGGAATAAATGGTCAGTTTTCAGAATGGAGAGAGGTAAATAGTGGTGTCCCCCAGCAGTCTGTACTGGGACTAATACTACTCAACATATTCATAAATGATCTGGAAAAAGGGGTAAACAGTGAGGTGGCAAAATTTGCAGATGATGCAAAACTACTCAAGATAGTTAAGAACAAAGCAGACTCCGAAGAGCTACAAAAGGATCTCACAAAACTGGATGACTGGGCAACAAAATGGCAGATGAAATTCAATGTGGATAAATGCAAAGTAATGCACACTGGAAAACATAATCTCAACTATACAGATAAAATGATGGAGTCTAAATTAGCTGTTACCACTCAAAAAAGAGATCTTGGAATCATTGTGGATAGTTCTCTGAAAACATCCATTCAATGTCCAGCAGCAATCAAAAAAGTGAACAGAATGTTAGGAACCTTTAGGAAAGGGACAGATAATAAGACAGAAAATATCATATTGCCTCTATATAAATCCATGGTATACCTACATTTTGAATATTGCGCACTAATGTGGTTGCCCCATCTCAAAAAAGTTCTACTGGAATTGGAAAAGGTTCAGAAAAGGGCAACAAAAATTATTAGGGGTATGGAAGAGCTTCCATATGAGAAGAGATTAATAAGACTGGGACTTCTCAGCTTGGAAAAGAGACAACGAAGGGCGGGTGGAGCTATGATAGAGATCTAGAGAATCATGACTAGTGTGAAGAAAGTAAATAAGGAAGTGTTATTTACTCCTCATAACACAAGAACTAGGGGTCACCAAATGAAATTAATAGTCAGCAGGTTTAAAACAAACAAAAGGAAGTATTTAATCACACACCGCACAGTCAACCTGTGGAACTCTTTGCCAGAGGATGTTGTGAAGGCCAAGACCATAACAGGGTTCAAAAAAGAACTAGATAAATTCATGGAGGATAGGTCCATCAATGGCTATTAGCCAGGATGGGCAGGGATGGTGTCCCTAGCCTCTGTTTGCCAGAAGCTGGGAATGGGTGACAGGATGGATCACTTGATGATTACCTGTTCTGTTCATTCCCTCTGTGGCATCTGGCATTGGCCACTGTCAGAAAACAAGACACTGGGCTAGATGGACCTTTGCTCTGGTCTGACTCAGTATGGCTGTTCTTATGTTCAGACTAAAGTGAGCATTCTTTGGATTTTCTCCAATGGCACAGAAAACATTTTCTTAGCTTGCTCATGTTGCCTTGCATCATTCTTCAGTAACTAACTCTGATTGCCACTCAGAGCAGCCTTGATAAATATTTCCCTGCTATCTGTACATCCACCTTTCCTGTCTTCAGACTGTCTTTCATAAAACAAGATGTAAATCAATCTCTATCTGAATGTGTTTTAGAAAACTTAGTTCTGTGTGCTGCTGACCTGGAGGCTCAAGAATCTCAAAGTTGGCATTGTTTCCTGGGACTAATGTGCCATTCAGAACCAGACAGCCATTAGAAATTGATAGAAGTGGGACACAGTTTTTAGCTTCTCATCAAAGTGATGCACCTTTAATAGTGCAGCACCTTCCTGGTACAGCACTGCAGTAAACTGACCATCTGGCACACTGTCTGAGTCCATTGAACCATGCAAATGGTCTTGTTTGTGTATGACACACAGAAAGCCATTAACTAGTTAGCCAAATTTCAGGAGCTGGTGTGGCCAAAAGCCTAAAGAGTCTACAAAGTTATAGCTTCTTTGTCTTATATGTAACCTTGCTTATCTCTATGGAATCTTTTTGTACCACAAAACAGCAAAAATGGGAAGCTATGAGAGACCAATGAACAATGGGACACCAGGGTCTTGTTGACAACTGATGGAATGAAAATTTGAATGGTTCAGCTGCAGGACTGAGATTGTCAAATACATCAGTGTAACTGGGATTATTTGTCAAGATCTGAGAAGACTGAGGCTAGTTGAAATAACGAACAACCAATAAAGCCAGCAGCAAAAATGCATAATGTATCATGTGAGAGGGAAACAATGGTTTTAAATTTCTGACATGAAAGATTCCAAAAGCTCAGCCAAGAAATATGAAGGTTAAAAGATAAAGCCAGTATTTCAATGGCAGAAGAAAAAAGATTATTTATGGTCTGCTGGGCAAATGAACTCATGGACATTTCTTTGAAAAAATGCCTTGCAGAAATGTTGCAAATTGAAACACAAAAAGATTTTTGAAATTCTAGATACAGTTTGTATTATATAATTAATATTGCATACTTGAAACACTGCATGACCATGGGCATCTGATAATATAAATGAGCTATTTTATAAGGACAGCAGTAAGATCTATAAGGAAAAAGGAGGGGGAAAAGAATTTCTGATCCCAAAGGAAAGATGAGCTGTTTCAATATTTTACATAAGCAATACCATAGAAAGATGGGGCAAAGCAGGAGTCAGAAGAAAGTTTGGCTTCTCAGAATATCTAAATGTGTCTTGAAACATCTTAAAGTTTGATCTCTGCATTTTACAGGGGATTAGTTTCTCTCTGTGACTCCTCAACACTACCAAATGGAGAGCTGCAAGTGAGGCATTTAAACTATTGCCCATAACAGTAATAAGAGGGCTCCCTTGCCAAGTCTCCTTTATATAATATCATGTAAAAGCCAAGCAAATGTATCTATTCTGCTGGGGAAAAAAGCTGCTTCTGACCTCTGAAGGCTTAGGTCTACATGTAAAACTTTTGGTGATATAGCAATGACAGTTAGGGGTGTTTTACAACATTTTTATACCGTAAAAGCCCAAGTCTAGATGCAGTTATTCTGGCACAAAAAGTGTTTTTCCCGTATAGCTTATTTTGTTCAGGGAACTGGTATAAACTTCTTTAGCACAAAACGCTTTTTTGCTGATATTATCTGCATCTAAACTAGGAGGGTCTGCCAGTAGAGCTGTACCTATATCATTATACCAGCAAACATTTTCTAGTGTAGACTTAGGCTTTAGAAAATTTACACCAATTCCTGGAGCAAATTATCTAGCCGATGGCAAAGAAGGGAACAAGTTTCATACACATAATTTTTACAAGTTCATCAATCACATTAAAAGGTGAGCTATACATTTTTGTATGTCACTATGCAAAAGTGATCCTGTACCTGTTCCTGGTTTTATTTTTCATGAATTGAAGCTTGTTTTTTATTTATTTTATTTTATTTCTTACAACTAATCTTTCTTCATTTTGATAGCCTGGCCTCTCCCATTTGTCAGGTTAATTCTTACAGTCCACGGGTTTTGCATATTTATGAGACACTCATTTCACAGTCTTGAAAGAAAAAACAAACCTAAAAGGCTGGGTCAACATTTTTCTGTACAGTACATTTAGGAATAAATCTAGTGGAATTAGTATTCTGATGAGGACAGTGGTCCTGAGGATTGATACATCCCATGACTGTAGAAGAGTTGACAGCAGAAATGGATTCTTTGATGTTTTCTTTAAAAGTTTTGCTCAGTAATTCAATAAAGAGATCCATTGTAATAATCAAACAGTAAGAATGTGCCATGAATACACTAAAATAATAAGTAAAACAAACTAGTGCAACTTTAGCAAACAGTTACAGTTCAAGGGGTGTGTTGTTCACTGAGTTACAACTGATGCACTAGTGATGTCACAAGTACTGGGGTGTAAGTCAGCACAGATTTTTTTTTGGCCCTAAGTAACGGACCCCACTGCAATTTTCTCATCCCTAGTAGAGTGAAAGAATAAAAACTAAAGATAAGTGTATATGTTTTTATTAGCAGAAATGGAATTCTCTTGCTGACATGATCATCTAATGACACCAGACGTTTCCTCAATAAAAGCTGAAGATCAAAGTTAAAAAGAAAAACAGGCTTCCAGTAAATATTTGGTTTTCCTTGCATCTTTGTCAGCTATTCAAGCATGTGCAGTGGGTATCATAGGCTGGGGGAGGCTGTCCCTCCCCTAACAGCCAGGTGTGGCCTTGCCCTCACTCTTCCCCCAGGCCTCCTCCTGAATCCCACTCTGCAGCTCCCCCTGTGTGGTGGCCCTGGGTCGGGCTGGGGCCACGCTGCTTGCCCTCCTGGTGCTCTGGGGTTGGGAGGGTCTGTTGCTGCACCCTCCTGGCACTCTGGGGCTGCGGCTGCACCACCCAGCCTCCCAACTCCCGGGGGTGGGGGCTGGGGCCATGCCGTCCGCCCTCCTAGCATTCCGGGGCTGGGAACGCTAACCTGGAGTGGGGGCCAAGTGGCCATGGTGGAGGAGCTCTGGGCTCTGGTGGGGGGTGCGGAAGGGGCAGGGCCTCAAGCAGTGGGGTTCAGGGCTAGCCTCCCACAGCCAGTGGTTCATGCACCGCCCACATATTCAAGTACTGCCAGGTCAGTCTCTAATACTCCCAAGACAATAATTATTTGTATTGCTGTAGCACCTAAGAGCCCCAGTCCTGGGACAAGATCCCATTGTGCTAGGTGCTGTACAAACACACAACAAAGAGAAGGTTGAGACATGCCAGGTCAAAATCACCTGAATGAGTCCCCTTAAATAAGGTAAGTGTTTCCATTAAGCAGACATATTTATAAAAAAGCTTAATTGGGCATTGCATTGCCTTTGGGCTTAAACTGGTTACCCCAGAGATGACTCAATTAACTGGATTTCCTGATTATAGCTTTCCCAATTAATGTGTTTAAATGTGTATGAAAAAGAAAGTAAAAAAATCTGCATTTTCAGTAATATGCGTGCCTTTCCTCATGTTCTTTTGTAGCAGTTGAGACCAATGTGTGAACTTTCAGCTATTTAATGGCCCCTAGACTTGAACATGTGAGGCTGGATGCAGTGAATTCTTCACTGAATGAATTCTGATGAATTCTTCATCCTCTGGGCAGCTGACTTTGTGATGGGATCCCTAGGGGACAACCTGGAACTGGGGTACTGCTGTGTCCTTTTAACTCTCCAGCCTAGGCTGTCTCTCACAAAGCTTTGCTAGTGACAAGCAGCAAACCCCTCCGGGCACTATTACCACTCAGTACAACAGCATGTGGAGACCCACACCAAGCTAGATTGCATTAATGCTCCCTGAGCCACTCACAAATCACACATAGAAAAGCACCAGCAAATCTCCCAAGCCCCCATCCTTGCACCCTAGAACTGTACCATCTTGGCCTGGTCAGAAGCTTGATCACTGTAAGTTCATTACCCAGTCTGCCCTTCCCTCGCTGTGGAGAGGATATGCACTAACCTTTGTAAACTCAGCTGAGATTTCCCAAACACTTCAACCAAACCACACTGTTTTAGGTAAAATATAAAACACATCTATTAAGTACAGAAAGATAGATTTTAAATGATTATAAGTGGTAGGCACAAAAAGTCAGAGATAGTCACCAAAAAAAAAAAGGTAAGCATATAGTCTAAATCTTAACCTTTATTACGCTAGGCAATATTTGGATCATAGAATCATAGAAGATTAGGGTTGGAAGAGACCCCAGGAGGTCATGTAGTCCAACACCCTGCTCAAAGCAGGACCAACCCCAACTAAATCAAGCTGGATCAAGCCATTTTTCTCACTTCATTGGATGTTGCCAGTATGTTACAGTACACAGGGGCTCCCCCTTTAAGCCTGCATGATCAGATGATTGCAGCACTTCTCAAAACATGTCCTTACTCCTCCTCGTTCGTCTCCTTACCTGAAGGAGGCACTCTGCCGATGTGTAGGAGCCTCGGGCACATCTGCAGAAGCAAAAATAAATAAATAAAAAATAGAGAGTCAGTATTGTGAGTGCACTCAGTCTTGAATCATAAAAGTTACATACACTTCTTTCTCATTTTCCCTTGGCAAGAACGCAGCCTAGCCAGAGCACTAAACATGGTGAGTTCGGCCATGGGGGGAAAGTTGCACGATGGGACAAAGGGTCTGCGTGATTTAAGAAGGGGGATCACTACAAGCACATAGGGACTACTCTGAATACTGGCACCATTTTCCACAGGCAGGTGATCAAAGCTGATATCTCACTGAGTAACCCAGGATGCAAGGGTGCATCTCCTACATGCATGCGGCTTCAGACTGGGTCCGTATGCTGCTCGCCTGTGTACTGCTTTGGTTCCTACAAAAGTAATTTCCAATTGGTGCAGCAAAGTTTCCTAAAACAGGGGAAGAAACAAAGCAGTTCTGCCAAGGAACCTTTGGCACAGGATTGCAGAGTATCTGCAGGAAAGTTTCCTAGAGCTCTCTATGGAGGATTCCTGAGAGATCCTACTGCGCATTAACAAACTTTTCCATGGGGCCCCCACTGAGTAGCTGCACATGGGAATGATAAGCAAATGCAACATATCCAGTGTTGTTAATTTCTATCCCTTCTCCCACATGCACCATGTTACAAAATAAAGGACACCTCTACCCCATGTCACTGGGCAGTATCAAAGCAAAATGAATACTTACTGGCGCTCCCCTCTCCTGCTTCAGGCATGCCAGAGCCAGACTACTGGGACTGACTAGACCCCCTCTCCAGAGTCAAAAAGAGGTCCTGAATCACCACGCTACATGACAAGCCTGTCGCCTGTCCCACATCCTCCTCCAGTTCGACCTCCTCATCCACCACTTCATCCCTGGGGCTGACTCCGCTGCCTCCAGTCCCCCTGAAGCATCCACGGGCTTTTGGCAGTGGAGGAGGGGGTCGCTGCTAGGTTGGCATGCAGCTCCTTGAAGAAGCGGCATGTTTTTGGTGCTGCAGACCAACAATTGGCCTCTCTTTCCTTCTGAAAAGCTGACCCTATAAAGCAGTAGCAAGCGAAAAAGAACCCATGTTCCTGGAGCCCAACTCCATAGCACAGGGAAAATGAGGGGGGGCTGGCCAATTCTCCATGCAGTTCCCCCTTCAGCTGATCATACTACTTTTGTGGTACTTGAGCTCTACCTAGATGGTGTTGCAACAAAATCCTGTTTCCTATTGCAATGTAAACAGGTTTTGATTCAGATTCAACATGCCTGTAACAGATAGTGTAAGCCTTAACATGTAGCCGGCATGCAACAGCTGTGCAGTCATTCATCACTTGTATAGTTCTGTCGTGTAACCGCATGTGAATGACTCAGGCTGGCCTGTTACCACTGTCTAGGTTTTTGTGATCAGTTCTGTGGGTTCATGCTATTAAGAAGAGATTATGCTCTCAATAAACTTTGCCAGATATTTGACCCTTCAGAATGTAGTCAGTTCTGGTTAATAGTCTGCAAATGCCATTTTCATTTGGCTTATACATTATTTAATCTAAAATGCATCCTGCAAAATGGGCTTTGACTGAAATCATTCAGATAACCAAGACACACGGTATGAATAAACCAAGAAAAAATAAATGCTATCTGACTGTAAGTAACAAGGATAGTTCCCCCTCCCAATGCCCTGCTTTGAAAAGACCAGTGCCTACAATTTATAAAGAGGTAAGTGTGCTGAGAGGTAGGCCTCTGACTAATTGTCTGATATGTATGTTAGAAGATCACATGGTATGGAAGTGACTTAGTATAAAATCAGTTCTATTGTAATCATCCAAAACATTTTATTTTCTTGAAAGTCTATTTTGAGTTTCCTGGAAAATTAATAGGATGGAGACAGACTCATTCTTTCTTCTAACTTTATTAAATCTAAACTCTCTGGTTTACAACCATATATTAAGCAGCCACAGCATATGCTATGACAGACACAAAATTTAATATATTTTACTATACTTTTTCAGCTGCCTTTTATGAACTGATTTCTTCTAAATTAACAAAGAAAGTACTTTTTAAAAACCTGGCAAAGGTCACTGCCTCAGACTTTTAGACATCACGGTAACAAATTACTATTGTTATCTATAGACTCAGATTTTAAATCCAGAAGACTACTATGATCATCTACTCTGACCTTCTGAATAATTACAGGAGTCTTTGAATTTCATCTAGTAATTCCTGCAGAGGAGGAAATTACCCTTCTCCCAGGCCACTGATAAAAATATATCAGCACCTGGCTGGGAAACAATCTTTATAGAACCCCACCAGAAATACCCCACACTAGTTGATTCCCCATTAACAGTTACACATTGAGATCTATCAGTTAGCCAGTTTTTAATCCACTTAATACTGGACACATTGATTTTGTTCTAATTTTTTAAGCAGATTGTCATGTGACTAAGTCAAATGCCTTCCACAAATGCAAGTGTATTATGTCAACACAATTATCTCTATCTGATAGACTAGTAATCTTGCTAAGACAAATATCAAATTTGTTTGACAAAATCTATTTTCCCTTTATAAAGGACACAGAGCTCCATTTTAACTCCATGATAAACACAGACAGAGATCACATAGTTCTCCCTCGCTCTCTAACTCTCAGACTGCCTGTGATGTCTAAAGCCAACATAGTTGGTCTCTGTAAACTCTTACTTGGATAAAGCAGTTATTAGGCCAAATTCTGCTCTGATCCCACTGATTCCAGTTAATTTGCATAGTGAGAGCGGTACACTTGGTTCTTTCTGACTTAACAACAGGCGATGGCAAACCTTAAAATACTTGGGAAATGTGATCTAAATGAAATTACTCTAAAGTAGGGTGCACAACTGATTGAAAGACTGTACTCAAAGAATACTTAAAAGTGGCTCACTGTCTAATTGGGAGGATATATCTGCTGGAGTCCCACAGAAGACAGTCCTGGGACTGGTACTATTCAATATTTCCATTAATGACTTGGATAATGGGGAAGAGAATATTCTTATAAAATTTGCAGATGACACCAAGCTGGGAGGGGTTGCAAGCACTTTGGAGGATAGGATTATAATTCAAAATGACCTTGACAAATTGGACAGCTGGTCTGAATTCAACTAGATGAAGTTCAGTAAAGACAAATGCAAAGTACTTCCACTTAGGAAGGAGAAATCAAATGTACAACTACAAAACGGTGAATAACTGGCTAGGTGGTAGTACTGCTGAAAAGGATCTGGGGATTATAGTGGATCACAAACTGAACATGAACCAACAATGTGATGCAGTTGCAAAAAAGGCTAATATCATTTTGGGATGTACCAGTATGAATGTTGTATGTAAGGCACAGGAGGTAATTGGTCTGTGATACTTGACACAGGTCAGGCCTCAGCTGGAGTATTGTGTCCAGTGTGGGGCACTGTCATGAATTCAGCTGCTTCTGGGCTAAGTTGCCTAAAAACCCGATGAGCTCAGCGAGGCCCAATAAACCCGCACGAAGTGACTGTGCTCCCTGATTTGTCAGAAGAGCCAACAGATCATCATTTAAACTCTGTAGCAAATGAAGCACAGCAGCTGCTCAGTGCTTTCCATGCCCTCCGCTGTGCCAGACCTGCTACCTGCCCAGCCTTTGCTCCAGCCCTAGTTTCTGTCTGCCTCTCAACTCCTGATTCCTAATGTCCAGTGTCTGCCCTTTGGGTCTGTTCTGGCTCCTGACCCCTGCCTCCAGTTCTGCCTTCTGATTCTGCTCTGACCATTAGCCAGATTCCTCCTCAGACAACTGAGTCACACCATCTACCCCTCAGGGTGTGACAGGCAGCAAACTTTAAGAAAGATGTGGACAAATTGGAGAGAGTCCAGCGGGAAAAAAATGATAAAACCTGTAACACGTGAGAAAAGGTTAATAAACCCAAGTGTGTTTAGTCTTGAGAAAAGAAGACTGAGGCGGGATCTGATAGCAGTCTTCAAATATGTTATGGGTCATTATAAAGAGGATAGTGCTCAATTGTTCTCCATGTCCACTGAAGATAGGAGAAGAAGTAATGAGCTCCATTTGCAGCAAGGGAGATTTAGGTTAGATATTTAGGTTAGATTAAAAACTTTCTGACTATAAGAATAGTTAAGTACTTGAACTGGTTACCGAGGGAGGTTGCGGAATCCTTGTCATTGGAGGTTTTAAAGAATGGGTTAGACAAACACCTGTCGGGGATGGTCTAAGGTATAATTGCATAGGGGGAGTCCCCGGATGACACAGAGCTTGTGTAGTGGCTTTGCACCTCCCACACTTGTAGCCTTTGGCAAAGAGGCCAACCAATAATTCTGCCTCTCTTTTCCCATCCTGTCCGAGTCCTTTGGCTGTGGAAAGTGATTTGCTGACAGCATTAAGCTTCTTTTATTTAGTTTTAATGTATGTTGGATTGACTGATTCCCGGTCAAAAAGCTGATGTGCACAAGTCAGAAAACAATTCTCATTTCATACAAAAAAACCCAGGAGGCCCAAACACAATACAAGTTGTGCTTCATTCATCAGCTTTTCAGAGTTAGAAAACAGGACCTCACATTTGTGGTTTTATATTTTTATCTATCTGTCCATCCTCAGTCTGAGTTTATTCTCAGAACCCACAACCTTTAAACTTTCACTAGCAAACATCTTGGGAAATTCTGATCATGTGTTCAGAACTTCAATAGTTAGCTACCAATGACATGTGCCTAAAACATCCTTTCATAGGATCTCTTCCTCTGCCACATGTAGCTCTGTAGTCTTTGTAAAACTTCTGTGGAGCCTATCTGTTTGGGGTGCTGTAACTTCCTTGGCTAATCTTGCAGAGCTCCGTGTTCTTTCTCAGGCTGAAGTTTCTCTATCAGTGATTTTATTTATTTGCAGAAATCTTCATTTTGAAGATTTCTGGTCTTTACATAGAGTATTTCCATATTCTCTGATGTTTTTATAAACATATTTAATCAGTCCACTACTCAGCAAATAATAACCATTTGAGTTATATGTTAGCATGTCACTACCCCAGCAGGATGAAACAGCTGAATCAGTCTTTAACCCCCTGTGACAGTGCTGTTCTTTTTATTTCTTCCCATCTAAAACTGGAAGTGATTGTGTGTACTTGTGTGACTGTGAACTTCCAAACAAGCACCTATCAGGCATTGTGACCACTCAGTTCTTATAACTCTTTGTCTGTGTTTGCTTTGCAGACTTTCACTTCACATTGACTTCTCAACATATCAATTAAATGTTTCACCCAGTCTTATATGGAACGTAGATCATTTTGAAACTGTTGTTCATTATCTGCTAAGAATGTCCATTAAGCAATGTTTCTTGTTTAAATAAGAAACATCTTGACATTTGGTGATTAGTCTCCCAGCAAAAGAATTTCCTCCTACTGAATCTTGTCATTGTAACGAGTCCGTATCCAAAAGATGGGGGATACAGTCTGACTAGGAAGGATTAATGAGAGCCTGTCAGCCCCGGCAGCTCCACTCCATTACACCTTTTCCAGGCGTCAAGCCTGGAAGGAGGAGGTAAAAGAAGAAAAGCCTAGCTCAGTGGTGGTTGACTGAGAAAGGGAGTAGACTTCTTGAGCTAGCCCAGTGAAGGCCTGGCTAGGGCCAGAGTCTAACTGTCTTGCAGCTGCCTGGAACGAAGGATCAGCTGGGGCTAGAACCCAACTAGAGACACATGAGAGTCAGATCCTCTTTAGGACAGGTAGGCCTAGTGCAGGACTTTTTTGCTTCTCATAAAAAGTTCAGCTCCGCTTTGTTTTGGGACCTGCAGAAAAGTCAGCTGGGGAAGAGACTCCAGGGAAGGCCTAACTACAGGCCATGGTAGGAAGCAGCTCAGGGAAACAGCAGGTGGTCCGAAAAAACTGGCCTCCTCTTCTTTAAACAGGGTCCCTGGGCTGGAACCTGAATAGACGAGTCTGCATTCCCCTTTTGGCCTATGAAGGTAAGGGAGCAAAGACCCTGGAGCCAAGGACAGGCAGGCCCCAAAAGCCTGAAACTGGACTGAACCCGTGGTATGATGCTGCCAGACAATTGGCGCGCTGACTTGGGCTTCCCTGGAAAGGGCAGGACTAAAAGTGAGTTGGCTGGAAGGCCAAGTCACAGAAAGAGGCAGACCACTGCAGGACTAGAGCAGCTGTCATCAGGGGGCAGATGCCTTAAATAATCTTAATTATATGTATAGTTTCTCAAAAATAGTCCTTTTCTTTTACCTTGTTTTTTATTAAAAAAAAAAGGGTTGTTGTTTTTTTCCTCAGTCTTAGCTACAGTATCAAAATGATCACTTTAAACCATCATCTGACATTTAATAGTAAACCAAATCCCAAAGTGAAAAAAGCAAAGCTCTTCTTTACAAATTCATCAGAAGTTTGTGGTTAAGAGACTTGTTGTTTCTCAAGTTGAAAACTCAAAATTTTTACTAGTAATTCATATTTTATGGGTATGAGAGAGGGTGCCCAGAGGGCCGGGTGGCCTAGCTGTTAGTGCATCTGACCTCCAGCCCCTTGTCTGTCTGTCTGGGGCAGTAGAGATGTCTGGTTTTTGACCCCAGGATGGGAGTGCTTAGAGTCAACACCTGCCTCTGGGCCTTTTCCCTTATGTGGGGTGTGATGGGGAACCTGGGTCTTTCCTTTCCGCAGGGCCCCACCCCAGGGCCCTGTGGAAAGTAACATCAGCAAACTCCTCTCTCTAGAGATCTAAGCCTGCCACCCTGGCCTACTTACTAACTATGTGCTGGCTCCCTTAGTTTGGGGCATGGCCCCTATTGTTCAAACAATCAATTGCTTAACAAAAAGTCCAAATGATCAGGCTCTGCAGAATCTCAAAGGGGGTGGTTGGAGAAGGCTCTGCCTGTGGGCCTGACCCACTCTGTGATCCCCTCTCAAGCTCAACCTTCTTTCTGGATTCCCAGAGAAAGCGACATTTCTCCGGCAGCCTGTCTACCACCCTGTGTCTGGGCTCCTGATCAACTTTCAACCCACTCCTCCAGGCACAGCAAGCTTGGCAGGCCAGAAGAGCAGGGCTACCTGGGTCCAGTATTGCCTTTTAACCCCTTCAGGCCCAGTGTGAGGTTTGTAGCTAATATAGAGCGTTATCATCACATCTGTTTTGTTTTACAAGTGATCCATATACAAACATGGTTGCAAACCCCATCCTTATGGCGCCAGAATGGCATTCTATTTTTGCAACCATGTTACATTTTGAGCTTCTATCCACAGTAATTAATCTGCTCTTGGTTGCAGTCCTTTCTTCCCACTACTGTTTTCTAAACAGCAGCCTCCCATTTTGATTATTATTTCTTCCCCGGTGTATTACCTTACATTTATCTATATTAAATCTCATTCCTTTTTCTTCTGGCCATCTCTCAACGTTTGTCCCCTAGCTCTACTCTCCAGTGAGGACAGAGCCCTACTCCGGGCTGCTTTGCATACATGATGCATTGCTACTAGGGTGTTACATCTAAAAGAACTGGTGAGCTCTTCTGGAGTTCTCATTTCCTCTGTTGTAGGTCTTGATTCTGCTCATTCTGATCTGGTCATTTACTTCAGTGTGATCAAGAATGGGCATTTAAAGAGCTGGCTCATTGTCTGGTTGCTGGCATTGTTCCAGATATTAAATTTTCCTAAGCCTTTGTATTGATTAAACTTCCTGTTCTCACCAGAAACAGGCATAGGAGAGGCGAGAGAGTAATTTATGTTCTGCTACATCTCAAATCTGCAAAAAGATTTTTGCAAAGGCTGGCTATCGGTAATCTGAGTATCTTTAATATTTATTCTTCCAAAGCAGGTTGTTCAATTTCACACAAAAAACATTTGGTCTATTTAGATCTATTTGTTTTTGCACTGGACCCACTTTTGATTTTTAATTGACATGTTTTTGTTTTATATTTTACGTCTGGCACAGCGAATCCAGTGCTGTAGTCATCATTAATTTTCATCTTGATCTCTCTAATCTATTAAGATTCCTTGAGTGTGTCAACAAAACAGTGGCTGAAGGAAAAGCAGCTGACATAATTTATTTGGCCTTTAGAAAGTCTTTGACAAACTTTGCGTATGCCATGGATTTGCCCTGATTCCAGCCATTGGTGGCCAGCCTCCAGAACCAGTGCAAACCCCTAGTATGGATGGGGAAAGCTACTATTTCAGTTGTTGACACTTACTCTTTGAAACCAGGATATGCTGCACTGGCAGAAATAACTGTTTTGCCAGTTTACACTGGGTGTTACACTGGTGCAGCTAAACTAGAGGCCTCCAATGTCTGTAATAGGGGCAAATCCCCAGTCTAGGTAAGACCAAAATCCCTCACAATAGGCTATCAAAGAAACTAAGTCATCAAGGAATGAAAGATGACATTTGTCATGAATTAGAAAGTGTCTGAGGGAGAAAATAGGGTAGGGAAAAAATATCAATTTACCACAGATTAACAATATGGTGCCCCTAGGAGTGAGACTAGGACCAATGTGTTTAACATATTCATTTAGGATCTTGGAAAGAGCGGCAAAACAATGGCTGACAATTATTTAGAATAGTCAAGACTAAGGAAACTCGAAGGAACTTGAGACAGATGTAACGTAGCTGGGTGATGAGGCATCACAAAAGGAAATAACATTCAGTCTTGACAAATGCAAGGTAATGCACATTGGATGAAAAAACATGAACTACTCACACAAACTGCTGAGTTTGAAATTAATCATAACCATTCAGGAAAAAGATGTGGGCTTCAGGGTGGACAGCTGAGGCTTTGTTCTGACTAGCCTTTAAAAGTGTGATAATAGATCACGTTAGCTAGTTAAATCTGACATCTCCTACAGCTGTAGTCAAAACATAGCAATTTGTTCTTTAATATGTTCTTGTTAAGGAAGAAGTGGGATAAGAAGTGTGGATGTGGGATACCGGGAGGAAGCACGAGCAGGAGAGCGCAAGAGGGCAGGACTCCTGCCTCATACTGAGAGAGCAGGACAATCAGTGAGTTATCTCAGGTGCCTATACACAAATGCAAGAAGCCTGGGAAACAAGCAGGGAGAACTGGAAGTCCTGGCACAGTCAAGGAATTATGATGTGATTGGAATAACAGAGACTTGGTGGGATAACTCACATTACTGAAGTACTGTCATGGTTGGATATAAACTGTTCAGGAAGGACAGGCAAGGCAGAAAAGGTGGGGGAATTGCATTGTATGTAAGAGAGCAGTATGACTGCTCAGAGCTCCGGTATGAAACTGCAGAAAAACTTGAGTGTCTCTGGATTAGGTTTAGACGTGTGAGCAACAAAGGTGATGTCATGGTGGGAGTCTGCTCTCCCCCATTCCCCTTCATTCTCACTCAATCCTCTCCACCTCCCTCCCTCCCTCCCCCCTGCTGGGCTCCCTCTGCTCCGGGGCTGAGACAGGAGCTGCAGGCTGATGCAGAGCCTTCCTGCCTGGAGGTAGGAGGCGACCCCAGCTGAGCAGGGGCTGGTGCGGGTTGATGACCGGCACCTCCCCCCACCTGCAGGAGCCAGACTTTTGGTGTCCAGTCAGTACATCTGACTGGACACTGCTCCAGACACATGGCAACTCTAAGTTACAAGAATGGACCATGTTCGGAACAAATGAATTAAAAGAACTGCGACAGTGACACCAAGTATAGAAATGCTGAGGCTTATATGGCTTGAGCATGTGACAAGAAGATTGGAATAATATATAGGAAATAGGGTGTTACTCTCTACCTCTAAGTTTAAGAGAAGAGTTTGGGAGATCCAAAACTACATAGATTCATAGACTTAAAGGCCAGAAGGGACGATCAAGATCACATTGCAGGCCACAGAACTTCACCCACCCACTCCTGAAATAGACCCTTAATCTCTGGCTGAGTTACCAAAGTCCTCAAAATTATTTAAAGACTTAAAGTTACAGAGAATTCACCACTGACACTCGTTTAAACCTGCAAGTCATTCAGGCCCCAAGCTGCAGAGGAAGACAAAAAACCTCCAGGGTCTCTGCCAATCTGACCCAGGGGAAAATTCCTTCCCGACCTCAAATATAATGATCAGTTAAACCCTGAGCATATGGACAAGACCCACCAGCCAGATACCTGGGAAATAATTCTCTGTAGTAACTCAGAGCCCTCCCCATCTAGTGCCCCATCTCTAGCTGTTGGAGATATTTGCTTCTAGCTGTCACAGATCTGCTACATGCCATTGTAGGCAGTCTCCTCATTGTAGGCAGTCCCCTCCATAAACTTATCAAGCTCAGACTTGAAGCCAGTTAGGTTTTTTGCCCCCACTGCTCCCCTTGGAAGGCTGTTTCAAACTTCACTCCTCTGGTGGTTAGAAACCTTCTTCTAATTTCAAGCCTAAATTTGTTGATGGCCAGTTTATATCCATTTGTTCTTGTGTCCACAATGTTGCTTAACTTAAATAACTCCTCTCCCTTCCTAGTATTTATCCCTCTGATGCATTTATAGATGGACTCATATCTCCCCTCAGCCTTTGTTTGGTTTTGGATTGATGGATGGATGTCATACAAAAGGATTTGATTAGCTGTGGCGTTTCCAAGGAACTGCTTCAAGATAGACTGGAATGGAAGACAAGGACTCAAAGTGCAAACCCCATATTGATGAGACTAGGCTATAAGAAGAAGATGATGTTTGTAATACATATCTGTTATAAGGTTAAAGAGGAGACAACACAGATAAGAACTAGGTGAAAGGAAACCCTGTAGTTGGTGTACTATGCCACTGACGCCCCATTTCCCTGCCCCTTGTATAGTCATTTAAACTTAATCATAAAATCATAGAATCGTAGGCCTGGACGGACCTCAAGAGGTCATCTAGTCCAGTCCCCTGCACTCATGGCAGGACTTGTGCAAATTTGGTGCAAGATGCTACTATTTTTTTCTGGTGGCATGTTATGCCCACTTTGCATTGATGCGAATGACTACACATGGTGCAAGGCACTGGATAATCAAGCCTGTGATATTCATGAGTGATTTTCTTGGGCAGTTCAATTCCCCCCAGTTCCTAGCTTTTGGGAGTGTTTTGTTTCCCAAAGCCCAGATTCTGTATCACCTCATCATTGTATACACATAAACTTGAGGTTTCAAGTTGACACACATAGATATATACACATAAAGGATGCCATTTGCCATAGGTAACATGGTAGAAGTAGGTCTTGAGGAGAGATCTGACGGACGGAATAGTGGAATAGTTCAGTAAGGGCATTGTGTGTGTGAAGGGCGGCCTATTGGGAAGCATGCCATGCTTATGATAAAAGCACAGGCTTGGGAGATGCAGGTTGGCACCATAGGTTGAGAGTAGAGATGACAGATGCTGACACAATAAGATACAAGAATGGATAAGCAGGAAAGGGCTAAATTGTGAAGGGCCTGAAAGGTAAGGACAAGAAGCTTGTAGAAAAAGGGGACTATAGGAAGAGATTCAGTGGGAGGGAATGTGAGAGGGAGAGAATGATATAGTCACAACAATAAGCCAGGAAGATAATCTTAGCAGTAGTGTTTTAAATTGACTTGAGGGAGTCAGGTGACTAGGATAGGGCAGAGAAGAGAAGGCTACAAGTAGTCAGGGTGGAAGATGATAATGACCTAGATGAGAGTTGTGGTGATGTGGACAGAGATAAAATAATAGATCATAGAGATGTTATGGAGGAAGATGACATAAGATTTGGGTGAGGTCAGGATGTGCAGATTAAGAGAGAGGGAGGAGCCAAAAATGACTCCCAGGTTATGGGCTGGAGTGACTGGGAAGGATTGTGTACCTTCAAGGCATGATGTTGAAGTTTCTAAACAGAGAGGCCCTATGTAGGAAATTGTAGTACAAGGTCCCAAATGTGGATGTTTTCCTAAACACTGCACTACTTATCAGATTGCAGGTCAAAGTTTTTAATTCAAGGAGATTCATAGCTGCAAACTCTTATGTATTTGTGAAAAAGATGTGATTACAAGCTAATATCCTTTAAAATTAGTCAATTTGTAAGTATAAGAGTTACTAATTTTTACATCTTTCCTAAGTGTCATGAAAGACATCTTAAGTTTTCAGTGCAAAATCTTGAAATCTGAACCTAGGAGTGGGTCAAAATCAAATCCTTACATCTGCATGCCCATGGGGGAGGAGTATGTTTAGATTCAGGGTCCCAGTCTCAGGCTCAACTCTGCAACTTTGCTTCTTCCACAAACTTACTTGTAACCACAGTTAACAATGCTTAAGAGATGGCTTTGATTACAAATATATCAGAACTGAAAACTATGCCACATTTGCCTGATATTTCAGCAGTAGCTTGAAAAAGGAAGCCATTGTCACTTTTAAAAGTTATATTGAACTTCTGGAACTGCTTACATGCGATCTTGTCTCCTTCAGTGCCATCCAGTGGAATTAATGTGAAATATCACTGTTACACGGAAGCTAGAAAGAAATAGTATAGTATACAAACAACCCTTTATCTTCAGGATGTACTGTTCATGGCAGGTAAATTGCAGGTTGTCAGGGCTATTGGTATAACACTGAAAAACAGAACCATGATTTTCTATAACGCTAAATCAAATTATACCTGACATCTTTGCCTGGAGTCCCAATAAAACTCTCTATAGCATTTCTAAGGTAGCTATTTGTGTCCACAAAATATGTGGCATATACAAAATTCATGATGGTGCAGTGTGGTATAAAGATTTAATAGCATCCATTTGTGTAATGCAGCCATTCCCAGCTCTTGCCAACAAAATATTAGTTATTTTTTTCTCCCTCCAAGATCTGGGCAGTTTGACTCAAGGAACTAAGGGGTCCAGATTTACGGGTACTCTTAACCTCATACACTATATGTATGAAGCAAGTACAAGAAGGTATGGTGTTGTATTACTGTGATAACCAGGGTCCACACACCCCATGGGGAGAACTTGGAGTCTAAACCCCAAAGTATAAGAAACTGAATCAACAGATTGTATACAATGTTATTGTACTATTAAAATGTATCGAGTAAGGTATCATACAAAAATTGGTAACACCCTGGTCATGAAAATCATTGAGTAATGTAGTAACTCCTTGCTTTATGTTGTAGTTACGTTCCTGAAAAATGCTACTTTAAGCAAAACGATATTAAGCAAATCCAATTTCCCCATAAGAATTAATCTGAATAGGGAAGGTTAGGTTACAGGGAAATGTTTTTCGCCAGACAAAAGACATTATATACATATACATTATAAGTTTTAAATAATTTTAAACAAACAGTTTAATACTGTACTCACCAGTGATGACTGTGAAGCTTGGTTGAGGCAGGGGCATAGTGGGGTCAGGGTACGGGAGCTTGTCCTGCTCTGCCTGCCCGGTGCTCCTGCTGGGGAGAAGAGTGGGGGTGTGGGGGCTTACCCCATTCCACCTGCTTGGCACTCCTATCAGGGAGCAGGGTCGGGGGCTTGTCTGCTCCGCAGCTGGAATGCTGGGTGGGTGGAATGCGGCAAGCCCCCGCTCCCCGACCCTGCTCCCCATCTGGAACACCAGATCGGCGGAGCAGGGCAAGCCCCCACACCCCGACCCCACTCCACAGCAGGAGTGCCGGGTGGGCGGAATGGGGCAGGCCCTCACATCCCAACTCCAGTCCCTGGCAGGAGTGCCGGGCAGGCGTGCGGAGTGGGGCGAGCCAAACAACCTTATAACAGAACATTGCAAGAATTTAATTGAGTATGTTTTCTAATAGATCAGCAACCTAATAACGAAACAATGTTAACCTGGACGACTTTAAATGAGGAGTTACTGTATGTATGGGTTGTGAACAAAGAGTTATATATGTGTCTTGTAAATTTGTTCTTAAAACGTGTTTGGGAGGCCATGCGTATATCAAGTCTGCCCCAGACAAAGGAAAGTGGATTCCTCTATCTGACTGGCTTGATTACAGCAGAGGCTAATGAAAGTACATGTACATGTAACTTAAACAAAGCAATCAAGTTAAGAAGCAACAGAGGAAGAAGCTTAGTGAGCTCACTTCAGGGGTCAGAGTCTGCACCCCAGGAAGTCTTCCCGGCTCTTGAGGCAGAGACAATGGGCTTTGGTAGCATAAGAGGAGCAAAAAGATGTTTCAGTTATCCATCACTTAGGAGACATTGGGTACAGCACTCCCTGAGCCTGTGAAAGTTGGATCCTCTTGCCTGGAAAGTTAGAGATGCAGATAACTTGCTGTAAGTAAGAAAACTGCTTAAGCAAAGATTGTAACTTGCTAAAATTAAGTTTTAGACACTAGAAAACCTGTTTAATTTTCATTTGTAAGTATCGTAAGTATCATTTAAGTGATAATTTTCTCTTGCTTATAATCACTTAAATCTCTGGTCTTTGTTAACATACTTATTCTTGTTTTATTACAAAACCTTCTGAGTGCTGTGTATCAAGCTGAAGTGTGAGTCTTCAGCTAGCCAACAGGCTGGTGTATACACAGTCTCTTTGGATGCACCAGAGAATAATTAGTGAGTGTCACAGTGAGAGGGACTGGACAATGCAGTCCAAATATCTCTCAGGAACCAGGGTTCACTGTATGTTACCGGCAATGCAAGGTTTAGCCTGGAAGAGTCTCAAGGAGTTTGTTGGTGAAGCAGACAGATTGGTGTGGCAGGGAGCTGATGCAATCTAATTATCAATAAAGCTCTCACCTGCTGAGGCAAAGGTGTGACAGGGATGTATGTCTACACTGCAATAAAGAAACCTGCTGCACCAAGTCTCAGAGCTCAGGTTAATTGGCTCAGTCTTGTGGGGCTTGGGCTTTGGGACTAAAAGTTGCAGTGTAGACGTTTGGGCTCAAGCTGGAGCCTGGGCTCTGAGACTCTCCCCCCACCGGGGTTTCACAGCCTGGGCTCCAACCCAAGCCTGAACATCTTTGGGTCTTCTCATCTATTTCTTGGATTCTCTGGTTCTGGTATACAGCTGTCATATGAAACCCTAACATTATATCCACAAACCCTTTAAAGGTGACCTGCAAGAAAAAACATTGGGCTTGATCTCTTTTTTGTTTCTTTATGATGTACGAAGACTTTTATAGATAGAATATAAGCTCTTATATAAAAAGTATCTTCTCCTTATTTTTTTACCATACAGATTCAGGTCTTGTTGACCCTAAAAGAAATTATGGCCCTAAACTCTTTGTTTACTTTTGCTAACTCTATTAACTCAAATGCCAAATGAGCATTGGGAAGAAGGGATATCTTTGTAGATTGAGCTCCCTTTTCCCAACTCGCTGGGGAGTGGTACTCTGCCAGGCTCTGTCTACAAATAAGTTATGCATGTGGATTGCCAAGATAAGACTGCTAACAATAGACAGTGCAATGTTCAGAATATGATTGTGCTGCCACTTGGTTCCAGTGGGCTCCATTAGCTTGGCTTCCCTTTGGTGGGGCTTCAATAAGCCCATGGGCTCAAGTAGGCTCCTTGGGGTTGGCTTTGCCTTGATTGGTGAAAAACAAGAGTTGTGGAATTTCCCAAACACCCCTCACTTCAGGCACCAAAATGAGACCTCACTCAGAGTAAACGGGGCAGCTCTATAACCTCCCTCTGCTAGTAACTTGGCATGTGAGATTACACCTCATTGAGATGAATGGGTACTTCACACCTCTTAAAACTATTGTTCCAGACTTTTTTTCATTTTTTATGTTTTTTTTTCATAACCATAATGGCAACAGACTTGCTTTCAAAAACAAAAACAAAAAACAAACAAAACAAAATCTGAGCTTCTAAAGGACAAGTTCTGGTGCAGTAATGGTAATCGTTGCCATCATTCTTCATATCTGTAAGTTTCCCCATCAGCAGAGACTTAAGAAAAATGTTCTACTTCAGAGAATTCCACAAAGAACTGCCTTTTTTCAAAATGGCCACTATCTCCTATTATTCTCCGTGACACAGAGGCCACAGCTTGTCTTTAGTAAAGATGGCTACTGCTTCCGTTTACCTGCTCCTGACAGCATAGGAGGCCATCATCTTCCCTGAGGGCAGCTTGACTTCACTCTCATTGTAAACAATGGAAGACTGGTCGTTTTGAAAGAGGGCATTTTAACTGAGGGCCATCTGTAGCTTCAGTCTCATTGAGAATGCATTTTTGGTATGTAATTTCCTAGGTTTTTCAAAAAAAGAAAACTGAAAAAAAGAAAAGAAAAGAAATGTCATCATGTGGCATCATATTGACACCTACACAGGTCATCAGTAGGGTTGGAACTTTAGATCCACCTCATGGATCTCTGCCACTTGAGCTAGTGGAATAACTGACAGCAATAGTAGGTTGTCATATCTATGTGTTCCAGCACTAGAGGGAGATAGGACACATTTTGCCAGTGAGTTTCACAGGTACCTACTGATGGCAGAGGAATGATGAAACTCAACAATCTTGGGTTCCATTCCATGCTCTGGAGGGGATTGTTCTCTAATGGGCATAGACTCTTCTGCCCATTTCCCCCAAAGTTGACACCTGCCCTCTCCACAGCTGGCTCTTCGTCCCAGTCACAATCTCCTTGCCAGTGCAGTACCAGCCATCACTCCTCAGGCTTCTCGCCTCCGTCCCAGACTCCTTGCCCAGCCAGTCCCAGTTCCCCAGTCCCAGCTTCTCATTTGACTTGTCTCACCTCTCCTCTACTCACTGGCTCCCAGTATCAGTCTCTCTCCCCAAGCTCCTCATCCAATCCCAGTCTTCCCTCCCTGACTCTTTGTCCCAGTGCCTTTGCCCAGCCAGTCCCAGTTCTCCCCCTACATCCCACCTCCTTGGCAGATCTGGCTCTCCTCCCCCTGTTTCATTCATCCCTCCCTTGCTGGCTTGTCCAGCCAGGCCCAGTATCCACCCTTCCCACCAGCTCTTCATTCACTGTGTTCCCCTCCCTCAGCGGACTGGTTGCCAGTCCAACCTGCCCCCATGCATTTCCTTCACCAGCTGCCAGTCCCAGCCTCCCCTGGCTCACAGTTTCCTTGCTCAGTCAGTTCCAGTTCTCTCCTGCTAGCTCTTCATCCAATCTGTCTCCATAGTCTCACTCCCACACTGGCTCCAATTCCCAATCTTGTCATTCAATCTCAGTCTCTCTCCTATCCCCCTCTCCCACTCCCTGCCGGCTTCTTCTCACATTCTCTTTGCTCAGCCAGTCCCAGTTCTCCCCCCACACCTCAGCTCCTTGGCAGATCTGTCTCTCCTCTTCTCTTGCCCCAGTTTCCCCCACCCCAGCAATATTAGTTCCTATCTCCAGTCTCTTTCTCCAGTAAGTCCGTCTCCCCCTCCATTCATGCAATTTCAGTATTCTCTCTGTGTCCCAGGGACTTCTTGATGCCATCTGGCAGTGGACATAAGAGATGAATAAGGGTTACAGGATCCCCCTCATAATTACATTCTAGTTCACCAAAAACTGTCATATGAGACCTCTAATAAAAGCCTGAGTCACACTGGTCATCAATATCATTGCAAAATGCATGTACAGATGTTATCTAAGGAGCTATGTACATACACTGAAAATTCTGTTCTGAAGTCTGTGTCTAGGGTCTGATTACCAACAAAGGTGAAAAACAAGTTTTCTTTCCGACAAGAGATGTTTCTGCCATCTAACTGTTTACATGTAAACTGAGTATTTCCTGGTTCACAATGGGCCTCCAGTCTTAGCCAAATGCTAATAAAGCATTGTGAAAACTTCAGCGAGAAGATAACTAACAGGAAGAAGTAAACAGCAGCGGGTGGTACCCTGTCCTGAGATGCACATCAAAGGTTTGTTCTGGTATATTTATGGGCCAAAGACTTCAGCTAGAAAATAATTGGACAGCGAGTTTGCTTCATGAAAGAAGGATCTCAGCCAGCCTTGATTGAAAATGCTGGGGAGAACTTTGGGAGAGAGAGAAGCTTCTTTAGACAGGAGGATAACTTGTTATTTAAATTGAGTCTCTAGAAAGCATGTTATGATTTTGTGTTATATGTAACCTTTAGTTCCCAATATTCTTACTTGCTGTCACTTCAGTGTCTGTTCTTTGATAATAAACTTATTCTTGTTTTCACTATAAATAATCTAAGTGCTGTGGTGTTAAGCAAAGTGGTGATCTGAGTTGAGTCGTACAAACTGGTGTGTACTGTTCCTTTGGGACTAGTGGATCTAAGAGTGCTCAGTGGCGCAGGGACTAAGCACTCTAGAGGGACGTTTGGAGGACTCAGGGGTTGGCATGTACCTATTGCTTACCCGGACAGAGTGAGGCCTGTGGAGGCCTGGAAGGAAGTGCTTGTGTTGCCAAAGACAGGTGGTTTCAGGGAGCTGATCCACAGCAGGCACATACAAGACTTCTTCACACCTTCAAGTCAGGCGGTTGTGAGGTGCGTCACAACCCTGGGTGATCCTGGGAAGCATTACACTTCCCCCAACCGTCTCCTAGTCCCCATTTCCCTTGCTGGCTCCTAACCCCAGTGTTGCAGGCACCCAGTGCCGAGAGGCTGAACAATAGCTTGAGTTGGTTCGTTACCCGGTTTGCTACACCCAATAATCACAACGGGGTGGAGAAGCAGAAAAGTTTATTTGCAGCTGCAAAAAGGTACAGGGAGAATAAAATCTCAAATCCTGCACACAGAGCAGGAAGTTACACAGGCTTTTATACATCCTTTTTCCCAGCATACTTATCCAATAGCAAGCTGCTCCAAGTATCCATATAGCCAGCCAATCCAGTTCCCAGCTAGTTCCCTGGTTCTCTGTATCATTTATTAAACTATACATAAAGCTGCTTTATTCAGCATTGTTCTTCCATATCTGCCCTGTTTGGCCTTGCTTAGTTTCAGGCAATCTGACTCTGCAGCATATTGTTGCAGATCCTCAGCATAACTGCTGTGTGTGCCTCCGGGCGGGGGGGCCAAGGACACTTGGGCCTAGTACGCAGAGCTGCTGCGAGTGCCTCCAGGCGGGAGGGGGGGCCAAGGACACCTGGGCCTAGTGCGAGGGGGCTTCATCGACACTCGTGGTCTTCCATCCCCTCGAGTTATCTAGTGGCCATGCCCCAGTGTCCCCAACAACTCCCCCCTTTGAGAACACTCAACAACCTTGGCTCTGAGTTTTCTCACTTGGGCTACTTATTTCTTTACAATAGGACTTTGCATAAGCACTTTGTGATAGCCCTGAAGAGAATGACTTATTAACTTTTGCAAAAGGGCCCTAACACATGATACTGCACAGCATAATACCAGTAATACAAGCAATACAGGAAAGAGAATTTTCAATAGCAGGCTAAATAAACCACCAAGCCAAGATGACAAACCCCAGCCTGAAAACAAGGTTTGCAACCAATCGTTCTCTGGGGCAGTATAGGCAACCTGTGCTCCGGCTCGGGCATGGGCCTCAGCCTGTACCACCTTTTCATAGATCTCATAACTTCTATCATTTACATATACACAACATCGGGGCCCGACGAGGGCACAAACCCCTCCTTGGGATGCCAAGAGATAGTCCAAAGCCAGCCTGTTTTGGAGGGAAAACGTCCTGAGCTGCTGTACCTCTTTATTTAATGTTTTTACTGCTGACCCTAAATCACTAACCGAGTCCTCTAACTCTAAGGCCACCTTTCTCAAGTACCATCTGCAGCCTTACAGTATAGCGGCCTATGCATGCCATGGCTGGCCCAGTAAACAGTGGCGCTATTCCCAGTACAGAGCACCCTACAAGCTTCTCGGTTGTGAGGGAATTCTTCATATTGCCCTCCAATGCCTTAGTCAGTCGCCGCAGGGTCTTTTCTCGTGACTCAACAGAGGTGTCTCAGGCATTTCTAATCTTTCCTTTGGGCAGTGTGGCAGTTATGGAAAGATGAGGAACTCCATGAGCTATATAACAGCTACCTGTCCAGTTGGCTGGCAGCACCTTGTAAGCCTTTCGGCCACATACAAAATAGTGACCCTGTAGGGCCCAGTAAGGACTGTTTCTTAAGGGGATTCCTGGGATATTTAAGGCTGCTTTTCCAAACAGTTCATATGCCCCTAGGGGGGCATCCCATCCTCCTGATTGGGTACAAGTGGGGGCATTTCTAATTGTGCCGTTCAAATTACACTCGCCATAGGGACCACTACAAACCCACCACTGGCTTGCTACATTGGAGATGTTAACTGAACGGCAAGTTACATTTCCAAACCCCTTTTTTGTGGTAAGATTATTTGTAAGAGTTTCCCTAAAAGGGGAGGAACCACTACACCCACACTGTTGGCCTCCCCTGTTGGTCTTTATCCAATACCCATCAGCCCACTGTGTAATAACACAGGAGCTTTTTCCCACAGGACGCCCATAGCGATCAGATTGGTTTCAGGTAAAACATAACACTCCCTCAGTGAGTACTGCAACTGAATACTCCTGGTCCTGATAGGTGGCCTGCTGTAAAGAGGTCTTATTCCAGAACGGCAAGTCCGTTCTTTCCTGCTCTGTGGTGGTGGCTAATTCTGCTAGGGTCAAGGGCAGCATGTCAAGAGGCATTCCCGTTTGGGGGGACAGTGGAGTTGGAGCACATACCCAGCAGTCAGTCTGGTTTGTTAAATTAGCAACATGGTGCGCAAGCAAAACAAAGGAGTTATACTCCCGATATGCACAGTTTGGAAATACCAATACAGAGAATAACAATGTTACCCAATTAATTATCACCAGAATCTTCCCAACCCAGGGTCTTCAGTACCTGGGTGGGCCCATTTTAGCATTAAGGTGCCCGCTATTTGTGTCTTTTAAACAGTAGCTTTAGCCCGAGATCGTCACTAGATGAGGAGTCAGCAGGTTGGACGGTCCACTGTTCTGCTGACGAGGGGGCGGGTACTGCCTTCAGACGAGAGTGATGGATCCAGTTCTTGTGTCCCTCGATCTTTGCCGCTATATGGGAGATCAGCAGGACGGTATAGGGTCCTTTCCACTTTTCCTGGAGAGGCTCGTCTTTCCAGGTGCGAACAAGCACAGAGTCACCAGGCTGTAAGGAGTGGACAGGAGTGTCCAAGGGGAGAGGCTGGGAATCCTTGGTATACCTGTGAAGAGACAAGAGAACAGCAGACAGGGAACACATATACTGTGACAAAAAACCCATTACCCAACTCCCATTCCCCTGACAGAACCGGGGTGCCATTCATAGGCCATGCCCTTCCAAACATAATTTCAAAGGGACTGAGCCCTAATCTACCCTTTGGGAGAACGCGGATACGGAGTAGGACGAGGGGCAAAGCATCAGGCCATCGCAGTGAGGCTTCTTGGCACACTTTTGAGAGATGCCGTTTAAGGGTCTGATTGGTACGCTCCACTACCCCACTGGCTTGCGGTCTCCAGGGCGTATGGAGTTTCCAGGGGATCTGTAAGGCATGTGAGATGCTTTGAATGATTTTTGACTTGAAGTGTGTCCCGTTGTCAGATTCCATCCACAGGGGGAGTCCAAAGTGAGGAATGATCTCCTTAACAAACTTGAGGGCCACTGTTCTGGCAGTGCAGTTACGGCATGGGAAGGCTTCTGGCCATCCGCTGAACTGATCCACTATAACAAGGAGATATTTGAACCCTTGGGTCCGGGGAAACTCAGTAAAGTCTATTTGCCACACTTGTCCAGGGCCCGGAGTGGGTTCTAGGGCAGCTGGTGGCACAGGATGTCCCGGTCGGGGGTTATTCTTTTGGCAGACTAAGCACTCCGCTTGTACCTGGACAGCCAGGGGTCAGAGTCCAGAAGTGATAAAGTATTTTCCCATTAGTTGGATAAGTGCTTCCCTGCCAGCATGAGTGGTTTGATGTAGTTTCTGCACCACTGGCCGGATTAGGCCCTATGGTAAGAGGACCTTCCCTTCTGGGGAATGGAGCCATCCCTCCTTTTCCCGGAGACCGAGTTTGTCAGTTAGCTGTCTCTCCTCCCCAAAGTATTGAGGGGTTGGAAGCTCCCCTACTGATGGGATAAGGGCATGCATATGGGCGTTCTCAGTCTGAGGGGATGGCAGGGTGGCAGCATGCTTAGCCTCTCTATCTGCCAGGGCATTACCTCTGGCCACATCTTGATCCTCCCTTTGATGGGCTTTACAGTGTACCACCGCCACTTCCGAGGGAAGTTGTATGGCTTCTAGGAGCTGGAGGATTTGGGGCCCGTACTTGACTGGGGAGCCTTGGGCTGTCAGCATTCCCCTTTGCTTCCATAGGCCAGCATGAGCATGCAGCACACCAAAAGCATACTTTGAATCAGTAAAAATGTTGGCCCGCTTTCCTTTTGACAGTTCAAGTGCACGGGTCAGGGCTATTACTTCGGCAAGCTGGGCAGAGGTCCCAGCAGGCAAACCTTCAGCTTCCACGGTGTCATGGAGGGTCACAACAGCATAACCCGCCCTCCTTTGCCCATCTATTACAGTACTGCTACCATCAGTGTACCACTCATAATCTGCATTTGGGAGGGGTACATCCTTTAAATCCGGACGGCTGGAGTACTGGACATCTATGATCTCTAAACAGTCATGTTTCTGTTACTCTGTTTCTGGCAAGAGAGTGGCTGGGTTAAGGGAAGGGCAAGGCTGTAGGGTGACTTCAGAGTTCTCTAACAGCTTAGCCTGGTACCGAGCAATCCGAGCCTGGGTGAGCCAAAGCCTTCCCTTTGCATCCAATAAGGCTCGGACCATATGGGGAGTATAGATTTGCATAACCCCTCCCAATGTTAGCTTCTCGGCTTCCTCAAGCACTAGGGCAGTAGCTGCGACCGCCCATAAACATGCCGGCCAACCCTTTGCAACCTGATCCAATTGCTTAGAAAAATAAGCCACGGGACGTCTCCATGCTCCTAACAGCTGTGTGAGCACTCCTAGGGCCACCCCCCTTCGTTCATGTACATACAACTGAAATGGCTTAGAGAGATCCGGCAGGCCCAGAGCTGGGGCTTCCATCAATTTTCTTTTCAGGATTTTAAATGCCCTGTCAGCCTCTGGGGTCCAATAGAAGGGGTCATGATCTGCTCCTTTTACACAGTCGTACAGGGGTTTAGCCCACAGTCCAAACTCTGGGATCCATATCCTGCAAAAGCCTGCCATACCCAGAAATGCCCTGAGCCTCTTACGGTTACTTGGGGTAGGAACTTGACAGATAGCTTCCTTTCTTTCGCTTGAAAGCTGACACTCCCCTTGCCGTATGTGAAACCCGAGGTACCGTACCTCTGGGAGGGCAATTTGAGCCTTACTCCGTGCTACCCGATATCCCCGGAGTCCAGTAAAATTCAGGAGGCTCACGGTGGCTTTAAGGCAGGGTGTTTGGCCCACAGTGGCAATTAACAAATCATCTACATCCTGTAGAAGGAGGGCCTCCTCATTATCCCACTCCTCTAGGTCCCTGACCAGAGCCTGGCCAAAGAGGGTGGGGGGAGTTTTTAAATCCCTGGGCCAACACTGTCAAGCAAAGTTGCTTTTTAACCCTTTTTCGGTCCTCCCACTCGAAGGAGAAGATCTCCTGTGACGGGATGGCAACTGGGATGGTAAAGAAAGCATCTTTCAGATCAAGGACTGAAAAATGGGTATACTGTCCCCCTATAGAAGCCAATAAGGTATACGGGTTAGGGACAAGAGGGTGCAGAGTCTTAACCCGTTCATTGACTGCCCTTAGGTCCTGTACCAGCCGATACGTGCCATCAGGCTTCTGTACGGGTAGAATGGGAGTGTTCCAGGCTGACTGACATTCCCGGAGAATACCATACATTAGGAATCGATCTATAGTTTCCTGTAAACCTTCTCTGGCTTCCCTCTTGATTGGATACTGTTTTACTTGCACTGGGCCTTTCCCTGGTATGAGCTGAATAGTAATGGGGGTCTGGTGGGTGGCCTTTCCTGGAATCCCTGATGCCCACACGAGGGGGTACACCTGGTCTTCCCACGGGCTCCATTCTGGGGCTTGCATGGCTGAGGGCTCAACTGCAAGGGTCATGATCCATGCATTCTCAGGGGGTAAGGTAAGTGTTATTTCGTCCTCTGTAAAATGCAGGGTGGCACCGAGGCGACAAAGTAGATCCTGTCCCAGCAGAGGTGTTGGACACTCAGGGAGGTATACCAGCTTGTGGGATATAGTCCTGTTTCCCAAAGCGCATTCCGCTGGGGCATACACTGGGCACTTGGTGTCCCTGCCTGTGGCTCCCACCACAGTAAGGGAATCTGCTACTGGCAACTGAAGAGGCTGATTTATGGCAGTTCGGGCCGCTCCAGAGTCCACTAAAAAATCTATTTCTGAGCTTCTCACCCGCATCTTTACTCGGGGTTCAGGGGGTAGGGTGGTCCGTCTCCCCTGACACCCCTATTCCTGCTCCGCCATCGCCATCATAGGGGCACCCCCCTTTTCTTTCCTCTTTGGGCACTCATTTTTCCAGTGTCCCTCCTGTCGACACAGGGCACACTGGTTGCAACCCAGTCGTCTCTCCTGCGGGCCAGGATGGTCGCATCCACAGTCCTTTCCTCCCCGGCCACTTCTCTTAGTGCCGGCCTGTACCGCTGTTACCATCAATCTCACTTGCTTTCTCTCCTTCTCTGTCTCTCTCAGACTATAAGCTCAGTTTGCAGTCTCTAAGATTTGTGCCATGGTCATACCCATTAAATCCTCCTTTTTTTGTAACTTTCTCTTAATATCAGGGGCTGCTCTGCTCGTAAAAATTCCCTTAATAATTGACTCAGTTGCCTGATCATCGGGGTCTGCATTAGTGTTCTGTCGAATGGTGTCCCGAATACGCTGTAGAAAGGCTCCTGGGCTTTCTTTTAAATCCTGCATTACTTCATATGGCTTTGCCCAATTATTATGTCGGACAGCCAAGTGACGGAGTCCATGCAAAAGCAACTCCTTATAGGAGGTAAGGCGGGTCATATCCCCATGATCATTTGTATCCCACCTGGGGTCTGCTTGGGGGACTTGTGCATCCGGGTCAGGGACATTAATATGATCCCGGTCATACTGTCTCTGCGCCTCCTCCCTTGCCTTGGACACAACCTGTTGTCTTTCAACCTCAGACAATAGGGTTCGCAGGAGGATGTTACAATCATCCCAGTCCGGCTTGTGACTACTGAGGCACCCCTCAAAGACTGATATAAACCTGCTTGGGTTGGTGGAAAACTCTCCTGCCTGTGCTTTGAAAGCAGCCAAATCCACAGGATTAAAGGGCACATGAGTATAAACCTGCATAGTCGTGGCTGGACGCCTGTCTGATCCAGAGCGGGCGACTTTAGTTTCGGTGATTAAGGGGTATAGGCCAACCATTGGGGACTTACAAGGTGTGGGTGTAGGGGCCGAAGGGGACACCGGCTCTGCCATTACAGTGGGGGTGGGGGTCTGGGGACTAACATTAGCTGCTACCGAACCAGTCGGAGTCAGATTACAGTGCTGTAAAATATCTGGTTGAGTACATAAAGTCAGAAACAAATGCGCATACATATGTTCATTCCATTTCCTTGTTCTCTGACAGAACAGGAGTAACTGAAGGATCGTGTTGTAATTAATTGACCCTCCTGGTGGCCACCACTTCTGGTCCTCTAGTTGATATTGAGGCCAGTCAACTGTACAGAATCGTTTTAATTGGCTCTTAGTCATCGGATCAGCACCAAATACCTTCCAGTTTGCTAGAATGCACTCTAGGGGCGTACACCGTGCCCTAACCCCTGAGCTCTGTCCCTGTCCCATACCTACAGGGTAACTCTGGGCGTCCCCAGGTTCCAACAGAGCATACAATCCGGATTTCAAAAGGTTCCTACCTTATCCAAGGGACCAGTTCTTCACCGTTGTCCACCACAACTGCTTCTCCATTATATGAGTGCGTTGCACCATTGTGCCCTCCGGGGTCGATCAAATCGCGTCTCCTCCGAGGCCCCGGTGAACTCACCAGTGTGCACTGGGCGTTGGTTCTCGCCGCAATCCTCGACCTCCAGGAGGGGTCCGGGCAAGGCTAAATTGCAGCCTTGAGCCCACCCAGGGATGCCAAAAGCTGTTGCCGGCACCCAGTGCCGAGAGGCTGAACAACAGCTTGAGTTGGTTCGTTACCCGGTGTGCTACACCCAATAATCACAACGGGGTGGAGAAGCAGAAAAGTTTATTTGCAGCTGCAAAAAGGTACAGGGAGAATAAAATCTCAAATCCTGCACACAGAGCAGGAAGTTACACAGGCTTTTATACATCCTTTATCCAATAGCAAGCTGCCCCAAGTATCCATATAGCCAGCCAATCCAGTTCCCAGCTAGTTCCCTGGTTCTCTGTATCATTTGTTAAACTATACATAAAGCTGCTTTATTCAGCATTGTTCTTCCATATCTGCCCTGTTTGGCCTTGCTTAGTTTCAGGCAATCTGACTCTGCAGCATATTGTTGCAGATCCTCAGCATAACTGCTGTGTGTGCCTCCGGGCGGGGGGGCCAAGGACACTTGGGCCTAGTACGCAGAGCTGCTGCGAGTGCCTCCAGGTGGGAGGGGGGGCCAAGGACACTTGGGCCTTGTGCGAGGGGGCTTCATCGACACTCGTGGTCTTCCATCCCCTCGAGTTACCTAGTGGCCATGCCCCAGTGTCCCCAACACCAGTCTTTTTCCTCAGTGAGTCCCAATCCCAGTTTCCTGGCCCAACCAGCCCCAACTTGAGTCCTCACTCACTGGGCCCGACTTCTCTCCCTGCTCCAACTCCCAGTCACAGTTTCCCTCCTGTCCCTTCCAGTCTCATTCTCATCAGACTCCTTGTCCCAGACTAATCCTTTCCTTCCACCTGGTCTGGCTTTTGTACCCTCCGTATTTGAATCAGTCAGCACCCTCCTCTGTTCTATTCAGGTTTATATACTGTTTTCATCACCTCCATGCTGCCTGTGTGCCAGCAACATTGAGAGCACAGGAGAGAGAGGCTCCCAAGCTCTCAGTTCCAATGGCTGGCCCCACCATGGCCCGGAGCAGTAATTACAGTGAAAGCCC
Organism: Chelonia mydas; assembly: GCF_015237465.2. Classification (NCBI taxonomy): domain Eukaryota; kingdom Metazoa; phylum Chordata; order Testudines; family Cheloniidae; genus Chelonia; species Chelonia mydas. The sequence goes on from NC_057852.1 coordinate 79,569,155, forward strand.
TTCTTAGCCCCATTGCTCTGGACTGGAGCATGCTCGGAAGGGATTGTGCATGTGCAGTCCTGACACATTGGAGTGGTGAGGGGATGGTACATGGACGGTTGTTTTGTGGGGATAGCATGTGCACAATTTGCTCAGCACTAGGAGCTGTGAGAACCTTCAGAGACTTTAGCTACTAATATCGAAGACATGTCTATTGAGAATTTGCAGACTGCAATTTTTCAGAGGCTGATAACTTGGCCACATAATGCAGATTTTCACAAGGATGCACAAGGCACATCCCTGACACAAAGGCCAACCCTCCTGCCAAATGTCAAACCCCCGCTTCAAACCAGGTTGGCAATGGAGCTTTCCAAAGGAAGGGTCTCAAGAATTTAAGATGGGCAAAATATATTTTTCCCTAGTTTCATTCTCAGAAACAAATGTTTTAAAAAAATCATACTGAGGCAGACCCCCAGTATGGAAATTTTCAGCCCGAATAGTGGAAGTTTAGCAAAGTTATAAACAGCTGGAAACAGGGTCATATAATGGGAAGTGTCAGGTAGCCTTAGTAACAGGTGGTGTTACCAGCCCCACATATAAATTCGTTATTATTAACAAAAGAATATTTAAAGCAACCATGAAGGTGTTGAGAACACACACATATGCACATAGAGAAGAGATTCAGTTAAGACCTTCATTTCTCTCTGTAATTTTACTCTCTAAGCTTACACTACGTGGTTCTTGATTATGATGAAGCCTCACAACAGAGGGTGATGTTACACTGCAGAGCTGTTTACAGTGGCACAACAGAGGGAAGTAAGAATTTAATAAAAAGAAAAGGAGTACTTGTGGCACCTTAGAGACTAACCAATTTATTTGAGCATAAGCTTTCGTGAGCTACAGCTCACTTCATCCGAGTACTCCTTTTCTTTTTGCGAATACAGACTAACACGGCTGTTACTCTGAAACCTAAGAATTTAATAGTAGTCTTAATCCCGAATTTCCATCTGCTGATGGGATTAAATAAAGTCCTTGATGCTGTTTTAACAAGCATTTCCTTTTTGTATTGAGGATTCTTTGAGGACGTGGTATCTAATAAAATTCCATGGACTGAGACAATTAGATTGGGAGAATGCAAATGACTGTTTCCATGTTTTCTGGTCCATTGGCTGGGAGGCAGTGGGAAGGGGTGCACACCCACACATGCGTCAGTAGAATTGAAATACACTGATGTCACTTGCTTGACTGTGAGGATTTTGATGTGCTGCGCTAGTGGAACATGAATGCCATCTTGTGTGATTGTGAGAGGTCGGTTGCAATTTTGTTTTCCTGGTGACGGTGTCAAGTTGCTTTTTTAACACAATCCAACCTGGAGCTTTCATTGTAAGTGCCTGATGATAATTACTTCTTCTTTCAAGGACCCACCCATGGATGGCGCTCTGAGAATTTGTTACAGTGTGGTGTTAAGAGCCCTTAGTTCTCACCCTACTCTGATAATAACTCTGAGCTCTCTTTACTTTGCTGTGCTCTTAGGTGCAGACTGCTCATATTAAGCTGTGTAAATAGTATCACGGCATATTATCCTTATAGCACAAAATATAATTGAACTCATTGGGGAAACTGCCAATTCATTTCAGTGGGACTTTGCTTCACAGAAATAATTAGATCTGGCTACACTAGTTTCAGGAGCAGAAATAAACCTTCCTGATATAGCAAGTGAGGGTGCACTGGTGTGACAATAGCCATTGGAGGGTTTCACCTGGAGATTTTAGGTTTTTTTACCAAGAGAAGCTATTATGGAGCCCCAAATGACTAACAATACCACCATCAATGAGGTGTTTAAAACTGCTTTGCCTAGTGGGAACAAAAACACCTCTCTTTTTTGTTCCTATCTTGAAAATTAAATGCACAATATTAGCACCATCAATGAGGTGTTTAGAAGTGCCTTCCCTGGTGAGAATGAAAGCATTGCTTCTTTCTTTCTTTTTTCTACCTCTTTTTTTTTTTAAATTAACAGCACATTCTTTCTTTCTTTTCTCTTCTATGAACACTTCCTTAATCACCCTACCTACACACCTTTGTGACGCTGTATGGAATCTGGGGGACACTTTGGGATATTATGAGTACCAATATTGTAAAATTGCAATGAGTTATGCCAGATGTTATTTAAGGTATCTGCAAAAAATGTTATAATTTGCCAGGTATGATAATCTTGTTTATGTGTTTGTATCACCTTTGTATTGTAAGTTATATGTATGGTATGTCTGTAGTTCCAAACTTGTGCTGTGCATCTGGATGCCATCCCCAGACAGTTTGGCATCAGCACTGCCTAGCCTGCTTGACTTCCCATCCAGGGACATCAGCTATACAACTGATCCATTGAGAGAAGGCAAGGGATACACCTTATGACTCAGCAAGGCATGCAGGGGCATGCCTATGGCCAGAACTCTAAGGCTGCCTGGCCATATGCTGGGCAGTTTGTGTTTGGAACAAAGGAAATACAAGCTGCATGGCAAAAGACTGAAAAAGGCAGCTGCATCTTCTCCATTTTGTCTTCATTCCTGCTTCCACTGGAGTAACCTTTCTACAAACGAACCTCTGAACAAAGGACTGAATGACCCATCCAAGCTGTGGATATGTTCCAGAGGGACTTTCAAGCCAGCAAACTCACCAATACGGATAGGAACCTGATATATGGACTTTGAGATCTTTGTATGTATGTGACTGCTTTACCATTTAACATCTCTCTTCTTGTTCTTTCTTTTTTCTCCATAATAAACCTTTAGTTTTAGACACTAAAGGATTGGCCGGCAGCGTGGTATTTTGAGTAAGATCCAAACCTATACTGACCTGGTAATGTGGCTGACCCTTTGGGGTCAGAAGAACATTTTGTATTATGTGAGCAGAATTTTTTAAATAGCTTCTCACTGTGCAGGACCTAGGTGCTGATTGGGGACCAGAGAACTGGAATGCAATAAAGGGGGCTGTGTGGTTTCTTTTTTGCTTCTTGATAACCAGTATGGGGGATCAGAAGCACAGTTCGTGACTGGTTGGGGAGTTTAACTTCAGCATTACCCACCAGTCTTGGGAGTATCTGCTCTCCCTTTTGCAGCTTGCCTCTGACCTTGGCATTTCCAGTGAGGGCTGCCCCAGGCACACCAGGTCACAAGCTATATAAGGCCCAATTCATCATTACCCTCAGCCACTTTGTACCAAAGAAGAGGCTATGCTCAGTACTTAATTTGTGCCAGGGCTTCCTAGGGCTGAGCCCCAACACCTCTAGGCTTGACAGTTCATAGCCCTGGCACCTCTGGGCTTGTCGCATCAGTTATGAAAGTAAAAAAATTGTTTGAACCCCAGCACAACTTTCATTACAAATTAAGCACTGGCTGTGCTGGTGCAAAGAGACCAGCTACATGCAAAGCCCTTCCCCAGTGACAATTACCAGCAGCGGGGGCCTCTGCACTCAATCAATATGAGCCTTCAGCACAGTAGATATTCCTGGAGCATGTCAGAGGTGCAAAAGGCAGTCCTGTGCTCTACCTCTTTCCTAGCAGTTACAATGTCTTTGGGGGCCAAGCCAGTCAGTGTGCAATCAGACAAAATGGACAGTAGCTCCAGAATTGGGGAAATACAAGCTGTCTCCCTCCAGTTTAGGCATCAGCCTGGTACCAGAGAATGGATGAATTCCCCCAAATACAGAGTAACAAAGAAGGGATTATAAAGCCATATCTACACTACAAGCTTTGGTCAATGCACGTTACATTGGTGTAGAGCCATCAAAGTTTGTATATCGCTCCTGTGCGTACATACTTGGCTGCTTGCGTCAGTGCTGCGCATGCTCACCAGGAGTGTAGTGTTGATGTGAAATGTGGTACACAATAGGTAGGTACTCCAGTGTAGCACGCTGCCATCTGGAGTTACGCCTTTTGGAGCTTTTTTGCAATTTGTTATGGGGTAAAAATGACTCACCCAGGGATCTTGGGACCTAAGATCCAAGTTCCCAGCATGAAACTTTCTCTATACCATAATAGCATCCATATCTCATAATTTTTGCACTTTTTTTTTTTAAACCCACAAACCTGCATGGCAGTTTTCAGCTTCCACCATCTCTGACAGAAGAATGGAGCCTGCAGAGATCTTCAGTATTCTCATGAACATTGCAAACACAGGATGCACAATTCTCCTGTGTATGCAGACCCATGGGAAGTACTGCAACAACACGAGACACGAGAATTTCTTGGAGGACAGTTGGCTGAGGGACATAACAAAAAACAATTCAAGATTGTGGCATTAACAAAGCAGCTACAGAGGGTGGCATGCTGAGCAGTGGGTGCAGAACTTTCAGACATGAAAGACCACACTCCTGAATCTGTGTGCCCAGCTTGTCCCAGCCTTCCAGAGCAGGGACACCAGAATAAGAGCTGCATTGACAGTGGAGAAGCAAATGGTGATTGGAAGCTTGCAATGCCAGACTGCTACCAGTCAATGGGGAATCATTTTTGTTTGGAAAATCTACAGTGGGACCATTGCCATATAAGCATGTAGAGCCATTAATCAGATCCTGTTATACACAGCTAGGACTACAGGCAATTGCAGGACATAGTGGATGGATCTGCAGCAATGGGATTTCCCAACCCTGGTGGGGCGATAAACAGCATGCACATGAATATTTTGGCAACAGCCTACTTTCCACAGACTTCATCAACAGAAAGGGCTATTTTTCTACGGTTATGCAAGCATTGGTGGATCACTGGGGACGATTCATCAGTATCAGTGTGGCTGGTCAGGGAAGGTGCATGAGGCTCACATCTTTAAGAACACAGGACTGTTCAGAAAGCTGCAAGTAGGGACATTCTTTCCCAACTGGTGGATTACCATTGGCAACATTGAAATGCCAATTGTGATTCTAGGGGACCCAACCTACCCCTTGCTCTCCAGGCTCATAAAACTGAACACTGGTCACCTCAACAGTATGAAGGACAAATTCAACTAGCTGTTCAGCAGGTGCAGAATGACTGAATATGCTATTGGTAGATTGGAGGGACCCTGGTGGTGTTTACTCATCAGGTTGAATCTCAGTGAGAAAATTATCCCTATGTTTATGGCTACCTATTGTGTCTTGCATAATATCTGTGAGGCAAAGGGGAAAAAGCTGCTGCCAGGGCAGAGGTGGAGCTGCTGTCTGCTGACCTTGAAAAGCCAGACAAAAGGGCCATTACAAGAGCTAAGCATGGAGCTATGCCATTGAGGGAGGCTTTGAAAGAACATTTTAACCGTCAGCCACAGTAGCTTTCTGTGCTGGACTGTTCTCTGGGCCTGGAGCTTCGGGTGCTGCTAAGAATGTATGGTGCTTGCTATACCTTTATAAATAGCACTGTGTGTTTTTCTGAAGCTGAGTTGTATGGTGCTTGCTGTACATTTGCAAGTACTGTGTGCTAGGAGTATGGCTATGCATTCTGCAACATGTGTTGTGAACTAATAAAGATAGTTCTTGTCTCCAAAACCAGAAAATTATTGAGTGGCAAAACCAAGGCAGAAAACCAATGTGAAAGACAGGCACTGCAATACAATCTTTTAGCACAGATTAACAGAATGTAACTTTAAACTTAGAAAGGCAGCAAACATTTCTGTCCATTTCAGTGCACAAATGTAGTCTGTTGCAGCTACACATACACCAACCATGGTTCTAAGAGGCCAGTGATTGTGAAGCTGTGGGCTTGTCTGCTCTTTCCTTCTCCATGCCATCTGCTATACTAGCCCTCCGAGCCATTTATTTGCAGTCCAACGCAGCACAGAGGAGGGGACCCAGCTCTCAGGGTGACCATGAGCTGCCCCCGAACAGTGAGCACCGTGACACAGAAGGACACGAAGGCATTGCCCAGGTTCTTTCCCTGGGGGGTCTCACAAAGGGTCTCGTGCGGTCACGGTGCCGGGACCCGGGGGCCACGCGGTGGGGCGGGCAAATCCCCGGGAAACCTTCTCGCGCTGAAGCAGTCCTTGACCCTCCAGCCGGGTATCTTGGGCATGGAGCTTGGACAAGGCCCCCAGCGACGTCATAATCACTCGTGGAACGGGACGGGACGGACGTTCCTATTTATGACGGCGGTGCAAGCGGCCGCTTCCCTAAGCGCTCCCGGTTCCTGGTGGGAGGGCCCGGGGGAGACAATAGACACCAGTTCGAACCGCAGAGCCCGCTGGGAAGGCAGCTGGTTCCTGCGGCTCCGTTTCTTTCGCGGAGGCCGCACCGGTAGTGAGGTCATAATCGACAGACGGAAGGAAGCGGCGGATTGGCTGAATCCGTTGTTCTTGGCTCCGAGAGCGGTCTCCGCGCGCCCGCTGCAGCGGCTCGAGGCGGGAGCGGGTCAGGGCTCGCCGGTGGTCGGGCTCGCGACGCGCGTGCAGGCGGGAAGCCGCTGCAGTAGCGGCCTCAGGCCGGGGCGAGGCGGGCAGGCGCCGCGGGGCCGAGCCGCGAACATGGCGGAGGCCGCGGCCTCGGAGCCGCTGGGCCGGAGCCGGCAGGAGGCGGCCTGGGTTGAGACGCTGCGCGGGGACTGCGAGCCCGAGCACCACTGGCGGCACCGCCGCGAGTTCCTGCTGCGCAACGCCGGGGGCCCGCCGGCCGGGGACAGCGGGGCCCTGCAGCGCCTCGTCTCTCTCTCCATGGTGTGGGCCAACCACGTCTTCCTCGGCTGCCGGTGAGTGGCGTGGGCAGTGGCGGGGGGGCTCTGGCAAGGGTCGGGGCGCCCCGTTGGCGGGCTGACGGGCGCGCGTTTCCCTTGGAGACGCGCCGAGCTCGCTCCCGTTGTCTCCCCTGCCCAGGTACCCGCTGTCGGTGATGGAAAAGGTGCTGGAAATGGCTGAAGGCATCAAAGTGACCGATGCGCCCGCCCACACGACGAGAGATGAACTGGTTGCCAAGGTGAAGAAAAGAGGCATATCAAGTAGCAATGGTTAGCAGATCATAGCTGTGACAATTCCTAGGAGTCTAGAAAACGATTTTCAAATGTTGAGAACTTGCCTTTGCCCATCTTTAATAAAGTAATCACTGACATAACCAGGATTTAAAACCTCCCAGGATAATGTCAGTGCGAACTCTCATTTGTCTGTCTCAGTGTTCAACTTTAAACTTGAGAGTACAGTATCTTGCTATTTTAAGCCATAGTGTTGCTGTTTGACTGCATCAAATGCGTCTGAATTACTGAGTTAAAAGTATTCTTTAAATAGGTTTGTTGCAGGCATTTGTGCTCTGCAATTTGTGCTCTGATCTTTCACCCCATTATAGTGTGCTCACAGTAAGCTTTTCTAATAGAAATAACCAAATGTGAAGCATATCCACCTTTATACTCATATCGGCTGTAAATGTGTCTAGTTTTAAAGAAGTTGCCAAAAGAAAACAGTGCTTTGAAGAGCTTTGTAGTAATAGTAAATAAAATAGAGAGGTGTCCAAATCAAAACCTTGCATTTGAACCCTGGGTCTATGTTTGTATCATAGCACCCAGTTTAGCATATCTCTCTGAGATTGAAATGCCTTGGAATTTCAAGGTAACATTTGGAATCAGATTTCAAACTCTTGAGTTTGTGGGTGTTTAAACTAGTGGTTCTCAACCTTTCCAGACTATTGTACCCCTTTCAGGAGTCTGATTTGTCTTGCATACCCCAAGCTTCACCTCACTTAAAAACTACTTGCTTACAAAATCAGACATAAAAATACAAAAGTGTCACAGCATACTGTTACTGAAAAATTGCTTGCTTTCTCATTTTGTCTGTATGAAATTTAGTATGTACTGTCTTTTCTAGTTCTTTTTATGTAGCCTGTTGTAAAACTAGGCAAATATATAGATTAGTTGATATACCCCCTGTAAGACTTCTGCCTAGGGGTACACATACCTCTAGTTGAGAACCACTGGTTTAAATTAAACAGTTTTAGGGCCAGGAGAGATTTTTGTTTGGCCTAATCGTTCTAGAAACTTTAAATCAATTGCCAGTAGACAGGGAGCTATGCTTCATAGTTATGGACGTAAGGACATAACTCTATTTGTGTTTTTTAGAAGGGGTAGAGGAACCTTGCAAGAAACGAGCTGTTGACAAAAGCAGAGATTCTAAGGATGTTGGAAATGATGCTAAGTTGGCAAAGACAGAAGTTTCCAAGGAGACGGAGAGCATGTTGCCGAAGAAAGAGGAAAAAGATGCGGGAAAAGATTCAGAGCGTTCACTGACATCCTCTACCTCAAACCAAGAAAAGAGCACAGTGCCAGGAACAGGAACAGAAACAAAAGCAGCTAATTATGAAACCACTGCCAAGCATAATTCAGCTGCAGCATCTGCTTCATCTGGAACGGAATCAAAAATGAATTATCATTCAAATATGGAAACCAAACATGAAAAGAAGAGTACATTGCCTGGTGTTCCGCTGCCGGCGGTGGCGGCTACCAAAAGCAGCTCCCAGGCCAGCGCTCCGCTGCCGGCGGTGGCGGCTACCAAAAGCAGCTCCCAGGCCAGCGCTTCAGCGCCGGCAGTGGCGGCTACCAAAAGCAGCTCCCAGGCCAGCGCTTCAGCGCCGGCAGTGGCGGCTACCAAAAGCAGCTCCCCGGCCAGCGCTCTGGCGCCAGCGGTGGCGGCTACCAAAAGCAGCTCCCCGGCCAGCGCTCCGCCAGCGGCGGTGGCGGCTACCAAAAGCAGCTCCCAGGCCAGTGCTTCGGTGGCGGCTACCAAAAGCAGCTCCCCGGCCAGCGCTCCGCCAGCGGCTGTGGCGGCTACCAAAAGCAGCTCCCCGGCCAGCGCTCCGCCAGCGGCTGTGGCGGCTACCAAAAGCAGCTCCCAGGCCAGCGCTGCAGCGGTGGCGGCTACCAAAAGCAGCTCCCAGGCCAGCGCTGCGGCGGTGGCGGCTACCAAAAGCAGCTCCCAGGCCAGCGCTCTGCCAGCGGCGGCGGCAGCTGCCAAAAGCAGCTCCCAGGCCAGCGCTCCACCGGCGGCGGCTGCCAAAAGCAGCTCCCAGGCCAGCGCTCCACCGGCGGCGGCTGCCAAAAGCAGCTCCCAGGCCAGCGCTCCACCGGCGGCGGCTGCCAAAAGCAGCTCCCAGGCCAGCGCTCCGCCGGCGGCGGCTGCCAAAAGCAGCTCCCAGGCCAGCGCTCCGCCGGCGGCTGCCAAAAGCAGCTCCCAGGCCAGCGCTCCGCCGGCGGCTGCCAAAAGCAGCTCCCAGGCCAGCGCTCCGCCGGCGGCTGCCAAAAGCAGCTCCCAGGCCAGCGCTCCGCCGGCGGCTGCCAAAAGCAGCTCCCAGGCCAGCGCTCCGCCGGCGGCGCCGGCTGCCAAAAGCAGCTCCCAGGCCAGCGCTGCAGCAGCGGCGGCTGCCAAAAGCAGCTCCCAGGCCAGCGCTGCAGCAGCGGCGGCTGCCAAAAGCAGCTCCCAGGCCAGCGCGCCGGCGGCAGCGGCGGCTGCCAAAAGCAGCTCCCAGGCCAGCGCGCCGGCTGCCAAAAGCAGCTCCCAGGCCAGCGCTCCCGCGCCGGCGCCGGCTGCCAAAAGCAGCTCCCAGGCCAGCGCTCCCGCGCCGGCGCCGGCTGCCAAAAGCAGCTCCCAGGCCAGCGCTCCCGCGCCGGCGCCGGCTGCCAAAAGCAGCTCCCAGGCCAGCGCGCCGGCGCCGGCTGCCAAAAGCAGCTCCCTGGCCAGCGTTCTACTGGTGGCTTCCAAAAGCAGCTCCCAGGCCAGTGCTCCACCGGTGGCTTCCAAAAGCAGCTCCCAGGCTAGTGAAAATCCTGCTAAAGTGTCATGGAAGCCATTAACAAGTGAAGATGCAAAAGAAAGACAGCCTTTTTTCAATAGACTGTACAAAGCTGTGGCCTGGAAATTGGTTGCTGTTGGAGGTTTTAGTCCCAACGTGAATCATGCAGAACTTCTAAACTCATCCATTCAGTCTGTGAAAGCCACTTTAGATGTAACTTTTGTTCCACTGAAAGAACTTGCAGACTTGCCTCAAAATAAAAGCTCTCATGAAAATATAGTTTGTGAACTGAGGTGCAAGTCTGTTTATTTGGGTACTGGCTGTGGAAAAAGTAAGGAAAATGCCAAAGCTATAGCTTCCAGGGAAGCTTTGAAATTATTTCTCAAGAAGAAAGTTATTGTAAAGATATGTAAAAGAAAGTACAAAGGACGTGAAATTGAAGATTTGGTACTTCTTGATGAAGAGTCAAAACCCTCAAATTTACCCCCAGCTTTAAGAAATCCTCAAGAGATCCTGTAGGACACATAGTAACTAAGGGTTACTTTTGTACTCTGAAAATGTAGGCTTCCAGAAATTTTGTATTTCTCAGTTTTGCAGAACAATTACATTATTGTTCCTTTCACGCGGTAGCAATTGTAAATAACTTCTTATAGATCACAAGAAGTGTGCATTTAAAGGTATGCCTTAATATAGAGCACACTGGCGTGCTGTTTTATTTGCTAAATAGTCTACCTAAGTCTTCTATTTTTAATTAAAAGATTAAGGTACAATTTGATTAAAGTCTAATAATTTTGTAATTCTTACGATTTGGTGGTAGTGTGCTCAGTTGTCTACCATGTCTTTTTAGCTGCATAGGAATATATATGGGACCATAGTACTTGAATGGTTGAAAGTTGTTACATTTCAAGGAAAAGTTTATCTGTTTGAAATTTGTTGCCCATAATGTTCACTATTCTTGTTGAAAAGAGAAAATAGTTGGCTGACTATTTTTATGAAAAGTTGTAACATTTTAAAATTAATCCTAAAATAATATGTGATCCTGTTTAACATTATTACAATAGCAAATTGTCAGAAAACAATCAGGGTGATTTAAACCACCAAAACTCTTTAAGCAAATTAAACTTACATTTTGTGAAATACCATTTACACTTTGTTTTTCAGATAAATGTGGATTTCTATATAAGCATATTTTATGACTGCTACTATTAAAAACAATAAACTTCTGGGATGTCCTCACTTTTAATATTTTGTTTTAGCTATTAAATGCTTTGAAAACTGACAATTTTGATAAATGTTAGTAACATCTTTTTTGAAAAAAAATCTTAGACATTAAACTGGGTCAGGAGCATCTGAAAATGATCAACAGAGCAGTACTTTTTTTTTATATAAAAAGAAAAATGTACACTGTCTTCAGTGTGGATGGGTTTCAAGGTGTAGTTACTGGTGGTTCTTATTGTTTTATTAAGATGCACAAGAGATACTAATGTAAAACTAGAATAACAATATTTTCCAATAAATAATGGAATGTATACTATTCCCACTCTGCTATCATCAATTAAATGTGCGGGCAGAGGAAAATGCAGGTGCTTCTGTTGTGTTGAGTGTGTCTTCTGAAACGAGTTTACACATATTTTGAGCCTTATTTTACTCTGTTTACACACTCAGTACTCACAGTGATATCTGGAAGTTTCATACAAAGATCATGGGAAACCATGGCCCTTTAGGTGCAGCAGTCTGGAAAGAATTATATAAATGTGATGTATAAAACACTGGATAATAAAAGTAATGGCTGAGAGCATGCTGATCATAGTGTTTTTTCAATGCAGTGAGAGGAGTTTCCCAAATTTAAAATAGTGGTAGTTAGGCACCTTTTCTATGTAAAAATGGTGCGATCTTACTCAACTGATCTGCTCTATATTGTCAACATCAAATTCTACAACTATTAGCACTGTAGAACTAACAAAGTTGATGAATAGTCTGCATGGTTCTCTTCAGTCCTGTGAATTGACAAAACTGAACTACTTTCTGATTCCTGAATCTCTGATGGTATCACAGAAGGCAGAATGCAGCTTGATGGTGAGTTTGCCGCACCAACAGTTGGAAAAACAACTTGTCATTAGATAAAATTTGATAGGTAAGAAAATGTATTGGATGGCTCGTGTAGTGGTTAGGGTACTAGCTTAGTCTACTGGAGACTGGGTTCATTTTCCTGCTCTGCCACAGGCTTGGTGTGTGACCTTGGACAAAGCAGATTTCTAAATACCTTTGAAGATCTGGATCTTAGTCTCTGTCTCAGTTTCAAATTTGTAAAATGGGGATAATAGTACTTCCCTACTTCAGGGGGTTGTTGTGAGGATAAATACATTAAAGACTGTAAAGCACTCAGATTCTATGGTAACATCTGAAAAGTACGTTAGCTCTAGACACTTGATTGCAATACGTTAAAGTGATTCTACAGCTGTTTTGCATAATGAACTAATTGGGGATAAGGTATGTAGCTTTTGATTTCAACAAGAGTTGTGTGTGCAGTGAAGCTGAAGAAGTGGCCCCAACAAACAAGTGCTTGAATAAGTATTAACCAAAGCAACAATTTCACTCCACTTTTTAAAAGGTTGTGGGGGGTCAGTCAGAATTTCTCCTAACTCGTCATGGAAGGAAATGGTGTTTACTGAGCACATCACAGCACTGAGTCAGAAAGTTGTATTTCATTTCCTGCTGTTCTGATGCCTTTGTAAACTCCAGGTCTCCCAGTTTCCTGATCTGCAACAGATAATAAGGGTATTGAGCCTTAATTGTTAAGCCCTGTGAAAGTCGTAAATAAAAACATACAGGACATGAATGATTAATAAAAAAAAAACCTTCTATAACCATGGAGTGTATAAAATAGGTGGAGGATCACAAAGTAAAGATCTGTGACTTGTGTGCAGAAATGCGGGAAAGAATATAGTGGGTTAGTTAAATTGCTTTAAGTTAAACTAAATCAAATCAAGGACACTAATTCAAAATAAGTGTCTACGAGGGAGTTCATACTTTAAAGCCTTGTCTGCACTTAAAACTTGAAGAGCTTTCCCTGATAATGTACAGCCCCTGTCGTTGGACACACTCAGTTAATAACCAAATTTGTTACTCCCAAGGGAATAGTGTGTACACACTAGCTTGTTTGATTGAACTGGGTATCAGGTCCATACAATAACTGAGCACTGTAATCTATAGTGAAAACAAATACAAGTTTATTAACAAAAGTTAACTTAGTGAGCAAGGGTGATAAGAACCACGGGTTACAAATAAAACAAAAGTATAATGCTTTCTAGAGACTAAAACAACAGACTGTATTCCTTGTCTAAAGCAGTCTCATCACACCGAACTAAGGACATGGCTACACTTGCAGATGTAGAGCGCTTTGAGTTAAACCTGCCTTCGGAGAGCGCAGTAGGGAAAGCGCTTGTGTCTGTCCACACTGACAGCTGCAAGCGCACCGGCGTGGCCACATTTGCAGCACTTGCAGCAGCACTGGGAGCGGTGCATTATGCGCAGCTATCCCACAGAGCACCTCTTCCCATTCTGGCGCTGTGGCTTGTGGGAAAGCGGTGGGGGGCGCGGGCCATTCTGGGTCCTGTCCCAACGCCCCGTGATGCATCGGTTCACATCCCAGCAACCCCTGTGCTTCCGTCCACATTTGGCACCACCTTTCAACATTTTTTGTACTGCGTGCTCTGTCTTCCCTTTCGGTCTGCAGGTATGGAGTATGCGTCATGTTTGGCAGTCGAGTTATTCCTTATGATCCAAAGTGACAGTGACTGCTCTGACGATGATATCAACTTGAGTAACGCATATGGCACGAGTTTGCTTGTGGCATTCACGGACATGCTCACCACCGTGGAACGCTGCTTTTGGGCTCGGGAAACAAGCACTGAGTGGTGGGATCACATCGTCATGCAAGTCTGGGATGACGAGCAGTGGCTGCAGAACTTTCAGATGAGAAAAGCCACTTTCATGGGACTGTGTGAGGAGCTCACCCCCACCCTGCGGCGCAAGGACATGAGATTGAGAGCTGCCCTGACAGTGGAGAAGCGGGTGGCTGTTGCAATCTGGAAGCTGGCAACTCCAGACAGCTACTGATCGGTCGCTACCCAGTTTGGAGTGGGGAAATCGACCGTTGGAATTATGTTGATGCAAGTTTGCAGGGCCATTAATCGCATCGTGCTCGGAAGAATCGTGACTCTGTGGAACGTGCATGACATTGTGGATGGCTTTGCACAAATGGGTTTTCCTAACTGCGGAGGGGTGATAGATGGCACACACATACCAATTCTGGCACCAGCCCACCTAGCCTCCGAGTATGTTAATCGGAAGGGGTATTTCTCTAGGATTCTCCAGGTGCTTGTGGATCACCGTGGGCGTTTCATTGACATTAATGCAGGCTGGCCCGGAAAGGTGCGTGATGCACGCATCTTTTGGAACACTGCAGGAAGCTGCAAGCCGGGACTTCCCAGACCAGAAGATCACCGTAGGGGAAATTGAAATGCCCATTGTGATCCTTGGAGGATGCCGCTTACCGTTTAATGCTGTGACTCATGAAACCCTACACAGGGAGCAGCAAGGAGCGGTTCAACAACAGGCTGAGCTGGTGCAGAATGACTGTGGACTGTGCATTTGGCTGTTTAAACGGCCACTGGCACTCTCTGTATGGGAAGCTGGACCTGGCTGATGACAGCATCCCCGTGGTTATATCCGTGTGCTGTACCCTCCATAACATATGTGAAGGGAAGGGTGAACGATTTGCTCAGGCATGGAACTCGGAGGTTCAACACCTGGAGGCTGAATTTGAACAGCCAGAGAGCAGGGCTATTAGAGGGGCCCAGCACAGGGCTGCAAGGATTAGGGTTGCCTTGAGGGAGCAATTTGAGGCTGAAAGCCACCAGTAATGTCTGGTGCCCTGCACGGGAGTGAAGTGCAGTGGTTCCAATGTTAGTAGGAATCTGTTTGCTATGCTGACTTGTAGTGCCTGTTTCTTTCCTGGGCTAAGGTATCTTTTACTTTATGCAATAATAAAGAATGTTTTCAAAGCCAAAAAATCCATTTATTGAAAAGAAAATTCATTTATTGAAAAGCAACACAACTGCTTGGGAAACAGAAAGGGCAAGGGGGTGGGGTGGGGAATGGTACAATCACAGATTTGCTTATGTCCTGTTATCATACTCTACCTTCCTGGCTGGAGTGCTGTGCAATGAGTGCTGCACTTCAGGATGGCTGTACTGCATGGTGATGGGGGTTGAGTGCAGTGGGTAATGGTTGAAGTTTTCAGGGCTGGGTGGTGAAGCTACCTGTGTTGGAGGCAGCTGGTGGCGGTAAGAACCCGGATGTTGGGGAAAGTGGGTTGGAGGTGACATGGGGGCACAAGAGAAAGAGTTTTGGGACAAGGGCTGCGGGGGTAGCGGCGATAATGCTCTGCCTGCATGGCTATGAGCACCTGGATAGAGTCCGCTTGGCACTCTCTTATGCTTATCAGCCGATCTGTGCTTTGCTGCCGGAGCACCGTGCTTTTGTGCCGGTGCTCCTCATTCTGCTGGCAGATCCTCCTTTCGCTGTCCCGCCACTCCTGCACTTTCCGATTTTCATTACTTGAATGCTACATTACTTCACGCAACATGTCTTCCTTGCTTCTATGTGGCCTCTTTCTGATTCTTTGGAGTCTTTCGGCCGGTGATAACATAGACGGCTGAGATCTCAAGATTGCATCTGTAAAGGCAAAATGCAACACTGAACAGAAGCACCATTGTTCACACCAGACAGAGCAATAAATCCCCCATACTTTAGGGCAAGCACAATCTACACAATAGCATAATTTTCCCGTCCCAAAGCGAGCGCATATAACCCACAAGAGCCCCAAAATGGTGAGTAAGCACAGGGTCAAGCGTGCGTGATTGTTTCACAGCTGTACTGTCCTCTGGATTTCTGTGTCTTGGGGAGAGCCAACAGCTGCAGGGGGCCCCTATACTGAACACTGTCCCCACATTTTCCACAGGAGTTCGTCCTGGAAGATATCTCGCTGTTGAGGGTGACCTGGAAAGCAAGGGAGGGTCTTCTACAATGTGGCTTCCGCCCTGGCCCATATGCAGCTTGCCTGTGTGCAGCAATGGTCCTCCCGCCCCTCATGGCACAGTGGCGCAGACAAGTTATCCTTACTGGGTCAACGACCACAGTGGCTCTCCCGAGAAACCTGCGCAAGCGCATTGCCCAAGTTCTGGATGAGACCTTTGAAGAGATCACTGAGGCCGATTACTGCGATGTGAGAGAGCACATCAATGCCCTGTTCTGCATTTAGGCATGCATGCAGCCCTAACCCTCGCCCCAAGAGCCCGCACTGAATAACTTCCTTCCCAAAGTAAAAGCAGCTTATTGGGAACCTCCTCTGGTGTTTGTCCTTCCCCAAGTACCGGCTGCTGCAACTGGCTACCTTCCTCCTGGCTTGAGAACAGCGCCTGGCTGCATGCATCTAGGGATTCCCGGATGTCTTCCTCTGCCTCAGCATCCTCACTCCCGCTTTCCTCCTCCTCCGGCCTTGTTTAACTGGGCTCTGAAGTGTCCATGGTGGTACTCAGAGTGGAGGTGGGGTAGCCCCCAAGTATTGTGTCCAGCTCTTTGTAGAAACGGCAGATCACAGGGGCAGCTCTTTGCCTCGCGGGCTTTGCGGTAGACATCCCGCAGCTCCTTCACTTTAACCCTGCACTACACGGGTCCCGGTTGTGGCCCGTTTCCATCATGTCCCTTGATATCTGCCCGAAGGTATTGTAATTCCTACAGCTGGAGCGCAACTGGAACTGGACAGCTTCCTCCCACAAACACTGATGAGGTCCAGCACCTTGCCATTGCTCCATACTGGGGCTCGCCTGGCACGTGGAGGCATGGTCACCTGGAAAGATTCGCTGAGAGCACTCCACACCTGGCTGAGCCAGGCTGAGCAAACAGGAAGGGGATTTTCAAAATTCCCAGAGAATTTAAAGGGCGGGTCTGACGGTTGGTCACCTGAGGGCAGAGCAGTAGAGTTCAAAGTGATGACCAGAGTGGCTAGAACAGGCATTGTGGGACACTTCTGGAGGCCAATCAGAGCTCACTAAGAGACCAGGGTGTCCACACCGGCGCTGCAGCACTCAAGCAGGGGTGCACAAAAAGGTGGAGTATCAGGAGCGCTCTAGCCACAGAGTCAGAGTGCTCCGTGTGCCTTGCCAGTGTGGTTGGGTAGTGAGCTAGTGCGCCCAGGGCTCCTTTAATGCGCTCTAACTCACAAATGTAGCCAAGCCTTAAGTCTTTTGTGAAGCATTTCAACGCAGGATCATTGAGAACCTGTTTTCATGGATGTTACTGCACTACCTGATTACCACTTCAAGTGCAGGATAAACAATGTGTCCTTTTGCCTTTATACCCCAAAGTTCACTGTCTCTGTACCCCAGAGATGACATCTCCCTGTGGTTTAGTCTCTGGTGTCTTCCCATCCCATTTATGCGATAATGGCTTACAATGCTTAATTTACATTTCACAGATCGACATCTTATTTCCTTTCTGGAAGAAATCTTTTCAAGTGTCCCTGGTTACAGACTTTAAAACATAATTCTAGTAAGTCACACAATCACCAGTACATACATTTCACAAGAACATTAATGACCTGTGTGATCCCAGCTTCCATTTGATACCTTACAAGACACTATTTATGGATAAATACTATGAAATAAATGTGTTCGGTGTAGTGAGTTTGTCAGGCCTGTTAAGAATTGCTGATACAGAGTAGTGAAGCCTTTGCCAGCTGGCACCAATGGTTGTGTCACACATACGTAACTCAATCTAACTAAGACTAAGGAAACCAGACTCCAACATGAAGTTGTAAAGTTCATTGGCTGACTAGTGAGGCAGTGCTGATAAAAAGGATCTGGACTTGATGGCTTCAAACCCTAACGTTAGACCTTTGTTTTTAAATAGTTGTTTTGAGTTAAATTTGTCACAATCTATTCTTATGTGCTTGTAGCATGTGGCTTCAAGCTTTTCTGCAATATCACAAATGGGAAATGACTGCCTCTGCAGGAATGGTCTAGATAATACTTAGTCCTGCCATGAGTGCAGGGGACTGTACTAGATGACCTCTCAAGGGTCCCTTCCAGTCCTATGATTCTATGAAATGTGTGAGGTTACGTTTAGGTAGGTGGCTCAATTGAACATCACAAATTTAAGTCTTAGGCTATGTCTCTACTGCAGAAGGTGTGTTTTTAACTTGAGATAGATATCTTGATGTAAAATCCTAGTAAAAACAAGAGTCTATAACTTTTATCTCAATTTAACTACTTGAGGCTAACCCCCCAGGTATGTGGGAGGGGTGAGGGGTGGGGAAATAGGGGTTGAACTTGACTATATCAAGGTAAAAACTACTGGTGCCATGTATCCACTAGAATTTTACATCAAGATAGCTGTCTCAGGTTAGCTATCTCTATGTAAAATCACACCTTTTTTGCAGTGAATGAATACCCTAGGTCTAGACAAGGTTCTAGTGATTAGATGTTATAGTCCTGTCATATGTTACATGGCTATATATTCCGGTTGTTTATCCTATTCAAAATTTTACTGGACTTTTTCCTTCACAGAGTTGTCAGATTTCAGCAAATGGTTTGAAGGAGGGTGTACAGGACCAGGGACCTACCAAGGCAGGTGATAGTATGAGGCTTGTGGATGAGTGGAAGGTAGATCCCCAATGCAGGGTACTACTGCTTCAGGTGGGAGCCTTGACACCTAGTTAAACATAGACCTAGTAGATAAGCAAGTCTGTTCCTTTGCCAGGGCAGGATATTGTTCCTCTCAAACCTTCAAGGTAATTGCCCTGTATTCCCATTCTGTGATGCACTCCAGGAGTTAACAATCAGGTCTCAAGTCTTCTGGCCATTACTTGTTTAGGGACAGGGACCCATGTCCTACTCACTTCTTACCAAAGTTTTAAGGCTACACAGTCCCCAGCCATACATTTTTATATCCCCAGCAATCAGTGTGCCTAAAGGCCAGTACCTGTGCTGTGCAGTTGTCTCCAAGGTCAATGACAGTGATGATTTACCAGTGACCATACAACTCTTTCTCAGCAGAGTACATTTATTCTTAGGACACGAGCATCACAGAAAAAAAGTATATAAAACAAAACAAAAGGACTTAAATACACACTAAACATACCAAGAAACACCCATCTTCCATATGGGAAGTCTGGAAGACCAATATAATTTCAACTCTTCAGCACAATTGGGGCCTCCTTGGATAAAAGTTCATTTTGTTTACTGGATCAGAAAGAAAGCGCTGAGTCTGTTTAAATACAGCCTTTTATACCAAAGCCTCTTTCTTTGTCTCCTAGTCTTTGGAAAACCCAGTTTTAACCCATATATGCAAAGGGCTCATATACCGTATACTGTTCACATACACGTACTGTTGTTCATATGCTATGTATTTCTTTATTAATAACTATTCCACAGTCTGATATCTTAAAAATAGGAGACTGTAAGTGTAGATGGAATTATTGGTTACATTGCACGATTGTTTGAATGTAGAATGTCTGTTTGGAACAGGGGTAATATGAAAAATGTATTTTAAAAAATTAACTATTTTGAGCATCAGGCACCAGAAACCATTTCTAAACCCATAATTCATGGCATTCATGGCCTCGCTACTAAAAAACCCAGTATGTGGTGTATAATATGCATAACATTGCTAAGCTGTTTAGCAAAACATAAGTAAAACTTAATAAATTAATTGCAACAAATAATAAAAAGGTAAAATCAGAAAGGTAAAGAAATTATTTGTATATGTTACATGTTAACTACCACAACCAGCACATTAGGGAACATTAAAAAAGGAAAATTGCTTGCCCTTATTAGCAATAAACTATTAGCTAAATCATATTGTCCTCCTTGTATAGGAGAAAAAGTGGTAAATTGGCAACATGTTAAATTGTGTAGGCAAATTCCCTTTAGCACAATTTGTAATTTGGGGTCAGTGACACCGTATCCTACTCAAGGCACATATTATTCAAATCAATTTTACTCAGTGTTTGGTCCCATATATATCAATATTGGATCACGACACAGCAATATTTGACAAATAAGCTACTGTCTGCTCAGTAGGTTATCTGGAAAACAGCATCTACAAAGAACGACTGGCTCTACCTCAACTAGAGGTGTAACATGCAGCAATGCAAACTTGAAGAGCACTGCATATAATTTGTTGTGCCAGGAATGTTTTAGTATTGCAACTTCAGTGTGTGGCCATGATGGCTTGAATCAAGAGCTAAGCGGCTCCTGTCTCGTGCCAACTGAAGCTTACCAAATAGTGACAACCAGCAGGAAGGGTAATCTATAATATGGATGGACAGGACTGTGTAGTAACTAATTACAAGGAATTTATAAATGGAGGCCTCCTTTGTAATGTCATTATTCCATATTTTTGTTTTACTCCTCATGTTCATAGCACTGTGGGACACACTGTAATAATGCCTATTCCAGTTTTCAAAATGAATCTATGATAGGAAGTGAGGCCCAATAACAGGATGAAGTTGAAACTTACCTATCAGTTTTTAATGGGCATATTGATCCACTCACTTTAAATTTAAAATTATTACTAGACAGAAAAGAGACACATTATTCAGATTAGCAATGATATGCACAAGGCAGAACAAGCCTTAAATGACCTTATCCATAATGGGGAATCTTGAATACTGATTTCCCACACTTTGCTTGTGTTATAAGGTGTATTAATTTTAGTTGTGTTAATTATGTGTTGTCACACAGTTTGGTAAAACAAGTTACATATAAAGGCCCTCACCACTGTTTTACATATTAATTTAGCAAAGGTATTGCCTTAACTATAACAATTATCAAGGCAACAAGCAAGGATATGTTGACCAATATATGCTGGCTAACATGCATCTATCTATCTATCATATTAATATGTCCACACCTTATATATCTATTCATATGCAGTAAGGACAAACGGCATTAAACACAAATATTATAGCAGTTATATAGGTTAAATTGACCTGTATCTTTACTACTAACCAGCTCACTTATGCTGAGTATCCCATAACACCTTGCTTTAGCTGAAGTAGATCGGAAAAATGTCAGAATCAGGAAATATGATGATTTTACCAAAGCAACAGGCAGGGAGTTATTCTCACAGGCCTGTCCTGGAATGTCCCAAAGGAAGAGGACAAAACATATGATTGTTCTACCGTAGTACAGACCTAGCAGGTACCTTCACACTCCGTAGTACCTAGAACGCATCTGTTCAGAACAAAGAGATAAGGTGTACACGATGGTACCCAAAAACCAAAGTAGAAAGATGACTGGTTAAATCTAATTTTGGAAGATGTACACAGTATCTTTCACTTGTAAACGGGGTACAAGAGGATAACTTTAGGGGTATAACTATACATACCTTTTGAATAAAGCAATTGTATAGGGCCCTACCAAATTCATGGCCATGAACAATGCGTCACGGACCGTGAAATCTGGTCTTCCCCCATGAAATCTGGTCTTTTGTGTGCTTTTCACCTATGTTATACAGATTTCACAGGGGAGACCAGCATTTCTCAAATTGGGGGTCCTGACCCAAAAGGGAGTTGCAGGGGGGTCACAAGGTTATTTTAGGGGAAGTCACAGTGTTGCTACCCTTACTTCTGCACTGCCTTCAGATCTGGGTCGCTGGAGAGCGGCGGCTGTTAGCTAGTCACCCTGTTCTGAATGCCGTGCCCCTCTAGTAGAAGAGCAGAAGTAAGGTTGGCAATACCATACCATGCCACCATTACTTCTGCGCTGCTGCCTTCAGAACTGGGCAGCCGGAGAGTAGCGGCTGTTGACTGACGGCCCAACTCTGCAGGCAGCAACACAGAAGTAAGGGAGGCAATACCATACCATGCCATCCTTACTTCTGTGCTGCTGCTGGAGGCGGCACTGCCTTCAGAGCTGGGCTCCCAGCCAGCAGCCACTAATCTCCAGCTGGCCAGCTCTGAAGACAGTGCCACTGCCATCAGCAGTGTAAAAGTAAGGATAGCAGTACCGCAGCCCCCTCTACAATAACCTTCCCCCCCCCCCAACTGCTTTATGGGTCAGGACACCTAAAATTACAACACTGTGAAATTTCAGATTTAAATAGCTGAAATCATTAAAATTATTATTTTAAAAATCCTATGACCATGTGGACTGTGAGTTTGGTAGAGCCCTATGAATATAACAACACTGCACGAGATGGCTTCCCGGAAACTGGTATCACATAGAACCTGTACTACACTATTACTGACATATAATAATAAACCTGACTGACATTGGTTATTTGGTCTCTTACGTTTATTTCATAATCAACCAAAGTGTGGTCATGCAATTGACTATACCATTTACCTATACACCCCAGTGGGTGACATCTCTCTGGAGATGTTTGCACTCCTTAATCACCCTCCACTATTTTTAGTTCCTGGAGGAGCTGTGGTAACCCATCTCCGCCATGAAGCAGAACACAATCATATATAAACCATTCATAAATTTAGTGGTCCCCAAAGATACTGCATGGGATATCAATATCTGTCATAGTCCCCAGATATCACATCAGACAATAAACTGATACTAGAGAATTGTACATATTTTAGCTTTTGCAGGCCAAAGTCACTGCATGTACCAGGGGCTCCCTGCATTCATCCATTCCCCCTCAAAAACTCCCGGGGTGTCACCATCCATTCCCTTTATTTCATGTACTCTCTACAACTCCACTTCCCCACCTCATGCCAGGGGCCCTGTGTCCCCTATTCCCCCACTCCCTCCATAACAAAATCCCCCATTTTCCTTCCATCCATGCTAAGGCTGTGTGAACCTTCCTACTACCACCATTCCTCTTCCCTTTCCTCCCATGCTTCCTCCCCTGTACCCTCCTTTTTCCCCTTCCACAAATGCGAGGGTCCCCTTTTCTCCTCCCCCCTCCGCCCTGGCAGAGGTTCTGTATGTATCCCCCAACCCCCTATGCCAGGGGCTCTGTGTGCCCTCATTCCCCTTCTCCCCATCCCAGGGGCTCCCATTCTGCCTCACATGACAGGAGCTCTGTGTGCCCTTCCCCACCCCACCCCACCAGGATTCCCCATTCTCTAACTTACACGGCTGGCACATGATGGCACATACCATATTGGTAAATGTGCAGGTGAATGAGCCCCTGATGGTGTGGCTGATATGATGTGATCATAGGACCTAACCAGATCAGCCACACCATCAGGGGCTCGTTCATCTGCAATCTATCAATGTGATATATGCCATCATGTGCCAGCAATGCCCCTCTGCCATGTACATTGGCCAAACCGGACAGTCTCTACGCAAAAGAATAAATGGACACAAATCTGACATCAGGAATTATAACATTCAAAAACCAGTAGGAGAACACTTCAATCTCCCTGGACACTCAATAACAGACTTAAAAGTGGCAATTCTTCAATAAAATAACTTCAAAAACAGACTCCAACGAGAAACTGCAGAATTGGAATTAATTTGCAAACTGGACACCATCAAATTAGGCCTGAATAAAGACTGGGAGTGGATGGGTCACTACAAAAACTAATTTCCCCCTGCTGATACTCACACCTTCTTGTCAACTGTTTAAAATGGGACACCTTGTTTACACTGGCCTCATTCGCACTGCAAAAGTGATTTCCACCCCTTCTTGTCAACTGTTGAGAATATCACACTTCCACCTTAATTGAATTGGATCCTTAGCACTGATCCCCCACTTGGTAAGGCAACTCCCATCTTTTCATAGGTTGTGTATTTATAGATCCCTACTGTATTTTCCACTCATGCATCTGACGAAGTGGGTTTTAGCCCACAAAACCTTATGCCCAAATAAATTTGTTAGTCAGTGGCCCAAGGCAGGCGCAGCTGGGCCCTCTGGGCACCCACGTTTGAAGGAGGGAAGGGTGAAACATAGAGTCATAGGTTTCAGAGTAGCAGCCATGTTAGTCTGTATCCGCAAAAAGAACAGGAGTACTTGTGGCACCTTAGAGACTAACAAATTTATTTGAGCATAAGCGTTCGTGGGCTACAGCCCACTTTGTCGGATGCATAGAATGGAACATATAGTAAGAAGATATATATATACATACAGAGAATATGAAAAGATGGAGTAAGAGGCTAATTAATTAAGATGAGTTATTATCAGCAGGAGAAAAAAACTTTTGTAGTGATAATCAAGATGGCCCATTTAGACAGTTGACAAGAAGGTGTGAGGATACTTAACATAGGGAAATAGATTTAATATGTGTAATGACCCAGCCACTCCCAGTCTCTATTCAAACCCAAGTTAATGGTATCTAGTTTGCATATTAATTCAAGCTCAGCAGTTTCTCATTGGAGTCTGTTTTTGAAGCTTTTCTGTTGCAAAATTGCCACCCTTAAATCTGTTACTGAGTGGCCAGAGAGGTTACAGTGTTCTCCTCCCGGTTTTTGAATGTTATGATTCCTGATGTCAGATTTGTGTCCATTTATTCTTTTGCGTAGAGACTGTCCGGTTTGGCCAATGTACATGGCAGAGGGGCATTGCTGGCACATGATGGCATAGATCACATTGGTAGATGTGCAGGTGAATGAGCCCCTGATGCTGTGGCTAGTGTGATTAGGTCCTATGATGGTGTCACTTGAATAAATATGTGGACAGAGTTGGCATCCGGCTTTGTTGCAAGGATAGGTTCCTGGGTTAGTGTTTTTGTTGTGGGGTGTGTGGTTGCTGGAGAGTATTTGCTTTAGGTTGGGGGCTATCTGTAAGTGAGGACTGGTCTGTCTCCCAAGATCTGTGAGAGTGAGGGATCATTTTTCACGATAGGTTGTAGATCTTTGATGATGCACTGGAGAGGTTTTAGTTGGGGGCTGAAGGTGACAGCTAGTGGCATTCTGTTATTTTCTTTGTTGGGCCTGTCCTGTAGTAGGTGACTTCTGGGTACTCTTCTGGCTCTGTCAATCTGTTTTTTCACTTCACCAGGTGGGTATTGTAGTTTTAAGAATGCTTGATAGAGATCTTGTAGGTGTTTGTCTCTGTCTGAGGGATTGGAGCAAATGCGGTTCTATGTTAGAGCTTGGCTGTAGACAATGGATCGTGTGGTGTGTCCTGGATGGAAGCTGGAGGCATGTAGGTAAGTATAGCGGTCAGTAGGTTTCCGGTATAGGGTGGTGTTTATGTGACCATAGCTTATTAGCACAGTAGTGTCCAGGAAATGGACTGCTTGTGTGGATTAGTCTAGGCTGAGGTTGATGGTGGGATGGAAATTGTTGAAATCATGGTGGAATTCCTCAAGGGCTTCTTTTCCTTGGATCTAGATGATGAAGATATCATCAATGCAGCGCAAGTAGAGTACGGGTGTTAGGGGACGAGAGCTAAGGAAGTGTTGTTCTAAGTCAGCCATAAAAATGTTGGCATACTGTGGGGCCGTGCCCATAGTAGTGCCGCTGACTTGAAGGTATACATTGTCCCCAAATGTGAAATAGTTGTGGGTGAGGACAAAGTCACAAAGGTCAGCCAACAGGTTTGCTGTGACATGATTGGGGATACTGTTCCTGATAGCCTGTAGTCCATCTTTGTGTGGAATGTTGGTGCAGAGGTCTTCTACATCCACAGGTTTCAGAGTAGCAGCCGTGTTAGTCTGTATCCGCAAAAAGAAAAGGAGGACTTGTGGCACCTTAGAGACTAACCAATTTATTTGAGCATGAGCTTTCGTGAGCTACAGCTCACTTTATCGGATGCATGCAGTGGAAAATACTACATCCATAGTGGCCAGAATGGTGTTTTCTGGAAGATCACCAGTGGATTGTAGTTTCTTCAGGAAGTCAGTGGTGTCTTGAAGACAGCTGGGAGTGTAGGGCCTGAGGAGGGAGTCTACATAGCCAGACAATGCTGCTGTCAGGGTGCCAATGCCTGAGATGATGGGGTGTCCAGGATTTCCAGGTTTCTGGGTCTTGGATAGCAAATAGAATACTCCTCCTCGGGGTCCTAGGCATGTGGTCAGAAGGGACCATTATGATCACCTCATCTGACCTCCTGCACAATGTTATGGTCCCTGCAGAAGAAGGATTATGAGTGATGTGTTGGAGAAAGAAGGCAAAGGGTCTGACGACGAGGGACAGCTGGGAGAGGACACCTGCATTGCTACCAAAGCTTCTGCAGGCCACAGCGCCCAGCATCCCCCAGCTGAGCAGAATTAGGAAGCTGTGCTGCAGCCCCGATCCTGCTGACGTAACTCGACCGTACTGGGACACCAAAAAACGGCCCGTCCCCCCCCCCATTGCAGCCTCTACTCTGCAGCTACGCCCCATTGGGAAGGGAGGGGCCACGGCGACGTTAATCTGCATAATATATTCATACGTGATGTGCGCAACAAGCTCTGAGGTAAATATTCGTCTGTAGCGGGGGCAGTTGCTTTTCGTTTAAGCAGGGCGCGCAGCATGTGGAGCCCCGCTCTCTGTGTGGGTCTCTGGGGCGTGTACGATAAACCATCTCCCTGCGTGGGGTTGTGGCCCGTTGCCGCGCTGCTCACTGTGAGTGCAAAGTAATGGGACATGCAGGGCAATATAAGGGAGCCCGGAGCACTTCGTTAACAGGGCGTTCTGAAGACCTGCTCTCTAGGCCACATGCGGAGGACACGGTTCCTCTAGGGCTCCCGAGCCCGCCTAGGGGAAAGTCCCCGGACCCTGGGCAGAGAGTGCCGCGCGCTGCGCAGCGTGCAGTGACCCGCCTCGCAGGCTCACGTTCTCCCCGCCGAGAAGCCCCCCGGGCTGAGCGGGTGGGCGCGGGATGGGCTGCCCGTCACTCCCACAGGAACGCAGGTAGTGCGCAGGCGTGTTCCCCCTCCTGGGGGGCTCCCGCTGCTGCACCAACAGAACGGGGCTCATTCTCAGAGCGCCCTGCCTTTTGCCAGCGCCGCTCCCGAGCACCAGCCGCGAGCGCCCCGCGACACTGCCGCTGAGAGAGATCGGAAGCAGCTCGATCTAACAATAGTAGGTGACTGCAACGTTCTGCACGAAGAAGACAGGTTATCTGTCGCAACTTTTTTGACACACACTAAAGTGCAGCACCACTAGTGATAGCAATATCGGGGCCAGATGACACAGTGGTGAAAACTCCATAGGCTTTCTAGTAATTTGAACGACACGGGATTTGGACAAGGTATTAGGTTGATCTAGTATCAGAGGGGTAGCTTCAAGGTATTAGGTTGATGTAGGTTTTATCTTTAATTATAAACTGTTTTTTTTCTTTAAACTTGTTTATTTAATGGCTTTCTTTACCTTAGACTACTAACTACAAGTAACTGAACTGCTCCCTTTTCTCTGTGCCAAACTTCAATGCTGTCCAAATTCCCTTGTGCTTTTTCTGTTTCTGAGTTTTTCTCTGGGGTAGCATTCAGAATGTGGGAAGAAAAGTGGTGATACTGATACATCCACAAAATAAGTTCGACCCATGTGAATCTCCCAAAGGAGACACGACTCACAATTAATTGTATAGGTGTTCAGAATATGATAGTGTTGCTACTTGATTCCCCTTTGGTGGGGCTTCTGTATGCTCAGGGGCCCTGCCAGGCTTCTTGGACTGGGGTCCTTCCTGATAGGGAAAAAACAAAAGCTAGTGAATCTCCCAAACATCACCTAGCCCCAAAATGATACTTTACACCCAGTAAATTATGCAGACATGTGATCTGTCCTAGCTTACACTACCTTACACCAGGGATAAAATAGTTAACAATGTTAACACTTAGATGATCATCATGACTTACCAAGATTAAAAAAAGGAATGGATATTTATATGGATATCGATATAACCAGAATATCCAGAGTTATAGTTAATTATGACAAATTCATATTAAATTTCATAATTTCATATTAAATTTCATGATTTCACAAAATCATATTCAAAGGGGATATTAAACCTGTGCATTAGGGCTTAAATCAATCTATTAACTATTGTAGTATGAGACCCAAGGAGGGCAGACTACTTCTACTTCTGCCTACTATAGGTTTTTACACATTGCTCTTAAGCATCTGGTATTTGCAACTGTCCAGGATACTGGACCAGATGGACCTTGGGTCTGATCTAGTACTGCAGTTTCCGTGTTCCTATCATGGGGCATCTGCCTTAGTTTCTCACTGAGATGAATAGGACAGTTCAGATCTCTAAAAGCTGTTGTTCCAGGCTCTCTGCTGACTCATCTCTGCACTGAGAGATTTGCATTCTGAGGTTTTTCACTTCAACCATAACAGATAGAGATTTTCTTTAAAAAAATTAAGAAAACAAGCTGACATTCTGAAGGACAAGATAATATCTTCAGATAATTGCTGGCTGTTCCTGAGCCTTGGTCTGGGTCTGGGGCCTCTCTGAGATGGAGCTTGTTGAGCTTCTAAACCAATAGTATATGTAGCAGACATTTATATTACAATCTGGAAACTCATCCACCATTTTATCCTGTTTCTTTCTTTACCTCTTTTCTCCTCTGATTTGTCATACTGAACAGCCATATGTTAGTGTAGCTATGTTAAATGAATCAAATAACAAAATTCTGTCAAAGAACCATTCATAAAGAAAGCACTGAGGGATGGCATGGATCTGTGAAGTTATTTTGGGAGAAACTGTAAAGAAAACTCAGTATTTAGATGGCTTTGTTATTTGCTGCTACTACAGAAGATGTGTTCCCATTTTCCCAAGTTTTTCCTTGAAATGTATTCTAGTCATTTAAAATTGTTTTCATATTTCATGTAATATTTTGTAATCTGGTGTCAGATTGTATAGATTTATCTAGAAAAGAAAATATTATTCCCCTTCCTTGTAGGAATAAAAGACAGAATTGACTGAAGACCTATGGTGACATTAGGAATATGAAGAGTATATTCTGAAAAAAGAAAAGGAGTACTTGTGGCACCTTAGAGACTAACCAATTTATTTGAGCATAAGCTTTCGTGAGCTACAGCTCACTTCATCAGATGCTCAAATAAATTGGTTAGTCTCTAAGGTGCCACAAGTACTCCTTTTCTTTTTGCGAATACAGACTAACACGGCTGCTACTCTGAAACCTGTCAGTATATTCTGAGTGATCTAGGATTATGAATAACGTACTGCTTGCACATGACTAATCAGACACACTCAGTTCTACCTGCATTTAAAATAACTCCATGTTTGAAAATAACTGCTACCTGGTAATATTTTCAACGTTTATAAAAATCAGTGAGAGAGGAGTGGAAATATTATACTGAGTGCTGTTGCAGATAGATGACATGAAAATGGTGTGTGAAGATTTGCAAGTACCACATACAATTGTCTATAAATAAGGCCAATACATAGCTGACTTTCAGTGAGTCCAGTTAAATATTTGTCCCCCACCAGCAATGTTCCTGTTACAGAAAATGTATTTTCAGCTCTGACATCTGAAACTAGAGCCTTTTAAAGAATTGGAGTACTTGTGGCACCTTAGAGACTAACAAATTTATTTGAGCATAAGCTGTAGCTCACAAAAGCTTATGCTCAAATAAATTTGTTAGTCTCTAAGGTGCCACAAGTCCTCCTTTTCTTTTTGCGGATACAGACTAACACGGCTGCTACTCTGAAACCTTTTAAAGAATTGCCACTTGCAGTCGACTGAGTGTGGCTCTAGTAGGGTGTGCTCAAATAGGCTGCAAAGTTACTTAGTGTGCTGTTATCTTAGATGAGTTCACTTTGAACAAAAATATTTGTTACATAAGAAGAAAAACAGATTTAACCACCCTCTCCCACTTTTCTAACTCTTCTTGTGTTTTAACATTAATTGTGTTTTAAGAGATGTAATGATGCTGAGTAACTCAGTGAGGTGTTTCCAATATTTTAATAATCTTCTGCAAAAAAATTCCTTCCTTGATCTGTGGGGAATATCATGCCTTGGATTAATATGCTTGGGTAAAGGACGGATGAAGGGCTGAGGAATTATTATTATTTATTATGATGATATGTATTACCTTAGTGCCAAGGAGCTATAGTCATGGACCAGGACCCCATCATGCTGGATTTCGTACAAATACAGAACAAAAAGAGAGTCCCAAAGAGCTTAAAATCTAAAAAAGAAAAGAGACAACAGATGGATACAGACACAGTCTGGAGAGTACAAGGAAACAATGAGACAATAAGGTCAGCATGCTAGGCAGTGGTCTCACACCAACAGCCTAACAACTGTTGAGCTGTTTGTAGGCATCATGGAAAAAGAGAATTTTAAGGATAGTATTGAAGGAGGATAATGAGGTAGTTTTTGCAGATGTTTACAAGCAGCTCCTCCCAAGAGTGAAGGGAAGCATGGGAGAAAGCACAAAGGTGCTTGTTTGAAAGTTGAACAAGTGTGTGGTGGAGGCTGACATCTTGATAGAGAATCAGAGATGATAGCCAGGGTGGGGGGTTGACTGTGAAGGGCCTTCAAAGTGAAAACAAGTTTCTTATGTTAAATGTGACCGAGAAGGGGGAGCCAGTGGAGGGATCAAAGGTGACATGGTCAAAGTGATGGGCTCGGAAAATTATCTTTGCATCAGTATTTGAAACGGATATGTGCAGGGCAAGATTGCATTTGTCAAGGCCAGAGAGGAAGATGTCAAAGTAATCGAGACTAGAGATAATGAGAGCTTGGACAAGAGTTTTAGCTGTGTGGATGGATAGGAAAGGCCACATCTTAGAGATGTTATGCAGAAAGAATCATCAAGATTTAGATGTAGCCTGGATGTGAGGACCTAGAGAAGTCCAAGTTAAAGATGATGCTCAAGTTACAGGTTTGAGTAGTAGACAGAATAGTGGTGGTGTCCACAGTGACAGAGAAAGAAGGTAGCAGGAAGGTTTGAGGGGAAGCTTATGAGCTCTCTTTTAGCTATTTAGTGCTTGATCTGACAGTTAGACATCGAGGAAGAGATATCAGAGAGATTTTTAGTTTGGACAGAAGGAAACAGGTCTGGAAAAGAGAGCGAGATTTGTGAGTCATCAGCATAAAGTTGGTGGTTGAAGTTGTGTTTACAGATGAGATTACCCAGAGATAAGGTGTAGAGGGAGAAAAGAAAGGGATCAAGGGCAAAGCTGTGTGGAATCCCCACAGACAGGTGGAGGAGGGGAAAAGGAGGATCCTCCAAAAGACACCCGAAGAAGTGATTGGACTGGTATTAGGAAGAGAACCAGGACACAACAGTCACAGAAGCCAAGGGAGGACAAGATTTCGGGAAGAGCATGGTTGATCGTGTTGAAGGTGGCTGACAGGTCAAGGAGGATGAGGATAGAGTACAAATTCTGAGATTTTGCTAGGAAGAGGTCATTCCATTAATTGTTTTCTTGTTTAAACAAAAATGTTTTGTCATAATTAGAACCCAAAGAATAAGACAAAGCTATACTTTATTGAAAATACTAATAAATTTTTTTTTAAAAACGTGTATATCGGTAGTATAGCACAGTGTTCCACTTGGGTAATTTGAAGTGGTGGTGGCAGTGAATGCCTCCCTGGGAACTATTTAAAGATACCTGCCAGTGAGGACTACTTGATTATTTCATAAGTAAAAAATTGCTCTTCAACAGTACTTTTAGTTACTCTCTTTTTCATCCTCATCAGGGATGAGTCATCTCTGGAAGGGATGGTTCAGCATTTTCCAGACGGACAATGAATTCATGAAAGTTAAGGAAATTGCCTCAAGTTTCATTTCAGATTGGTGGCAAAATTTTAACAAGAGTTCCTAGGAACTTACAAGAATCTTTAACTCATCAGTGGAGTGACTGTAATATTTGAATTGAGTAAATGCTGACCATTGACTCAAAATAGTACTCAAATTTCAGGATACTTATTGCCTGACCTGGAGAGAAAATGAACAGAAGCACATGCAAATATCATTATAAGGGCCCAGAATAATCAGTCATTGAGTCTTCCTGAAGTTGCACAGCATACTTCTTTCTCATCAACTTGTTGAGTTTCCCTTTGTTGCAGAGGTGTGGTTCTTTGTATACTTCTCTGTTTCCCTCAAAAAGGGACTGCTACTGTAGAAACATGTCAGCAAGATCCTTATTTTTCTTGGGCAAAAATGGCTTGCTCCTTTTCCATATGAAGCCTTCTGTCTCAGGAATGCAACCTAGTCAAAACCATAATCTACCCAGACTGAGTATTGAGACTCCTTTTTTAATAATCCAGTAACAGCTTTATGTTTAAATTGGTTCTTCCTTTAAATCAAGTATGTGGTAGCAGTTAAGGCAGAAATATTTCTATATGAGATGATGTTCAAACTTTCCCTATCTGCCATTATACCAGTATCCATCTATTCCATGCTGTTATCAATCATCCAAAAGAGTGTTATAAGACACATAAGACACAGAAAGAGTGTCTCTGCCTCAGATAAATTACAATCTACAGTTTAGACATGACAAGCCTAATAAAATTGGCAAATAGTAGGAGGTATTCAGGCAAGGAAGGCCAAGGGTTGTATCAATACAGTTGCATAATTATTTGATTTAGGTATGTGCACCTCTTAGTGGTTAAAATTAAACATAAATAAATATAGTTAATATTATTTACTCTCTTATAGTCATTGCAGATTAAATAAATTTGCAGGATGGATTTAGATCGGGACAGAGAAGTGTCTTAGCAAACAAGAGTGGGGGAGGGCATTTCATGTACAGGATGGCCTGAACAAAGGCATGGAAATGCTTATGGCAGAAATAGCACCCGCTGCTTGTGGGGCTCCTGAGATGATGGATTTAATCAGTTCATCATTGGCTGCTTTGGCAGTGCCTCTTCTCCAGACAGCACTATACAGTTTTGGGGTTGTACTGACCCTCTGGTACACTCCCAACAGAAAGGATGTTGTGGTTGTTGCTGTCATCATAGCTTTCCCCTTGGTGGATTTTCTCCCAGATGGCCTTGTTTGGTCTTCTACTCATGGAAGCCAGTATAAACCTAGGCTGAGTCTGGTCCAATGTCTTGAAACATCAGTTCAATGGTAAAAAGTGAACTAGAGTGAATCTTGCAAGAGATTTCATCCTGGTTCAAACTTCAGTCTGTGAGAAACTAGCTTCATTTTCCCTTCAATATCAGCTGTGTTTACCATCACAAAGTACCCAGGCACACTGGAATTTCCAGAAAAGTGAAACTCCCACAACTCTCCTCCTGCAAATTTGAACACATTTTAGAACCACATTTGTCATCTAAAGGATGAAACATGAAACTAAAACAGCTAACACAGATACAGGTATCCTCTTAGCTTTTCAAATCAGGCTCAGGTATGAGCCAGGAACAACCCAGCAAATAATTCTGACAATTACTATAATCCATTTGTAAAGATCACCCAAGAATACTCAGGTTAAACATTTTAGCCTGGTTTCCCATTTGTTTCACAGGACTACCCAAACTTTCATTTTGAAAACATGGCTGGCCGGTGTTTATTCATCAGTTTTAGCCTCTGATCAATCCCCTGGAGCCTACCCCACAGAAACTTCCATTTTTAGTTCACTGTGGTTGCGTGGCTTCGCAGAATGTCATCTGCAGTTCTATTCCAAATGGCATTACCAGCTTTAGAGCCCAAAAGCAAGGCTCTTAACTTGTGTTCTTTGAAATAGCAGGTGAGGAAGGACTAGAGTCCCATTTTGAAAATCACTTATATATAAAATAATGGTAGATTCCTTAATGTAGCTCAGCCTACATTTGGAATCTCTGAAAACACTGGAGCACCTTGACAAATGCAATTAAGCCAGAACATAGAACTCATGTCGAAAGAACTACAGTATTCAAATAGAATAAGCAGTTATTGGGAGACGGAGCATCACATAAATTTGATGTACTGCCATATTTCTACACAATCAGTTTTTAATTCTGTCTCAGAGGATACAGACAGAATTCACTTTACTAGTATCTGAGGAAAAAATGGACAATTACTTGGATATTAATCATGGATTCCTCCTCTCACGAATATGAACTCAGGAAGGAATTTTTACCTAAGGCATTGTGATGAGATATATCTACGCCAAACTGGCCCAGCTGAGATTAACCACACAATGTGGGCTGAAGAGGCCAGCAGCCGTTCCCCATTGCCTCTGCTGGGCATGCTCCAATTAGAAACAGGATATAAAAGGGAGCAGCTCATCTCAGTCAGGGCTGACTGAGGAGGAGAGCAGTTGCATGCTGCAGACATCTGCCAGAGAATTGCGGGAGTTCCAGATGGCGGGGGCTGAATGAGCTGCATCAATGGTGGAACCCCATCCAACCATGGAGGAGGAGAGAGATGGAAGGACGTCACTCCCAGAGGAACTGGCAGAGCAGGAAACAAAGGTAGGAAGCAGCCCAGGGAATGCGATTGTTGAATCAGAAACCCAAACCTGAGTCAAGAATTACCGATTTCCCAGGGTCTTGGGTTGGGACCTGGTGGAGTAGATTGGGCTCAGGGGACCTTATCCTGACCTGCACCTACTGCTGGGAGGGTTGGGCACAACTGCCCATAGGGCAGCTTTAAGGACTCTGACCACTAGGTTATGCTATCCTGAAGCTAGTGTAGCCATTTTGACTCTAGCAGTTAGGCCCAGTTGCCCTGCAGATGGGCGGCTCTAGCGACAATTGCCACACTGAAGCGGTTGCTTCCCAATTTGTGGTCTTCCTTGACCCAACACCCCATGATAGGGTGTCTCTATCCCATGACAAGCATATTGGTAGACACCTTGGAGATCAAATTCCTGAAACGGTAGGAGACAGGAATTGGTAGCTCTTTTTGCAAAAGTGTTACAGAAGCAAAGGGTGCCCTCAACCTCTGCTCCACTACTCGGTACTGTGAAATTGGATGGTAGGATTGACTAAGAAGGGCACATGGCTGGCTACCCAGAAGAAGTGCTGATTTAGCACATCTCTTGGGCAGCTTCATCAAGGGGTTCTTTTGGTGTCCCACATATAATTTTAAAGCTGCCCTCCACATGTGGAACCCCAGAAGAAGGTGATGATATTTGCAGAGCACCTGCCTTTGTGGATGAATCCCTTTGTGCCACCCAGATGAATCAAGCCCATTATGATGTTTAAAAAGAAGATATCCATGTTTGAAGTTACAGGAAAGCATGTTTTTGGCTAACTCCATATTGAAAAAGTTGTTCAAGAACAGCGATCAGTGGTAAAATATTAGCCCTGTTGCACTGCAAAGGAAAACATCTTGGATTATCAGCTAAGTGCCAACTATATAAATTACATCTGCCTAGGGGCTAATCTATCTTGGTATACTGGACTCCTGAATACAAAATTTAGGATTTTTTTTTAATTAATAGGCAAAACTTGCTTGTTTGTGCAGATTCTTTGTTTTTATGGTCGTTTTTTGGTTGCATGGCAGCCTTCTGGATTTCTTCACCGGTGATGTACTGGCATATAAAAAGTCATAGACTTTAAGCCAGAAGGGTCCACTAGATTATCTAGTGTAACGTCCTGTGTATTGTAGACGACTAATACCACCCAGCACCTGCACACTAAACCCAGTAACTGAAATGAGACCAAAGTATTATAGCCCACGGGAGACTGGACTGTTATGTGTCACAGGAAGAGAATCAGAAGGAGGAAGATGTGGCCAAGAAATCTGTGTGGCTATTAATTTCTTTCCACTTGCTTGGAAAAAGCATATTCTGTGATCCTTGGGACACTTCCACTTAATGCTAAACATATCTTTCATGACTGGAGCCACTTATGCACTTCTTCTAACTGATGATCTTGCTTTTCGTTAACCTGTCACATGCTGCGACTTTTTAGAGGGTTAAAGAAATGGCTGCATTCATCAATAAAAAATCCTTAACAAATTATTGCACTACTTAGTAACAGAAGTCCATCATTAGATAGGACATGATAACTGTCTACTTGTATTTGGAGGGTGTAAGAAAGTGATTGTTTAAGGATTGTTTACAGTGGGGTAAAACTGGTAATGAGATGCAAACGAGAAAAGGAAAATTTAGGACTGTAGACCTGGAACAATTTTATCATTGTGAGGTCTACTAGACAGTGGGATAATCTCCCTCGAGAAAGGATGGATGCAGTGCTTGAGACTCTTAAGACTAAACTGGACAATGACTGAACAAATATACTGTTGGGAACAATCCTGCACTAACAGTGGGGTGGGCTAGGTGACTTAGTACCTCTTCTCCAAATCTAAAATTCTCTGATTCTCCAAATCTAAAAATTTCTACTATGTATTATTTCAGTACTTAAGATAAAAATTTAATTAGGTTTGATTACTACAGTGCATCCTACATGGGGTCATGCCTGAAAATCACTTTCAGTGTTCAACTTGTACAGCATGTGGTGACTTGTCATCTGCTTAATGGAGTGAATCAGTGTGAATGCATTACAGCTGTGCTCTGTAAGATGTATTAGTATCTAATGTGCTTTGAGAGTATCTACAGGATTTTAGTTCTAATCTTGAATCATATATAGTTTGGGACCTGTCTTCCTTCATTCCTGGTAACTCAGCATTCTCAAAGTCAATGCAAGCTAGGGGGCTCAGCATCTTTAGGGACTGCTTCTCTGCTTCTGCACCAGATGGACCTCTAAAAGACATTTGATTTAGTACTACATGACATTATGATTAAAAAAGTTAGCAAAAATCAATATGGGACATATTAAGGGTAACTAACTGTTAGCTCTCAAAATATAATTGTTAATACAGAATCATCATTAAATGGATTTATTTCTACTAGAGTTCTGCAGAGATCAGTTCTTGGCCCAATCATATTTAATATTTTTATCAATGATCTTGAAGAAAATATAAAATCATTGCTTACAAAATTTATGGATGACACAAAGATTAGTGATGTAGAAAATACAATCCTGAGGACAGGTCAGTTATGCAGTGCAATCGGTATCACTTGGCAAACTGGGCACAAATGAGCATTTTAATATAGCCAAGACAAAGTAATACATCTAGTAACAAAAAATGTAGGCCAAGCCTACAGAATGGGGGACTGAATACTGAAAAGCATGACTGAAAAGTATATAGGGGTCCTGATGGAGAAACAAATGAACTGTGCAATGCTGTAGTCAATCCTTAGACATGTAAACAGGGAAACACTGAGCAGAATAGGAAGGTGTCATATCTTTTTACATGGCACTGGTAAGGTTACTACTGAAACTCTGCAGTGTCACACAATTTGCAAACTTTTAGCAGTATTAGTAAGATTACACAGAAGATAGCCATCTATAAAACCATTTTCATGCCCTCTCTGAATTATTCAAAACTAATTTTATTGAATATTACTCTACCAATGGTGCATGCATAATCCTAGATTATAGAAATAGATTGGGATTTAGCAGTTTAAACATGCTGTCATCAACATAAGAGAAAATTACGATTATGGCTTTATTTATGGCTCTTCAATGGAAACTTGTATTTTTCAGTTGAATTCTGTTATAAGATTGCAGAATGATACAGATGTCCATACTCATTACAAGTGTAATGACAACAGTTCAAAATATACAACTTCTTTTTAAAGCATTTTGTACCAGTTCAATGAATCTAGTAATTTTGCATTGGAAGAAAAGTACATAAAGTCCTCAATTTACACTGTTATTTATAACACCAGTAGATATTGCATTGACAATGTGGACTGAATCATCCATAGAGTGATGATCAGTGCCATAAAATGAAACTGTTTAACAACTTACCACAAATTACAATGAAACTGGCTAGTTTCACTTTCAAAACTGATTTCTGAAAAAAATCCATGGTGGCATGGATGGTGTTCTGAGGGAGGTTGTTAATGTTGTGGCGTTTCTGGTGAAAGTTGGTTGTGTCTTGGAGGAAGTTGGCCCTTTGTGTGGTGAATGGTTTGAGAATTGTTTCTATGAGTCCTGATATTCCTTCAGTAAGAGTGCCATGGCCACGTATGATGGAGCTGCCTGGGTTCCCTTGTTTGTATATCGTGGGAAGCATGTAGAAGGTCCCTGGTGGAATTGTGGGAGATGAGGTTGTAGAGTTTCCCTTGGAATTGTTTCAGGCAGGAGCTGATGAAATCCTTAAATTCCTGGGTAAACTGTGCAGTTGAGTCTTCTCTGAGTTCTTCATAGTAGATGGAGTCAGAGAGTTGTCAGTTGGCCATGTTGTGATGGCAAATATTGTCAACGTAGCAGAGTTCATATGAAAATGTCTGAAAAGAGTTTTGTAGATTAAATCCAAATTTCTTCGTAACTAAACATGCATAATATAATTGTTCCAAGTCTTTCACTGCTAAGAAATGTAAGCCTATGTTTCTTGTTGCCAATGTCTGAGACAAATTCTGCATCAGACTTTGGGGAGACAGGAAGCTCTATTAAAATTTGAGACTTTGTTGGCAGGCAAGTGGATTTTAAAAGACTAAATTTCTTTGAGGCTTTATTTATAATTCTCTGAAATTACTCCTGGGGATAAATTGTCATTGAGCTTTTCTAAATAATAGTTTTTAATGAATTGTTATATTGATTTTCTTTATGAAGGAATAAGATAACTCTTATTGTGGGCTAGAATGGCCTAAGATAGAGCTACTTGCAACTCAAAGACTATAATTAATTAGAGATCACATCATATAAATTGCCATTGTGAGAAAAGCGTGGTTTTGGAGCATATTCTAGTGTAGTGGAAATGTATTGTTTGCCTGCTTATAGCCTATTAATATACTACTGGTACAAATCTCGCCCCATTCTAAAGAATGCATTTCTGCTTAGAAATAAATTAGCCATAGCTGCTGGAGATGTTTCGGTAATAAAGGTACCAGCTACTCACAGACACTTTTTACGTGCGTATACATTGCACTGCAATAGAACTTCCCTCCCCTTTGCCGTACCCCAATGTAGTGCATTTGGAAACCAGAAATTAGGTTTCAGCATGGTGAATTATTCTTTCAGATGCTGAAATGGTTGCAAAGATGATACTTACAGAAAGGAAAGTGCAGTTGAAGAAGCATCAGTTTTCAAAATACATCTTATAACAGCACCTCATCATCACCAGGCGCAGCTACGGCATTCCACTGCCTTGAGACAAAATCTGTTCTGATTTACACCTGTGCACCTCCTGCCTTTAATAGAGAAGGGCAATGGTGTATCCCCACTTACATTTAAAAAGTGTGACACGCCTCCTTCTTCCCCCCAGCTCCCTGCAGCCCGACACTGCCCCAGTACGGGGCAAGCCGCAGCCGACAGGGGACGGGCGACGGTGTGACACAGGGTCCCACCGCCCACGCGCTGAGAGCGCCCCCGTCTGCCAGCCACACCGTGGGGCAGAGCCCCTCTGAGAGCAGGCGAGAGAACGCAGTGCTAAGGCGGAAGGGGCTGGAAGGGGTGTCTCTTTCCCTTTAAGAGAGCCACGCCTCCCCACTCACGTCCAGTCCCCGAACCAATAGGAGCGGCCCGGAGGGGAAGGCGGGAGAATGCGAACCCCTCACAGCGCCGCCAGCCGCGCCTTATTAGGGCAGGGCCTCGCGCATGCGCAAAGTCCACTGTGCGGCCGGGGGCGGGGGCTCAAAGTGGTTTGCCTCGGCAGCGGCCGCGGAGCTAGGGCGGGGGGAAGCCCAGGGATCCCGGGACCTGCCCGCCCCGTGGGGGCAGCGGCGGGAGCAGAGCCCCAGCCGGCCAGCCCCGTGCGCCGCCCGCAGGGAGCCGCGGCGGGAGGGCCCGGGGATCCGGCCCAGGGGGGCGCCCCCGGCAGGGTGTGAGCGCCGGGAGGGAGGGGGCGGCCGGGCCCTGGGGCCGGGGGTGCATGTGCTGCTGGCGCGGGGGGATGATGCTGGGGGGGCCGCAGCTGGTGCCGGGCCCGGCGGCGCTGGCGGGGCCCGGCGGGGAGCGGGCCCGGCTGCTCTCGCTCTACGTGCAGGACTATCTGGAGTGCGTGGAGTCGCTGCCGCTGGACATCCAGCGCAACGTGTCCCTGCTGCGGGAGCTGGACACGCAGTGCCAAGGTGAGCGCGGGCCGGGGCCGGGCCCGGCCGAGTCCTGGCTGGGAGGGGGAGACGCGCCCTTCGGGCCGAAGGGGGCGGAGTCAGCCTCTGAGGCGGGGGCCGGGGGGATGCGGGGCCCGGCTCGGCGGTTGCGGGGCCGGGGCTGGTTATTGGCCCCAGGGCGGGCCGGGCTTGGCGGAGCCGACCCCTCCCGCCCGCTGCCTCAGCCCTGTCACCCCCCCGCGCTCGCTTGGAGGCTTGGAGAGGCTCCGGGGCCGCGGGAAGCCCCCCGTCCCTGCTGCGGCTGGGGAGGGAGCGGGCAGCGCGGGGCTTCAGCACCCCGGGGAGTCGAGGGGCGGCGGCTCCTCTATCTCTCTTCCCCTCCCGCGTCCGGTAGCTACGGGAACCCCCGTAGCTGGGGGTGGAGGAGCCCTTCTGTGTGCGGCGGAGCTGGCTCTGAGAGGCCGAGCCCCTGGGAGTGGCTGAAAGGGGTCTCCGCTCTGCCCCAGCCTGGGCAGGGTGACATGTGCTGGCCGGCGACTCGTGCGTGGGCAAGTCTCTGAGCTGCTCGATGTTATGTCTGTGTTCCGGTGGGACGATCATCTGCCGAGGGGGGCTTGAGGGGGAGTGCTGCGGAAGGGCAAAATAGCACTTACTCTTGGCCTAGAGCAGAGAACCCGCCTCCTTAGAAAGTTTGGTAAAATTCCGCTTGGCTGTTTTGAGTGGGTGCTCGAGAGCCGAGGTCTTTATCTGCAACTGCAGAGGCACGGTGGACTTAAGACATCCCCTCTGAGGATCAAGGAATTGAGTTTAGAAGTAATGCTGCAAGCAGGTTCCACTAATTACAGTATATTTATCTTTCTAGAAAAGAATCTGGGGGAGGGTCACCGTATTGAAGAAACTGATGTATAGGTCGCTTATGGTTAATTTAGATATGTTTGGTAATACCTTCTAAACGGCTAAGATTAATTTAAAGCCTTATTTGTTCATTTTAACCTTTCATAGCTTTTCTCCATCTCTTCATTCTGACAAGCTGTTCTTTCGAGAATCCCATCCTGCTATGATTTTATTAGATTGCAGTTCAGTTCCCAGTGTATATGCTGTCTGGGGTTTTGTACCCTGTAGTGTGAGGCACACTAGGCTTTGACATTGCTCCTTGCAGAGTTTGCTTGTCCCTTAACCTCACCACACTTGGAACCTCACATTTAGCATGATCTGTAGGGTAAAGTGTGCCGTGGGATGGAGATATATGAAATTCTTGGATGAAAGGTAATGTAACTTCTAAGTGTTTTACTTCTAGTTTTACAAATGGGGGTGGGGAGGTTGTGGAAGTGGCACAGGGTTAAGGAATTGACATGGGTATTGGTTAGTCTCTAAGGTGCCACAAGTACTCCTTTTTAGTAAGTCAATGGAAGACTTCCAGTTCTATCTACTAGGCTGTACAGTGCAGCATGATTGAATGCACAACTGAATAGTTAGGTTCAAATGAACCTCTCTGAATGTGGACTGCACCAGAACTTTTCTTTTATAAAGAACTTGTTTGTATTATCATAGTATATAGGAGTTCACCTTACAGGCAAATGTTTCTTAAATTGAGCAATAATGTAGTGTTGGGACTCTTAAAGGTGCAAGTCATTCATAGTTCCCACGACAGCTGTAAGTTAGTTACTCTGTATGTTGAGGCATTAGTTTATCACAGGGGTCGGCAACCTTTTAGAAGTGGTGTGCTGAGTCTTCATTTATTCACTTTAAGGTTTCGCGTGCCAATACTACATTTTAACGTTTTTTAGAAGGTTTCTCTGTAAGTCTATATATTATATAACTAAACTATTGTTGTATGTAAACAAGGTTTTCAAAATGTTTAAGAAGCTTCATTTAAAATTAAATTAAAATGCCGATCTTGCACCACTGGCCCGCTCAGCCTGCTGCTGGCCTGGGGTTCTGTTCCGCTAGGCCGGCAGCAGGCTGAGCGGGACCTGCGGCCGGGACCCCGGCTGGCAAGGGGCTGGCAGCCAGAACCCCAGACCGGCAATGGGCTGAGCGGCTCATCCCGCTGCTGGTCTGGGATTCTGTCCGCCGGCTCCTGTCAGCCAGGATCCCGGCCCTGTCCACGTAGAGTAGGTACCTCCTTTCTCCCTGGTTCTGGCCCATTCTCTTACCCTCTCTGCACTGAGATGAGGGTGGGAGTGCTCTGAGAACAGGGCTGGGGGTGAAGAAGCAGGCTGGGGGTTGGGGTGCAGGGTCTGGCCAGGAGCTAGAATGAGGGAGGGGGCTCAGGGTTGGGGAAGGAGATTTGGGTGTGGAGCGCTTACCTGGGAAGCTCCCATTTGGTGCAAGGGGTGCAGGTGGGAATGTGGGGGGGGGTGTGTGCAGGAGCTCCTGTTGGTGCGAGGGGTGGGGATGTGGATGTGGGGGTGCAAGAGTCAGGGTGTGGGGGGACTGGGTATGCGGGGGGTGGGTGCAGGAGTCAGGGCAGGGGGCTGGGGTCATGCGGATGCTCCCTGAGCGGCTCACAGCACGGGGCTGGAGGGGATATGTCAATTCCACCCCCTTCCCCAATGTCCCTGGAGCAGAGAGTGCGCTGTGGCTCTGCTTTTCCCTCTCGTGCTCCGTAGCAAGAGCCCCCGCAGGGAGGGAGAGGAGGAGGAGCAGGAACCCTGCACACTGGGGGAAGAGGCGGGGGAGAGGGGGAAGCTTGCCTGCCCTGCAAGGAGAGAGTGGTGGGTGGAGAAGAGTGGGCTGGGCCGGGCAGGATTTTTAATAGCACGCTGCTGTCCCCGGCAGACAGCAGGGTGCCATTAAAAATTGGTTCGTGTGCCATAGGTTGCCGACCCCTTGTTTATCATATAGTAATACTCATTGACAAGGTAAAGAGTCAAAAGTCTGTTTATAAAACTACCTTGAATATAAACACAATTAACATTCACTTCTCTGGGATGTGAGGTCACATGCTTGACCCTGATCACTCTAAAGAATTGGTAACAAGGAATAATCAAACTAGTAACATTGTCTTACTCAAATCCTTCGTTAAACATTGGAAGCGATTTGTAGTACAGCAAAACAATCTGAGCAGTCATTAAAATGTTATCTGCAACTGAAGTGTAAATTAAACATAGATTTAAAACATTCCATTCCAGACAAACTACTCAGATTCTTGTTTGGGCTATCCTAAAGCCCTTCATTCTAATTATTGCTGGGATCTGTAACTCAGTGGAGTTATCAGCTGAAAGATTGAAGAGATACCAGATTGAATCAAAAACTTATTGCTAGGA
The DNA here is from genome assembly GCF_015237465.2 of Chelonia mydas. Taxonomy (NCBI): domain Eukaryota; kingdom Metazoa; phylum Chordata; order Testudines; family Cheloniidae; genus Chelonia; species Chelonia mydas. Next base: position 79,612,046 of record NC_057852.1, read on the forward strand.
CAGCGGAGTTCCAATCCTTATGATGTATCAACTAAAAGGCTAGAGAGAGCACAATTGGATACATATTACCCAGCTTTGTAACAAAATATTATTCATATTTGGGTGAAAGGAGATATTTCAGTTGTCAGTTCCCTTAAGGTGGCCTGTATGGCAATTGAAAAGGTGTTATTTGAATTTATCATTCTAATTAATCAGGAAAGATGCATGAGACTAGGCTTTTGTAAACTTTCTGGAATCCAGAAAGCTTACAACTGTCTTATTTGCTGAGGTACACTGAATCCTGTTGTAAAGGTCAGCAGTTTCTCTTAATCACACAAGCTTATGTGGATGTTCCTGTGCAACCACTTTCTGAATCTTTGGTAGATTCAATCTCTAAGAAATGGTATGTATTCTTGTTGCATACATTAATGTGAAATTGTTTCTCTGTTGGTCTTATAGCTAGTTATGACTTTTTATATATTTTTATTGCTTTTTGAGGACATTGAACCACAGAGGATTTTCTCCAAATATTCCCAGATGAGTTTGAAGACATTTTGATATCATGGCTAGTATAATTTAGATCATTTTAAAGTTGTTGGTGTTGCTTCATTGTGGGGGGGAGGGTGTCTGACCTCTAGTCAAACAGTATCGGTCTTGCATGATGATCAGTCTGAAGTGATCTCTTGTGGGGGGAGGGTTGTTAAACTTACGACAGGAGGCAAGCATTTATTCTTGCTCTACATGATGGCTGAATTGCAGTTGCCAACAGCCATCGCTCTGAAAACCCTGATTTTTATGCTTTTTCGTTTTTAACTATAATAGTTCGGTATCTTGAATTTGTTTTTCCTCTGAATGTTTTTTGCTCTTGCTTTTGCTATAAAGAAGCAGCATCAGTGACTGGTGGTGGTGGGGCTGGAGTCTAGGAGCTTGGGAAAAGAGGGAAGGAACCTGGTGTGTGTTGTCCCTTGTCTCAAACTCTAAGAAATAAAGAGAATGTATGCTTTTTGTAAATTGCATTGCAAGAATAAATTTAAAAGCTATCTTATATCTGGCTTTTGTTCCCAAATCAGCAATATACAGGTTGAAAAGGCTCTCAAGAAAAAACTCTGGCCTTTTACAGAAATGCTACATTATGAAAAATAGCTTAATCTGTAGTGTAAACTGAGGTACAGCATCAGGTAATCAAATACCATCAAAGTATCTAACCCAAGGAAGCCTAGACAAGTGGTCTGTTGAAGACGACAGAACAGTACCAGCAAGTAAACTGGCTTTCAGATTTGGTTTCCCGTAACTAACTGTATAGAACTGACTTTAGTAAGGGTGGACTGAATGTATTGCACCCCTCTCCCAGTCCTCCAGGAAACTAGGTTAGCTGTTTTCCCCCAGGTCCGATTTAGTGTCTTCCCTCCCCACAAAAATAACATTTTGTTAGTTTTGAGAGGGCTGAACCACCAAGTGCTACAGCAGCCTCTTGTTGGGGGGGGGGGGGGGAGCACAACTTTGTTCAGGCTAATCTAAGTTTAGAAAGTCTGGAGAAATCATTGTTTTGAATAGATGGGGAGCTCAGATAAGTGAGATTTGAATGATTGAAGTCCTGTTAAATTTGGTTAAGCTTGAAGAAACTATCTGTAGATAAACATGGTGGAGTAATTAAGGTATGCACCCAAGGAAAAAAGAGGACATCCTAATTTTGTGGTGGTCCCTTCCTCTACCCTTACCCATTTATATATTAATATCCGGACAGGGTCCTGTTTTAGGCCTGGTCTGCATGGTTTTTGTAATGACATTACTATGTTGGTTATAAGTGAGATCTTTTGTCTTACGAATATAGATGCAGTTATACTGGTATACTGTGCCTTATGCTGGTGGTATATCTTATTTTCTTCCCATATGAGAATAAGCTATATAAGCATATTTATACTTGGTATAATTGTGTCCAGACTAGGAGAGTTGTACTGCTTTAACTATACCGGTATTGTTAAAGCCATATGATTTTTGTGTAGATTTGACTTATTATTTCTGTACTCTGGGTCAGAACACAATGTGTACTTACCTAAAGTAGTTGCATATATTCAGGAGTGTATACTGTCTCCATCCCTCACCCCGTTTCAGTTAAAAGTTGCACTAAAGGAACACCGTCAAATCAAACTTATACAAAACTTCTTAATGTTACCTAATGCCTTAGATTGTTAAAACTGGAATATTTAAAAACTGGTGCTTGTATGGCTTGCTTCTTGCATTTGTCACATGAGCAACTGAAATACTAATGCCATAGTTCTTAAACTGTGGCACGCTTCTTGGGGAGAAGTCTTACAAAGTGATCCAAAGAATAAAAAATGGAGAAACGGAAGGCTAGCTATTTTCACTCGACCTTCACATGCACTATGTTTCAATGTCTGGGGGCTGGTCTACACTAGGAACTTACATTGGTGTAGTTATGTCTCTCGGGTGAAAAATTCACACACCCCTAGAGGAGTAGGTATACTAACTTACACCCTGCTTTCCCCACCTGATATAGACAGTACTAGGTTGATGGAATTCTTCCATTGACCTAGGTACTGCCTCTTTGGAAGGTGGATTATCTGGGTGATGGAAGAACCCCTCCCATCTGTGTAGGCAGTGCCTACAAGGTGCCACTGTAGCACTTCAGTGGAAACACCCACTCCACAGGATTTGCCCATAGAAGAAATCCCCATTGGGGACTTGCAAGTGATATCTCCTCCCCATTTCACCTGAATGGCAAAGGGAGAAGCACAGGACAGAGAATCTACTTCAGAGTATTGACTGCAGCCCCATGACCTTTATGAAGTAATATGTTCAGCCTTTAGGCTGAAGAGATTGGACTCAACTGACTTTTTTTGGATGACACTGCTCTAGGATTTCAAGTGCTCTGGGTGGAATAGTGTAGATGACACAATGTCTCATGTATAGACTTCAAAGGGATGTCAGTTTAAGTTTAGATGTTTCAGAACATGTGTGGTCTTTTTATTACAATGGGAACAGCTGTTACATAAGCTATTTACCTGCATCATTTGCAATTCAGGGTATGTTTACACTGCAAACACTACAGACAAACAAAATATTTATTTACAGGACAGTTGTACCTGTACTTTTTTCCACTGACACTTCAATAAGTCACAACTCTGTATCTAATATTACCACAGTGACACGCTGTACATAAGACTTTAAAGATACCATATTAGCAGTTGGCAATTCCATGTTTAGCAAAGCCTTTATCATTGTTTTAAGTGTAATAAAGGTTCTAGGTCACCATTAGTTTGGGGAAGAATACTTCTAACAGAACAAAAGAAAACTGAAGTTCAGTGCACTCATAACTTGCACTGAAGATTATTTGTTGCTGTTTTGGAAGAGGGAGGCATGATAGTGCATGACTTGCCAAACCCAAAAAAGGAGGAGGGGGAATAAACCTATACTAAGACATGCAAATGCCTCTAGAAGTTTAGTGAACACGTAATTAGTAAAATTATCTTTGTACTGTTGTTGAAAATCTTCTAGGATGCACCAAACATAGAAGATGTGGCCCCTGCCCTGAAAAGTTCACAATCTAAGGCCTTGTCTAAACACAAGTTTAACCAAAATCTGTTTTAAATTGGTTCTGTTAAACCAGTGGAAAAGCTTGTGTGGACATGCCTAAATTGACTTATAGTTGGCCTACATCAAAGTAGCTTTGTTCATTCACTTTTCAAAGTGACTTCTCATAACTGACTATGCCTAATTTAGGGCTAAATTTTCAAAAAGTCTGTCTTGAACAAAATATGGTAGAAAAACGCTAAACTCATTGGTAAAACTGACTGTTCTTAATTTGGTTTCAGAGTAGCAGCCGTGTTAGTCTGTATCCACAAAAAGAACAGGAGTGCTTGTGGCACCTTAGAGACTAACAAATTTATTAGAGCATAAGCTTTCGTGGGCTACAGCCCACTTCATTGGATGCATAGAATGGAACATATAGTAAGAAGATAGATATATACACACACCACATACAGATAAGTTGGAAGTTGCCATACAAACTGAGAGGCTAATTAGTTAAGATGAGCTATTATCAGCAGGAGGAAAAAAACTTTTGTAGTGATAATCAAGATAATTTGGCCGATTATCCCTAGACATTGTAGATGGACACTTTTCTATTATGGAATAGCAAAAAAACCCCACACCCCATATAATAAAGCAACACTCTTAATATTGCATATTTTAATCTATCCTATTACTGTTCTTTGCTAAAAGTGAGCTATGCACGACTATAATTCATTGGTGGATTGCTGTGCATTACAAACACTGCTTCAGTGCCCTTTGAGGTTAGGTTAATCTTATGTAAAGATAAACTGAGACACAGAGGCTATTTAACTAGTCTTTGGCAGAGCAGTAAATCTTGCTTTAATCATTACATTCTATTGTCTTTACCACTGGATGGGCTAAGGAATTGCTAACTCTACATTCCTGGCTTGTCAGTTGGACTCTTTAACTATTGCAATCTAGCGTGTACCAAGGATTCCTGCCAGTTGTGTACTAGTCTTTCCAGTGTCTTGAATAGCTTTTTTTTGTTCCTTACAATTTGCAAAAACTCTATTGCTGCAGACTGTTCTGCTGATCATTAAATCAGAGTTCCTTATCTGAGGACCTGTCTTATAGTAGCACTAAATATTGAATTTATTCCATGAACGTAGGCTATAGGTCAAGTTTTCTGCTAACTGAAGTATATGGTATGCATGTTAATTAGACTGAACTACCGCTTGGAATAAATGTATCTACATTTTCTTGATCCACTTTGTGATGCATAATTCTTCCTCTCTCCCCCCTTACTAAAAATTTGTGCTGATTTATCTTTTATAGAAGCATTAAAAGAAATCGATGATGTCTATGAGAAATATAAGACAGAAAGTGATCCCATTCAGAAGAAACGGTTGCAACAGCATCTTCAGCGAGCACTAATCAACAGCCAAGAACTGGGAGATGAGAAAATTCAAATAGTTACTCAGATGCTTGAACTGGTAGAGAATAGGGCCCGGCAAATGGAGATTCACTCTCAGTGTTTCCAAGAGTCAGATAACGAAAAGCCTCTAGAAAAGGCAAAAGTGGAATCTTGCCAACCAGAAAGATCTTCACGTAGACCCCGTCGCCAGCGGACTAGCGAAAGTCGTGATCTGTGCCATATAACAAATGGGATTGAAGACTGCGATGACCAGCCACCTAAAGAAAAGAGATCCAAATCGGCCAAGAAAAAGAAACGCTCCAAGGCCAAACAAGAAAGAGACGTTTCACCTGTTGAATTTGCAATAGATCCCAATGAACCAACTTACTGCTTATGTAACCAAGTGTCCTATGGAGAGATGATAGGATGTGACAATGAACAGTGTCCCATTGAGTGGTTTCATTTTTCATGTGTTGGACTCACCTATAAACCAAAGGGGAAATGGTATTGTCCCAAGTGCAGAGGAGATAATGAGAAAACTATGGACAAATGTACTGACAAATCAAAAAAGGATAGAAGATCGAGGTAGTGAATGCTATAAATGTTTTAAAGGGTTCTGTGTCTTTTATATAAAAATTGTTTAATTTACAGAGAACAATGTTTTAGGAAAAATGCATAAGACTATGCAATATTTTTTAATCTATAGTATTAATGGAGTGTTAAAATCTGTTAAACTTTCTGTGATCTTTAACTTTCTGCACTGAATAACCAAATAATTAAAACAGGGTGGCCTCAGAACTGCACAGATGGAATTACAAGTAGTGTTGTGGGGTTTTTTGGTTTTGTTTCGTTTTAAACTCCCTGCTCTGTTAGCATTTAAAAAAAAAATCCTGAAATTAATGGTGGTGGGGAAGCACTGAAAGACTGGTCGTATTACAGTAATAGTATTTAACCTCTCTAGCACTGTTTCACAACCTCAGACAGTTACTAGAATCTCCATTTGTTGTGAACATCACATAATATCTGGAGCGGGGGTTCAAGAATTCAGCTGTTAACTGTAAAATAGTCTTCCAAGCTAGTAAGCAACCTATTTCTTCAGTGGCTTTCATATGATGAATGTATTATTTCCAGGAAGAAAATGCCACTAATTTATGCTTTTTATGTCAATATTAAACTGTTGCCTTGGTGACTTTACATTTGGGAGTCAGTTTCTGGATAGGGTAGCAATTATGGTAGTCTTGAATTTGACTGTCTTGTGTATACTTCTTTTGCATGTCTTTCGTAGAAGGATTCTAGCAAGCATCCTAATGGGGTTTCCTTTGGTCCTGACTTTAAGTGGTGTGCAGGAGTGCTAGTCTGTCGTAAGGCTCTTTTTCTTGCACCACTGGAATTCTGTATCACTCTGCAATGCAGAATTTGTGCAGGATTAATATTCAGCATATAATTTTAATTTTTCCTGCAGAATTTGTGATTTCCTCTGCCCCCCTGCCCAGGCTCCCACTGTCAAAATTATGATGTTTTGACAAAATATGCAATTTTTAAAATACTATGCACAAAATTTTTTATTTTTTTGGCACAGAATTCCCCCAGGAATATCACTTTTCTGATATTTCTGTGCTTCACAGTTGCCACTGTGCTATGTCTTGCTGCTACCTCTACAAGTCTTGAATTGGTGCTGGCAGAGGAATATTGATAAACTCAACTCCTCAAGATTATGTAGATGTGCAAAATATGATTGCACATGCTTTGCTGGGCTCCTCAAATTTGACCTCCACTTTAGTGGAGTTAAGATATATCCATGGACAGACCTGGATTAAGGCATAGGTGTGTGCCTGTGGCTGCAGCTCCCAGAGTCATATGAGCGTGAGATTGAAAGGTTTCCATCCCCCAGATATATGAAAAGCTTGAAAATATGACGAGCAACTCTATGTAACACATGCAACGATGTCTGTAGGAAACCTCCAAGGGCTTTTCTAGATAGTCTAGGAGATTGTTGCTTTAAAACATTTCAGCCAGCATGGTTTTTAAACACCTCTTAGCATCTAGTATAGACAAAGACATTATGGTTTAAAAGCAGACTAACTGGCTTTACTCCTAAGGGATGCCGGGAAGTAGGGAGGTGCAAAGAGCTGGTCTCTTTCAGGTGGGAAGGAGTGCAGCCCATGGAGAAGATAAGCTCATGGTGGGTCTTGTATTTGTCCAGGAATGTGGCAGTCTGAGGAGCCTTCCGAAGAGAGGGACCCAGAAGCTACTGGGTGCATGATATGGGTTTGATATTCACAGTATCCATGAAGCCATTTCTCCAGTAGCCTGCTTCCTTGGTGACTTCTTGGTCCCTAATGCTCTTCTGCATTCCAAATTTCCTTCTAAATTAGGCAAAGCCAGCAGTTGCAGTCTTACGCTGCCACTTGTAAGATGGCCACTTCTGTCTTTTCCTAGCTGGTAAGTATCTGTTATGTTTCTCTTTTTATTGGTGAGAAGATGCCCCTTTCTTACCCACAAGCCCAATGCACCGTATGATGGTTGCAGATTGCCACGTCTCACAAGCTAAATAATTATAAATTAAATGGGGGTGATGGTCCAGGTACTTCTCCACAGGCTTGTCTTAATCTGTGGGTCAGTATGTATTCAGGAAATTTTCAAATACTATTGCTAGCTATATAAAATGTGCTATGATATTGTGGGTAGCTTAGTGAAAACATACTTATTTTGGATTCTGAAAGGGGAAAGTCCTACTATTTTAATATTTCAGTTAAACTTTTATTTTGAAAAGTTTAACATTAAGCATATAGTATTAGGAAAGCATTTAGCTATGTCAATATCCCCTCCAATTGTCCCCAGATTACTAAGGGTAATGTGTACTGGTCTGAAATGAACAGTTAACCCCAAAATGCTACATTAACCCAGTTTAAGCAATTGTGCATCTTTTTTTAGTGCTTTGGCTGATGATGCTTCAAAGGGAGTATGGTTTGTGAAATCTGAGTATATTTAGCACACTATTCAACTAACAAATTCTTGTGGCCAAAGAACTGGGGAAGTGAGCCCCACCTTGTGCAGTCATGTATTTTACCTCACCTGTGGAATAGCCAATATAGGAAGCCTTGTTCTTTCTTAGTGGCAGGGACACCAAATGGGTCATGTGGTAGCTTAAAGTGTTGGTTGTCTAATATCCTCCCTATTTCCTAGTGTTTCTCTGGAAAAACCAAAGGATATATCCATTTGATTAGTTTCAAAGAGTTCAATCATCATGACTGCTGCAGAATTGGGGTTTTTACTTCATACCTTTCAAGCTAATGATATCTAGTGGATATGAAATAGGTCAGTAAACTTAAGGATACTGAAGATGGAAGTCCTTTCAGCTAACTGCTGCAGGAAAAAAGATATTTTGGGTCTCCCTGTACTTAGATCTCTTCAGTGTTCAGAAATACAGGGATTTATCATGATGTGTGGCAGTGTGCCATAACCTATCCTAAAAACAAGGAGTAGTACTTGTGGCACCATATAGACTAACATATTTATTTGGGCATAAGTTTTTTTGGTTAAAACCCACTCCATCTGATCTATAAGGTGCCACAAGTACTCCTTGTTGTTTTCGCTGATAGACTAACACGGCTACCACTCTGAAACCTATAATCTATAACTCTAAATATACTCTGTGATTCTAAAATTAACCTTTGTTTTATTCTCTGGTTGTCAATGGAAACTTTCAGTGTCTTCAACTCCACTGTTACTGCAGGGTACTGTGTTCCCCAGCTCAGTATCTGAGTTCATTTGGGCTTGGAAAACAGCTCTTCTCCATAAATGAACTAAGAGTAATGAGGTAAAATGATTAAGGCTGTACTTAAGCTTTTCTTGTTACCAACTGGGAATGTTGTGTATGGGAACTCATACTTCCAGTTGTTCTTCACAGTGCATATAAATGTGCTGTACACTTTTGAGAAGTATCAGTGTGAATCTTGTGTTTGAACTTGAATACCCTCTCAGTTAGTCATATTTAAACTACTGCATATACTTGTACATACACCAAATTTTTTTGGTAAAAAAGTGAAGCATCAAAGAGCAGGGGTCGGCTTATCAATGGATCTATAGCAAAATTTGATGATTTTAAGCTCTAGTGAATTGAATATCTAATACATTGTCGTTTTGTTTACCTGGAGCATTCGCAGGCACGGAGCCCCTCAGCTCCCAGTGGCCGCAGTTTGCCGTTGCAGCTCCCATTGGCTGGGAACAGCGAACCGCAGCCATTGGGAGCTGAGGGGCTCCGTGCCTGCCAACTCTCCAGTAAACAAAATGTACAGGCCCACTAGCAGCTTACCCTGATGGGCTGGAAGTCAAAGTTTGCTGACCCTGAAGTATACGGTTGGCTTATGAAAGGGTCATACCATTTTTGCTGTTTTTTACCTATCCATCGTGAGGGGTCGGTTTATAAACAAATGGGCTAATGAACAAGTATATACAATAGTTCTTATCATAAAATGTGATCCTGTAAATGTAAGATGGAGGAAGAAATTTAAGGCAGGTTACATAAAATAAGCAGGGAATTAAGTGCAAAATGTGGTGCTGGGCTGGGAAAAATCCTCGTGAGCAGAGTCTTTGACTGCAGTGCATGCCCATCCAGATTATTGCACTAGAATACCGGCACTCTGTCCTAACTCTTTCAGCAGAGCTGGGCATTGCTTCCCTAATGTGGAGGATCTTACACAGGCACTCCACCAAGAGTAGCATTTTAACTTAAGACCTATGGCTCTTTCTAATGCTTATTCTTTTCATTATTTTAATTCTATTGCCAAAGAAAAACAGCACCCAGTGCAAACTCTAGACACTGACATTTTCTTTAACAAAGACACACAAAATAAATAACTGCATTTTATTTTCAGAACACCTTACCTGGTCCATGGCAAAGTGACTTAAATTCTCCACCATGTGCATAGAAACCCACTATACTCCCCTCCTTTGACCCAACCTCTACAGTCTCCTCCTTTATAATGAGCTGAGGCGGGGGGGGACTTTGCATCACAGTTCAATTCTGGCTATTAAAACTACAAAATGATTGAAAACTTGTTAACAGTAACTTGTACTAGGAACTGTTTTCTCATCTGTAATAAAGGAGTGGGTGTCAGATAAGTGAGAGTGCTTGATAGGCAGTTCTAACAATCTTTTTTTAAATAAGCCTCTAAAGATGCTTGGTGACAGCTGCTTCCTTGGAGATGAGTCTAAGAAGCCTGAGGAGACGTTAATAAATTTTAAAACTTGCTTTGCTTTTGTACAGCAGAAGTGTATCTATCCTAAACTGCAGGCAGCCTGACAATTAAAATATAATCCAAACCAATCAAACTCTACCTTCTAACAGAACAAATATTAAGAATTATTTAGAATCTACAAATACATTCTTTTGATATTTCAGTACCATATTCTGTGTCATTGAACATCAGATTTGCTAAGCATCTCATTCAGCTGCCTGCACTTTTCGTGTGTCTCTTAGCTGTATGCAGTAATTCCCATGTTTTGTTCTGGACTTGATGGAACCCTGACAGTTAAATCTTGCATATGTTTTTCTAAGGCAGGGATGGATCTTTGTTTTGCATCTGGTTAGGCAAATTCTTCCTAGTGATGCAGAATTACTGGTTTTCTTCTGGGAAGGTTTTATTCCCTTGTGCTGCCTGTGCTTACTGGATTTTGCATTAATGTCCCAATTTTTGCAACATGGCTGCCATTTTTTTGTTTGACACTATACCAATATACATGAACAAAATTGATAAGTGCATAAGTGTTGTTTGCTTGTACAAATTGTTTGTATCAAAATTATCTTAAATTAGTTCCTTGTGCTGTGAATTCTACTTCCATCATGCTATAGGGGATTACACTGCATGTGTGGGTAGTGAACCAGTTAGAAGTGGTACTAAGCGCCATAAAGCTATGGCGTAGAGAGGATGTGGAGTAAGGGGTTTTGACTAATACACTAGTTCTCGAAGAATATCCAAGGATTCCTTATGGATTTTAGGAAGCCACAGGGTTGGAGAGCACCACTCCATACCTGCTGTGGTTGATGGAAATTAGTAAGTGCAGCTTTGCAGAAAACACCACATGTTGGGGAATGTACAGTTTCCTTGCCCTTGTGTGGTTATTTCCCTTAAGAAGACATGCTCTGCCTCAGTTTAGGCCCTTGTGAGCCTTGATTTTTATCTCCTTTAAAGGGATATCTACTGCTTCCTAGCATGTCAAGCCTCCGTGCTTGTCTCACTTCATTCACAAGCTACGTAATTTGCATTAAAACCAACAATACTCTTCCTCCCAACACACACATGTTCTACTCTCTCTCCTGTCACATGCCCTCAAATTTCAGAACCTCTTTAAATAAGCTGAGGTCTGGGGATTTCGTGTGTGGGTCTTGTACCCTTTCCTCCCTACCACTGAGTAAGCTTAAGAGAAGTGAGGGAAAGTAGGCCAGGCTGGGTCCAAGGACCAGGGAAATAACAGCAGAGGTTACCAGATCAGGGAAGCTGAGGAATTTAGACCCTACAGCTTGGCACACAATGCCTTCACCTGACCTCCTTTATATATTACTCTCTGTATCACTTGGAGGGTAGCAGAGAACAAGTTAAAGGAGGAAAACTGCAAGCTTTGACAAGTCCCTACATTTAAAACAAAGATCTAATCAGTAGCTCTGTTTCTACCTTCTATTCCTTACACTGTCTGCAATTCTAATAGAGGAAAGAGGAAACACACAATGTTTGCAATAGGGTAATATCCAACTGAAGAAGAGGTGAGATCATATTAATAGGTATAATTCCTAGGCAGTTGTGAGATGGGGCTCAAATGTTTCACATACTCAAGCTGCAGCAATTATCCAAGTCACTTTACAAGCTATACAATGCAGTGCTTGTAAAACTATTTAGGTATCTGACAAACCAGCCACTAAATACTCACATTTGAAGTGTCAATGCTGGGAATTGAGTGGTGAATGATGCCACTTTTGGAAACAGGAATATGAAAGAAAGATAGTTGTTTCCAATACTAGCAGTTTACAATTACATTGTCTGAGTCCTTATACGTTTCTTGATTGAAGCTATTTTAACTTACGTTTGGATGATCTTGTTCCATTTGGTTTTAATTTTGTGGCCTTTGCGATGCTTTGGTGTTCAGCAAGGGATTAAGTTGTGCCTGTCTGTCATCTCTGGGTGCCTTAAATGTTTTGCTGCTGTGGTTCACAGCTCTGACACCAACAGCCAGTATACAAGCATGCATGTCACATGTTGGCCTCCCTCCCCAGTTACTCTTTTGCAGGGGGACCTCGAGGATCCTTTTAGCTCTGTCTGCAGTGTTCAGCTCCTCTTCCTATAGCACCAACAAAACCTTATCAAGTTTTCTGCTCCTTTACAGAGGGTACACAGCAGTTTAGCTAGGGTTGACAAACCGTCTGCTTCAATCAAAGCACTGAGTTGGTAAAATTAAACAGGTGTATTAACAAAAGGACATAGGTTTAAGTGATACCACATATAAAGGAATAAGGATAGACAGCATACAAAAATAAAAGTATGCTTAAGACTTTGAATAGTTGAGTTTTAAAGAAGGTTCTCTCACCAGTCCTTCAGCCAGGCTCCAACACATAGAGCTCCAAGTGCTTGGTTTCTTTGACTCCTTAGCTGAGGATAATTTAGGGGTTCACTCACCCTCTCTTTGTAGCCCAGGCAACCTTTGAAATGTGGTGGTCTGAAATGTATCCCCAGATCAAGTTCCTTTTCCCTCCTGGGTGCTGATGCCATGCTAGTTTGTGTTTTTTACAATACAAGTGATCTTCCTGTAATCTCAGATACAACTGCCTAGCCCACTGTCTTTGGGTCACACCTGGCTTGAGGTAGTTGCCACTTTTCTTTGTCTGTAAGAACCTGTTAATCAACTTCCCCTGACATGCCTGGTTTAAACGCATTTTAGTCACATTTCCAACACATCTGTATAATTCTTTGTCTGTTAACCATACGTTAATCATGCAGGAATGTTAGTGAGCTATTGTTTTTTAATGATCTAATACATGCTACTTTCTGGATAAACATAATGACAGCAGTTTGTGTGGGACAGTGAGTATGTCAGATCTGACAAGCGCTGACACAGTAGTGAACCATCAGTAGGCCTCTCTGTCACGCTTACTCACAGGAGTAATTCTCTTTTTTCAGATCTTGTCACATGTCTAAGGATTAATGGACTGGGATATGTGTGACTACTATTGTTATGCAAGAATACATTTGCTGAATTGTGGAAGCCAGATGCATCCCTGGTGTAACTACCTACTTCAATTGACTAGTTTTAAAATGCATTGTACGTAACTGGAGCCGCAACAACTTCTGGTCATTAGATGAATGTGATTTTTAAGTGTTGCATTATTAGTCTCAAAGGCAAAGACAAATTGGTTGAAATCCTGGCTCTACTAGTGTATGGGTGTAGATAATTCAGATATACTAAATGTTTAAGTATCAATATCTTTAGATTCCTTAATCGTTGCTCTCTAGTTTTCTTCAGATTCTTCCTCACTGCTAGTAGATTCTTCTCCAAATAAGTCTATCAGTAGAATTCACAGTGACTTTGGCACTCTATTTTTTTTCAAGATGATAAGAGCAGGGCTGTCACTCATACCCACAAGAATTGTCTTCCTGTCCAGAGCTACTGTTAGGCAGGAGATCTTGCTGTGAGGTGTAAAGACAGACATAACTGAACAGTCGTCCAAGTCCCACAAGCCTTACTTCACCTAAAAGAAATAAAGATGTCACACCACTGTACGTAATTTGTCCTAATTAAAACAATTGCTTTGTTTCTGGCTTGGCAGATATTGGTGGCTTCAAAACAAGCAGTTTTGATATTTGCATCGTGACTCTTGCTAGACTGCTGACTTCATTAAGACTCTTACCTGAATATAGAATTCCATTATGTCGAGGACTCGAACCCCCAGACGGCACGGTTCGTTGTCTGACCAGAGAGAGACAGGCAACACCAGCAAGGTCCGAACACAAAGCTCTTTATTGAAGAGTGCACACAACAATAGAGAGCAGCCCGTCTCCAAAGAGAACCAGCAGCGTCTAAGTAAAACTAATAAGTTTTTATAGACAGTTTCATCGCGTCACAGATTTATTCATAAAGCAGCCCACCCCTCCCCTATGTTAGTTAAAATCCTCTCTCTATTATGCATGCACTTCTACCCCCTTATTGTAGATAACTTTTAGCAAATCGCAATGCTTCACTAACTTTCTTATCGGTATGGGTGTCAACCAGGAGACGAGGAGTTAAGAACAGACATAACACAAGAACAGGGAGTGGAAAACAGTGCCTCCTACCTCAACAAGCTGTTCCTAGAACATTTGGTGCAGGAATGCAGGCCTCCCATTTTTTCTTACTCCCTGCAACTTAAACAAGTATTCTTTTATTCTATTTATCTCGTTCAGGAACTTTCCCAGCAACCTTTATTGGCCTGACTTTGGTTCAGTTGGCATAACTGCTTCATATTTAATTTTTCTCACCTAACAATTAGAACTAGACAGAAACTGACCATTCTGATTTGCAAAACTTCTACATAACAAAACCAAAACCGTGGGAAATTTTTCACAAAACTCAGTGGTCAAACATCAGATTTTAAATTAAGTGGTCATGTTTCTGAACTTTCCAACCCTGGACCTGTCACCTGGATTGGCTGAAACTGATGTCTTCTCAAAACCTTTTGGTTTTGACAAAATTACTTTTATTTAAAAAAAAAAAAGTTAGGTCAAATTTTATGCTTAGTCTTAAATTCCACCTCTTCCTTCCTAGGAAGGGCAATTCCGTAAGGTCCTAGTCAGAGATACAAGTTTGCCTGTGAGCCCACAGTAAATATTTTCAAATTGAGCTGCAAATACCTAGGGTGTGCTGTCTTATTCATAACAATAGTGATGGCTGAACCATTACTCCCAAATGAGGCAGAGCCTTTGAACAGCAGGTTCAAATCAGGTTTCTCTCTTTCCTCCCTATCTTCTGAATCAGAGGTTGGGGGGGGGGGGGGGGGGGGAGAGAAATATAAGTTACAACAACCTCCTCCTGTGATCCTATGGCCCAGACTGTTACTATTTACATTAGCTGGTAGCAGAAGGCTGTGATTTTTCCAGAGTAGGGGATGGATTGCTGGGTTGGGGTTAGTTGAGGGGGAGCCCAGTGTGGCTCTCAGCAGCCCAAGAGTGGGAAGTTCCTGTCTTGTTGCCTCAAGAAGAGGGGATTGGCACCATGTGCACAGACCACCCCACTTCCACCTGGGAGTTGGGAGAAGCTTCTGCTTCATGTCCCCTTGGGGGAGATGTAAAATGGGTTACTAGAGCCACATGCTGGGTTCAGGGGCTTACAAGGGCCCTGCTCCCTTCTTACCACTCAGACCTCTAGTAATCTCACTTGCGTTACAAGAAGTTTTTGGCTTTAATACCACTCAAACAAATACAATTAAAAGAGATACAGTAAAGTCTCTTTTCATATTATCATTCAGTCTCTATAGTACTTTTTAGAACAAGATGGAGAATAGAATTGTAGAAGGTTTAACTGCGGAATAGTAAGTTTCACAAACCTGCAAGTAGTACTGCTTTTGCCCCTCCTTCTAACATATGCAGTTTGCTGTTTATAGTGAGTTGAAGACTTTCATAACCTGGAATAATCTTGTGTTTATGGTGAAATGTATCCCAAACTTTAATCCTAGGAACAGTCAACCAAAAAATATACTTGGTCAATTTTGTAAGAAAAGCCACTCATGAAATACAAGTGACAGTTTTCCAGTGACCTGTTATGAGGTGGGGAACACTTGCAGCTCCTATTGAAGTCAGTGATCAACAAGAGGAGTAACCTGTATTTGATAACTGAACTGTGCTGCCTTACTCTTATCAAAATGGGTTGTGGGGCATCTCGGAAAATTGGAAAACTGAAATTTTGATTTTGGGGGGTTTCTGAATTTCAGAGATCCCAAAACTTAGATAACTGGGATTTCTCTGTATCTACAGAGAACTGTTCATGATCGTTTTACCTTTAAGATTGTAATGAGAAATAGAAAATCTGAGACATTCACAGTCCATTCAGGACCTTCTGTAAACAGATTAAATTTGGACATATTTGGTTTAATTTATTCCTTCCAATTGTTACCCACATGAAAGAGCAACTACATTTAGTTAGGGTTGACTGTATAAAAATGGCTGATTAAATGTCAAGTATTTTCAGGCTTTCCCCTGTAGTAACTAAATCACTCAACTCTTGCATTGCAAATGTAATGACCTCTGGGAGATTATTGGTAAAGAACCTTATAACAAATCTATGGTAAAACTGGATTTAGTGATTGTCATATTGTTGAATTCTGGGACAGAACTGAGATCCCTCTGCTCTGAATGCTTCAGCTAAAAGAATCTATATTAGCAGTCATGGCTCCGAATCGTAAGGCTCATAAGTGTTTCTGTCCAGCATAGGGAAGGGGTACCCAGGCACACCACTAGCTTATTACAGAAATAAGGAATTTAAAAATACCTTTTCAAACCTTCTGCCTTACTATAAATGTGCTACAGACTTCTGAAGCTTGCTTAGAAGATGAAATCTGATGCTTCAAAAGCGACACTTCAAGTGTTTCCGTTTCTCTGGAGATGAATTCAGAAGTGTTCTATTGCATACCTGTGGCTGTTGTCATGGAAACAATACCAGCTCAGGGGATTCAGGTCAGACAAAAGTCTCTTTATTAAATGATTCTAAAAACTATCGGCCCTGTTGTTAATGATCTGTCATCTGTGCTTGTTGGCATGAGCTACAGGGACAGTAGTGAGAATACTTGTAGATTTCAAAAGTTCTGCTCCTCAAAGAGCAAGAGAGTATTTGAACTACTGCTTTATTAATGCTCACTTTAAAAGGTTACTGAAATTTGTAGTGTTCATTAAACTGAAAACTTTTCCTAATCTAAGTCTGTCCGTTCAACAAAAAAGGAACCTACTGAACGTAGATAGTTTACTGAGGATGGGATCTCTAGCCCCTTCCTGGCAAAGTTCTGGGTAATGCAGGATAACAAGACTGACATTTTCAGATACGTCCTCTATGTAGAAACTTCTACAGTAAAGTATTGATTGAAGGGTGAAACTAATGTTTGTATAACAATAGGACCTAGAGGCCCCAACTAAGATCAGGTTCCCATTGTTCTGGCAATATATAAACATATGGTAAGAGACAGTCTCTGTCCCTAATATCTTACAACCTAAATAGACCAGTAGTGGCCAGTGTCACAGTAGCGACAGAGCCAGACCCAGGTCTCCCATGACCAGGCCACCTCTAACTGAACGAATCACAGATTCTGAAATGGAATCATCTAGTAAAGAAGAAATTGACAGACACGATTTCCTCAAACTAATCTTCCTACAGACTGATGGCACTGTTATGTTTCCTACTTTCTTTTCTGATATAAACACAACTAGCTGCTTCTGATAACGTCAACTCTTTCCCCATATTACTGCACAGACTTTGTTTCCTTCTTTTTCCTTGCTCTAGCGGCTTCATTAGTTACATCACTGAGTGCTCTATTTGTTGTTCAACATAGAAGGTTAAGACTGAGCTGTAACTGAGTTTAAATTAATTATATTTTGTCACAATTAGCTATACTATAGATTAATATCTATAGTATATTTTGTCCAGTAGCTATACTAGAGATTAATATCTACTTTTATTTAACAGCTAGCTTTATATTTAAACATTTAATTTTAAAAATCCTCCACAAATAATCTTGGCCTGGATCACCAAAGGGACTTTGGCATTGCTGTGCCTAACCTTTTAGGCACCTGGAACAACACTGTGATCAACAAGGCCGGAGTTAGGCACCGAGGCTACCTATACGATGAGTGGGAAGAGAGAGTCACCTCAAAATGCAATCAGCAAAAGCCAGCACCCTACCTTAGGCAACTCCCTAACCAATGGGGTATGCTAATGACAGAGGTGTGTGCTAATCCTGGCCCCTCTTGGAGACAGGAGCCTATCTCTGCTTAGTGATCCACAAACGGGAACCTGTCTCCTTAGGTGCTGTCAAGGTTCCTTCCCCACTCTGAATTCTAGGGTACAGATGTGGGGACCTGCATGAAAACCTCCTAAGCTTATTTTTACCAGCTTAGGTTAAAAGTTCCCCAAGGTACAAACTATTTTCCTTTTTCCCTTGGACTTTCACTGCCACCACCAAGCATCTAACAGATATAGAACCGAGAAAGAGCCCGCTTAGACACGTCTTCCCCCCCAAAAATCCTCCCCAAACCCAACACCCCCTTTCCTGGGGAAGGCTTGATAAAAATCCTCACCAATTTGCATAGGTGAACACAGACCCAAACCCTTGGATCTTAAGAACAAGGAAAAAGCAATCAGGTTCTTAAAAGAAGAATTTTAATAGAAGAAAAAGTAAAAGAATCACCTCTGTAAAATCAGGATGGTAAATACCTTGCAGGTAATTAGATTCAAAACAGAGAATCCCTCTAGGCAAAACCTTAAGTTACAAAAAGACACAAAAACAGGAATATCCATTCCATTCAGCACAGCTTATTTTCTCAGCCATTTAAACAAACAGAATCTAACGTATATCTAGCTAGATTACTTACTAAGTTCTACTCCATTCCTTTTCTGTTCCCAGCAAAAGCATCACACAGACAGAGAGCGCCTTTGTTTCTCCCCTCCTCCAGCTTTTGAAAGTATCTTGTCTCCTCATTGGTCATTTTGGGTCAGGTGCCAGCGAGGTTATCTTAGCTTCTTAACCCTTTACAGGTGAAAAGGGTTTTTCCTCTGGTCAGAGGGATTTTAAAGGTGTTTACCCTTCCCTTTTATATTTATGACAGGTGCCTACAGCATTTTTTGCAGAAATGAGTTAGGTGTCTGCCTTGCTCCATGCAAAATGGCCAGAGGAGGAAGATAACTTTTAGCCCTGTAGTAGAGCACTCACCTGGGATATGGGAGACCCAGGTTCAATTCCTTCCTCCTCAGGCAGAAGGGGAGAGAAGGTTTGAACTGGGGTCTCCTAGTGCCCTAACCACTGAGAGATGGGCTAATCTGAGGTGGGGGCTACCTCAGAGAACATAAGAATGATGCTGTAGTGCAATGGTTAGGACACCCACCTGGGAGGTGCACACAGGGTTGCCAACCCTCCAGGACTTAAAGATTAATCTTAAATTAAAGAGTGTGTCAAGTGATGAAACCTCCAGGAATATGTCCAACCAAAACTGGCAACCCTAGGTGGAAGACCCAGGGTCTGGTCTCCCTGCGCCAATCACTCTTTCAATATTTATCCACAGTGGAACAGCTTCCACAGGAGAGACTGAGGGAGCCCCACATTAGAATATCCCATAACTCAGTGGTCAGAGCACTCTCCTGAGAGGTGGGAGACCCTTGCTCCCCTGCTGCCTGAGAGGGGAACTGAACCTGGTTCTACGACGTTCCAAGTGAGTGCCCTAACAATTGGGCTAAAAGCTCTAAAGGGGGTAGCATCACCTCCTGCTTCAGCCAGATTCTCAGTGGGACCTAATCTGGTAGGTGGCCTCTGAGCATGCCAACGGGATCCAGCTCTACATGCGACATAGGTGGCTGAATGCCTATTCTTCTCCTCTCCCCTGCACCTTCAACCTGGTTTGTGAATCATTCTGGGGCTTAGGTGGGAGATAGGCCCCCAGATACCTAGAATGGGGCAACAGTGCACATGCCCAAAGGCAGAAACATTGGCACCTAGGGAACTTTTTGCTATGCCAAGTGAGTTTAGATGCCCACAGGATTTCACAGTGGCCTGCAGGATCAGGCTGCTGGATTCTGAACAGCTGGAACCCTTTGCCAGTGAACTAGAGGTCTCCTTATTTTATTCCTATTTTCTTGTCACTGTTTCAAGCAGTGATGAACAGGAAGCAATTGAAGTGCTCACTACTGCTCTTTCCCAACAAAGATTTTCACCAGACCGTGCATTTTAGCTGAGTGTACCACTACTATAAACAAATCCAGAGCCTTTTGGATAGCAGAGCTCGCCACTGAAATACAGCCTGCCAAATAAGCTTTTTGTTTGTGTGTTATGTTGAGACAAAAATACAAGCACTGGTTTTAATTTTAAATTTTTAAAAAACTAGAGCTAGAACTATTTGGTGCCCCGGGGGTGGGCAAAGTTGTTTGCATATAGTAAAGCAGAATTCCCTTAACTGGGCACTGTGATAAACAAGAAGTGAGATGGGGGCACTGATGCTTTCCTCAACAATGCATTTCACTTACTCTAAACAATCAAATGGCGCACTTTGCTCTATGTGAAAATCTATCCAATGTAGTTTACTCCGCCTTAAAATTTTGGCATTCCCCAGAGAATAATATAAATGGAGTTTTGCTCTCAGTGGGTTTTTTTGTGATTGTGGTCATGAATATTTGCACAGGAAGCTTGATTTGATCAGTTATGCTTATTCAATCAAGCAGAAACATGCCCTTTTACTGCTGTCTAATCCAACCAGCTTGAATATTGAATCATCACAATGCACACTTTGTTTATGGAAACTTGTGAACATCATAGACTGTGTTACTATTTATGTGCCCAATTCTATTATAAAAATAACTATCTGCATCAAGCCACTACTTTAACCACTGAAAGGTTTCTGACATTAGTCTTATCACTAGGTACCGCTAAGCCTTGAGCATTGCTAACGAAACAAATGTAGGAATTCTGAAATTGGAAGAATGCTGTTTGTACGACCAAAGAAACAAACAAACAAAAAAATCACATGACATATTAACTCTTCTCACTTGCTTATTACACAGTGATAATCTCCATCAAGAATGCCAACATAATATTCAGGCTCTGGAAATGTTAGAGAGCCATAATTTATTATTTTTTAAAAAAGACCAGATCGTCTCCTTGGAGAAGTCATTCCATTTACTTTGAAGTAATTAACATATTAGCCCATTGAAATCTTACACTAATGGCTAAAGTAAAGTGGTATTAAAATATTGCGGTTTAACATCATTCCTGTCATTTTTATAGTATTCTAAGACTAGTAAGGTGAAAACATTGATTCGCAAGTCAAATTTAAGTGTACTAACATTTCAAGATTAGCAAGGAAATTTATAATGGCAGATTGTGAGACCAGTATCTACCATGGAACCACATTAAACAGACATAATAACTGATGCATGTGAGAACGGACTTCACTCCAGAACTAAATCAGCATCCTGCGTGCTGGTTGTTTGTGATTAAATTAAATCTGAAATGTCTTAAAAATGTTCATGATAATTAATTAGAGTATTATAGTATTGCCAACTCTTGCAATTTTATCACGGGACTTGAAATATTTGGTGGTTTTCTTACAACCCCAGCTATTGGAACTGAGTGAATAGGAAAGAATCTCAGTTTTTGTTTAAAAAATAAAATAAAAATCGAGCCCCTGTGATTGCAGAGAAAAATTTAAAAGCATGAGCTGAGTGTGGCCCAAGAGTTCAAAAACCAGAAGGCAAATAAAAAGAGAGCCATTTATTTTTAAAAAATCATGACTTTGTGGAGCCTGACTTCTGATTTTTTTTATTTTTATTTTTTTGGAATGCCTTGGCGTGGCAATAGTGCCATTGTCAGCATCTTTCCTTGGCGAGGGCGTTGTGATTTCCAGTGCACGATGCCAGCCTCACCAGCATTATCCATGCCTTTGTAACCTTCACATTGGATTACCGCAGTGGGGTTACAATGGAAGACCACTCAAAGTTTTAGGTAGTATAAAATGCAGCTGGCTATGTAGCTGTGTTTCACAGACGTAGAATACTACATCTTTATTGCAGAGAACAGAGTAGTTTCTTATTAGTTTCCAGCTGCAATTCAAAGCATTGGCTGCCTGATTTTTTTTTTTTTTAATAGTTTGGGGTGCTGTATGTCTTTGAGACTGACTTTCTCTGTGGTGTAGCCCCATCAGTTAAGCTCAGCGGGGACACTTGACTATGCCTAGAATTCAGCAGGGTGTTCTCAGTGAAGACTGCTAAGTACTGGAAATTGCTTGGTCCAGCAGCACCAGAATTTGATGCTGCTGGCTCACTGTGAGGCTTATGTAATAAGCTTTTTCGGGAGGGAAGTGAGGATGTTGAAGAAGCAGAGGATTGTGGGATGGGGAGCCATTTTAATGTCATTCTTTACATTTTGTTAATGATCAGTTACTATTGTTTTATATCTGTTTGTTCTTTGAAGACACATTTTTGGATGCGGGCCTAGAGATGTAATAGGCATAACTATACAAGAACACTTTTTTGAAGGGAGCTATTTACAAACAATGCAAATGGGACTTGTTTCAGGCGTTAAGTTTTTAATCATTAGTAATGTTGATTTGTAGTCACTGGGTATTAGAGGCTATAGGAGCGAAATGACATTTAAAAACCCTTTCTATTTCTACGGTCAGTTCAACAAGACTATTGAGATGCCCTATTGCAAATAGCAAAAAATCACTTTTCGTATTTTTCAGTTTTTGGTGTCCTACTCCAGGATAATGAGAATGAAGAAATGGGTTTGCTTTGGGGTCTGCACACCAGCTTCTATTGCAGCAGATCCTTGTAGGGAAAGGGCCTCCAGTAGCAGAGTCTGCCCAGCAGGGAGCTGTGGTAGAAAAAATATCTTTAGTCTCCTCTGGTACAGGAGAGTGGCAGGGGCCATCACAGCCATGCAAAGTAGGCAGTATTGGGTGTCAGGGGATCATTGCAAGCAGCTAGGCCAACAGTCTGATTCAGCACATCCCTGCTGAACCATCTGCACATTGGGATCCCACCAACCTGACAGATTTGATCTGCCTTCTTTAAGTGGAACCTTAAAGAGTGAGTGAGGCACTATCTACCCTCCTCTAATAGAGAACTTCCCCTAGGTGCAGTGGCCCTGGCTAGTGTTAGGTGCACAGTGTACCTCCATTCTCTGTATAGAGGCTGAATCTGACTCAGCAAAGCCATCTGAGTCTCAGTGTGTTGGTTGCGTCACTAAAGACTTTCTGTTTTTTAATTAGAGAGGAATGATCATCTCTCCCAGCTGGGGATACTTGCAACTAAGTCCTATCTGAATCTTTTGGGATTGGTAGATATTATTCATTTCAGCCAGATAGAAAGGAAGCACAGATCTGATGAAACAGTGTGAAAAAGATAGACAATGCTAACATACTTTTCAGTTCACAATGTGTGACCCATGATGATGGAACACCATAATTCTTAAGAGGACACCCAACTCACAATGAATGGGAAACATCTCATGACTCTCCTACTTAGCAGATCTGTATAGTGTGAGTAGAGGATTTGCTGAACATTTGAGCAGGACTTCCCTGTAATTTTTCATTCTGAAGTAACAGTAATCTGTTATTTGGTCACATTTTCTCACAGGCATCTCTTATTATACAAGAAACCCAGGCATCAAACACACAACACTGTTTTGACTTTTGTGTGTAGGAGAAAGTGGTATGCAAGAGACATTTTGTTTGAAAGGAGACTTCAAAGTACTTATTCTAGACATGCAGTCATTGTGTCAGTTTACCAGTCCATGCACAAAATCTATTCACTTATCCTTTGCTCTCCAGTAGGTGGCTTGATCGGCATCAGCCCAAATAATCAGGGAGTTGTATCCGATTTCCCCGTGCCGTTCTCCTGCACTGAGCAGATCTTGGCACAGGAGAGAATGTGGGCTAATATCTCGACAATGCACTATAGATATAAAGAGGCATTACTATGTTCAGGAGTTTCCTTTACCTGTTTTCCATCATGACCCCAAAAATAATTCGACTGGCATCATCTGTAATGGCCACACAACACACATTTGGCTCATTTTTTAATCATTTCTTAACCTACAAATTTAGAAAAACATACACTTTTAGTATCTGCCACATATTGCCACTCATTTCATTTGTCTTAAGTCTTATGTTTCTAATGAGTATTTGAGAGAATCGGGTATGAAAAAATACCACACGTTCCATTTTACATGGTTTAATAATATTTCTGCTCATAGAAAGATCTAATGCGCATTAAGATATTAAGCAGCTTTTCAGAGTAAACCTAAACGCTGTTCTATAGACCTTAACTGTTAAAACAAGATCTCATAGACTAGTTCATATTATCTTTTTCAGCAAGTTTCACATTTTCTTTTGTTTGCATACTGTTCATGAAGAGGTTGGCGAAACTGATTGTATGTTTTTAGAAATATTTTGGGAATATCTTGAGCAAATAATTTGTGCTCTGCAGATCATTCATGAGCAGTTAGATGTGACTATTTAGAATCTGCACTGTTTTGATTGTAAAAGCACTTTTTTAGCAGCCACTTTCTCGCATGAAACTGCATTTTAAAGTTGCAAAAAACAAGGTTACCTTCCGAGTTTCTAAGTTCCACAATGTTATGTAAGTGATTTTCTCATCACTGTAGCTGGAAAGCACCAGGTGGCTTCCAGTATAGGTCAAGGCAGCATTGTGTAAGAAGAGCATGGATGTTGTACTTTCAAGAGTGTGGAGATGGGACAGGGTTTGCAAACTGAACACAGAAAGGTGGTGTGCATAGTACGAACACACTATTACCTAGGAGAAGACCTCCGCCAGTCACAAGTTTAAGTACTCATCTGCATTCAGATTTATTTCATTTCTTTTCTCTCTCTTTTTAACTTATTTAGATTTAACCAAACAAGATTTTATGAAACACACAAACTTCCAGAAAAATTCATCTTTCTGTTTCTTTAGAAATAATTCTTAGTGCATTTTGAACCCAAAAGCAATTAGTAGTATTGGTGTTGGTCAAAAAAGAATGGACTCTGGAAGCTGAGTGACTCTAATGACTTGCAGTTGAGTTCTGTAGCTTAAACATAAACCTTTGCATATGGCTGCACCTATGGACTTATCTCAGTGATCACCTTCTCTGAAGAAAAGATGCCAGTCAACCTCTCTGTTGGCTCAGTGCTATAATGACAGAATACTATTAACACACTTGGGGAGGATGGGTATCATAAGCCAGACTGGGAAATTCTTAAAAACTAAAACCATTAACCATACACAGGAAATGTGTTATGTACACAGAGTCTAAAAAGGCTGATAACAACCTGGCTATTTATACAGACTTTAAAGAAAGAAATTCAGACTGCAGTACTCCAGAACTGCAATCGTTTTGCTACAAGTTAAAAATTTGTTTTTGGACCCACAAAAGGAGAAAAAAAATGGCTTCCATTTAAATAAATTAATTATCCTTACATTTTAAGCCTTAGCAACTAGTGACACCCCACTGCCCATGCAAAATCGAGTTTTTGCTTAGTCATGAACATTATTATATTCTCCCCTGAAAACACTTATTTCAAGCTCTTCTTGAGAAGCAGATCATGATGGAACCAATGGAGTGAACATAACATAGAAGGTGCATACAAGAAAAATGAAAATGCAAAGCAATACAAAGGCATTTGTTGAAATGTTTGTGGTGACATATAACCCGCTCATGAGTATTACAAAATGCATGTCAGTAGCCAGAACCAAATTTTGGTGGTGAAGAAAAATTATGTTATAAATATAGTATTGTATTGTCATAACTCTACAGCATATCAAATGATGAAATCATTTGTGCTGCACCCTGGGATGCCATTTTTTATTAATTTGCATGAGGACAAAATTGATTATTTGTATACTAGTCCCCACGGTGTATAAGACACCATGCAGCCTTTTGAAGACAAAATCCCAGCCCAAAGTTTAAAGTTCTAGGTCTCAATTCTACAAATACTTACCTAGCCTCAACGGAACAATTCATGTGCATACACTTACCTATGCATATGTTTAGCAGATTGCAGTCTACAGTGTAGACTCTCAGCTCTCCTGGAAGGGTAATTGTGAGGCTTAATTAATGCACACTTGTAAAGTGCTTTGAGAGCCTCAGATGAAAGGCATTATATAAGTGCAAAGTATTAACATTACAATAGAAAATATAATGTACTTATGATGTTATTCCTCACCTTTTCATCTCCATTGAGCAGGTACTGATCAATAGCATTGCACTTCTCATTAGCAAGTTGCTGTAGCTTCTCCAGCTCCTGTTTTACCTCATTCTCCAGCCTCCTTTTCTTTGCAGTCTTACTTTCATTACGTCTTTCCCAGGGCATCTGAAATACTAAAATAACAGGATTGATGGGAGGAACAGGGCTAGGGCTTCTATGGGAGACATCTTATTAAAACAAAAGGTAAGTCTGCTGTCTGTTTGCTGTATTACTGAAGCAAAATCCCACACAGGGAAAGCAGCACAACTCAGAAATATAGAGTCACTATAGCCTTAAGGCTTCTATCTAATTTAGTCTATGCTCATCACTATGGTAATTTAAGTAGGTTTTAGCAATTTGGGTCTTAAGTAATTGCCATGAACTAGTCACAGTGGATTCAAGATTACACTTCTGCATTCACTTACAAGTCAAAACAGAAACATTTGGATTTTTTGATTACTCATCTCTCCTCCTGAAAAATCTTTTGGTCAGGGAGAAACTGCTTTGAGAGGTGCATGTAGCTGTGATGTAATATCTTTTATGGGACCAACTTCTGGTGATGAGAGAGACATAAGCTGAAGAAGAGTTCTATGTAAGCTCAAAAGTGTGTCTCTCTCAGAAGTTGGTCCCATAAAAGATATTACCTCACCCATCTTTTCTTTGAGATGTGCAGGCATTTTAAAATTATTTTTTCTAGCTGAATGACATCTAGGTAGCCAAGGAAACACCATGCTACTCTAGCAACAGATCACTTAGACATCCTTGGTGTCATCCATTTCCAGGAACCCAACTATGAACCATGTGATGACTGCGATGGGCCACCTTGAGTATTTTCATCAATATCGACTTCAGGGCTTCCTAGTGAAGCTGTTGGAGATGCTGTCTGACTTAGTAACCAAGTTCACAAATCTCATTGTGTTGGGATAGATCAACATCCACCCAGACAATGTCGGATTCCATCACACACTCTATCTGAGCTCTCTAACTTAGGCTTCTCAGAGGCACTCTCCAGATTTACCCACACATCAGTAATCCAGCAGGTTAATTTTGCCTGAACAGAGCCTTCAAGTTTCAAATTAATTTATCTCAAGTTGGAGTGAATAATAGGCTCCAGTTCTTATTTACTGATGCTGCCTAGGAAGATCTCCATTTAGGAGCATTATAGATCCATGCATTATAACTAGGGCTGTCAATTAATTGCAGTTAACTCATGTGATTAACTCAAAAAAATTAATCGCGGTTAATCACAGTTTTAATTGCACTGTTAAACAATAGAATACCAATGAAATTTATTAAATATTTTTGGACGTTTTTCTACATTTTCAAGTAGATTGATTTCAGTTACAACACAGAATACAAAATGTACAGTATTTTTCAATTCACCTCATACAAGTATTGTAGTGCAATCTGTTTATCATGAAAATGCAACTTACAAATGTAGATTTTTTTTGTTACATAACTGTAGTCAAAAACAAAACAATGTAAAACTTTAGAGCTGACAAGTCCACTGAGTCCTACTTCTTGTTCAGCCAATCGCTAAGAAAAACAAGTTTGTTTACGTTTATGGGCGATTTGCTGCCTGCTTCTTTTTTACAATGTCACCTGAAAGTGAGAACAGGTGTTCGCATGGCACTTTTGTAGCCAGGATTGCAAGGTATTTACACACCAGATATGTTATACATTCGTATGGCCCTTCACGCTTCAGCCACCATTCCAGAGGACGTGCTTCCATGCTGATGATACCCATTATATATATATATATATATATATATATATATATATATATATATATATATATATATAAAATAATTTGTGACTGAACTCCTTGGGGGCAAATTGTATGTCTCTTCTGTTTTACCTGCATTCTACCATATATTTAATGGTTTTGCAGTCTCAGATGATGACCCAGCACATGTTGTTCATTTAAAAACACTTTCACTGCAGATTTGACAAAATGCAAACAAGGTACTAATGTGAGATTTCTAAAGATAGCTACAGCACTCGACCCAAGGTTTAAGAATCTGAAGTGCCTTCCAAAATCTGAGAGGGATGAGGTGTGGAACATGCTTTCAGAAGTCTTAAAAGAGCAATACTCCGATGCAGAAACTACAGAATCCAAACCCCCAAAAAAGAAAATCAACCTTCTGCTGGTGGCATCTGACTCAGATGATGAATGTGAACATGCATCAGGTCACACTGCTTTGGATCATTATCAAGCAGAACTCGTCATCAACATGCACGCATGTCCTCTGGAATGGTGGTTGAAGCATGAAGGGACATATGAATCTTTAGCACATCTGGCACGTAAATATCTTGTGATGCCAGCTACAACAGTGCCATGAGAACACCAGTTCTCACTTTTCAGGTGACATTGCAAATAAAAAGAAGTGGGCAGCATTATCTCCTGCAAATATAAACAAACTCATTTGTCTGAGCGATTGGCTGAATAAGAAGTAGGACTCAGTAGACTTGTTGGCTCTAAAGTTTTACATTGTTTTGTTTTTGAGTGCAGTTATTTTTTGTACATGATTCTACATTTGTAAGTTAAACTTCCATAATAAAGAGATTACGCTACAGTACTTGTATTAGGTGAATTGAAAAATACTATTTCTTTTGTTTTTTGCAGTGTAAATATTTGTAATAAAAAATAAAGTGAGCACTGTACAGTGTGTGTGTTGTAATTGAAATCAATATGTTTGAAAATGTAGAAAACATAAAAAAATATTTAAATAAATGGTATTCTATTATTATTATTTAACAGTGCGATTAATCGCACAATTAATCACGATTAATTTTTTTAATCACTTGACAGCCCTAATTATAACACTATTGGTGAAAAATCCCTGAGGAAAATATCTTTATGTATAGAAATAAATTTTACATTGCCATTTAAAGTCTGGAGTTTGCTCCAATATAATAATAGTAAATCACATCACAAATATTACATTCAAATAACATTAAGAGCTACATTATAGCACTAAGGGATAGTTATACATTGTGGGCTGTGCTAAGCCACTCTGTCCACCAGGGAATGTTGATCGGCATTGTGTCTAGAGCTCTTGGGGACAGTCACCACTGCACCAAGCTGGAAGAAGAGACAGTGTGCACTCCCTTCTGTGGCTGCCTGGTGCAGAAATGGGGGATAGCTACTGCTGCTTCTCCTCATCTTGCCTTTGACAGCTACTGGTACTCGTTCTTGTGATCAGGGGAACACAAGGACTGCAAGTGCAGCCAGTCCTTGCCTGTGTGCAGAGGCTCTTTGCTCCTTCTCCACCATATGCTCTTAGGGTGTGGCTATACCGCAATTAGACACCTGCGGCTGAGCCACCTTGCAGGGTCCTAGAGCCCAGGCTCCAGCCCAAGCACGAACATCTACGTTGCAATTAAACAGCCCCTCAGACCAAGCCCTGTGAGCCCAAAACAGCTGGCATGGGCAAGCCACAGGTTTTTAATTGCACCGTAGACATACCTTAGGCAGGGGATAGTCACAGCCTGGCTCTAAGGGTATTAGCCAAACCAAGAAATTTGCATTGGAAGGTTATGACTTTATCTGAATAATCCAAATTTCAGTGACAAATGCGTGACTCTAACCCTCTAGACAATGGTCATTTCAATTGTAGCTCCACAGCCTTAAGTTAAAATAAGGCATTTGTAACCTGTTGTTCCCTTCCCTCTTTTCCTTTTGGACAGAATATCCTTGTACAGAATCCTGGTGTCCTTAGACAGGAGATGGCCAAGCAGAATGGGTTGCGGGGGAGCCTGGTCTTTGTACTCTGGCTTTATCCGATCCTTTACAAATCCAGTTTCCATGTTCCAAATGACAAAATGGTCTCTGAAAAGATCAGAATATGCTTTTACCTCACATGATCCAGCAGTAACTGAGCTTAGCAGAACACTTCTCTCAGGCCTCACAAAACTAGAAGGGCCTGAATCAGCCAAACAGGCACAGGGAAGTGTAAGTTGTACTTCTCTGCCCCCCCCGAGGACCCTGGTACTACAATAGGAATTTACCTCAAGAGGGGTGTTGCCTTTCATTTGGGGCTCCATAGCAGCCCGGCTGGTGAGGAAATGTGTGGATTCAACCTCCAGGTACCCTAACACCCCCCAACCCCATTCTTTGGCCTGCAGTCATCCCCTCTGCTCCCCCAACACAAAAGAGGTTATGATCACTTTCTGTCCCTTCAATCTACTCCCCTACGGATTACCTGCCTCAGGGGCCCTCTGTCAGTGTTTACATTGGCCAAGATATACAATTCTCCTTAAGGAATCTTTTCAAATGATGTTAGCTGGCATCACAAAGATGGGGGACAATCCTGTTCAAACTGAGGTCAATGGGAGTTTTGTCACTGAGTTTTATGGAACCAAATTTTCACCTCAGATGCAGTGTATATGCAAAGAATTGCTCTTGGTCAGTTTTCAGCTTTACTTTGAGGCACATTCCACTAGACTTTCACTCCCCCGCCCTCCCCGATCAATGTTGACCCTATAATTTTCTGGGGAAGCAACTTTAGCCAGTTTTGATGCATTCTAGGTAGTAGAATAAAGCAGTTGCAGACTGAGAGGACAGAAACCTCCAAGCTCCCTGGATTCTTTCCAGCTACCATAGGGGATGGGTCTTTATACAGAATACATTTTGAATCTGTAAGATCAGCAAGGCAGGAAGTTTTCCAGTTTTGGGTTTTTTTTTAAACAACTGGACAAAGACAGCAAAATCAACAGGGCCAAATTCTGCCATCTGTTAAACCCTGAGGTCTCACTGATGTTAATGAGACAGTACAGGTTTCATTGAGGACAGCAACAAGTATGTCTAGGATATCAATGAGTCCAAGCTTCTAGTGATTTTTAAGGAGATGTGTATTAATGCCCTATGCCAGCGGTTTTCAAACTTTAGTAACCCGAGGACCCCCATTTTGATTTAAAATTCTGCCGCAGATCCCCAAGAGCTCTGCTCAGACCCAGGCCCTGTCCCCACTCCACTACTTCCCACAAAGCCCCCACCCCAGGAATACCTCTTCCTGCCCTCACTCCACCCCTACCCCTCCTTTTCCTTGCCTCTTTCTGCCCTCTCCCCCAAGCGCCCAGTCCTCCCTCCTCCCCCACCCTCCCAGCGCCTCCTGCACTCTGGGGAACAGCTGTTCCACGGCATGCAGGAGACACTGGGAGGGAGCGGGAGGAGTTGATCAGTGGGGCTGGTGGCCCCGGACATGATTTTGCCCATCGCCTGAGTGCACCCTGTCCCTGCTCCTCCCTCTCCATCTCAGCGCCTCCTGCATACCGGGGAACACTGTTCTGCAGGGTGCAGGAGGTGCTGGGAGGAAGAGGGAGGAGTTGATCAGTGGGGCCCTGGACCCCCATCCACGGAACCCAGTTTGAGAAACGCTGCCCTATGCTAATGAGAATATTTAATAATAGCATCTTACAAAAAAAGCGAGAGGGTTGACTGAACTATGAAACCCACAATCATGGTATTAATGTGTAGTTAACTGAACAGAACATGAACTATGATTTTGTTATTTTATATGTAGCAGTTTAGAGCTTCGTGTATTATCTGTTCAGTAATAGAAATAAACTCTTACCTATTCTCGCAGAGGCCGAATAACGGACCTCCCTCAAGAATCTTGTACTCATTATTTTGGCAAGAAATAATGTAAAGGCCTGTCTTTTTCTTTATATACTTCTTTTTCAGAAGGTCATAAGTTAGCAGAGTCTGGAAAATCAAAAAAGAAACTACGTTGTCTACTTTGTATGATGAAGAATATATGTAAATATGTTCTTGTGCATGTTAGCATCAGGTTTAATACAAATAACTGAAAGACGTGCATGTGTACTTACACAAACACATTGTGATGGGCTTCCTGCCCCGCACTGGGCTCTAAGGGGTTAATAGAGTCCTAGGGAGGCTGTGCAGGAGGCAGCCAACCAGAGAAGAGCTGAGGGGAGCAGCCAATCAGGCCCCTATAAGAAGAGCTTCAGGGCAGAACAGCTTCAGTCACAACCTGCAGCTTGAGGAGGACTGGCTGCTTTGCAGGCTGAAGGCAGTAAGAACTGTGACAGAGCAGTGCTACAGGCAGCAGGAATCTGCAGGCTGAGGCCCTAAGGGCAAAGAGGGTGCTGGCACTGAAGAGAAGTGGCCCAGGGAAATCTACTGAGGAGTTTGGAGGGGGTGCCTCAAGCAGTGGCCTTCTACAGGGTCCCTGAGCTGGGACCTGGAGTAGTGGGCAGGCCTGGATTTCCCCCAACCCCTTGCCACTGGGGAAGTGGCTAGATAGTTGACTGCAGTTGCCACTGAGAGAAGTGGCTGGACAGGGATTGCAGAGATGTTCCCCAGAAAGGGGGAACACAGAGTGTGGCATAATTGGTGGGCTGTGTCACTGAAGAGGACACTGTGGTCCTTAGAGAGAGGTGGGTCTAGGAGCAGAAGAGGTGATGGGTGGAGCACGACCAGAGCAGGATGCACTGGCTGCTAGAGTTATATTCCCGTATTTGCTGGAGGAGGCGCCGGAGTGGTGAGTGAACCCCGTTCACATGTTGTTCTTTCTGAGTAAATCTGCATTTAGTACCTGGAAAAATTGGTCTTGAAGCCTCTGTAAAGGAGGCCATCCCTCTGTTGGTAAGGACAAAGAGTTTCATGTCTCTAACCAGCACAAAGTCTGTGTTCTCCACCAGTCCTCTTTCCGCTGTTACAGCGTTGCCTTTGCACTTTAATTTCACTATGTTCCACACTGTAATGACTCCAGAACTTAGACTTCTGCATACAACATACCTTTAAAACAACATTAAAACATTAAAAATAAATGTGTGGTTCATAAACATCAACCTACAGAGCATTCAACCTAGCAGATATTCAGAAGCAGGGCATTCCTGGCCCCACTGAACTCAAGTGGGACTTTTGGCATTGTCTTCAGTGGGACCCAGGATCTCCCCCTAGAAGATGCTTTGATTACAGGTTTTGAAATATTTCATCTTTTCTTCTTCCCCTGTTTTTGGTGCATTACTAGGTGCAACTTGGTTTGCACAGAGTTGCGGCTCATCATGTTGCTTCGTGTTGTGATCTTGCATGATGAGCTGTGACATAAATAACAGTAATTTAGAATGGTTGGCAGTCTTTGCACACAAAAAGCCTGTATAGGGACCAAATGAGAATTCAGGTGGAGATCTGGGCAGTCAATGAAAATATAAGTAATTGCAATATTCAGTCTCTTTTGGTGGACTAGTTAGGAGAACATAAAAAAATGAGATCAGTTAGTAGCTCCACTTTTGGTAGAGACAATATTAATCAGGAATCCTAGAAGAGCTCTCCTTTGTACATAACGGGGACCCTCCCCTGCCCTTCCAGACTGCTGGTTCTGGGGTTGATCCTGCATTCTTTTTGGAGAGAAGATATTAAAGTCTGGAAGATTTGTTAAAGAGACTTTGGGTTACGACCTCGTTAAATAAAGAGAGTTTACTGTACTGCTTATGAAAGGAACTGGATTCAGCCTTAGAGAATCAAGTTCTCTGTTTACCCACAGAACAGCGATCGCATGGATGGCAGCAGTGAAAGCTCCACATTGCTCTGCCAGTATGCCCCAGACCTGAACTGGAGGGACCACCTCTAGAGGGAAGAGGATAGTTTGGTTTTCATGCCCACAATTTATCTAAGGCTGTTACTAACGGTGGGAACTAGATTGGGACCAGCAATTTATTTCACTTAGGGCACAAACCAGTTGTCAGATGAGAATATACAGTAATTGATTGGAACTGACAAGCCTATTATGAGAACAAAAAGTTATGCTACCTAAAGTTATTGTGAGCTCAAGGCACATTTGTGGAAGTCTTCAGTGAGGAAACAGTTGTGTATTGACTGACATTCTTTTTTTCATTAAAAACCTGAGGATGCTCAGCAAGGTACAAATATAAATTACACTGCCCCAAGCAGTGTATAATCTAAATCAGACAATGCAACTCAGACACAAATGATACATAGGTTCAGCCTCAAAGTAGCACAAAGATGTTGAGGGCATAGAGAGGGGTGGAATCTCTTTTTAAAATGCTTTACCAGTGGCTTGCCAAATCCATCACCCTACTTTAAATGCTGCCTGATCTAAAACAGCAAACAGTGCTTTAAATCAAAGAACTGTCTTATTTGCACTTGCCTGGGATAGTTTTGCATAGTCACAATCTCCTGAATTCCATTTGTTTTCTTTCCTTTGTTTGCAGTAGCAGTCAAAGATTGGTCATTGATCTTGGAAGCCAAGTTCCATGATCGAAGGTAGTTCTCTCCATTGCAAAATGCTAAGCAATAGCGAAGGTCAGAGCAAACGCCTACACATTTAAGATTAAATTGGAAAAAAAAAAAGTTTGTAGCATGGGAATAAATTATGATGTAGGTTATATAGGGTGTCAGCTGCAGTATACCTGGGGCTAACCTTGAAGGCCACTTAGATGGGATTGTGTTAGAACATTTTAGAGACCAACGGCCCGTCATTCGATTTGCATCTCATTCTAAATTTCCATCAAGTTTGGGAGTGTTCCGCCGGAGCTTTTGGTTCATGCCCCTCTATATTTTTGACAGGGAGGGGAGGGGAAGCATTTGCACAGCATTTAAATCATGCAACAAAAGGAATATTTTTATTTCACAGCCCTCCGTCATCCTTCTACTATAGGCTGTAAAGTTTTGTAGTGTAGTCTTTGTTACATCTGTTCTAAGTAATATGCAGCCACATGACACATCATGGGGGTTTCTAACAAAAAGCAGACTGTACTAATCTAGCAGCTACAATAGCTTAGTGTGGTAATAAGGAGCAAGGATGACAGTGACAATCTGAGGCTTCTGCTGTACACAATTTCTGTGTAACACAGTCTAACAATAAAATAATATTTCTTTAAAAGAAACCTCAGTAGATATGGAGCCACTCGCCTCCAACAGGGACTGGAGATAGTTTGGCCAGGTGTTTATGGTCCTCAGATTCCACAGTATTATCTCAGTGGTGTTGGTGCTGGGAATGGGGCTGAATGCCACAAGATGAGAGGCCAGATGATGAATGAAGAAGGTGGAAATAAACTCATTGCAGCAAACCTTCAGAGTGTGTGTGTAGGTGAAGGTACAAACACTGAAGAGCTTTATATGCAGAATATCCCGCTGTCTCATGAAGGGACACCTACAGTAAATGGAGGCGTTGCGCAGACAATGTGATGTATAACAAATACTAAAAAATATGTCCTGAGTCCTACGCTCAGAAAAGTTTTTGTTTTTTTTTAAAAGCAAAAAAATTAAATAAAATCACAATATGTAAATGAAAAAAATAGTGTGACTCTCCGAAAAAAGTTGGGGTCCAAATTCATCCTAGTGTAAAACAGGTGCAACTCAAATAGGGTTGGGTTAACGTAGGGCTGAATTAGGTTCTCAAACTGTCATTAGACATAGGAGTATGTACAATCCGAGTTTAAAAGGCTAAGCAAGAATTTTCAGTCTTTCCTCCACTGAAATGAAATGGGTCAGAAGGAGGGAACCATCTGGGTGAAGGGATAGGGACAGAAGCTCAGATTTGTAAAGCTATTTAGGTGCCTAAAAGTGCAGGTAGACTCCTAGTGGGATTTTTGAAAGCACCTATCTGCCTATTTAGACACCTAAATATCTTTAAAAAGCTGGCCCTGAGTTCCTTTTCTAAATATTCTCTACCTGAAGATCACAAGGAAATATTCCTTAGTTACAGCTACTCCTTGAATCGCAGCTACTGGCTCTTGACTTGTCAGTTTAGCAACAACCTCTCCCTTTCTGGCACTGAACACCATGGCTTCTTTTCCATTCCTGTAAAAGAAAAGAAGAAATGAAACTAGAGAAGTTATGTCAGCAGCCTCACTGTCATACCATAAAGCAAAGCTCACAAAGGCAATGCTCACATAGGAGCAAATTCTGTCCACAGATGTACATATGCAACTCAGTGGGAGGTGCACATGGATATATGAGAGAAGAATTGGGCCCATACTTTGAGAACCAACTAGATCAGTGATACTCAGACCTCAGAGGTTCAGGAGCCAAATTAGTGATCAACATTACCCAAAAGAGACACAGAAGTGTGAATTCATTGTTTCATTTACTATAGTATTATATGTTAATATTTAGTTTATATTATCCTCGCAGCAAAATGACCAAGTATTATTTTATCAACTACAATTGGTTAGGAACATAGTGAAAGCATCCTGATTGGTTGTTAATTAAATCACAGAGTGTTTTAATATCATGTGCTGCAAAGAGCCACAAGAGACACATTAAAGAGCCACTTGCGGCTTGCAAGCCTCAGTCTGAGTATCACTGAACTAGATGAAAAGGTACAGAAAGGTACTAATTATGCTAGGAAGCATGTATTGGGAGAGAGGGGCGAGGAAGGCAATATTGCTGCTGAAAAACGCCTTTTCACCACCCTGAGGAGGATCAGCTGATGGCAATCCTGGGGTATGTAACTGACAGAGCTATCAGAAATGTGCAGATCAAACATCCAGTCCACATTTTTGGGCTTGAAAATGACTGACATGCAGGCTATTAAGGTTTTACTGTGCTTTACTTTTGCTTGCATTGAAATACTATTGCCACTATCTCCTAATGCAGCTGAATTCTTTTGAATCTGGTTGCATTGCACTTTGCTGTTTGTTGTGCTTCCAATATCATTACCATCTGCACATCTTGCTTTTTAACACCCTCAGCCAAATAACTGATGATAAATTATGACTAATTCAGGTCCTCAAACTCAAATTGCCCTCTAGGGTATTCTTGGGGGCAGAACGCTTGGGGGAGGGGGTGGAGCGGGGGGCAGAAAGAGGTGGGGTCAGGCCTTGGGGGAAGAGGTGGAGTGGGGGCAGGCTGGGGGTTGAGCACCCCCTGGCACTTTGGAAAGTTGGCGCCTGCGCAACTGTGCATGCGCCGATTGGAGGAGGGAGTGGCGCACTGCAGCAGGATAGCGTGGGTTCATCATCACGTTCAGTTTCCGCAGGGAAGTGTTTGCAGCCACTGCCATGCAGCTATTGTGTCTCCTCCCTCCTGCCTCCATCCATGCTGCCTTGTAGAGTGTGAGGCTACATTAACAACAATATGTTAACCCTTGAGGGCTCAGCTGAGTGCTAGTTCATCATTTAGCAGCAAGGTGTTCCCTGGGAAATATCCCACCTGATATCAACATAGTTGCTTTAGGAGAAGCTCAGGGAGCTCATGAGCAGGTCCTGAGACAATCCTCTGATTAGAACTTGTTTAAAACTTAGTGTGTGTGTGTTTGGCAAAAAAACATTTCCCTGGAACCTCAACCCCCCCCCCCCCCGCCCATATACATTAATTCTTATGGCAAAATTGGATTCGCTTAACATCGTTTTGCTTAAATTCACATTTTTCAAGAATGTAACTACAACGTCAAGCGAGGATTTACTGTATCCTCTAGTCTTAAACCAGTCTTCTGCTCAACACCTTATTTTACCCCACGTTGTATGACTGTACCTTTAGCCTTAAGTCTTTTGATGTAGAATATTTTTCAATGCTGTTTAAAAATCTAAGTAGGTGGCATTCACTGGCTTTCTCCTATACTTCATGACTACACTATTAGCTAATCTGAGGGCATTCTTTGACAACTATGGCTTTCCCTGCATGAGTCTGTGCTGTCTCATTTGAGTTTTAATATGGGTATATGTTTGAGAAGGGCACTGAAGCATGCTTGGGGAAACCTATCATTTTTCAGTGAATACATCAAATAAATGAGTACAATATTTACATGAAACATTTGTTATGCATCTTCTAATTGGCAAGAAAGTTTTCATCCAGCTTTAGCACAAATCCTGCTCTCATATGTATGAGCTCTACTCCAGGTTTTCAGCTTGGCAGTCTAGCTGACCCAGGCATCTGTAAGAAGCTGCATGCTATACTGGGATACTGAAACCAAAGGAAGAGCATCCTCACATACTGAAGCACTTCAAGGTGGTTTTTTTGTTTTGTTTTTGTTTTTGTTTTTTTTGGAGGGGATCCTTACAACATCTGCTTAGTGGAGGAATATACACTTCAAATCATTGGGGAGGATCGTGTGCAGATGGGAGGCCATACCTACAAAAGGCTCCTGTTTGTTTAATTCCCAATATAATTCAAACTAGTTACTGACAATAAAAACAAGTATAAAGAGAGCCAGAGCAGAGAGGACTGAAACAGAAATGTAGTGACAGAAGGCAGGCAAGAGCACTGAATTTTGAGGAGGAATTTCAGTCAGTCATGTTCATGTGCTAAGATACTTTCTACTCACCTATAAGCAAAAAGAACATAATCTTTCACTGAATTATTTGATACCAAAATGGAGTGATCCTTGTGGAGAGGAATATCCTCTGAAGAAATGTGCACTTGATGGAGCCACTGGCATGAGTCAGTCAGATCAAAAACCTGAAATAATATGACACACGTATAGTCAAACACACAAATGAACACATCTCCCTAGCATCCTGCTATACTCCTTTCCTCTTCCCATCCTCAGAACATAAAACAACTGAAGTTCTGAGGGAGTGGGAGGATGTAAAAGGAGAAAAATAGAAACCCTGCAGAAGGACCCCAAAAAGTGAGAGGGGAGAAGGAACTTCAAACAATAAATAGAAACTGCAGGGGAAAAAAGGGGGCAGAAAGAGATTGAAATGAAAATGGAGAAGAAATCAACAGCCAGAAGAGAAATGAGAAACTGGCTGAAATAATTAGGAAGGGAGAAAAAAGTAACAATTTCATAGTGAGAGAGATGGTCTCGTAGTTTTGTTAGTTAACTGGTAGGTAAGAGAAATTCAAATATAATCTAGTTCCCCTTTCAAAAAACTGATCCACTTTTTCTCCTTGTTTCATTTCTCTTTATTAAACAATACTACCGTACATTACAGAAATTGTTCAGAACATGGCAACATAGCTATTATTATTTATTTAACACCAACTGGTCGCTAAGTGCTATTGTAAGCTTTTTGATTGTGGGTATTTTTAAAAACAATTCTAAATAAGGCTTCCTCCCCCACCAATCTTTCTGCATTTTGTACGTTTCTCTTTCTCACCACTACAGCTGGTAGACCATTTTCCATTTAAACACTTTTTTGCTGAAAAATGGACACAAGGAAAAAAACATTGACAAGTTCTACTGACTATTTACTGCCCCTTTACTTAACTGCGGCTGTTAACTTGATTGATAAATTAGATTTAGAAATAAATCTTCCTCCCTAAAATTTTGAAATATTGATACTGAGAACATCCATAGGATTCCATTAGATGGGGTAAAACATTTTTATAAGGGATATTAAAACCTTATGCTTCGGAACATAAGACAACTACTAACTGATGGGGTTAGGAAGGAACTTCACCTATGAGCAAGTTATTCCATTATGGGGATTTTTGCACCTTCCTCTGAAGCATCTGCACCAGCTGCTGTCAGAGAGATGATACTGGATTAGATTGGTCTCTGGTCTGGAACATAGGATTGAAAAGGTCCTCCTGGGTCATTGAGTCCAGGCAACCCCATCATATACTCCTGTTCATAAACTATGGCAATGACTGTGTTCTCATATGCAGGGAGTCAACAAACATGTGGACAGGTGTGTTCCAGTTGACCTAGTGTACTCGGGCTTTCAGAAAGCCTTTGACAAGCTCCCTCACCAAAGACTCTTAAGCAAAATAAGCAGTCAAGAGGAAAGGTCCTCTCATGGATCAGTAACTGGTTAAAAAATAGGAAACAAAGGACAGGACTAAATGGTCAGTTTTCACAGTGGACAGAGGTAAATAGTGGTGTCCAAGGATCTGCAATGGGACCAGTGCTGTTCAACATATTTCATAAATGATCTGGAAATCGGGGTAAACAGTGAGGTGGCAATGGTTGCAGACAATACAAAATTACTCAAGATAGTTAAGCCTAAAGCTGACTACGAA
Source organism: Chelonia mydas (assembly GCF_015237465.2). Classification (NCBI taxonomy): domain Eukaryota; kingdom Metazoa; phylum Chordata; order Testudines; family Cheloniidae; genus Chelonia; species Chelonia mydas. The sequence continues at coordinate 79,651,809 of NC_057852.1, forward strand.
GAGTTACAGAGGGATCTTGCAAAACTGAGTGACTGGCCAACAAAATGGCAGATGAAATTCAATGTTGATAAATGCAAAGTAATGCACGCTGGAAAGCCTAATCCCAATTATACATACAAAATGACAGGGTCTCAATTAGCTGTAACCACTCAAGAAAGATCTTTGAGTCATCATGGATAGTTCTCTAAAAACAGCTGCTCAATGTGCAGCAGCAGTCAAAAAAGCTAACAGAATGTTAGGAACCAGTAGGAAAGGGATAGATAGTAAGACAGAAAATATCATAATGCCATTATATAAATCCTTAGTATGCCCACACCCTGAATACTGCACGCAGTTCTGGTTGCCCCATCTAAAAAAAAAGATATATTAGAATTGGAAAAAGTACAGACACTGAGAACAAAAATGATTATGGGTATGGAACAGCTTCCATATGAGGGGAAATTAAAAAGACAGACCGTTGATCTTAGTAAAGAGACAGCCAAAGTGGGATGTGATCAAAAAATCATGAATGGTGTAAAGAAAGTGAATAAGGGACTGTTGTTCATCCCTCCCCCCCCCCCCAAAATCCAACAACCTGGGGTCACACAAGGAAATTAATAGGCAGCAGGTTTAAAACACACAAAAGGAAATACCACTTCATGCAACACACAGTCAACCAGTAGAACTTGTTGTCAGGGGATGTTGTGAAGGCCAGAAGTATAACTGGGTAAAAAAGAGAATTAGATAAGTTCATGGAAAATAGGTCCATCAATGGTTACTAGCCAAGATGGTCAGAGATACAACACCATGCTTTGGGTATCCCTAAGCCTCTGATTGCCAGAAGCTGGGACTGGATGACAGGGGATGGATCACTTGACAAATTACCCTGTTCTGTCATTCCCTCTGATGCATCTGGGACTGGCCACTGTTTGAAGACAGGATACTGGGCTAGTTGGACCATTGGTCTGACCCAGTATGGCCATTTTTATGTTCTCATGTAGGGATTTTGAATTCTATTATAAATGTTGCAGGTTTGTTCAGATAGTTCTTTTCCTATGATCAGGGTTACTGTAGCAAGTATATGTAGGTTCTGTCTGGGCAAGTCATTAACTTTTCCACCTCAACTTTCCTCCACTTCATAGGAATATTAAGAAGATTAATTTAGCTAATAATTTAAGGTGTATTGAAGATGAACAGTGCCATAATAGTGATGAGGTATTATTATACTGTCACGCCAACATTTACCTATGCCTGTCAAGGGCTACCTCAGAGAACCTGTCAGCACAGACTCCTGCACCTCTCAAATTTACATTTTGTCTGAATTACAGTTGCTTACAGTTTCTTTCCATTAAGATTAACTGTCCATCCATCTTCCAGTCCATGTGCTATATGTCTACTTTATTCAAATTTACTTTTAACTATTGTTGATAAGCATCCCAACACTTACAGGAGAGTCTAAATTCTAAAAATATGTACACTCTGTCATCAACTCATTCACACTTTCCATTGACTTGTCAGTTCTGAATAAATATTGTAACTTCTCTGAATGCCTACAAGTTTTCAAGAGGATCTCCAAAATGCCTTCTAAATCATTTCAAGGAGCTCTCACTTTCTTGAATACATAGAGCAATATCAAGCTGAAAGTTTGGTATACATATTTTTAGCTTTTTTTAAAAAAAAAAACTATATTTCATCCATTACAGGCGTTCAGATTTTTCATTCTGTGGACCACTTAATAAGAAAAAGATGGTCCCATGCTCATACCACTTGCAGACATGCCAATCTTTCATCACTCTCAAAATGTTTTATTCTCTGGACTACCAGGAAAGGATCATCTAGATGACTTGTGGTCCACAGAAAACAGCTGGAAAACCATTGGCATGTTATTTAAAAATGTTAATGTTCTTTGTTACTGCCTGAACAAATACTTTCTGTAAAATGCCTAGGGAATGCTTGTTAAGTGTTCCTGAAATACAAGCTGTCCTTATCTTTCATTCAAAGAACATTTAAAAAAAAAATCTCATCTTGACTAACTGGCTGCCATCAAAAAAAAAAATTAAAAGGAATTGTCCATTCATTGTAGATGTCAGTATTGGCGTGTCCAGAAAACCACCAGCTGTATAGATCACTTTTTCCAAGGAAAGGTCCCAGACTGTAAAGGACTTGTTTTCAATCACTGCCACCAGCCTATTCTCCAGGCATACAACAATTGAGTCAATATTTTTCCCAACACCATGCAGAATAAAGGTGGCTTTGCCAGCACTCAAATCCCAGAATTTCAAAGTACCATCCTGAGACGTTGTCACAATTGTGAGATCCTTCTGTGTTTCTGCAACTGCAGTGATTTTGTCCGTGTGACCTAGAAGTTCATAGCAGTGAGAGGTTCAAAATGATTTAATTAGTAGTATACATTCCAATATGTCAAAATTATTATTTTATTAATAACTATAGCTCATTTTGTATTTGCAGCACATTAGGTCATGATGAGGTTCCTATTATTAACTATGTTTGTGTTCCCTCATGGATTTCTACTCAAATATATGAATATTCTCAGCAAAAAACTACCATCAATTCAACATTGGGATTGAGAAATCAACTGCTCAGAATTCAGGAAATGCAGAGTTAAGTCTGAAAAGTTCAATAAGAACAGCCATACTGGGTCAGACCAATGGTCCATCTAGCCCAGTATCCTGTCTTCTGACAGTGGCTAGTGCCAGTGAACCTGGTTCTTGTGTTATGGCTGGGGGTAAATTACACTTCCTTATTCACTTTCTCCTCACCAATCATGCTTTTTATAGACCTTGATCATATGCCCCTTAGCTGTCTTTTTTTCAAAGCTGAACTGTCCCTGTCTTTCTAATCTCTCATTATCTGGAAATGGTTCCATGCCCCCTAATACATTTTCTTCCCCTTCCCTTTACTTTTTCCAGTTCTAATATCTTTTTTTTTTTTTTTTTTTTCAAATGGGGTGACCAGAACTGCATGCAGTATTCAAGATGTGGGCATTCCATGGATTTATATTGTGGCATTAAGTTATTTTCTGTCTTATTATTTATCCCTTTTCTAATGGTTCCTAACATTCTGCTAGCTTTTTTGACTGCCACTGCACATTGAGCAGATGTTTTCAGAGAATTAGTCACCACAATGACTCCAAGATCTTTCTTGAGTAATAACAGCTAATTTAATTGCCATCATTTTGTATGTATAGTTGGGATTACGTTTTCCAGTGTGCTGCTTTACCTTGCATTTATCTACGCTGAATTTCATCTGCCATTTTGTTGCCAAGTCACGCAGTTTTGTGAGATTCCTTTGTAACCCTTCAGTGTCTACTTTGGACTTAGCTATCCAAACTATATAAGTCTCTCTCACCAACAGAAGTTGATCCAATAAATGTTACCTCACCCACCTTGTCTCTTAATATCCTGACATCAACATGCCTACAACACTGCATTAACTATCTTGAATAATTTTGTATTGTCTGCACACTTTGCCACCTCACTGTTTCCCCTTTCTCCAGATCATTTATGAATATGTTAAACAGCACCAGTCCCAGTATAGATCCTTGGGGGACCTCACTATTTACCTCTCCCCTCTGTGAAAACTGACCATTTATTCCTAACCTTTGTTTCCTATCTTTAAACCAGTTACTGATCCATGAGAGGACCTTTCCTCTTATCCCATGACAGCGTACTTTTCTTAAGAGCCTTTGGTGAGGGACCTTATTAAAGGCTTTCTGAAAGTCCAAATTCACTATATCAACTGGATCACCCTTGTGCACATGCTTGACACCCTCAAAGAATTCTTATAGATTGGTAAGGAATGATTTTTCCTTTACGAAAGCCATGTTGACTTTCCCCCAACATATTTTGTTCATCTATGAATCTGATAATTCTGTTTTTTACTTTAATATCAACTTTTTTGCCTGCAAATGAAGCTTGGCTTACTAGCCTTTAATTGCCAGGATTCCTTCTGGTCCCTTTTTAAAAATTAGTGTTTTATTGGTGAGCCTCCACTCATCTGGTGCAGAGACTGATTTAAGCAATAAGTTACATACCACAGTCAGTACTTCTGCAATTTCATACCTGAGTTCCTTCAGAACTCTTGTGTGAATACCATCTGGTCCTGGTGACTTATTACTGTTAAATTTATCAATTTATTCTAAAACCTCCTCTTTTGACATCTCAATCTGGGAAAGTCCCTCAGATCTGTCACCTAAAAAAAATGGTGTGGGAACTTCCTCAATAGTGAAGACCAATGCAAAGAATTAATTTAGCTTCTCCACAATGGCCTTGTTTTCTTTGAGTGCTCCTTTAGCATCTCAATTTTCCAGTGGCCCCACTGATTGTTTGGAAGACTTTCTGCTTCTTAGGTGCTGAAAAATTTTGTTGCTGTTAGTTTTTGTGTCTTTTGCTAGTTGCTCTTCAAATTCTTTTTTGGCCTGCCTAATTATGCTTTTATACTTGACTTGCCAGAGTTTATGCTCCATTCTGTTTTCCTCAGTAGGATTTGACTTCCAATTTTTAAAGGATGCCTTTTTGTCTCTAACTACCATTCCTCTGTTTAGCTATGGTGGCATTTTTTGGTCCTCTCACTGCTTTTTTTTTTTTTTTATTTGGGGTACACACTTAGTTTGACCCTTTATTATGGTGTTTTTATAAAGTTTTTCCATGCAGCTTGCAGGCATTTCATTCTTGTGACTGTTCCTATTTAATTCCATTTAACTAGATTCCTCATTTTTCTGTAGTTCCCCTTTTGGAAGTTAAATGCTATTGTGGTGTGTTTCTTTGGTATTTCCCGCCGCCCCCCACCCCCCCAAGAATGTTTAAATTTAATTACATTCTAGTTGCTATTACTGAGAAGTTCAGCTATATTCACCTCTTGAACCAGATCCTGTGTGCTACTTACGACTAAATCAAGAATTGCCTCTCCCCTTGTGGGGTCCACGATTAACTTCTAAAAGAAACAGTCATTAATGGTGCCGAGAAATTTTATCTGTGCATCCCATCCTGAGGTGACATATTCAGGCAATATGGGGGTAGTTGAAATCCCCCATTATTATTGAATTTCCTGTTTTTTGTAGTCTCTCTCTAATCTCCCTCAGCGTTTCACAATTACTGTCAGCATCCTAGTCAGGTGGTCGGTAGTATATTCCTACTGCTACACTCTTATTATTCAAGCATGGAATTTCTATCCTTAGAAATTCTATGGTACAGTGTGATTCATTTAAGACTTTTATTATATTTAACTTTCACATATGCCACAACTCCAGTAGCACAACCTACTCAGTCACCTCTATATACTTTCATGTGGTATTACCATGTCCCATTGATTATAATCATTCTACCAAGTTTCTGTGATGCCTATTCTATCAATATCCTCATTTAATACCAGGCACTCAACTTCATGCATCTAAATAGTGACACATTTTATAAGTGGTTGTATTCAAATGCTAGAAGTCTAAATACAAAGATGCATGTTGGCTTTCCCCAGTCCTTTGTTTAAAAAATCCTCTATGACCTTTTTATTTTACATGCCAGCAGTCTGGCTCCATTTTGGTTTAGGTGGAGCCTATCCTTCCTGTACAGGCTCCTCCTTTCCCAAACATTTCCCCAGTTTCTAATATAATTAAATCCCTCCTCCAAACACCATCATCTCAGCCATGAATCGAGACCCTGCAGTTCTCCCTGTTTAACTGGCAATGCGTGTGGTACTGGAGGCATTTCAGAGAATGCTACCATGGAGGTCCTGGAGTTTAATCTCTTACTTAGCAGCCTAAATTTATCCTTCAGGATCTCTCTCCTATCTTTCCCTATGTCACTGGAACCACAATCACTGGCACCTCCCTAGGACTGCACATAAATCTATCTAGCTATCTTGAGATATCTGCAACCTTCGCACCTGACAGGCAACTCAACAAACCAAACTACCTAGATTTCTGGTAATCTAATCCCCCATTACTATTACCTGTCTCTTTCTAATAAATGGCATTGTGATGGGTTGGATCACAGAAACCCCCATTGGGACTGCCACCTGATGTGCTGAGACTACCTCTGAGCCTGTTTACCCTGCCAGCTTGGGACTTCAGTGCCCTGCCTGGTTGTGCCAGACACACTTGCCTGGCAAAAACACAGACCCCAGGTTTGAACAACGTCCCCCAGAAAGCTGCAGGCTTAACTGAAAACCGCTTAAGAAGTGCTCCTGTCTCCAGCACTCAGATACCCAACTCCCAATGGGGTCCAAACCCCAAATAAATCCATTTTACCCTGTATAAAGCTTATACAGGGTAAATGCATAAATTGTTCACCCTCTCTAACACTGATAGAGAGATATGCACAGCTGTTTGCTCCCCCCAGGTATTAATACGTCCTCTGGGTTAATTTAATAAGTAAAAAGTGATTTTATTAAATACAAAAAGTAGGATTTAAGTGGTTCCAGGTAATAACAGACAGAACAAAGTAAATTGCCAAGCAAAATTAAAATAAAACATGCAAGTCTAACCCTAATACAGTAAGAAAACAGACTTTATACAGATAAAGTCTCACCCTCAGAGATGTTTCAATAAGCTTCTATCACAGACTGGATATCTTCCTAGTCTGGGCACAATCCTTTCCCCTGATATAGCCCTTGTTCCAGCTCAGGTGGTAGCTAGGGGATTTCTCATGACTGCCACCCCCCTTGTTCTGTTCCACCCCCTTATATATCTTTTGCACAAGGTGGGAATCCTTTGTCCCTCTCTGGATTCCCACCTCTCCTTCTAAATGGAAAAGCACCAGGTTAAAGATGGATTCCAGTTCAGGTGACATGATCACATGTCACTGTAAGATTTCATTACCCACTTGCCAGCACACAGGCATACAGGAAGACTTACAAGTAAACAGAGCCATCTACAGTCAATTGTCCTAGTTGATGGGAGCAATCAAGATTCCAAACCACCATCAATGGCCCACACTTTGCAAAATTACAATAGGACCTCAGAGTTATATTTCATATTTCTTGTTTCAGATACAAGAGTGATACATTTGTACAAATAGGATGATCACACTCAGTAGATTATAAATTTTGTAATGATACCTTACAAGAGACCTTTTGCATGAAGCATATTTCAGTTATATTATATTCACACTCATTAGCATATTTTCATAAAATCATATAGAGTGCAACGTCACAGGGGTCCACTCCCCTGGAGGCATATCCTCAGTGCAAGAGGCTACCGTGACATCATCTGGAAGGAGGATTATGTATTTGTCAACTAATACCATAAATATATAAAATGAGTAATACAAACTGGAAAGACTGATCCAGCCATGCATATAGTAAGTTACAGATTGAAAAAACTAGTTAACTTCAAACTGTGGGCTGCCTCAAATTCCTGCTTAATCAAAAATCAGAGAGCAAAATTCTACTATTACTCCTCAAATTTTAAAATTGAAACAATCCTAACTTCAAAACTACTCAAACAACTTTCCTCAAACCAGGCTCATTACTTAGCATTCAAGAAGAGGCACAAAATAATGATGTGATACAAACTTTCTCGCTTCAGCAGTATGGAATCTGACTGTAACGCAAAGTGTACCCTTCCCTCACCCTCTTCCCCGCAACCTAATGTTCACAACACTGAATTGGATCAATGATTTTGCTCAAACTTTTCAAAAGAAATCATCTCTGGTCTGCAACCAAGCATAGCAAATTTCAACCCAAAAGAAACTTAAAGTTATGAGCAACTGAAAAAAGATCAGAATATAAATTTTTATACAACTTAGATATTTTAATCATGGTCAAGACACTTGTACTGGAGAAAATCCATAGTTAATAGGCAGATTTACTCCAGTATACTTTGGAGCAAAAAAGGGTCCATCACTTTAGCTTACAAAATACAATTCATTATTGGTCTGACGTCAGGTCTTATGGAAACAGCAAAGAAAACCCATTAGCTCTGCTCAATATATGAACTCCCTTTCATACATCTGCTCTAGAGGTTCCTCTGTTAAAGTTTCATTTTACTTATTCATCCCTCACATCATTCAGTTCAACATTGATTGATTGCTTAGTAGGGCCATTAAAGTGTGCTTACAAGCTTTATACCTTTTGGGACCTATTTTCTCATTCATGTGGAAAAAAATGTACGAGAGTAATAGTGCTAATGGAAGCTAACACATAAATCCTCCATGCATCCATTGGAGAATTAGACCCCTTTATACTTCAGTAATTAAACAGAATTGTTTATTAATGGGACTTCTCAGGCTCTTAGCCAACTCAATCTAGCATGGAAAATTACAGTTTTAAAGCATTCTGTATTTTTGTTCCAAATAATTCAAAAAATAGCTTGAGCTTTAACAGCCTTTTGTTGATTAGTTCAAAAAGGGCTCATGATCCTACATGAAAACATAAAAACCCTAACATAATTGTAATAAGCAGAGCTGAGTGAAAATTGAAATTTACATCCTGCAGGAAATTCTGGTATTTCAACATTTGTTTTCATCCCAAATTGGCACCAAAAAATCAAAATCCATTTTGCCTTAGATTTAGATATGTCAAAAACATTTTGTTTGAACATTCTCAAATCCAAACGTTTCGTTTTGATGTAGTGAACTGGATCAAAATTTCTATTTTGCAGGAACTGCATTTTCCATAAAAAAATTTCCTGATCAGCTTGTAGTGCTCAATAAAAAATCTGTTCTAAAGGTGTAACAGAAATAACCTTTAGTGTGTATCCTCTAATATCCTCTAATATTTAGTGTGTATCCTCTTATAGACTACCCTCTCTTCCTATTTTCTGTCCCTTGGTTTGTTTGTTTTTTTTTTCCCCCTTCTAGGAACATCACACATCTTAGTCCCAAATTCACCTACCTTCTACACAATTCTAGTGTCCCCTCACTTTTACAGTTAAAAATTATTTACAACAGAAACACAGAATTGTGAAACTGAGATTATAGAAAGAGTTATTTGGAATGATTCCCAGAGTGTAAGTTTCCTGTGTAAATATTTTTTGTTAGTCTCATTTTAGATTTTTGTCCCCCAACCTTTGGGCCTTGGACAGGTTGAGAGATATGATACCCACTATCCAGTGGCTGTTTTCTAGCTTCTCTTTTTCATCTTCCCTAAGCTTTTTTGTCCCTGCTTGCCTCAGTCTGTAAGCTGTTTGCCTGTGAAGGGCTCAACAGGCAGAGATGGTCATTTTATTTTATTACTACCTAGTAAAACGGAACTATTGGCAAATGTATTTCTTTTGATCTCAACACATAACGTGAAAAAGGAAATTGTTGATGTTGATAGCATAGAGGTAATTCATGAATATCCAAAGTAAAGACTTTTCCTGTTGGATTTGATATCTTTTATCAAACAGCAAACAAAAATGAAACTTGTTTTGTAAAAAGTCAGTCTAAAAATGCCATGTCTTTGTTCATAGTCCTCACTTTGAGCAACAGGATTCTTTTGCTAAATTGGGAAAGAGGGGCTGGTGGGGAAAGATTTCAGGTTAGATTATTTTAAACTATAACATTTTTAGTGATGTTATGTGTGGGAATGTACAGCCTGTAGCCATTTTCAGAATCTCAGATTGCTGACAAAGGTCCCAATCCTACAGCTTTTACTCTTACTGAAGTCAGGCCATTGAGTAAGGACTATGGATTTTAGCCCTAAAGTCTTTACAAAGTTGTTTACAAACGTAGTTCCCTCCTACCTGACAGAAGGCCACCAGGGGCTAGAAGACAAGTGTTGAAGGCAAAAGAACAGGGATGGAAGACTCTTGGCACTGGGCTAGCAGGACTGGCAGGTGAAGGTATTTTTTAGGATCACCTTAATTAACATAAAAGATTGTTTCTATAGAGCACAGTTTTATATTGCATACCATTAAAAACAATGGAAATATCAATGTCTGCATTTATCATGCTGCAATGTCTATTAGAAGCGATATTGCTGAGAATGAGTCAAGTCTTCTAGTATACTGGGTTTCCTAACATCTTTCAATAGTATACTTTCAGTGAGACAATAACCAGTAGCTCACTGGTTCTGTTATAACAACTTTTTATCACCACCTCTAAAACTTCAGATAAGTGGTTATGCAAGATAATATTTAGCAACATTGTATATTGTTGTACACTGAATCTCAGTTTACACAAAAATGTCTTTATTGACTCAGTTACTTTGTTTATTTTTTTAAATTCATTATTTTTAAACCTGTTTTTAAAGTAGAAGCAGTTTAAAATCCACTTCCTCAGCAGAGAATACCAGATTCGGATTCAATAGTCATGAAAGTTAAACTGAAAAATAATAATATATACACATATATGGTACCTGGTGCCACTGGTTTATCTGCAGCTACAATTTGATGTAGACGGCCTATAAGCTGTGAAGCCAGCTGACAAGGGTCCTTCAGTAAAACTTTCTTGGATAACTTGAGAGCTTCACCTAATAGATTCAAATCAAATATTGTCCTGTGGATGAAAAACCTATCAAATACCATATTGCTTTTATATATAAAGTCAGTACGGGGGCTGGGCACTTCTAGTGTTTCATTTAAAGAGGTCAGTTTTCATTGTTTTCCATTCTTGCTGTTTGCTGGGAATAAAGTTGGACTGAGGCTGAAAGACCCATTCTTAGGGTATCAAAGCTGCACTCAGCTTTGCAGTTCTTTTGACAAAATTGTAAGAAAAGAGGCCAACACTTCTTTAACGGCAAATGGGATGAATAATTATTTTTGCTATCTAACCAAGTACCCAACAGAGATCATGATTATTTATTAAATAATGAATACACACAACTTTAAAAAAACCAACAACCAAATTGGAGAACATTTATATTGGAGATGCTTTCAAATAAACTTTATGCTAAAATCATAAGGCACAGTAACTAATGCACACAAAGCCAGACTGTGATAGCCTTGCTCACACTGAGTACTGCCATCTGCCTTACTTCACAAACAGCCCTACTGGAATCAATGGGACCACTCAGGGAGTAAGGTGCCTCTTAATATGAGTAAGGATATGACAGTCTGGCCCTTAGAGCTAGATATTGATTTCAGTGGGTTTACCCAAGAGGTAAGGTACTACTCAGCGTAAGGTATCAGAATCTGGCCTTTATTATGTATTAACTACAACTATGTGAGTGATGGCTTACTTGTAGAGCTGGTCAGAATTATTTTATAATTAAATAAAGCCAACTTAAAAATAAAAGTGGCAACTATTGACTGAAAACTGAAAATTTCAGTTCAGAAATGCCACTGTATTTGCTCAAAGGAGTTGTTCTGGTGCTTCATGTCCCTGTTCTCCCCGATGGGCCAGGCTCCTTGGGATTATATCTTCCATGATTCACCACAGTCTCTCTTTTGCTGAGTCACTGCAGTGCATCATGGGAGATGTGATACAGCTGGAGAACTCAACCTATAGATGAAAGCAGGGCACAAGGCACACAAACTATAGCAAAGCCCTGTGGTGCCATTTCTAAATCAAAATGTTTTGGTGTTTGAACAAACTTTTTGGTTTTAGGGTTTGGTGGTTGTTGTTTTGAATGAAAAGTTGAAACTTTCAGCAAAAAGCAGACACTTTTTTCAAAAAAAAAATTTTCCATAGAAAAGCAATCTTGACTGAAAATTTTCAGTCATTCCTACTTATTTGAAATTGTATGGGTCCCCATAATAAACTGAACTAGGGACCTCAAACTATCTTGAAGATCATGAAAATTATAGCCATTATAAGCCCCACTTTCATAGAAATGAAGAGTGGGGTGTATGTGGTTGTAGGTAATACTGGTACCTAAGGTTAACCCAGATGAGTGCACCTTATCCTTCTGCTGTAACTCAGTAACTAAAGAGTGTAACACAATGTCCTCTAGCATTTACCTGCTGGTCTGGAGGTTAAAGGGGCTAAAAAGCCTAATAAAAACATAATCCAGCAAATCACTTTCACTTTTCACTGGAACAATGTGTTTAACACAGTAACATTTCCAGCCTGCCTCCTTTATTTTAGGCTGTGCATTTGCACAATTCCTTCAAACCAGGTAGACTCAGAGAGACATTTCATTTTTGGGTATTTTGAAACTAGATGTCAGAAGAAATGACTTTATCTGAAATTTTTTTGTTCCTTTTAGCTTTCTAGTTCTGAATTCCAGTGTGATGGCGGGGTGGGGGGATCCCTATCAGTCTAGTCTCCTAGTACCATGATAGCTTTCTTTCTTGGCTTTAGCTTTTCTGTACAATAGATTTTGGAAGTACATTATGCAGGCAGCAGCCTTGCTAAGTCTACTCACCCATGACAAATAATTTTTTTTGTGGGTGAGTAAGATATCATTATTTTTCATTACCATCAATCACCATGGCAAAAGTGGGCAAGTAGATTTTTGAGCCAGAGATAAGCAATTTTTCATGAAAAATGTCAGGGCCAGCATACAATATGGCACAATTTTTATTCATCCCACTTGTAGCATTACATACTCAAATAACCCCTCTTTTTATAAATAACCAGAGTATAGATATGAAACTATCTGAATCATGAGATCTCTTACAAACTGCCTGCTGTGTGAAGACAGTGGAGATCCATTGTGTTAAGTAAGAGATAAGTCATTGGCCAAAATATCTCCTCGCCTGTGATGTGCAGTGTTGCTCTGCAGCTGCTGGTTGTCTCCCTAGACACAGTTTCTGAAATGTTTTGAGATGACAGGTGCTAAATAACTATTAATTACCTATACATATTTTAAAAAACGGCTAACTGGAAAAGTAGGTTGTACAACAAATCCAGAACTACTGGAATACTTAGTGTGTTACCAGAATTTCTGATTGTGAAAGTCTAGTTATAGTGATGAAAAAATGAATTTGTTAAAGTGAAATAGACTGGTCCATGCTAACATGTCATATTGTTGTACAGATGTACTATATGTGATGCTGGAATCATGGATGGGGATGGAGGAGAAAGGAGGCTCAGGATTCACTAGTATTCCAGATCCATTATTATTGCTTTTATTCGGTATTACTGTGAACTCACCTCCCAGCACTGGTAGCTGCTTTTAAATCCTCTTCTATACTGATAACTGATGAAGCCCATGCTCTATGCAAGAGAAATTCATAATTAAACAGACATTCTTTTATTAGCAAGGAGATATTGTTAGATCTGATCAGGTGATATGAAGTTCCAAAAAGTTTACGAAGATTGAAAACATAATTGACTTTGAATTCTTTCTTCAAAACCCAGGCCAGAGGCTGGGAAGTGATCACTTCACCATGCTTCCCAAGACCATGAGGAAGCCTGCACCCTAGGTAGTAATCTGCAAAGGCAGCATAAAAAGACAGCTGTGAATCATACGCTTTCAGATATCTCTCCATACAGATATGCTTCAAAGATGAATGAGCCCAGTTGAAAACATAAGTGTTATCAGTCCTTTGTTCTATTAGATGTTCTCCAAGATCATCCTGAAGTTTCAACCATAACACTAGGGGGAACACTGAAATGGACACCTTTGGTATTTTGTTATTTCCTGAATTACTGCATCATCCAGAGACAAAGTTCTTCCAGTGCTATACCGTTTCTTGACAGGGTGATGTAAGCTGCCATTCTTTTGAGGACTTGCTCCCCATGTTTTTTTTCCATTCTGTCCAGTAACCGTGAGTACATTTTAGAAATGTTTGGTGGGAGATACACCTCTGTCTCTGGGGTGAAGGATGCCTACAAATATGACTCTTTATAGGCACAAAACACAGAGTGGCAATGGGCAGGCTGCACAAGCCTTCACTAAAAGTTGCTGTTGGTAACTTGAGAGTCTTCAATGGTCCCTTTCCAACCAGTAAGTGATCATTTCATTTATCTCTGTAGGTGTAAGATGAGGTATTTGTAGAACATTTTATTCCACTGTAATTTTCTGCAGAAATGAAATAATTCTAAATTAATTAATTAAAACAAAACAGGTTGTGTGAGAGATTTCAGTGGTGATGTCCTCTCCAAAAACTGACCCTAATTAGGTGGTTTCACTCTTTTTTTTTTAATTGCCATCCCTTACACAGTGCTGTGGCTAGCACACTAATCTAGCCCAAATTTATGTACTGAATGTCCCCACCAAATTGGCTATGAAAGAGAATTCAGCACCAAAACTAATTTCAACTAACCCTGCATTAATCCTTTTGGTATTTTTAGCTTCACTGACAATATTTCAGAATGCATAATTCTATGACATTACACATATTGTGGTTTCAATTAATTACTAAAACTTCTGTATAATTAGTACGGCTACTGGTATTTGTGATGTGACATTCTGGATATGTTCTGTAAACTGGGAAAACCAAGATATTTTCACAAAGGACTTTTTTTTTTTTTTCTTTTAAACAGTAGTTAAGTTGAAACTTACTTCTATGCTGAATGCCAACCACAATCTAATTTGGGATGGCAGACAATCTTTGCTTAACTCCACTTTCATTTTTGCTTTGCAGTTCATCTTCAATAAGAAGCCAAACCATGTATTGGGTTGTATACTGTGTCTAACCAAAATACCAAAGATGAACTTGATTTGCAACATCTGCATTGCAGCTCTGTCATGGCATACAATAGACATACACTACATTTATTCTAGTTATTGTTCTGATTTGTTCACTGATACACATTGAACATGTTTATAGAGCATAATCATAAAAATCTGCATTGCATTTTAATATTTTTTTATATCACATCTATTTCTAGTATGTCCAAAACCTAAAATTCCACAAAAATGCCTGTTAAAATTGGTTTGTAATGGTCATAAATTGGTATTACCTGTTTAACAATCTAGATAACTAACAGAATATTTCAGAGTGGTAGCCGTGTTAGTCTGTATCAGCAAAAAAAACTGAGGAGTACTTGTGGCACCTTAGTTGGTGTGGCAACACCCATTTTTTCATGTTCTCTGTGTATATATCTCTTCCTAGTGTATTTTCCACTGCATGCATCCGATGAAGTGGTTTTAGCCCACGAAAGCTTATGTCCAAATAAATGTGTTAGTCTCTAAGGTGCCACAAGTCCTCCTCATTTTTTTTTTTTTTAACAGAATTGTGTGTGTGGTTAAAAATTACAAATCGGATATATTTTTTAAAAATCTGTTCAAAATCATTCTCTCTTTCACCTACCAGTTGAGAATTGAGGCCCCCAGGATTCTGGTTTTCTCCTGCTACAGTTGTGACAACGCTAATGCCTGTTGTTCCAATCCTGCAACAGGTCTTTTCTGGCAGGCCTGTGGGTCCCATACATCTCCACTAACTCCAGTGGAGCTCTGAACAATGCAGGGGGGTCTGATCACATGGATCTGACTCAGTACTGGGGCCTAAATCAATAGGAGCTGAGGACTCTCAGGTCATTGCAGGATTGGATCTTTACAGATTAAGGACATGATCCAGCAAAACCTCGTTTACAAGCACAGGCGGTAGCCACTGCCAACCCCCTGCTGGACACCTGGGCTGTGGTGGCCCTGCCTGTGTTCCACCTCTTCCCCTCCCTGCTCTGCCTATTCCCCAAGGCTCCCACCACCCACCGCTTCCAGGTGAGTCCCTCCTCTCCTCCACTGCACCCCCACTGCCTGGAGTTCCCCACCACTCTCCGCGTTCCTCCTCTCCTCCACCCTCCTCCCCTGTGAGGCCATTCCCGCCTGCCACTTGCAGCTCAGCACGTCCCTGCGGGCAGTGGGGGCCTCACAGGGGAGGGGGAGAGGAGAGGAGGAATGCACGAGCGGTGGCGGGGGTCTGAGCAGGGAGGAGGCTGAGTGGGAGCAGGGGGGGGGGGCTGGAGTGTGGGCAGGGCTGTGGGTAGAAGAAATGGGACAGGGTGCTAGCCTTCCCCAGGGGAAGCCCATGTTTACAAGCCTAATTCCATTGGCTTCAATGGAACCAGGCTTGTGAGTAAAGATTACTCACATGAGGAAGGACTACAGGATCCAGCCCTAATTTTCAAGCACAATGTTGTTCAAATAATTGGAATTATTTCTTTAGTGGTGTGGGGATCAAAATAGAAAGGGTTCTTGCTTGTGTTCTAGAAAGTTAGTATAGTATCTTTTTCCTTTTTTTTGGTTTTGTTTTGATTATAATTGTTTGAAACTTTTCTAACCACATCCCATTATTCCCTTAATAAATAAAGAAATACTTAAAACAAAGATGTAAAAACAAGTCATATTACATGCTAAATATTAACATCATTACACTCATTATTAGATACATTACTTTCAGTGTTTTCAAGGATGAGCAATTTGATTCTGTACATGTAAAAACAATAAAACAGATATTTTCAGGTAGCTCAGCGGGTATCCAGGAAAAGTCAGATCCATATTCCTCTGACAACTCATCTACACTATCCAGACTTATCAACAGTGCTTTATCCTCTGCAGCGAATTCCAGCAATGAGGCAAACTCCTTAACCAGTGCATCAAAATCCTTATTTTAAAAAAAAGAGTAATTTTTAGCCACGTGAAAATAGTTTGACATAATCTATTTGTTGTATTTTGTAGTTATTTATAATGCATTATTTATTAATATAATATAAAGGTAAAGAATAAGAGTTTGTTTAGGGAAAATGATTCAGCGGAAACAGGGAAAGCCAGGTAAGGTTCTTACGGAGAACACCAGAATAAGTAACCACAACTGAAAGACTCTGGTTCCCATGGGAGGTTTTGGGACCTGATGGGGAGAGATCCAAAGCATGAAGAAGAATTCAAATCCTACACAGGTGTGTGTTAGACAAATACTGTACTGATTAGTGCAAGGCAGCCTGGTACATTCAGACACTTGTTAAAACTTTAGTGTTATACTCCTGGTAGGACTTGGTTCTGCTTTCAAAATATATTGGCAGTCCCAGAGCTTGTTCTGACACAAGGCCTGCACTCAGTTATACTACAAACTTAAACAAGTACTGAAAGACGTGGTTGGATTATGTTCAGAACTCAGAGTTACTCAGGGAGGAGAAAGGTGAAGATTTTTGTTGCTGTTTGCCATCCTTGGCTATCATGTTTTCCATTTTGGAAGCCAACTGAATATCAAAAGCACAATGGTCACGTAAGTGGGTGCAGCACAATTACTCTACATTTGTTAAAGGATAGTCATGCATGGTTTTTCAAACTAAATATAAACAGATTGAGCTAAATCCAGCCCTGCCTACTGTAGCAAGGAGAAACAGACACACTGCTGCCCATGGTATCCTCTGCAAAATATAGCCAGCACAGATTCCTAATAGCAACGGGTCTGAGCTGCTGAGTGCATTTTGCTGCGTCTCTGAGCAGCAGTAAAGTATGTCTCTACCTGTTACTGCTCAGAGCTTGATGCAGACACAACATACCTATTTTAGGGGGTTTCTGAAGCTGCCATCACTGTAGTATCTAAGGGCTAATCAGAAAAGGTAAATCAGCATAGCAAGGTCCTTAGTAGGTTTCACAAACACCCTTACTCTTCTCCCATGCCTACTTGAAGACATGGGTCCTGATCCAAAGCTCACTGAAATCAAAGGGAGTCTTCATTGCTGGGGCTTGGATCAGCCTCTTTCCCAATGTTGTTGTGAGCATTATGGAGAGATTCTAACATGGGTTCCTACATCCTCTTCCTGGACCCTGCAGAGTAACAGCATGATTTAGCCCCTTTCATGTTAAAGGATTACTGTTCAGAACTTGTTTAAAGGCAGTTTTCTTTTATATTTCCATCATTTTGGAGAATGATTTAAAAAGTAATGACAGGTTTCAGAGTAGAAGCCGTGTTAGTCTGTATCCACAAAAAGAACAGTACTTGTGGCACCTTAGAGACTAACCAATTTATTTGAGCATAAGCTTTCGTGGGCTACAGCCCACTTCATCGGAGGCATGCAGCCTCCCACGAAAGCTTATGCTCAAATAAATTGGTTAGTCTCTAAGGTGCCACAAGTACTCCTGTTTTTTAAAAAGTAATGGTTTTTTTTCCTTCCCAGTGTTGGCGTTTGCTATTGGAGAAATATTGATTTCTCTTTCCCCGTTTCTAACTGAGCATGAAATTGACATCAATTTAGGTTTATGTACATAAACCTAAGTGATCCCTTCTGGTCTTAGACTTTATGAATCCTTATTTGTGTGCCACCATCGCCACCCGAAAAGACTCTTTGGGCTCTGTCCTGCAAGCTATCCAAACACATAAGCCAATAGGAGTTCTGCTGCAGAACATGCAGGGATTGACTATTAAGTACCAAAGAGACACCCAGAAAGTCCGTCATGTTACTCCGGAGGGCATTCTGCACCAAAAAATTAAAAATTCTGGCACAGTATTTTAAGATTCTGCAAAATTCTGCAAATTTTATCTGTCAAATAAATGTGGAGGCTCCAGGATGGCACTGGGGAGCACAGGCCACTGGCTGCACAGAAGTGGGAGATCACTGTGCAGCTCCCACCCAGGACATGGACTCAGCAGTGAGGCTGCACCCAACACTGACACTGCTCAAGGACCGGGCCTGCCCCAGAAACACGCCAGGGCCCTGCCCCTCCATGCCAGGTGCACCAGGTGTGGGCTCAGCAAGGCAGGATCCAAGAGTGGAGAGGCTTAGTGTGGGGGGATCCAGGTGTGGGTTGAGAGGGATCTGTGTGGAGCAATCTGGGTGTGGGTGGCTAGTAGGGGATCCAGGGGTGTGGGGGTGGGGGTGGGGATCTGGGTTCACTGGGGCTTGTTGGGGGGTCTGGGTGTAATGGTGATGGGACTCTGCGGGGGAGTCCAGCTGAAGGTGGTTGCACTTGGGGGAGGGGGTCTGAGTGTAGGGGGGGATAGAGCTCAGCAGGGGGTCTGGCTGTGGGGGGCTTAGTGGGTGGTCCAGATGCTGGAAAAGTGGGGCTCAGTGGGGTGGGAATCCAGGTGCAGTTGATTGGGGCTTTGGGGTGGGGATTGGGGGTGTGGGTGGCTCTACGGGGTGGTCCAGGCACACGGGGAGTGGGACTCATGGGGGGGGTTCTGAGTGTGGCGGGGGGTGAGGCTCAGCGGGAGGGTCTGGGTATGAGGGGATCTGGATGCACAGGGGTTGGGTGGATGGGGGAGCACCTCCCATTACAGGGATACCTCCCCCTGCAGCTGGGGAATGATGGGCACGGGAAGCGGGGGCAGGGGGAAGTTTGCAGAGCTTCCTGCAGCTAGGGGAGCAATCTGGGGGTGGGTCTGACCCAGCCCCATATGCCATGAAGGGGAAGAGGAAGTCCCGTCCGTCCCAGCTGGGCTGGGACTAGCAGCTGAGCCTGGCGCAGGGTAGGGGCCACCAGCCAGGTCTTCCCCAGTCCCGCCCCATGCCTCACAGTGATTTACCACTCTGCCAGCTGCTCTGAGCACACAAAACATACTGCTGGGGAGGATTGTGTGACTGCTCTTGTGGCTTCCCTTTGCTTCCCTGTCAAAGTCATTTTTCTGTGAGGAAGTAACAAAATCTGCAGGGGACATAAATTCTGCGCATGTGCAGTGGCGCAGAATTCCCCCAGGAATACTCATGTGCACAGTTCCCATTGAAGTCAATAGGAGTTCTGCATGTGGTGGACTTGCAGGGTTAGCCTGTTTGTTTAGTACTTGATTTCAGCTTCCTCTGCTGGTTACACAGCAGGACACCACAGAAAACTAATCAGGTGTCTTTAAAAAAATATTGAGACTGATTTTTTTTTTTTTAAAGTAGTACATACCTAAAATTCAGAAACTATTCTCAGAATGTAGGAATTCTAATTTTGATCAAATTTTTCTCAAACTTTTTGACAGAGACCCTTTAAAAAGTAAGGATGGGCCTAAGCTGCACCGTTTGGGTGCAGATCTGAACTCTCCCAAAATTCAGGATCGGGTATTCAGAGCTGGGCTTTTGGTTCAAGCTCATCTCTATTTACAACACTTGGCATTGGTTAAAACAAAATATAAAGAACTGGTTAAACAATATTTCTTTTAAGAGAAAGCAACTTTTCCATTCTTAACATGTGCACTGAAGTCTAAGTCTGATGTGTCGTCTTAATGCATTTTTCCAGCATTAAGACAATTTCTTCATTGCATAAATACATACCACAAAGATTTCTTGTTTGTTACAGGTATCGTTATTCATTCTTCCGGATTTTAAGCTCTACAGGGAAGGGGCATTGCTTTATGTTTAGCAGGTTGTTTTGTGAACTGCAGTTGCAGCACATTATGAAAATATTGGTATTAACAATAAAAATAATCTGACATGCCCATTTTCCAGGGGGATGGCATTTTTTTTAAACGAAGAAGCAAAACAGAATCGGCTAGTTTATCATCATCTTGATTATAGTAAGGGGTCAGGTCATATGACTGGGGTGAAAAATTATAGAAAGAGTTATGTTCTTCTAACACTAAATAAATAACTTTATTAGAATAAAGAAAGCAGTATTATCCCTAAAGTGACTGGGGCAGATTCTCAGCTCATGGAAATTGCATTCAGCTGATAGAGCTATGACAATCGAGATAAGCTGAGGATCTGCCTCAATCTGCTTCACTGTAGAGATTCTGGCTGGAACCTTGCCCAGACCCCGCTTGCCTGGACCTTGCTACGGCGCACATAATCTTGCAGCGGGCAAGCATATTTTGTGATTGATTTTAAAAAGCTGATACAATGGAAGGTAACAAGTTGCTTGAAACCAAAAGTAGAAGACACATTCTTGCAGTGGAGAAATAAAGTAAAACTTCTAAATCTCTCCCCTTCTATTTATAAGACTGTAATGGGGTGGATTGGCCACCCACAGACCCGGAGGGGGAGGAGCCCCTCATTGAACTCTGGTGGGCAGAGCCATGCCACACTCAACCCTCCTGCTGGAAGTTAGTGGGCGGGGCCGGAAGTACAAAAGGTGGGCTGGAGAACTCAGTTGGGAGGTAGCTGCTGGAGGAGCGAGATGTCTCCTGTGAGTTCCTGCGCTGGGAAGCTACTGCAGACCCCAAGGGAGCTGAGGACTAGCCAGAGCCATGTGCAGACCCGAGCATGGAGGAGCTGCAAGCGCTGACAGAGGCCTTCCTCCCTGACGACCAGCACAACCCTCTACAGAGCCAGGTACGCCCCGAGGGGGAGTTGGGAAGTTGCCCAGGGGTAGCCAACCCCTGTTTGGCTGCAATGCTGACAGCGAGTGAGTCAGCGTGTTTAGGTCAGGATCCCCGCTGACCCAGTGGCAGACCACTCTGCCACTGCTAGGGCCCTGGGCCGTGACACAGTGGAGTGGGTAGGCACTGCATCCCCCCTGCCACCCCAATCTATGGCTGGCAGTCTCCCCCTCTCTTAGGCAAGAAGCCAGCACTTGTCAGCCCTCCACCAGAGCTAGGAAGTCTGTTTGCTGCCCAGCCTGAGAACAGGCCTGAGCCAGAGGCTCTTTGTTGCCCCATCCCGACCAGGGGCTGCGGCTCCGTAACTGTGTTTGTTCAGCCCTAATCACAGGCCCGAGCTCATATCTCCCGTCACCCCCCTGATTCCCCATGTCAGGTGACCTCCGGAGACATAGTGGGGAGAATTGGCCACTCCCTCCCAATGGACTACAAAGATGCACATCTATACAGGATTGTCCATAAAAAGAGGACTGTGAAAATTAAAGAGTGCTTTATATTCAGCTGCTTTATCATAAAAATCCATTGCTCCCACAGGAATGATATTGTACACAGTCATGTGTTATACTTTATTAGTGCAGTGCCTATGTGATTTGGTGGTGATAGTGTGAGGTCACCATATAGATAACTGATCCTTGAACTGAAAAAGGAGAAATGAGATGTATTTTTGTTACCACAGATAAATTGATGGAGACATTTTAAATATCAGCAATCTGGTAGCAAAGGCTTAAGAGAGCCAATCACATATTTCTGCTTTCACCAGCGATGCCAACACGTCGAATAATAGCTCTGAGGTCCCTGTGATAAAAGAAATAATTGAAATACTTTTTTTGCTCGGAAGCTTACTTGATCTCAAGTAGGAGCTGGTAATTGGTTTGTTGGCAGAATGACAACCGTCTCTTTCCAAAATAGTGATAATTTCTAGATAGTATTTCATTAACGGCATTCCATTAATGTCTGTAAACTGAAGTTCTTAAGTTGATGCATTCCACATTTTTCTCACACAGTGCCCATTGAACCAGGTTTGTAATTTTTTCATTTGTTAAATGGCTTATGATATCAGCAATATAACTGCAAAGACAAACCCATTCAAGAAGGTTAAATTGCAACAATATATGTCTTGCACCTCTATTTTTCTTTTGAAAGAACCTGGCTAATTTACAAAAGGCACTTCTTCTCTTAAATTAATGTTTCTCCTAGTAGTGAAATCTTTATCCCATCTTCATTTACAAATAATGAACATCTTGCAAGCCCTCCATATGCAGAACTTTTCACTGACTTCCAGTTTTTCTTCCTTGGAATTCCAAAAATATCCCACAAAGTTCCTCTAAAATTATTTTGTTCCTTCTCCCCCCCACTTCTCGTTTCAACCTCTGTGCTTGTTCCACACTTCCACATATTTATCTCTTATATTAATTAACATTATACAGTATATAATAGTATAGCATTTATTTGAATGCAGAAATCCTAAACTAATTAAACATTAAGATTACATAGCCAAATTAAAGTCAGAAAATACCAAAAATAAGGCTTCAACAGCAAAATTAATTCAACTGGAACCTTAAACATTTGAAGTGGACAAAGCAGCAAACCTGAGAAAGAGGCTTTAGTGATGTTAGTAGTTTCCATTAGATGGCACTAGCTATTGCTGGTGGTGACTCAGGGACAGAGAGAGAACTTCTGTCCCCTGTAGCTGTATAAATTCTCTCTCCTTAATGAATCTGAGCGATCCTCACCCTGGTATCCAGTTAGAAGCTAAAGATGCTGACGCTTTTTCCACATCCAGCCTCACCATGTACTATAAGCAGTCTTCTGTTGAAAGACAGAATCTGATTCTTCAGGTCACACAAGTTTCTCTTCCTACAACACAGGTAACCCTATATCGGAGGAGACGACAGGGAGAGGAACAGGGGCACTGATAAAAGTTTTGAGAAGAAAGTCAAGACAATCTACCATCCTGACGCTAGTTCTCTGTCACAAACAAGAGTTCAGTTTCTCACCACACCCAGATGTATAATCAGACAGAACTCTCACCATGTTTGCTATGGTAAATCAAAGACACAACTTTACCCATGCTAAAGTAATCCCTCCCTGAAATCCCCTTTTACACCCTTTCTTGGTTGTAACTTCATTTTTATGTGTACTGTTTTTTCCATGAATTCATCTTTTATGCATGAAGGTGTCTGTCCTTATGCTAAGTACAAGGGAAACTTTTTCTAGGCTGCTGTGTCATCATGTAACTATCTGTTATACAATTAGCTTATCAAATATCTCAATGCCACGTTATTTCTGAACTGACGCTACCAGATCAAACTAACCTACTTGCTCACTGATTGATATTCCATTGAGGAAACAGAGGATAGAGGAAGTGAGACTTCACCTACAAGCCTCTAGATTGCCTATCTGGACAAATCCAATGAAGAACTGTTGCAAGCTCTCATACGCTTTCCATTTCCATTCCCTGGGCCAAGGAGTTTAGCATGCTGTTGGACTTGGACTAGGAGATAATAAAACAACAAGCCTTGCAGGAAGCAGTATCTGTCTCTTCTTTGTCTCAGAATGCATACTAATACGACCAAATTATTGGCCAACAGGACAAAAGAAGGGTGGAACCCTCTTGAACCCCATCAGCTTAGTTGGGTGATTGTGTTACATTTCTTTGGGCCTGGCTGGTCATAGCTGCCTAGATGAAGGGGAAGCAGGGTTAACAGTGTTGAAAAGCAGTTTTTATTATAAAATCTGCTTTTTGTTAACTAAGTGGAGTGGACAGAACTTGAGGTGAAGACCAGGATTAAACAAAGGTAGAGAGCTGGTATACAGATCCTTTGCACTTCTACATGTAAGGATCCGGGTACTATAACCCAGGTCTGCAGAGCCTGGGACAGTCGATGTTCCCACAGTGCTATCAGGAGGCCATACAGAGCCATGCCCAGGAGCACTGTGGAGAGTAGGCGCCATAGGAAGTACTGCCCAAGAGACCCAAAGCAACAGTACTTTGAAGCCCTCTGATTGGCCAAACACCCTACTTAATCCTGTAGGGTGCCCCAGGCAACCCCACAGACTTCACCTGATCCTCGTCCTCTGATCCTAGCCTAATTCCAACCCTGACTCTTGCATCAGAATTCTAGTCTGTTACTACCTATGATCCCCAGTCTCTGATTCCAGCCTGGTACTACCTCTGATCTCCCATCTCTGACCCTGGCTTGACTTTTACCCTGACTCTTGCTTATTGAGCCTGGCTCTAGTGATTCCTCTGACTGTAGCTCACCAACTACCATCCCTGACGTGTGATTCCCAGCCCAGCTATGACCACTAGGCCAGACTGCCTACACCCTGGTTCCTTACAATACAGCACCTTTATGTGTAGTTCTCAAAGTGCCTTACCACAGTGTACGTACTATTATCCTAATTTTACAGATGGGGAAGCAGAGGCACAAACTGGTTAAAGGTCTCTAGCCCAAGGTCACTCAGTGAGCCTGGAGTGGAGAGAGGAATAGAACTCCCGGTGCTGTGCTATAATCACTACACTTGCTAACTTCCAAACATACATATGAAATGCAACAATGACAAGAAACATTCTGGCATCCACTTTGATGGAACTCATGAAAGATTCTGAGGTTTGCTAGGACTGTGCTATCAGAGACACAGTTGTGCCCACATCCCGTCTCATGCTAAGGTTCTGCTACCTAATGAATAGTGCATTGCCGGTTATAGAGACCCTGTGGCAGAGATAAGTCAACACTCTTCCTATCTTGTTCCTTTTCTCAATTAATTTTTATACTGCAGTCCTACTGGTTGAAATATGAACCTCTTTCTCAGTTTATTCACATACTATTGCAACCATAACTCTAGCCGCTTGTGAGCATTTATTATAACCCACTCTTTCGTTACTTGATCATGTGTTATTTCTGGAATAATTAAATGATACCACAGACTAGAGTTTCTCCTGAGACCCTTGATACTAATGTGTATCTAAGTTAATGCATGATCATGAATTTACACTGGATCATAATGCACATTATCATGCTTCAGAAAAGACCTGGCTCTGACTTACCAGCTGCAGAGCTTTTTCTCCTCCTCCATCCCATCCCCCACAAATGGCTGATCTCCGGTGACCCACCCCAGCTCCCAGAAGATGGTGCTCCCCTATACTAGACCCTGAGAAGGAGAAAGGCAAAGATAAACCTTAGCACAGTAAGTCCCAGAATTTGTAGCCTGGGAGCTCCTCTAACAGGCCTTTCAGTTCATCTAAACAGTGCCCTGGTATGCTCTGCCTCATCTGGAAAATGGAGACAGGTGGGGATAGGGAAGGGAATGAGAATTTGATCTAAAACTTTACTTGTAAACTATTTTTAAAAAAGAAGCAGCCCAGCGTAGGGTGTTACTGTAGAAACCCTTTACGTGGCTGGGGAGAAAATAAGGCAATACCCACACTTGAAAGGAAAAACCTCGGCAACATTTAAATCAGGTGAACTATTCTATTTGTCTTTGTCTAGAAGCATGAATTATGTAAACTAATTGCTGAACTCACAGTGCCTGACAATGCTGGACGTGCTCCAGAATCGCCTCATCAGTATAAGTGCTATACACTTGCTTTCTTTTCCTTGCATCCAGCCCTTCAGGGAAATTCTTTGAACAGGTCATTCTAGTAAAGGAAAAGCAGAAAAAAAGCCTTTGGTAGAGTTAAACACAGGAGTTTTTTGCATGAAAAGATACCAGTAGTCTTGTTAACAGGAAATGAATAAAAAGAAAAGGAGTACTTGTGGCACCTTAGAGACTAACCAGTTTATTTGAGCATGAGCTTTCGTGAGCTACAGCTCACTTCATCGGATGCATAGCATATCGTGGAAACTGCAGAAGACATTATATACACACAGAGACCATGAAACAAAACTTCCTCCCACCCCACTCTCCTGCTGGTAACAGCTTATCTAAAGTGATCATCAAGTAGAGCCATTTCCAGCACAAATCCAGGTTTTCTCACCCTTCCCCCCCCCACCCCCCCCAACACACACACATACAAACTCACTCTCCTGCTGGTAATAGCCCATCCCTCTTTGAAACCTCTCTTTATAATGCGCATGATAATCAAGGTGGGTCATTTCCAGCACTAATCCAGGTTTTCTCACCCCCCCCACACACACCCCCCTCCAAAAACCACACACACAAACTCACTCTCCTGCTTGCAATGAAATGAATAGTTTTCCTTTAAAGGTGAACTGTTTTTGCATCATGAAGATATATAAAGAACGCTTGAAAGTTATTTTTTAAGTGAAAATTGTGCTCCTAGACATAGCTGAGTGATCTGCATATTTTGAGAAATAGACGAGGCAGGCCTTCATGAGGGTGTACAAAACTTAGAATGATCTTCAGTTTGAATTACCCAACAAAATGGCACTTCTGAAAAAAACTCTATGCTTTTGTGTGTGCAATTTTATATGCTTAAGTCCCTAACACTACATTTAACCTAGACTCCATTTGGTATGTATATTTAACAGTGCAGGATAAGGTTTTTACACACGTCACACGAAGACAATGGGATTGCAGAATTATCACTGAAGGCAGAATTTAACCTGAAGTCCTTGTATCCTCAAAATCTTGTATTCTGTTGAACTGCATTATTTCCACATTCTTTTGGAATTCTTTTAGATCAGAACATGTACTAATGCATCAAAGAACTGGATGTATTTGCAGCTCTGACATGCTAAGTAATGAGCAAACTTTGAACAAAAGTAATCTGTCAAAAGTAATCTGACCAAAAACTCATCATCTGCTTTATCCCAATTTGCTCCAGCTTTTGTTAAGGAAAAGCCTGGTTTGTGACTAACCCCAACACAAGAGGATTCTTCACTATAACTTTTCAATGCAGCTGGAGCCCAGCATAATGGCAGTAACTCTTACTCTCTGTGCTACTTATTTCTTCCCCTCTTATGGGGTCATCTTCATAGACATCACTATGTAACTGACCTGTTGAAGTGGGTGATGACAATTTTCTGAAAGTCATTGCACAGGCGTTCAAGGTAGCAGGCATGGGATCTGTTGCTGATGGGGTTGATTCTATCCTTTCCCTCAGCTAACGCTCATTTCATAGATATTAGTGTGACGAAGCTGTAAAGAAAGAACAGAGCTATTAGCAGCTTACTTAACAAATCTTGGAAAGGATCCCAGGATGACTGTTCTCATAATAAAATCATTTCTGGGTTATAAAATGGGCAATAACATTGTCATTGGGTGTGACTTTTTGCCACAAGATATTGCAAGGTTTAAGTTATAACAACCCTGTAAGATAATTTGTACTTTAATGTTTTTACGTTACAGTTTTAGGCTTGTAGATAGAAATGAGACAAATGAAAGAGAGGCTAAAGATCAGGGAAATGGGAAAGAAGATGCCAGAAGGTGGAAAAAGAGAAATCATCAAGGGGAAGAGTTGAAAGATTAGACAGATAAAGTCAGACTGAAATGAAGGAGTGGGGGCAGAGAGCTAGTAGTGGAGAAGGGAAGAACATAGACAGCATGTTCTTGTTTGATATTAATTTTTCTTTTTAAAATTTGCACAATCCTGTGCAGAGATGGATGCAGAGGAGGAGAAAGCTGAAAAAAGGGCTTAAGAAGAAAATAAAAGGTAAAGAGAAGCCAAAAATAATTATGTGCGTGTAATGTTTGTGTTTGCATTTTATTTTTTGACAGATGAATACAAATTGCTTGGTCTGAGAGTTAACTGGCCCCCAAACAAAAATAAATTAGAATTAGTCAGCTAAGTTCTTATGCTACAGTTCTAGAAAGATGGGTAGCCATAGGCCAGATTTTAATACTTCATGGGCTGCTTTTTCGGCCCTCATGGCATGCTTTAAGTGCTTCTGGTACAAGAAATGGATAACAGTAAATGACCATATACTGTTAATTAAATATTAATTAACTTAATACTAGTATTAAACATTCAGGTTCAAATTCTCAGCTCACAATGAGCAGCATATTACTCCATGATTAGGCCCATTGATTTCAATAGGACTACTTATGGAATAGGTGAAATCAAGGTGAATTAAGGGTGGTATAATTTGAGATTTATATAGCATCATAATTTTGCACTTTAAGGACTGTAAAAAGATATGGCCTCTCCCAGAGAGCCTGCCAGGAATACTGAACATAAAGAGAACAGACAAAACAAGGGGTTAGGGAAAAGAGGGATAAAGTTTAAAATAAATGGGAGTAATATTAGATAGCGAGTGAATCTTAGAAGACTGAGATGGGGTAAGAAAGAAATAAATAACACAGAAATGAAGGTCAGTGGGGGATAAGCAAGATGAAAGAAGTGGCTTTGGAGAAGGGATTTGAAGGAAGAGGAGGACACTTGGCTTTCAGGAACAGGGACGTTGTTGCAGCTGTAAGGAGCAGTATAAAAAGGCACAAATGGTGAGGGAAAGTGAAGATGAAAAAGCTCTATGGTTTTCTTCATCTTTCCCTGGCCACTGGACTAATGCATGATGTAAAGAGATCCTTTGACATGGTGATAAGAACCAAAATAATGGAAAAGGACTATTAGCATACTCTGGCATGGATGCTGTCTATGAAGTTCTGGTGTGCTTCATACAGTCTTGCATTGACCACCGGTCTCAGTTGGTGTATATCAATATATTTTGAAGCCTGTTTGCTTGACAGGTAGTATTGTATGTCACTGATGTTTCTCTTGAAGCAATGACAGTGATCTTCTGGAGAGCCCTGGACCTGGAATCCTTGATCAATCTCTTGCTGCAAAACTTACAAAGGGGAAATATGTTCTGATTCTTAATGCATTTTTTTAAACTTAATCTTAGAACGCTTACAAAAATAAAATGGCATGCTGGAAGAATGGCTTAGAGAATATGATAGCTACTAGGACAGCAATAAAGATATGAGCATTGTGTTTTGTCAGCATCACAAACCCTGTAGATTCTAATGAGATCTAGTAAACTGTGCTGAATTACACAATTGTTTGATTTTATGAATTTTCTATAAATTGCATGGTTAACATAGCAAATGGCAGGGAGAAATCTAGAAGACAATAACACTATGAAAAAGACCTAGAAATGATAGTGGACAGCAAGTCATTCCAGAATTTGCAAAGTGATATGGATGTAATAAAAGGCCTGTGCAATTTTGGGTTGCAAGCTCAAAGCGTTCTTCTTAGGCAGTAATAGCCTGGCTCCATTTGGTTCCAGGTGTGGTCACACCTGGAATACCGCAACCAATTCTAGAACCTTAACAGAAAGGTATTGACAAACAGGAGAGAGTTCAGAGAAGAGTAACAAAACAGAATGGGGGACTGGAAGGATTGACAGAGGAGAAATGCGGAAGAACTTAATGCATACAACTTGTCTAAACAATAACCTACAGGAGAAATGATAACAGTCTGCAAATATGTCAAAGGATATTAATGCCAAAGGTTTAGAGGATTTCAGTGTGGTAAATGGGAAATAATTAAGAGTAAGTATCAAGATGGTGAACATTTAGGCTGAATATAAGGGAAAACTTCCTGACCTGTGATGGCAAGTAAAAATGCTCTTGCCAGGGCTTTGGTGATGGTAAGGTAAGGTATAATTCCTCCCAAAACACACTTACGCCTGTGGATAACTTCTATTATAGCCTCTGTTAACTTTAGGGTTTATTTAAATCAAGGAAGCACCTGCACACCCGAGATTTTAACCGTTACCCTTTTATTCTCTAAGTCCAGTGTTGTTTGAAGACAGAAAATCTTCAAGAAAGACTCATGAAGCATGAGACACTAACTTCCCTAGTCAGAATACCAGTCATAGGATGAGATCTCTATTTTCTTAAGTATCAGGGCCTCACTCTCTTTGCTGGATTGTGTTCTAACTACATTATATTCTTTCTAAGCGAGTCAACTGTTCATGAACATGCTATTTTGTGGAGAGGCTGCCAGACTGAGAATTAGAGTGTTGGGGTATATTCTGAGCATGGGGGAGTCATTTAACCTCCTTGTGTTTCTCCATCTGAAAAATAGGGATACCCATCATTTTCCTCCCTTGAAAACAACTTTTTGATTTACCAATGAAAAGTGCTGTATTAGTGCTAAATTATTTTTACACTAATCCTGCAGCAAAAGTCAGATCATCACTTTGTACTTTGCACTGAGTGTTATTAACAGTATTTCACAGTGCATATTTTATTTTGCCTGTCCAAAACCCAGGCTGCTTGCTCCTCTAGTAAAGCCCAAATAATAAGCCTGCAGACTGCGGAAGGCATTACATATGCTAATCCAACCATATGCACCAATCCAACCATACATTGAACAGAGACAGGCACTTAGGGTTATTGAGGGAAAGTAATTTAATCTCTTGGGTATTTATGGTGCTCTAATAATCATAAATATCCAGGCAGTTACAGGCTTCTGAACCATGCTAGGCATGTAGATGTCTGCAGCTCCCACAATCGATTTGTCCATCCCTACTGACTAGAACAAACTGTTTAATTTGTTTCTCCTAAAAACAGTGTATCGATCACTCTAACTGACACATTTTCTACTTCTGGATTCCAGTCTCGCCTGTTTTAAGTAGTGCAGTGGCAGTCTCTTGGCCGAGAGCAACTGGAGCATGTTCCTGAAATATCTTACGCAGTTTCTGGAAAGAGCTCAGCCATTTGCTCTTAGCTTGTTGTTTGTGTACAGGATCCTTACTGAAAATATCCTGGTAAAAGGTGCTGTGTGGAAGAATGAGAGACCCACAGACGTGTGAAAGAGAAGAGAAGATGTGTGAAAACTAAGAAGCTGCTCTAAGCTCAAAATGTGATTTGAGAAACAAGCAAGTTAACTTCAGGAGAGGACAGCAGGGGCCTAGTAATTGAGCATGCTGCTAGGAGTCAGGAGACATTAATTCTAGTCCTGACTCTGCCATTGACTTCCTGACTGGGTCTCATTAAGCCTCAGTTACCCCACGTCTGGAACAGGGGATAACAAAATACCTATCTGCCTTCAAGATCTGCAGATGTCATAATTATTAGCATCATTATTAAGCAATACCTTCTGCTGGTGCATTCTCCCTATAAAGGGAGAAGCGCTGTTCATTTAAACAGTGATAACTTTAGTTCGTAGATGATAGTTTTGAACGGAACTGCCTGGATCACTGAGTCTCACCCCCCTCTGCAACTCTACAGGCTGAAATGTTTCTTCCATATAGCTGTTTAGAAATGGACCTTTCCATTGATTTTTTTTTTCCCCATTGATTCCATTTAAAATGAATGGAGAACAAATGAATCTCTTAAATGGTTTGGAATCTTCTTCTTAGCGTATGTACAACGAGCCTCAGGTGGCATGTGACCAGGATTCATCACTGAATTTAGTCTGCTGGTTTGGAATGAAAAACATTTATATTCCTTAACCAAAGGACTTCCAAAGAGAATTGACAAAACATGAACCTGATGGGTAGAAGCCTGTAAACTCTTGGGTCATAATTTTCATCCAGTTTGTACCATTGGTTAAGAAGCTGCAGTTCTTTCTCATATTCAACTGCAGGTTTATGTTGTATGAGTAGAGATGCATGAGCCAAATCCTGCTCATCTGAAATATTTGATTCCGGTTCTTTATTGGGGTGGGTCTCAACTGTCTTTTCTTTTGATGACTTGTCAGTTCCCAGAAAATTTTGTGTAACACCGGCCTGATGATCCTCTACCTGTTCTATTTTCTCAGTCAGAGCTGCCTCTTTTGATCCACCATGTAGTACGCCACTCAGCATATTCTGCTTTGGCTTTATTGCATCCAGTTTTATGCTTTCAATTGTGCCTTTAATTGCGTCTAAGTTTTCCTTTGATATGATTTCTGGGATGACAGGATTGTCATGCTTTTATCCAATGAAAACCTGAAAACAGAACAATGAGAAAATAGAGTAAACAGCCATATAAAGGGAACACAATACAGCCCTGGTATACACTTCGTGCAAAAATCAAGGCATTAAGATTCCACAGGGTGTAACTCAGTGGAGTATTTACCAATTACCTCAATACACTAGATCTGTAAGATGTGCATTGTTCAGAAAGTAAAACAAACAATCCCTAGAAAATATACTAGAAATTAATCATACCAAATTAAACCCAAACTTATAAAGAAAGTTTGGTGTCCCAACTCCTGGCACTTCAGCATTTTCAAGTGAGGTAAAACCATGTGGTGATCGTTGCTGATACCATCTTTTAGCCCCCATCTTAGGTCCAGCATCCGAAAGTTGTAACCTCTTTCTTTACAGTAATTGTACAGACGAGGGTATGACTTTTCCATTAATGCATTTCTTTCTGCCTTTGAATCTGGCTCAAAAAACAAGCATACTGAGGCTAAATGGTTATATTGGTATAAAATACAGCTTTGCAGCATTTCATGCTACCGCAAAGATTTAAATGCGTCAATGGGATAAATATTTCCCAAATAAAAGAGATGTTTAGAGATTATTTCATGGTTTGATATGCTCTTTCATTCATGACCAGATGGTACTACATATAATACAGTCACCTAGGTGCACTGTTTATGATCACCATCTGCACACATCTTCCCAATCACATTCTAGCTGTCTTGCTCATAGGGTGTTGTACACTGTAACTAAAGATTTAAACACTCCCAACCCTCTGGATGTTCACAATCTAGATGCAAATTTTGTAAGTAGCTCCTTTCTCTAAAATCGGACTGCCATACCTCAAGACTATAGCGCCCCTGAATGTTAGGATGAAAAGTTGAAGGCAAATTTTGGGAGTTGATCACCATCTCTTTACATGCTGGGAACTGCACTTGCCTGAAGTACACAAACCTCACTGCAGATTTGTTCCTGTGTGCAACCTTTGTAGGGTGGTTTCCCCTCCCATCTTTACATGCATTTTATTATTAGCATCTTTTA
Organism: Chelonia mydas; assembly: GCF_015237465.2. Lineage (NCBI taxonomy): Eukaryota > Metazoa > Chordata > Testudines > Cheloniidae > Chelonia > Chelonia mydas. The sequence continues at coordinate 79,684,662 of NC_057852.1, forward strand.
AAAACTCTTTTGTCATCTTTTAAACGTATTAGGTATAAATACCAAAATGCAGAATGCTTGACAGCTGTATTTTTAAAGGGACATGGGAGAATTCACACCCTATATATAGACAGCCCAAATGCACAGTTACTGGAACCTCCACACCACTGTTAGGAAAAAGGAAATGTATCCAGACTTCTTCTGAAAGGTTGGGTTGGGTATGGCAGATTGGGAGTATTTTCGTGCTGACATCATGTGAAAATTTTAATGTGCGTTTCTTTTTTAATAGATTGACTTGTTCATACTCATTTGACGTTTCACATGCTAGGGTCCTGGAACTCTTATTTAATTGTAAAAGAAGTCTAGTGATGACTGACATTTCCACTAACACACACCTTTTTTTTTTTTTTTTTTTTTTTTGCCTAAATGATGTCTATTTGGATGGCAAGTCTTTCAGGGCAGGTACCTGTCTGTCTTCCCACCTGCCATCCCATTTTACATGTGCATAGCACTTCATATGTTTAGAGCACTGTACAAACAATAACACGTTAACCCCAGGAGGTAGACAGGTAGGTACATATTATTATTCTTACTTTACAGATGGGGAAACTGAGACAATAAATGAAGCAACTTGCTGTAGGCCAAAGAGTGAGTCAAAGGCAGTCAGATTTAGAACAACCTCCTGACTCCCAGTCTTATGCTCTTTCCCCCAAACTAGATTTCCTAGCAAAATTATGGGTACTATATAAATAGTGAATAATAATAATTAGCCCAGATGTGATACATGATGGTCCAGGAATCTCAAGGTGTGGAAGTGTCTGTCGTGGGAATGGGGCTGGTTTCTAATTGCTCTACCTTGATAACCTCTGCAAATGTAGACCATAAAAGACTTTCTTTCCAGCTGAATATGGTATATTGATGTGTCCCCTAATTATAGTCCTGTCTGTGTCACTATCAGGAGGGTCCCATTGTTTATCTTCTCCCAGATTAGCAGGCACCTCCCAGCTCCTCAGTAACAAAGGAGTAGAAGGTAACAGAGTAGCAGCTGTGTTACTCTGTATTCTCAAAAAGAAAAGGAGTACTAGTGGCACCTTAGAGACTAACCAATTTATTTGAGCATAAGCTTTCGTGAACTACAGCTCACTTCATCGGATGGCATCCGATGAAGTGAGCTGGAGCTCACGAAAGCTTATACTCAAATAAATTGGTTAGTCTCTAAGGTGCCACCAGTACTCCTTTTCTCTTTTAAAGGAGTAGAAGACTTTGTTTTTTCAGCCCTGCTCGCAGACTAGGGCTCCAGCTGAACTGTACTTTGTGATGAGGATTCACTGTAGACAGGTCTGTCTCCTCCATTATCCTGACTGGAATGCTCATTTTCAGCTAAAGCAACAGTTTCTAACAAAGCACTCTTCAATGAGTCTGTCATCGCTCTGTTGTCTCCCTTGTCATCACTAATCTTGGGGCTCTTCAAGCGAGGTATTTCATCTGTTCTCAGTGTTGGTAGGACCCAAATATTTACATTTACCCTTCTCTTTATTGCTGTCATGTGCCTTTTGAAGAATAACTCCTCTTCTGATAAACAGGTTTTATCCTTCTGTGGAAATCCATCTGAAAGTGCACTGGAATTTGCATGGTGACTTCTGGCCTGATCTGCAGTTTTTTCTTTAGACTGAAGAGAAATAAAATTTTCACATAAGAAACCTTACTGCAGCACCATGTCAAAATATGTACAGACTAGGGCCAAATACTGCAACACAAATTCACACACAATTGTCACCAACTTCAGTGGGAGTTACATATCTGTATGGACTGCAGGGGGTGAACTAGCGGCCCAGGGGTAGAGTTCAGCATTGTCATGTGAAAGTCCTAAATTTGAGTGTTCGTCTCTTGTGGGAGTGGCGCAGACAGCACATCAAACCTATGTGCCAAAGGGAGGGCCTTGTGTTGCTAAATGGAAAACCCTCTAGACTCTCCCATTTTACTTCTTGTCTCTTACTACATCAAATGTAAGCTCCTGTTCCTCGTCTGCAGGGTTCTACATAATCTTCCCCGCACCAGAATAGTTGTTTTCATTTCCTTCTGCTTCCCATGTCATTTCCTACACTTTTCCCCAATCACCTTGCCTTTCTCTCCTCTTAGAGTCATAGAGTTTAAGACTAGAAGGCCTCCTTTGTAACCTCCTTTATATCAGAGGCCACCAATATCTCCCAGCACCTACATGCTAAACCCAGCAACTGACATTAGACCAAAGTGTTACAGTCCACAGGAGACTGAACCATTATGTGCCACAGCTAGAGCCTGGCAGACATGCCAACTCTCGCGAATTGATCGTGAGAGACACGATTTCTAAGTAAAATTAAGTCTGACTCATGATCTTGTGATAGAACTCTCAAATGTCAGGATTAGGGCTGTCAAACAATTAAAATAATTAATCATGATTACTCACAGTTTTAATCGCACTATTAAACAAGAATAGAATACCAATTTAAATTTATTATAAATATTTTTGGATGCTTTTCTACATTTTCAAATATATTGATTTCAATTACAACACAGAATACAAAGTGTAGAGTGCTCACTTTACATATTATTTTTGATTATTTTGTGCTTTCTCCTCTTCCACATCTCTTTTCCATACTCACTGGTATTAATCCTGTTAATCCCTCCTTGTATGCAAGAATGCAATGATATCAATAATTTGCCCACAAAGCATGGGAGGGAAGAAAAAGATACTGAGAAAATGCCCTGCCCAAGGACCTGTTGGAAAACTCCCTTCACTACATGGGATGGGGGAGATCAAAAGAGCCACAGCTGATGACCTCATTCCCTACACACACTTTTGGGGCTTCCATCATTCCCCAACAGAATCAGATGCAGCATGTCTTCATTTGAAACCTTACTGACACACATTTAAAGTACAGCTCTACTGTAAGTCTATGGCTGGACAATTGGTTTGATGTTTTTCACTGATTCTTACCCTCAGAGTAAAAGCCTCTGTATTTCTCAAGGCAGCTCGACTTTCATCCTCAAGTGCTGCCTGATGTCCAACAGACTGCTTCAGCCTTCAAGCAAGGCGATGCTCCAAATGATGCTAGAAACATGCATAAGAGATGAAATAGCAAACTTTAATTTTCAGCTATTCCAAGCAATCTGAAAACAAGGGAAGTTAATACATACCTTTAAATGGGACTTCACTTGTATGTCCATTTCTCCACTTATTTTTGTACTGGGTACATGCCAATGCCAATATTGTCTCTAGATATCACAAACAAAAATTAAGAGGTTTCTTAACAGTACATTTACACTTAATCCAGAAAGTTCTGTTGTTGTTTTTTAAGAAAAAACTTGAGAGGGTATATCCATAGCTAAAACCAAAAAAATAGTCAATGAGTTAAATTCAAACGCTAGTTCAAGCCTCCTTCTGAAGAGTCACAATGTAAAGGTAATTTCTGAAGATTTGTAATAAGGTATCAGCTTTGACAAATGATCTTAAAATGATGATAATTGAGCCATTCCTGAGAAACCCATTTCTCAGATAAGAATATACAGGACTGCTAGATACCTAACACATATTAAGGGCCAAATCCTGATTGCCTTACTTACATGAATAGTTCCACTGACATCAATATAAAGATTAGCATGAATAAGTGAACTACAGTATGGTTCACACTTCCTCTGGGGCTCACAATCCCCAGACTGAGAGCTCTCGATCTACAGTAACGGAAATATTTACATTAGTTAGGGCCCTGTCTTGCTTGCTTTACTCTACTTTCTATTGCTTAATTGTGTTATTAGTTGGTACATTTCTTGAAATTCTACGATTTTAAATTGAGCAAGGAAGAAAACACATTCCTGCAGTTAAAATGTTTTCATTGTCTTTATTCGCTATTTTTCAGAAATACTTTAGATTTTTTCCATAACTCAAGAAGTTAACTCACCCCAGCGCACTTAGAGCTGACAGCTTTGTACAGAGATTGCTGGGAACATGAAATCTCTGGGGAGAAGATCAATTCCTGAAGGGTTTTGGATGACGTCTGTCTGTTCAAATTACTGTGCTGCTGAAAATACAGAGAAACTTTTTATTAAAAATTTAAAATTTTTCTCCAGACTTAAAACTTAGGGACACGATTTGGTTCATTGAGTTTGAATAAACTGTTATTATGGACCTTCTACAAAAGTAATAATTTCAGAGTATAACACAATTTGTCTTTACAGTTTGCAGAGTACCAAATGCGAGGTATATACCAAAGCAACATGCATTTACGAACAGCAGGCAGGGGTTAAACTGATGGAGAAAAAGTAGAGGTTCTCTTCAAAGCTCTGTCTACAACCAAACTCTACCTACCAGAGATACTACAGTGTGACACCACAATGAAACAAGTTGAAAAGTGATTGTTTAAACTGAGTGATTGGTATATCATCTTTCTCATTTATTTGTAGAGGAAAGCAGCTTTGTAATGTCTGATTACATATATCAGGGATGGCCAAACTTACTGACCCTCCGAGCTGCATATGATAATCTTCAGAAGTTCAAGAGCTGGGTCCACCTGCTGGGGCTTGGGGCTTCAGCCCCGCAGGGCACACTTGCTGGGGATTGGGGTTTCAGCCCTGCTCCTGCGGAAGCCCCGAGCTCCAGCAGGTGCCTCCCGCAGGGCTGAAGGCCCAAGACCTCCCTCCCCGCAAGGCAGAAGCCCCTAACCCCATCACCCTGCCACAGGGCAGAAGCCCTGAGGTCCCCACCCCCAGACTGGTAGGTAGAAAATGGGAGGGGGAGGGGGGCTGCGAGAGCTGCACTTTAACTGTAGAAGAGCCACTAACTGCAGTTTGGCCACCCCTGACATATATGATGTGGTGTACAAACTCCCACAAGGCCCAGAAGGGGATTAATGACAGCCTGTGTGATCAATCAGCTATACCGGCGGGTAGGGGAGAGGGGGTGTCAAGCTTGGAGGGAGGAATTAAAAGGGCTGAACAGGGCTCAGCTGAGGACTAGTCAGGAAGGAGAGCAGATGGCTGGTGCTCTCTCTCTCTGTGAGAGACACCTGGCTGGAGTCAGGGAGCTGAGTTGGATGGTTAGCAGACAGAATCTCCCTGAAGGAAAGGTAAACCTGCAATGGGGAGCACCACACAGTTGTGAAGCAAAGCTGGGGCGCGTCTGCCCAGGGTTCTCTATGCTGGCAGAGAGGCCTTCAGGGAGCAGGAAGAATTCTGCAGGTTCAGGGACTGCCCTGTGAGGGGAGTGAATGGCTGAATGTGCCAAGGAGCTCTGCCGTGAGCCTAGGAAATATAGTGGTCCACGGAGGCAGCAATGGGTCTGTGCAGACAAACCTTGACTGCCTAATCAAGGGTCCCTGGACCAGAACCCAAAGGTGAGGAAGAGGTGGGATCATATGGGTATGTCTACATTACAGCTGGGCCCGAGCTTCCCAGCCCAGGTCAGCAGACTCATGGTAGCATGTGTGGGGCTCAAATTAATGCACCAAAAATAGCAGCGCGGACATTCTGGATTGGCCCCTCTAGCCTAGGGGGTTGACTGCCCAAGCTGCAATGGCCACAGTGCTATTTTTAGCACATAAGCTTGAGCCCCATCTACACTAGTACGAGTTTGCCTACCTGGGCTGGGACGCTCACTCCCAGTGACAGTGTATACATACCCAAAGTGACCTGGCCAGTGAGGCACAAGAAAAAGCAGACCACCACAGCAGGCACCAATGGAGGTGAGCTTATTATGCCTGCCCAGCCACAAGAGGGCATACCAGCTGGTGAGTCACATTTTACACTCAAAAGAGCTGATCTTTCAGTGATCTGGGCCAGTGTTCAGGCTGCTACTCTGGAATTTGTGTGACCTTGGGTTCAATTCCTGCTCCCACACAGATTGCCTGTATGGGCTAGTCACTTAACCTCTGAGTGCCTCAGTTCTCCATTTGAAAAATGAGGCTAACAGTACTTCCTTACCTCACAGGGACATCATGATGATAAATGCATTAAATGCTGTCTATGAAGCACTCAGAGACTATGGTAACAGGGGACATAAGTACCAATGACAGATTTTAACTGAATGAGCCTAATTCCTTACTCAAGGCAAATACACAGTATTAGGATATAGATATTCAGGCCTGTCTGCAAAGGCCTGTACTTTAAGAATTTAGGTGTATTCTTATCACTTGGCTAGTTAGAGGTATAAAAGAAAGAATCAAAATCACTGTCTGCCAGTGTAAGGTCCTTCTCTTACTGTGACAGTCTGAGGCCCTGTTCTTAGGCTAAGGCCTTTGGCTAAGCAGCAGAGGCAGCCATAAGCTGGGAAGTGACCGGTCACATCCTCACATTCCAAACTAGTCACATCGAAAGAAGGTGCTATTGGGCTGTTAGGAATACAGTCCTGTCCTGATAGTGCCTATCACCTCCAGAGAAAGGGAAGTGCCTAGAAGATGTAAAAGGAAATTTAGGTTGATAGTTTTCTGTCTGGTAAGAACTCACTTATCAATAGACACAGCTGGGAAACCCTTATGTCTTTATAGATGTAGTTGTGAAATCCTCACTTCTGTATTGTTTTGTCATTATAGTTCCCACTTTGCTATTGTTTATTGGCATGGTCTCTGTCTGGTTCTGTGATTGTTTCTGTCTGCTGTATAATTAATTTTGCTGGGTGTAAACTAATTAAGGTGGTGGGATATAATTGGTTAGCTAATCGTGTTACAATATATTAGGACTGGTTAGTTAAATTTCAGTAGAATGATTGGTTAAGGTATAGCTAAGAATATTACTATATAAATTAGGGGCAAACAGGAAGTAAGTTGGGATTCGAAAATAAGGAAAAAGGAACTTGGATTTAAGCTTGCTGGAAGTTCACGCCAATAAACATCGAATTGTTTGCACCTTTGGTCTTCGGGTATTGTTGCTCTCTGTTCATGTGAGAAGGACCAGGGAGGTGGGAGAGTGAAGGAATAAGCTCTCTAACATCTTGGTGCCGTGACTCGGATACATCGCATTGGATAGGTGAGTGGCAGCCTGTAAGTCCCCCTCCCCAACAGTCCGCACAGCAGCTTGGAGGGGGTATGGCGAACTCTCGTGATGGTAGTTGTGGGTTCTGGCAAGCTGGGGTAACGGATTTTTTGAACAAATGGATAAGGAAGAATCAGGGCCCATACCAGGTGCAGGGGTTCACCTGGGATGAGATTGAGAAGGAGATGGGAGAGGTTTTGGGAGACCCCAAGGGAAAGGAATGTAGGAAAAAGGGAATGGTATTACAAGTTTGTGTGCTGGGATGGCATACTGGGTAAAAAGGGAAGTTGATCTCCAACACATTAAGGATTTGGAGGGGATTGTGAATCAGCAACAGATTTTAACAGAAAAATCTGTGTTAGCAGTAGAGGTAGCGGATTTGAAGGCACAGGATGCTCCATGGACAGAGGATTCTTGTGAGGCAATTCGGAGAGAGAGGGACGAACTGCTGGGGAGAGTAGGAAACTTAGAGGAGGAATTGTATCATTGTAAACATGGGGGCAATGGACTTGGGGACCCCAAACCATCCGCCCCACTAATGGAACTGAAGGAGACACCTCCACCACCCTACCCTGAAAAAACACTGTACCCACCACTGCCGGTGGATGTTGTAAGCCGGCGATCCACAGTTACAGCCCCTGCAAGAGAGGCTACCCAGGAAGAACTGCAGGAGGCAGGAATAGTGGCCCGGTTGCGGGGTGGGGGGACCATGCCCCACAAATAGTAGAACAGGCAGAAATCCGCCCCTTGTCCCTGAAGGACCGGGAGGCAGTACTGGGCCGTTTGGGAAAGGTACCCCGGAATGATTGGGATCAGTTTGCGCTGTGGCTAGTGGAGGTGGGCAGGGTGATGGAGGGTCTAACTCGTGAGGACCAGGTGATCTTATGGCGTAGTCTTTTGGGACGAGGTACCTTGGGAATCGATGTGGCAGGAGTGGCACACCCATTTCTAATTCCCGGACAGGTGGCAAAATAGTTGTTTGGGGTGTACTCTCGTACTGCGGGGATGAATAAGGTGAAGCGAATCCCTGGGGAAACAGGGCGGGATACACTTAATCGCATACAGGCATAGGCACGGTGCTGGGTGGATCCCCTGGACGGTCCATGGGTGATGCCCCAGGCAGGGGCACTGGGACCTGGTGGGGGTGTGGAGCAGGGTAGGGGTGTAGAATTGCTGGAGAAATGGTTGGAGCTGAGTGATCCGCAGTTCGTGGGGCATTTAAGGTTGCAGCACCCTGAACTTGCTCCCAATCAGCTACCCCAGGTTCTGGAACAGGCAGATGTGTGGAGGCAGATGCATCAGGGGGAAGAGCCAGTCCATGCTATTCCTGCGGGGGATCAATACAAGGTGGAAAGGGGTGGATCAGCCTGGAGAGGAGGAGGTAGAGGGAGAGTTCGTGGCTTTGGGGGGGGGGGTAGCCAGGGACGAGCGGGCAGCTATAGAGCAACAGATCCAGAGACTGCAGGCTAAACTGACTACCCAGGATCTTACCAGATCAGGGGGAAAGTGGCCCCTGAGGCCAAGGGACTGGGACTGCCTGAAACGCCAGACACACAATTTTGCGTGGAGACAGGAATGTGTTCGGTGGACCCTCGGTCCCCCTGTGAACCAGTGGGAGGGACAGAGGTGGGTGCTGCAACTTAGGGGTGCCCTGGGAGGCGTCCTGTCCATGTTCACAGTTTAGGACGGGATGCATCTGGTCGCCCCACACTCCAGGGGGCAATCGAAGGGAGTCCCATGAGGGATTTTTTGATAGACATCGGTTTAACCACATGGGGGCAGGGGAGACCCTCAGAAGGGACAATTGTAGGGGCAATGGGAGGGGAGACACAATGAACCCTGAGGCGGAGACAAATCAAAGGAATCTGGGGGGAAGGGGAGATTATGTGGGGTTGTAATGATATGCTTAATCTGTTGGGGGCAGGAGATTTACACAAACTGGGACTTGTACTGGATTTAGCCAATTGGGTGTGTTTACTGGGGCAAACGCAGGACGGTCAGGGCTATACCATTCCCATGGGAATAGCCACTATGACCATTAAAGCGGCACATGCCCTCCCACCACCCCCGGCTGGGTGGGAACACATCCATGTGTAGGCTAAGGATAACCTGGATTGTGGTAGGGGCAGCATGGAGGTACTGATGGAGGGAGGGGACCCTCCCCCACAGAAACAGTATCCTATCCAGATGTTAGAGAGCTTATTCCTTCACTCTCCCACCTCCCTGGTCCTTCTCACATGAACAGAGAGCAACAATACCCGAAGTCCAAAGGTGCAAACAATTCGATGTTTATTGGCGTGAACTTCCAGCAAGCTTAAATCCAAGTTCCTTTTTCCTTATTTTCGAATCCCAACTTACTTCCTGTTTGCCCCTAATTTATATAGTAATATTCTTAGCTATACCTTAACCAATCATTCTACTGAAATTTAACTAACCAGTCCTAATATATTGTAACACGATTAGCTAACCAATTATATCCCACCACCTTAATTAGTTTACACCCAGCAAAATTAATTATACAGCAGACAGAAACAATCACAGAACCAGACAGAGACCATGCCAATAAACAATAGCAAAGTGGGAACTATAATGACAAAACAATACAGAAGTGAGGATTTCACAACTACATCTATAAAGACATAAGGGTTTCCCAGCTGTGTCTATTGATAAGTGAGTTCTTACCAGACAGAAAACTATCAACCTAAATTTCCTTTTACATCTTCTAGGCACTTCCCTTTCTCTGGAGGTGATAGGCACTATCAGGACAGGACTGTATTCCTAACAGCCCAATAGCACCTTCTTTCGATGTGACTAGTTTGGAATGTGAAGATGTGACCGGTCACTTCCCAGCTTATGGCTGCCTCTGCTGCTTAGCCAAAGGCCTTAGCCTAAGAACAGGGCCTCAGACTGTCACAGTAAGAGAAGGACCTTACACTGGCAGACAGTGATTTTGATTCTTTCTTTTATACCTCTAACTAGCCAAGTGATAAGAACACACCTAAATTCTTAAAGTACAGGCCTTTGCAGACAGGCCTGAATATCTATATCCTAACACACAGCTCCCTTTCAAATCAGCTGAAACCATCCGAGAATGTACCAAGGCAAAGCTTGGTCCAAAGAGTCAGACAACTTTTTCTTTGTGTTAATTTTAGTTACGCTTTAGTACCTATGCATAAGATTATGTTCTGGTTTATAGCCCTTGTAGGAGCATCACAAACTGCTTTTGAAGGGAGCCTGACAAATACGTTATTCAAATACTTACACTTTTTGTGTTTTCCAGGGACTTCTTGGAAATTGAAGGGAAAGCAGTTGTTTCTTTATATCTCTGAAGGAAAACAGTACAATCTAAAATGTTATATCCCAACCTTGCAACGTCATATTCACCTGAAGCAAGTAAACTATTTTTTTCTCATCACTGTGGTACAGCTGGGCAAGGAGATTTTGTGCCTGGTTTGGAAAACGTTCATGTCCTTTTAACAAGCCTGATTTAACCACACTGATAGACTTTGCTCTTTTCTTAACTCTTGTGCAATAATGGGCTCATCTACTTTAGACTTTTAGCATAAATATGAACACATATATAAAATAAAACCATTACACTGTGGCAGTGAAAAGAAAGTCCTTAGCTAAGGCCCCTCCACTCAATGACTGATATAAATATGAAGGTTTCCGCATGTTAGAATTAATAAGAAGCATAAGCTGAAAACATAATTAAAATATAAGTGATCAAGTATTCATGTGAAAGCTGCTCAAATATTACTTACTCTGTGCTGAGGTTTCTGAGGAAAACTCTCGTTTGCATAAGCTGACCACATGCTGTTTTTGCAGATTTTTAAATACATTAACCTGACTAAATTATGAAAAAAGGGATGATGTTCCACTTCTTTGTGTATTGCCAGTTTCACTAGCTATTTTCAACTAGGAAACCTACAGTTTTAGGCAAAACTCTCTTCTGAGCAGCTTCTTAAACACTCTTCAAGAAAATAAAATTAGTAACAGGGTAATAGTAAAGGAAGCTGACAAAACACATTCAAGGTCCTCTCATTTAAATGAATGAATGTCAGAGTATTACAGCCTTTCAATGTTCCACCTTCCTGAATTTTGCCCAGAAAACAAGAGCAGCAGCACTTATTTCCAAAGTGCCCATGAAATGGGGAGATGGTGTTGCCCTCTCATAGATTCTCCTCATGCAGCAAAGAGAAAATATTCATCCATTTCCCCTCAAGTCCTTCTGACCCTTTAGGAGGTTGAGTTTACTGGCTCCTAAGTAGCTCTAGTCCATAGCAACGTCCTCTTGTTCTACCTGTTTGGGTGGTTTGTGCCTTCCACACACAAGGAGTTTCTCTTCTAATTATATCCACCCTTTCAACACACTCAGCTCATATGCAAACATTACTGCTGCCAGGATTCATAACAAACCATTCAACAGCTCAACAAGAAAAAAACTTCTGATTTACTTCCCCAGAAGGGGAGAGGCATTAGAAGACTAATATTTTATTGTACTACTCAATTCCACAAGTCCCCTTTCCCTCTGTGAGACAGATTTTTTTGGTTTTTGTTTTTCTGATAAAACGTCTACTTTTTTTTAGGACAATCTGTCTCTACTAGGTACATATAAGGGGCCGATCACCTCAGTATCTCAGCATTAAAACAGCTACAAATGTTTTGTGCAATTGTTTCACAGAAGCATAATTAAAATGTAAAAAGAGACAGAGCTTTTGTTCTTACTCCAACTTTTAGAGTACAGTACAAAGTCGCCTCAGGCCACTAGTCAGCAAAGGTTCCATGGCCCCTAAATGAGCTCTGTATCTGCAGACATTAGTCTGCTCTGAGAGGAACAGTGATGTGAGCCAGAATTTAGCCTTATGACCATGAGCAGCACATGACTTCTGCATTTGGGGAGGCTGGACATGAGTGCTGGAAGCTCCCTAGAAGGGGGGTGGGTGGGAAGAGGAATCGGCGCCCAGATCATGGCCCCACCCTCTATCCTAAGACTCTGCCCATGGTCTACCCCCACTCCGCCCCAGGCCCCGTTTGGCCTCCTCCCCCAAGGCCTGCCACTCGTGCCCCTCTGCCCTCTCCCCCGAGTACCCCCACCCACTCACTGCTCATGCCTCTCCGCCCCGTCTGTTAAGGACCCCATCGCCCCTTCCACCAAGGCCCCCAGCCTGCCCGCCACTTCTCTAAATCTAAAGTGAAAAGCAGTGTCCTTGGTTACTGGGAGCTTGTTAAACCAGCACGCTGAGACTCTATATTGAAGTACATAACTACAAGCATCACTTGTGACTGTATTGCTTGAGTATCCTCATAGCACTGGGCAGACTTCCGTTCCAGCACGAACTGAGCTCAGGGTAAAAGATAGTCCTATATTAGGACACAGCCTAACTGGGAACAGTACCTTTTCTACTTGTTCCAAAAACCCATCCCAAGATGTTGTATACCTTATCAACTGAGAAGACGTCTCCCAAATTAAGCTCTTAAACTGGCCTAATTGAACATTTACACAAGCATATACATAAATAAGGTAATTAGATATTTGTCTCCTCATATCACAAGCAGCTCACCTTAACACTGAATATTTTTAAACATTAAAATAAAGAAAATATGATCTTGGAACTGCCAACAATCAAAAATGTACAGAAGTATAAGAAACACAAACACAATGTTTCTGATTTTAAAACAATACCTTTTTAACTCTTCCAGACCATTTGTAATTTCTGCTAATCAGGCCATTCCAGCACTTTTGAAAAACATGTGTTTTGATTTCTCTCCCTCCAGAGAAGTCTGCTGTATAAATTCTCGGAATAGGCTCCATATGCTGAACTGTCCTTCAGCCAGTATCTTTCAATGAGAAGTAAAGAGGTCACATGAGTTCATTAATCTATTAGAATCTGTGCCAATATTTACAAAACATGCACATTAATTACAAACAGTTAGTCATGTGTACTGGGATATATGTGACAACTTGCAGTGTGTGTTTGTTCTTAAAAAATCTGAACTCTTTTGGAAAAATATTTTTAAAAAAGTGAATTTTGTATTTGTAAAATGTGTTAACCTGCTTACTCAATGTAGTATTTGCCCTGAGGAACTATATTCAACCCAATCCGGTAAACAACCTCATTCGCTACATGACCTTAGTTCATTTGCCTAGCACCATCCATCCCAACCACTGCATGAGGCAGGAATCCTCGTGCGGTGGGGGAAATAGTCTCTAATTACATAATCACATACTATCACAGTGTATATGCACAAGAGGGCAACCTTCATTCTGGCATTTCCTCACTTTTGAGTGATTGACTTTGCAACCTTAGCACTAGATTTTTTTTGTATGTGATATTATATGGGATGTTATAAGGAAAAGATATAGGATGTGGGGGAAAGATGCAAACAAAACCATGGTGTAGATCAGTAGTTTAGCTGAAAACTTGTAGTACTCTTGTGCCAGTATTCACTGGAGAAAAAAATAAAACTAATACAACAATATCTTGTGAGGCAGCTACGGAGTGCATGTACTTAGCCCACTGATGAAAATCTGATATGTTCCCCTTTGCTGTTATAACACCTCTTCGAGGTCAAGGGACCAACAATCTTCCAATTAGTAGAGACTAAACAGCTCCCTATGCTGGAGATTCGCAAAAAGAAAAGGAGTACTTGTGGCACATTAGAGACTAACCAATTTATTTGAGAAGCTTATGCTCAAATAAATTGGTTAGTCTCTAAGGTGTCACAAGTACTCCTTTTCTTTTTGCGAATACAGACTAAGATAGCTGTTACTCTGAAACCTATGCTGGAGATTGTATCTCACTAGATGAAAATATTTTTCACATTCTTATTTTCCTTGCAGGAAATCATAAAATGTATTATTGACACAGATACTTATTTCATTTAAACTAAAAGTCTACTCTTAAAAGTGAGTCTACACAAGATGTATCATAGGGTTTGTCTCTCAATGACACCATAACAGATACTTGGCTTATGAGAAAAAGATGATCTATTCTGAATGATACTCTGCAAACTCACCGTGAAAGTCATGTTGAACTCTGTCACTGATTATTACCAGTAATAGAGGCTGCAGACAAAATTATGCGCTCAGACACCTGCACAACCCTCTTAGTCTCCAGTAAGGTGATGCAGTTATAATTTGGCGTGCTGTCTCTGCCATACGTTCTAATGCTGTGACCTTATCAGCTCTCACAACCCAGGCAGCTTAGGATCCACACTCAGATGAGAGAGAAATCCAGATCTGTCAGAAATTTGGGGACTTGGACAAATTTGTGTATCAAGCACTTGACATCACACATGCTGCCAACATGGGTGCTCTTATACTATGGCGATGTGCAGCACCAGTGTATAACCTCTAAGGCAGGGATCTCAAACTCAAATCACCATGAGGGCCACATGAGGACTAGTACATTGGCATGAGGGAAACATCACTGAAACCTTTTCATACAATATAAAAGCTCCCCACACCTCTGTCCCGCCCTGCCTCGCCCCTGCCCTGCCTCTTCCCACCCCTTCTCTGCCCAAATTCCAACCCCTTCCCCCAAAGTCCCCACCCCAACTCTGCCCCCTCCCTGCCCCTATTCCAACTCTTCCCCAAATTCCCACCCCTTCTCCGCCTCCTCCCGAGCGCACCATGTCCCCGCTCCTCCCCGGAAAGTCCTAAGCACCGCCAAACAGCTGTTTGGCGGTGGGAAGCGCTGGGAGGTAGGCAGAGGAGTGGGGACACGGAGCGCTGGGGGTGAAGGGAGTTTGGCTGCCGGTGGACTCAGCGCCTGTGGCGGGCCACAGGAAATAACTCTGCGGGCCGCATGTTTGAGACCCCTGCTCTAAGGTATATGAGAGTTGTAGGAAGCCCTTTGAGTTTTACAAAGACCTTCTGAGCCAATCAGTGATTAGATTTAGACTGTCCTGTGACCTGTTTTGGGCACTGGTACACAGTGGATGCAGTTTGTTGTTTCTGTCATCTTCATTAAATCTCTTAACATGCTTACCAGTGCCTCAGCCAAAATAAATACTCCCTCTAGCTGTTCTTATGAGGCTTAAGGAGCATGTTGATGAGTGTGAGACTCTAGATTTTCAAACTGAAAAACTGACAGCTAGGATATCTATTTTGGTGCAGTCAGGGCGGCCAGCACAGGAGCATTTATAACAGTGGGAAGAGCAGTGTAAAGGGTGCCCACTCGTACCTCTGCAGCCATGTAACACCCAGATCTCCCTTCACCACAAATCCTCCCCCATTTCAAAATAAATCTGGAGCCAAGAACTATAGAAAAGGAATATGTTAGAATGGTAGGAAACAATATCTACACTTCAATCTTTTGTCCCATCCCAACATCATCACTGAAGTTTCAGCTCCATAGCGGGAGGCCCAGCTTTTATTTTAAGATTCTGGAGCAATGCAGATTTATTGTCCTCATTCCTTCTGAGTTTTTTGTGCTATATTCTGTGCATTTGTCTTTTGCTCATTTTCTACTCTAATCTCCTCTAATGCTCCCTTCTCACAATTCTAATATTTAGTTACTTAACCTTTATACTTTATACGCTTTACATGCTGTACAAACATTTCCTCCTCACTTTCTCCGCTGCCCCTATTCACCCTCTCGTTCGGTTTTAGGGCTGGTTTACGCTTGAAATTTAGACTGACATAGTAACATGGCTCAGAGGTGTACAAATCTCCCATGCCTTAGTGCTGTAGCTATGCCAAACTAACTCCCACTGTAGACACAGCTAGGTTGAGAAAAGAATGGTTCTGTTGACCTAGTGACCAGGCTTTCTATTGTTTCCCATCCTCCTGTGTCTCTCCAAATGCTAATGTGAGCAGCATGGGCACAATCACTGCCTGAATGTGGTGCTGATGCAGTTGAGTTCCTACAGGCTTGCCAGCAACACTACTACTTCCTGAAATCAGAGTAAGGCTCTGAATTTGACTAACCTACAGTAATTCTGCTTCTTGGCAGCTAGTGCAGGTAATCTGGCTATACAGTTCACAAAAATCCAGGACAAAACATGTATAACTGACAGGAACATCCAGACAGATCCTGACAAAGTGGATGTTCTGGGTTTGTCGAGACACAATCATCCCAAAGCAAAGGATATACGTGAGCTGTGCAGCTGCCTGCTGCCATGGAGGGGCTGGGAAGTGTACCTAGCAACATGGCAAGGGATGAAGGGAAAGGGACATAGCAGAGAAGGGAAAAAAACGTGACCTGATGCTGAGATGTTGTGCTTATTTTTCAAGATAGAAAATGCAGTAAGTTTTAATGTATAAAACTCTGTTCCAATTTTAGTGTGCATCAGCTAAAATAACTTCACCTAGTACTAGGGGATAAATGGAATTATTCTGAAAGTTTATCATGGACAAAGGTGGCTCACTAAGCAAGCTACTAGAATAGGGATCCATTTTAGTGTTCAGAAAACAATTTTCATGTGAAGTATTTTTTCTCTAACACACAAATATGGTACTAAAAAAATAAAAGACAAAAACAAAAACCAACCCCAACCCTTCCACCCAAGAGAATGAATCTATCAAATTTGTGCTCTTCAAAGCATTATAAAATTAAGAGAAGGAATGAGAATTTCGTTTAAGGTGTGGTTGTGGCAATACGTATCTTGCCTAAAAGAGTAAAAACAACTATTGTGCATAGTTTCTATTAAGGAAAGAGTACTAATAAAAAAATATGTATGAGAATCCAAGTAACTGCTGTTTATAGTTCATATTTTACTAAGTTGTAAAGACTCTTTTTAATATTGCTTTCAACTGTGCTCTGTATGTCACAAAACTACATAAATCCACTCTTTCCTCTTCATTCTATCTGATAAAACCCTCACTGGAGCTTTTGATCATTCTGCACATTGGATATTACAGCTTCTTTTCTCTGGCATTCCTCACTCATCCTCCTCTTTCACTCCACTGCAAAAAAACCACTCCAACTTTACCAGATATTACGGCCCTACACTCAAGAAACCATTGCCCCAGCAAATTCTCAGGTTGCATGACCACCCTATTCCTGCTGCCAGTAATGCTACTGGTTTACCAAGTGTCTTAAAAGGTACTCTTCCTTCAACAAGGTTTTAGTTCAGCTGCCAGTAGCAGAGATCCCTTATTTTCAGTGACTATCTTTCCAGCAGGGGATACCAGAGCTTCTTTTTCCGTTATAAAAGTTTAGCTCTTGTATAATACATTTTCCTTCCCCCTCCCTCCAAGCCCCATGATAAACCATTTTCTATTAGAACAAACAACATTACCTTTCCAGCTCCCCCAAGAAACCAGCAAGTGTATAGGGCTGAATTGTTGCTTATCCAGACTATTGTCTTGGAGACAGGCTTGCTACATCTACTAAATTAGTAGAAAGAATAGAACTGGAAGATAGGTTGTTTTGCAGTCGCAGATCTCCTTGGGGTATGAAGTGCCGGGATAACTTCAGAACGGCCCACACCCTAGAAGCCAGCCCAGGCAGCTGATGATCAAGCAGTTCAGAGCCACATGCTCTACTACACTTGCTTGCCTTTCTGTGCAGCAATAGGAAAGGAAGAGGCAGGAGGTGGTTCCTGTTTGTCCCCCCGCCTCCCCACAACTGATCTATTCAGATAAATTGTCATGGTTACTAAATTCATACACCAAGGAAACGAACAGCACGCTCAGGGAGCTTTTGAATAAAAAAGCCAAATCCCATCTGAGCCTGGGAGAGATTTAAGTTGCAGTGTTTTTTTTCCTCCTCTGAAATATACCAGCCCACCTAAGGGACCTTCTCCTAAGGTGTTATTGCCTTCCTGAAAAAAGAAAAGGAGTACTTGTGGCACCTTAGAGACTAACCAGTTTATTTGAGCATGAGCTTTCGTGAGCTACAGCTCACTTCATCGGATGCATAGCATATCGTGGAAACTGCAGAAGACATTATATACACACAGAGACCATGAAACAAAACTTCCTCCCACCCCACTCTCCTGCTGGTAACAGCTTATCTAAAGTGATCATCAAGTAGGGCCATTTCCAGCACAAATCCAGGTTTTCTCACCCTTCCCCCCCCCCACACACAAACTCACTCTCCTGCTGGTAATAGCCCATCCCTCTTTGAAACCTCTCTTTATAATGCGCATGATAATCAAGGTGGGTCATACCTGGATTAGTGCTGGAAATGACCCACCTTGATTATCATGTGCATTATAAAGAGAGGTTTCAAAGAGGGATGGGCTATTACCAGCAGGAGAGTGAGTTTGTGGGGGGGGGGAGGGAAGGGTGAGAAAACCTGGATTTGTGCTGGAAATGGCCCTACTTGATGATCACTTTAGATAAGCTGTTACCAGCAGGAGAGTGGGGTGGGAGGAAGTTTTGTTTCATGGTCTCTGTGTGTATATAATGTCTTCTGCAGTTTCCACGATATGCTATGCATCCGATGAAGTGAGCTGTAGCTCACGAAAGCTCATGCTCAAATAAACTGGTTAGTCTCTAAGGTGCCACAAGTACTCCTTTTCTTTTTACGAATACAGACTAACACGGCTGTTACTCTGAAATTGCCTTCCTGGTGTTCTTAGCTTGATTTCTTATACAAAAGTATTATTAGTTTAAGAAGGCAACCAATATATTTGACAAACTGAATACTTATGGCTGCAAACACTTAGCTTTCTCCAGATGATGTAATCTTATCTAGTCTATTTAAATTTTTGATAACTGTGGTTCAAAACTGAAAAACCACATTTTCTGATGATTAAAATTCCATCAGAACTAATGGTTGGTGGTTCCTTTATTAAAAGACCCTGCACATTCAAATCCTGTTCACTTTTGGTTTGCACTGACCTATATCATTCCAATACAAAGTACAACACCTTAAATCATTATTTGAACAGGGACTTGTCAGATCCCACTCTTTTATAGGTCTCCTGGACCTCCCTCTCTTCAGAAAAACTTGTAAGCAGAGAGCAATGACTTCCAGCAGACTTTTCTTCTACAGACTTAATGGTGTTTCATACCACTGCTTTTTCAGAAGCAAGTACAGCTGTAATTTTAAGTGAATTTATTCCACCCTCCTGGAGAGCATGCGTGCGTGTAAGTAATTTGTTGGAATTTGCAACTGCAATCATGTTTGCAGTTTATAAGCCCTCTAGTGGCATATCAATAACCTATACCTTCCAATAATCAAACAAGCCCATTGGCTGAAAATGTAAAGTTAATTTATGCTACTGTCTTTACAGGGGACCTCTCTAGTACTTGGCTGCTCAGACGCATGACTCAGTCCAAGTCTTCTAGAGGCACCCAGTCTGCATCCTTAACACTAAATGCTGTGATTATTACATGCAACAGGGTACTCTTTTTAAATGAGCTGTGGTTGCTGCATGCATACTTTGAGCATGACATGCAGCTCAGCAAATGTGTATCTAATTGCTGCACACCCAAAAGCGTGACAGACCGAGTCCCAAAGAAGGGAACTGCAACAATTATCCTGAAAAGTATACAGTGCACCTACTGAAGAAAAAGGAATTCTCTTGACAACTTTAAGAATCTTTCTTCATAATGAGAGAAATTTGATGCAAACCTAAATATACAACTATATGCATAACAGGCATTATGCAAGAAAAGCCTCACACCATGGCAGATAAATAGCATTTATTAAGATCAAAATCTCAAATATTAAATGACATTAAGGCATTTAGTATTCAGTTACCGTTTATAGTACAGTAAAGAGGATTTTTTTCTTTGATACAAGACCACAAACCTGTACAAAAAATGTTTTCCAACATGGGAGAGTGGCTTGTTTTTTTCCCCAATGTCCCGTAATTCATACAATAAAATCCACATGGTAAACTACTGATTATCCAATGGAAAAAGCCAACAAGTCATAACATTCAGAAAGTCACTATCAGTAGGACAGCTCCACGCAAACACCGTGATCTCCTGTAAAGATATACACGAGGAGGACTACAACAGACGCACACTGGGCTGAACTGAGAACACTTACTGGTATTGTAACCACTTGTTCTTTCACTTTGAATTTGTCTAGACTAGGTGTGTGGTCCTTTTTGCACTATCATTTACAAGTGTCACGTGTTGCTACCTTCTCTACCCTTAACTTTGAGCTAGTTAGTCAAAATCAGAGCCAGAAACTTACTCTGATTTCAGGCAATAGTGTTACTAGCAAGCCTATAGAAACTCAGCTGCATCACCACCACATGCAGACTGTTTAACTCGAGTTAAAACAGGACCAAAAGCTTCAGGCTTTGTCTCCACTAGCACTTCTGCTGGTAAAACTTTTGTTGGTCAGGGATGTGGAATAAAACCCAAACCCCTGACCAACATAAGTTTTACCAACAAAAGCACCGGTGTGGACAGCGCTATGTCTGTGGGACGCTCTCCTGCCAACATAGCTACCGCTGCTCGTTGGGGGTGAGTTAATTATGCCAGCGGGAGAGCTCTCTCCCATCATCATAGAGTGGCTATGCTCTTACAGCAGTGCAGCAGCAGTACAGCTGTGCAGCTGTAAGGTCAATAGTGTAGACATAGCTCTCTCCTGGCGACAAAGAGCAGCTACACTGCTTACCTTACAACAGCGCGGTTGTAGCAGCACAGCCATACCGTTGTAAGGTGTGCAGTGTAGACATAGCCTAGGTCTAGACAAATCCTTTGATATAATTATGTTATGTTCCCTTTCTGCATTTGTAGAGGAACAAATCAAGAAGGCTTTATTTAAAGGGGAGTTTATTTTAAATGAACTATGCTGTCAAGTGATTAACCACTTTTAATATTTTTATTCCATTGGAATGAGAACTTCAGGAAATGGTCACAATATCAGAGGATTCACTAACAGAATTTTACTATATTCTTACTGTAGAGTAAAACAATATAAATTAACACTGCATATTTCACTATTCTTTTCAGCATTCGACAGTTAGAAACCAAATAGGCTTTCTAAAAGTTCAATATAGAAAAGTCGCACTTATCTTCCCTTTAAGGCAAGTTTTTGTTTGTGAAGAAAAATGTAATACCAGAATAATCTCTGGATAAACATCTGTGCTCACGTTTAATAGTTAGGAAATTGTCCTTTCATAAAATGTTCCACTCTGACAAGAGGAAAAAGCTATTAAGAGAAAGATGTTGACCCAAATTGCACTGTATTAAAAGGTGAAGTTTCCATGTATCAAAGTCCATTATTCATCATCTTTAGAACCCGTTTTGCTTAACTATAAAAGACAAAGAAAAAATGTTCAGACACATTGCAATTATTAGGAATTAGGAATTATATTTCTATTTTACACTACATACAGGCTTATTCAGTTAGCACAAACTCATCAACCTAATGCATCAAAAAGTTCAAATGACTCATAAAACTAATCGTTTATAGCTTTTATACATTTGACTCATTGTCATCTGAATTTAAGACTCTGCTTTCCCATTTTTATGAACTATTTTACATCCAAAACAGTATATTCTACAGTTAATCTTAGAACCAGTGTAGTTAATCTTAGAACCAGTTTAAGCTTCATTAAAGACATTAGGTGAAGTTATGAATGTTTCCATTTAATAAGAAAAGGCTGATACCAGTCCACAAACACATTTTGGAAAGTCAAACAGATTCAGTTCTTAAAAGTATCCCACACATTTCTGCAACAAATTGTCATGAGTGGATTATTTAGAGTTTAAAAACCTTGATAGGGCCCATTTGCTGTAGTTTCAACACTATGCTCGGATGTATGCTGACAATAGGTCATACCAGTGTTCAATCAAATATGTTTTGTTATAAAGTAGAACTTGTTAAAAATAGCAATGTTAATTTATATTCCGCAGAAGAATGGTGGAAATGGCCAATGGAGGAACTAACAGACTAATGGCAAACGGAGGAACTAACAGATCAATATTGTCTGTTTCCTTGTACTCCCCATTCTGCCTGTATCCATCTGTCTCTTGTCTTATAGTTAGATTATAAGCTCTTTGGGGCAGGGACTATCTTTTTTTTGTTCTGTTAGTACATCCCCTAGCACAGTGGGATTCTGATCCTAGGTGCTCCAGTAGTACAAATCAATAATTGATATTGATTAGGCCGGGGAAAAGTTCTTTGTGGGGAGAGGAAGACAGAAGGTGCAGGCATGCAGGAGACAATGTGGGGCTACTGCTTAGGAGAAACGCAGTTGCTGAAGTGGCTCCTTGCTTCTATTTATCCAGGTCTCTGAAAATCCTGGCTGCATCCCTATTAGTTGCCCATGTGAAGTCAGCACATTCAGCGCATTCTGGAATTCACAGCTAAATTACATACTGAAAGTTCTCACCTCAAAAACTTCATTTGAATGCTCAAAAGATAAACTCTGAGTTTAAAGGAGGAATGTAAGACAGTTAATGCTTTCACATGGGATATATCTTAAGTTTCAGAAGAAATATGTATTTTTAAAGTCTTATAAGGGATTATCCTTAGGCTCTATAGCGAAATGGGTAACCATAATCACTAATTCTTGCAGATTTTTTTTTAAAACGATTTCTAAAACTTGAAAATACTTACATGCTGGATGTATACAGAAAATCATCAGAGACCACAGTCAAATCCAAATGTTGTTAGGAAGAAAAGCAAAAAGACAGATTAAATATAATTTATCATTACATCTGCAGAAAAACAATGTTCTTATGCAATAATTTCACAGTTGTAACAGTCATGTTACCTTAATTACATCCACCCAGTTCCATCCTCGAGGAAGCTCCCCTTTGTGATCTATAGAAGAAGCAGTGTTTATTTTCAGCTCTCAGACTACAACAGCTAGACTCTAGCAAGATGTCATATCTTTAAAAGCTGAACTCTCATATTACTGGTCTGGCCAACACAATATCCAACAAGAGAATGCCTGGAAAGCAAGGAACTCGCAGTCCTAACTTGAGGCAGGTGTAGTGTGCAACTCTGCAAACTTCCCCAGTCAGGAATTGAGGTGAATAAGCAGAGCTAACTGCCATATCACTGCTATGCCAGTCAGTTTCTGCTTCAGGCTGCTGTCACTGGTGAAAAATTGTTTGGTAGCTTTATGAGCTGAGCAAGTGAAAACTGGGGTGAGACCCAATTCATTCTCACTCATGACCCAAGTTGTATTTGAACCTGTCTTTGAAGGTACAAAACTATCCCGAACACACTGTACCATTTTCAAGACTATATTGCACAAACCTGTTTTGTCTGCTAGCTTTCGTTTCTGGGTTTTGGACAACTGCTCCTTTTTGTGACTTTTCTTACTTGATGGAGCTACTTCATGAGTTCCAATTGAGATGTTATTGCCTACAGATGTCTGAGAAATATAAAAAGTATAATTTAAATGCCTCTCCAACAGTGACTGAGCTGGCAGTTGATATCTAGGTATCACCCTGATGGGTAAATTCCAAATGTTTG
This sequence comes from Chelonia mydas, assembly GCF_015237465.2. Classification (NCBI taxonomy): domain Eukaryota; kingdom Metazoa; phylum Chordata; order Testudines; family Cheloniidae; genus Chelonia; species Chelonia mydas. The sequence continues at coordinate 79,707,995 of NC_057852.1, forward strand.
ATTTCTTATCGAGACCTCCCAAATGTTTTAAATTACATTAGTACTGAAAGATACCTGTGCTTTATCACACAACAACCATGATCATAGTTCTCAGCAATAATTTAAAAGTAGTACTAATATTTCTTAGGTGCTTACTGTGGTAGCTAGATTAATTACTTCCATAACCCCTGCAACTGCATATGTCCTGACTACTGCTTAGTGGGGATAGAAGTGGTTCCCTGTTGGTGTTGCCAGTACCACTCACCAGTTTAAAAGATCAGTGAAATGAGTTAGAAGTGTGGATCGGACTCCCTACATGCTCATACAATTCTTTATTCACAGCACAAATATACAATGCCACAAGGGCTATTTATAATGCTGCTTGTATAGTAGAGCCAAAATGGAAAGGCAGAGAGAGAGAGTCCACAGAAGGAACCTGTGTGATTGTAGCATTGAAAGACAGTATGACTGTACAATCATTTCCAAGGAAGGTTTCAGTAATGTGTTTGAGCAAAACACTGTCACTTTAAGCAGAGCTAAAATTCCAGTTTCAAAGTCAAACATGAACTAACTCTGCAAAAACTAACTTTTTCAACTAACTTGGTCAGTTTATTTTCAAACTGAGGGCAGGTCTACACTTAAAACACTGCATCGGCACAGCTATACTGATGCAACACTTTAATGAAGATGTTCTATCCTGATGGGAGAGAGCTCTTCCATCTGCACAGTAATCCACCTTCCCGAGAGGCGATAGCAATGTTGATGGGAGAAGCTCTTTCTCTGACACAGCACTGTCTATCCCGGAAGTTAGGTCGGTATAACTGTGTCACTTGGAGTGTGGATTTTTCACACCCTTGAGTAACTTAGTTATACCAATTCAAGGCTCTGTCTACACTGGCACCCCACTGAATGGCAAAAGTTTTAATGACTGAAAGCTCCGGTGTGGGAGCTGCACTCCAGGCAATGAAGCTACTACCCCTTGTTAGGAGGTGGTTTTATTTTGTCGGTGACTACACAACGCACCTTACAGTGTTACAGCGGCAGAGCCGCGCCGTTGTAAGTTGAGCAGTGTAAACACAGGGCTTGTCTACACTACCGGCCAGATCGATGGACAGCAATTGATCCAGCGGGGGTTGATTTATCATGTCTAGTATAGACGTGATAAATCAACTGCCGATCGCTCTAGCATCGACTCCAGTACTACACCTCAACGAGAAGGGCAAGGGGAATCGACAGGAGTCACACCACAGTGAAGACACCGTGGTAAGTAGATCTAAGTATGTCTCCTTCCACTACATTATTCACATAGCTGAAGTTGCTTAACTTAGATCGATCCCCATCCCCATAGTATAGACCAGCCCTTAGTCTGTAGTGTAGACCTTAGAGTTTGAACTCTGTTAAATTCAAGGCTCTTGGGATGCCTAAAAACAAAGGCCCTTTGTTTGTTTTCAAAAAAGAGTACATTTACTGCTCATCAAAAAGAAAACAGATTGACAGTCATGGTGTGTGAAAACTCTTATTAACACACACAAAAAAACCCTCAGGTACAGTACAGGACAAAAGCACCATTTAGTTCTCATGCCCATTTGATCCTTGGCCTCTTCAGTAAGGTGGATAAAAGATCTGAATTACTTCCAGAAGGTGGTAGTTGTATTTCCAATATTGACACTTGTCCAAAAGGAACCATCATGAGACCACCAATTCGCTATATTCTGGCCACTACTAAAGTATGTGGATTTAAATCTAGTCATCTAGCAGCTAAGGTTCAATATCTTATAACGAATACCATTAGCCACTCGTCCCAATCTCAAACCTTTCCTACCTACATTTAGCTTCTTGCTTTCCCAGGCTCTCTACAGAGAAAAACTACATCAATGGGGGCCCAAAACTAGAGGCTTCTCTAATACAAAAGAGAATAACAGCGAGCATGGAAAATTTGAATAGGAGGCTGGATAACATGAAGGATAAAGCTTCAAATTTTTCTGGCTCAAGTGGAAGCTCTCAGGAGTCAGAATACCTATGACAGGATAATTCTAATGTAGTTCTGAACAAAAATTATAGATGAAGCAGATAAAAAGTGGTGCATAAGTGCTTTCTAGAAACACTTTCATCAAGTTTCTCACTCCAGGTGAAATGCTGCTTTAATAGATCGGGTTAAAAGTGAAGGTCCCCACTCAAGCCACCTTGACGGAATCACTTTGAGCAGAGTTAATGTGCTTGGCATGTGCTTCATGTTCTAAACTACTGAGCCATTTAAAGTAGAATCAAGAAGTGTCATCTAACAAAATTTAATATTTTTATTTCCATCACTAAATAATTTCATTGATTGGTTGTGTCTGCTATTCCTTCCCTCACTCTTCTCGTCAAATATTTAATTGTTCAGAGCACAAGCATAGCTTATCCATTCTAGAGACTTTCTTCATGCTGCAAGTCAAAACCCACATCGGCTCTCATTAACTGTGTCTTGAACTAGTTCTGCAGTCACCATTGGATATAAATTGGCTGTGTTAGATTAGGGAGTGTTTCTAATCACTGCTTCTCTCTCATTTCTCTTCCAGAAACTTTTTGGTAAGGTGGCTGAACACTAAATAAACTTCCAGGTTACAGCCACAGAGCTGTGCTACACTTCCTTTCATCTACTTTTTTCTAGCCACTATCTTGGTGACATAGCATACTGGCTTGCACCTCACAGACATGCTCCAGAAGTTTTCTGTAGCAATGTGAGGTGTTTAAATATATAGTAAATAAACATTCTATTCCCTTTGTTGTATTAAAAAAAGTTCATATTTAGAGAAACTATTTATAAAACTAAAATAGATCAAAACGCAAGTTATAGACTTACCACAATATGAACGGGTTGATTTTCCATGAACAATTCTTTATTATCTTTGGCATATTCAAAAAGTGTGTATGTCATGGCAGTTCCAAGATTAACTTCAACTTCTTCCATTAATTTATCCAATATACTTTGTTTTATAGCTAAAGATCTAAAAGAGACCATAAAATCGAATTACAGGCCCAAAGAATTCAAGAATTTTGTAAGAGAAAGACCACATGTAAAACGAAAGAGGAAGTAACTGAAATACTTACATGGTGTTGTTGAAGAAAGCATTCATGGATATGTTTGGAGCTGTCTGTGGGTATGTTTCTGGCCATGAAATTTCTATTAGGAAGGCTTTGGGATCGCCATTTTCACCTATCTGAAAGGAGGTAAAACACTTTAAAATGGGAAGCCTCAGTCTGTTATCAAACCTTAGAGACAAGGTGGGTGAGGTAATGTCTTTTTATTGCACCAACTTCTGTTGATGAGAGAGACAAGCTTTCCAACTGACACAGAAGCTCTTCCCCTCAGAACTGAAAAAGAGCTTCTGTGTAGGTCAAAAGCTTGTCTCTCTCATCAACAGAAGTTGGTGCAATAAAAGATATTACCTCACCTACGTTGTCTCTCTAATATCCTGGGACCAACAAAGATACAAAAACACTGCATCAAACCTTAGTGTCGTTTAGTATGTGAATCTTTCATTTGACTTTATTTACCCAGGTTATTTTTAAGGCTATGGCTATTCACAATAACCAACCATCAAACTATGCTTGAAAAAACATTACTGATAGTCATTTTAAATTTAGATATACAACAGTATAACCTGTACTCCTCAAACTTTTGACAAAACTCAATAGATGTTTAAAATTTCTATAAAAAGGCTTGTGCAAATTTAAATATTTTCTGTCAGTGTTTGCAATCCAAATATTTTAGCATTCTGCATGAGAACCAAAAAATGAAACCTGCTTTCTCTTCACTGTCTAATCTAAATAAAAACCAAGCAGCATAATGATGGGGAAAAAACATATGTTTTAGTGACCTTTGATGTCATAAGTAATGGGTAAGATTTTTAAGACTTATTAAATTGCAATAATTGTCTCTAGGGATGGGAGGCAATAAAGACAAACTAACAAGCCAGCTAATAAAAATTGTTCATCTAAGCTCATCATACTCAGGGAACTCCTAAGGGAAAGCCTTGTCCACATTTAAAGCTTGCATTACTTTAACTAAAGGTGTCATTTAAAACAGATTTCATTAAACCTGCATAAATCCTTCTGTGGCCACTTATTTCAGTTTCTGTGGTGTATTCCTATACATGCTTCCACTGGGGTTTTCGCTGGCCTAACTATATTGATTTTAAAAGCACTAAGTAAAAGTGTGAAAGTTTTTTTTTTTTTCTTGTGGACAAGGCCTATTCTTTTCAGGGCATGCTGCAAGGCTAACTCTGGCTTTGTTGGATCTATGTGGAAGGATCAAGAGAAGGGGCAGAAAAGATTATGTAAAGAGGATTGTGAGCAGTAGGAACCTAATATACTCAATATTAAATATAGTTTATATTTACATTGACTCAGTTTCAAATTTCTTCATAGTAAGCTTTTCGGGAGTGATGTGTTGCATGTTGCCACTATTTGAGAAATCTTTGTCATGTCTTCTTTTGGTCTTATTTTATAATTAACTAATCAATGTGCTGGGCAGTACACTAACTATGTTCAAGAGAACAGCAGACTAATCCTTTCAACTCTATTCCACTGACTTTCTACCTAACGAAAAGTATAGCCAGATCCGATGCTGTCAGATTATTCTTTCTATTATAATGGATTGGTTTTCTTTGCCTTTCAGTAAAGATTCAGCAACATTATTGCATTCACTTGACACTTTCAGTTTTGAAAGTTACACAAGATTTTTTTTTAAATGTCATGATCTATTTTCAATATACCTTGTGTGTCATAATAATTAGTGAAGGACCCAAACCTGCAAACACTTACAGACATACTTAACTATACTCTTGTGAGAAAAGTCAGCAGGACTATTCATGTGAGTAAAATGAAAGAAATGTGTTTGCAGGACTGGAGCACAAGTTATTTACTTAGTCCATCTGTATTAGTTCCCTACAAGTTCAATTACAGTTGTTCAGGTTTTTTCATGACAAATTATACTTTACTTATTCCACTATTACTACTGATGATTGCTATTGTGATGTTTGCTTCTGTTCAAAAAGGTAACTATCATTACATTTAAGTTTCTCATGGCAAGTTATTTTGAAATTATGTAAAAAGGTACTTAGTGCCTTTATTGCTAAGTAGTTTCAAGAAATACCACCTGTTTCAAGAAAATGCTTTGTAATGGACAATGTGCAGAATAACTTTAAATGAATGATGTATTACATCTAATTAAAGCTTCATGTGGTCTTACCCTATACTGAAAGGAAACAGGACTAAGTTCTTTGAAACACTCATCTCCTTCATAAATAGAACGTAATGCTTCTAGCTCCATCTGAAAAGAACAGATGGAGAAAAAGGTTAGCAATTTCAATCCGATACTGAACTTTGTATAAACAGATGAGCGTCAGCAAAATATACAGAAATCCACATTTTGTTTTTCATTAAAAAAATAAACAAATTAAAATTTAGGCAATAATTGGTCTAGATATCTTGTCTGATAGTTCAATAATCCTATTTTAGGTTAGTGGAATGTGAGTTCAGCAAACCTGGCATGCTAGTCTGAATTCAATTTACTTTCTACAAACCCATTGCCCATCTTGGCACATTTTACTGAACTCTAGAAGCCTGCTTTTTAAAAAAACAAAACTTTATTCTTAACTTCCCCAAGAAAATACCAAACATCTGTTTCAAGAATGTTTCCATCCTCCCCATATTACTTTCTACAAAACTACAAGAAAGGGATTTTATAAGTGAGAAGGGCCTAGAATATCTATTAACCCCCAAGTAACTATCACAGAATGACAGGTTTCAGAGTAGCAGCCGTGTTAGTCTGTATTTGCAAAAAGAAAAGGAGTACTAGTGGCACCTTAGAGACTAACCAATTTATTTGAGCATAAGCTTTTGTGAGCTACAGTACTCCTTTTCTTATCACAGAATGACTTTCTACAGGGTATTTGCCATTAACAAAATATAACATACTGTTGGCTGAATTAATACGATCACATATGATACGTACATTGCATATGATCAATGTATTAAAATATTTTTAAGAATTTACCAAGTACAAAGATAACTATACAGGACTATGCCACCCAAGAAACAATTGGATTGATGTAGCATTCAGTTAAAAGTGCAAGTGCTCTGAAGCTGACCTGAAGTCTCCCAGACAGACTCTTTGTATAAAAAAGAGTAAGGAAAAAGTGCACGCCAGAACGCTTTAGGTTACTAGTAGAGGACGCCGTCGGCTGACTCTTCTTGGAGCGTGTTAGCTAAAACTCTGGGAGGAGACAGGTGTGGTTTCTGCTAACGTTACTGATTTATTTTTGCATCATCTTTCCAAGTTAGGTTTTAAAAACGAGCCCGGGATCCCGGGAGGAGCGGTCAGCGCCGCGATGGGCCGAGCAGGGCGGGCCGGAGACCTCGGCGCCCGGGATCGCGGGGCGAGCAGATCGCGGAGCGAGGGGGCAGCCTGCGTCCCGCAACAGCCCCCGCGTTCCCGGGCCAGGCAGGGCGGGCAACAGCCCCAGAGACAACCCCCCACCCCGAGCGCGGTGAGGCTGAGCGGCAGCTGCCGCCACGGAGAAGCGGGGTCGGTGTCTCACCTCCTGGTCCTCGTTCGCCGCCATGGCCCCGGGCCGGCAGCCCCCGCCTCAGCCTCAGCCCAGGGATTCTCACAGAGTGCAGCAACCGGTACCCGACCGAGAAACCACACGCGAACACAGCGCGCATGCGCAGTCGACCGTCACCACGACCCTCACTGGCTCCCCTAGCCACGCCGGGGCTGCTGTGTTGACTACCTATCTTGCGCTATGATTGGGCTCTCTTCCATAGCGTCATCACTCCCGCTCATCAATTGGCTAAATTTTGTGGCCGAGCCTCTTTTCTCTGTCTCTCATTGGCTCCTACGACGGTTCTCGAGACCCAATGTTTGACGTTGTCGTTGAGCAGGCAACGCTGATTGGTGGAATGGACTGTCACTCCTATCCCCATGCTCTTGCTTCCGGAGGCGAATCTCAATCTCTGTTACTGCTCAGTAGTTGGTCGCCGGCCTCTGCTGCGGGCGGCGCCGCTGGGTAGGGGCCCGCGGAGAGCTCGCTCCCTGGAGGTGGTAGGACGGAGCCGCTGCTGGCCGCGCCGGCGGCTGTTTACTGTGTGGCTGCCCGGCCGGCGGGGCAAGGTCCGGGGCGGGCAGGGGAAGAGGGTTGAGGCGGGTCGTCGTGGGTCGGGCGCTGGTGGTGGGTCAGAGGCGGTGGAGGGGCTGCCCATGGGAACTGGGTAGGGGCTGGGGCTGGGTGGGGGCGGGCGACTAGCGGTAGGGGCTGAGCCTGGTCTTTGAGGCGGGGAGGTTAGGACTTGGTGCTCCTGGTTATCCTGCTCATCACTCGCTCTCTGAGCTTTTGGCACATAATGCTAGGTTTCAAGAAACGCTTTGTCCCTTCCCGCCCCCGCATATGTCCGTTACGGGCAGGTTGGGCTATACCTGGGGTCAAGCTCCACTGCCCAAAAAACACACTTTTCCTTCAGTGAAAACATGATTCCTTAATATAATTTATATAAATTAAACAACAATCTGTACTGTTGTTCTATTTCTATTTTTCCCAATGCACTATGTCTATAGACATCATGCTTTTCAGAGCAGGGACCATCTTTGTGTGTGTATATATAATCCTATTATATTTTCCACTCCATTCATCTGGTGAAGTGGATTTTAGCCCACGAAAACTTATGCCCAAATAAATTTGTTAGTCTCTAAGGTGCCCCAAGGACTCCTTGTTGTTTTTGCATCAAACATGAGGGTGCTAAAAATGACAATTTTCAGAGTAACAGCCGTGTTAGTCTGTATTCGCAAAAAGAAAAGGAGTACTTGTGGCACCTTAGAGACTAACCAATTTATTTGAGCATAAGCTTTCGTGAGCTACAGCTCGCTTCATCGGATGCAATGACAATGCCACAGTGAGGAAGAACATGCTTCTTGCTATATATAGTACGTGGCTGATGCAAACCTTGTTTAAGCAGGCTGCTTTTTCTAGTAATAACGGATATAAGCCCTAGCCTGTAATTGACTCTGCCTGAGTAGAACCTGCGCTCTGCAAGCTAATAGGTTTGTTTATGCAGATACAGCTGCAGGACTGGGACCATCAGAGTTCTCAAACCAGCCCCAACCTACCTCCTCAACTTCCAGTTGCAGCCCCATCCGCATCTCGGGGTAGGAGGGTACTTGATGAGCTTATCTGTATGCCTATAGTTAGTGGCCCTTTGGCTCACAACTTCGCTAATAGTGCCAGAGTCTGAGCAGTATGAATAAAAACAGAAAAGTTTGATCATGCTTGAGATGCACTGCGTGGTTTTTTTCCCCCCTTTCTGGTTCTTCCCCACCCTCCAAAAAACACTATGGGCTGATTCTTATTGGAGTATCTTAAAATTATCTAAAAATCCCTGTATCTTAAAATTGCCTGTATTCCTTTGCCCAAATAAGTTTTAAGGTGAGTGAGCAGGCTGGATTTAGTTTGCATCTTAAGTGAAAAGACTAGTTTAGTGCATTTTTCTCAAAAAGATATCTTTTGTATCTAATCAGAAATTGCATGTTTGAAAGGGGATTTGAAATAGGGAGTATTCTTGTTTTTCAGGCATTCTGTAAAACTTCAAGATGAGCCCAACGCAGTGGGACTTCCCTGTGGAACTATGTTGTCGACCTATGGCCTTTGTAACCCTCACTGGCTTGGATGTAGTATATAATGCTGTTCATCGTGCAGTTTGGGATGCCTTTTGTGCAAACAGGAGAGCTGACAGAGTACCAATTTCTTTCAAAGTTCTTCCTGGTGACCATGAATATCCAAAATGCAGAACAAAGGTATATAGTCTGTGGGGTTTTCTTATGAAGACTTAAAATACAGTTAACATATTATGCAAACTATAAAATGACTTACTGTGAAGTGTTTTCTGTTTGTGATTATAATGTGTAAATATTCAGTCAGAATAAATTAACTATTAGAAAGTTAATTGAAATCTGGAAACATTGCATGATAAGGGAGCACTATCAGTCTTAAATCAATAATTTGGACAGTTTTCATTTCACATATCCATTTTTTAGATGTTCCGGAAATTTTTTAAAACAGCTGTTTGGGTGAGACAGAGCAAAATACAGTATATGCAGTCTACTTGAATCTCTGCAGTGAAACTGAGCCGATGTAAACTAGTGTGACACTTGATAAGCAGCATAATCCAGTGGTTACTTATTATAGTGGAGAGTTGGAAATACAGAAACTTGGATTCTATTCCCTAATTTTGCTTTTAATTGTCTGTGATTTAGGACAAGTAACTTGCATCTTTGTCAGTTTCCCGCTCTGTAAAATGCGGGTAATACTTGCTTAACTTTATAAAGCATGTTGTGATCATTGGATGACAGGTACTATGTAAGTTCAAAGTATTTTATTTTTCCTGAAGTTGACTTTTCTTTACTGTCAGAATCTCTCCTCCTTCTGACACCCCCTCCCCTCCCACCTATGGAAATCTATTTTTGATAATGTTTCAGTGGCGTACATCTGGTTCTTGAGCCAATGGTGGGGTATGATGGTTTTAAAAAAAAAAAAAATCCCACCACACCTTCTCCATTAGGAAACAGACACTTGAGAGCAAGATTGATAGAGGAAAGATCAAGTCCTCAGGACTGATCATGGACACATGGAATTCCCCACGTGAGACAGCAAAAATAAACATAGTTGGTAGCTTGTTTTAATAAGTTTAAATTAATATTTTCAGAGAACATCCTATGAGTGGTACATTCCAAAAGGGATATTGAAGACTGGCTGGATGAACAAACATCTGAATCTGGTGCCAGCTCTTGTTGTGGTGTTCTATGAACTGGACTGGGATGAGCCACAGTGGAAAGAAAAACAGTCAGAATGTGCTACTAGAGTTGAAATTGTCAGGTACAGTTGTTCGTTAGGTTATAAGTATTAACTTGTATTTGTATTAAGTGTAGGTTTCAAAATACTTGTACGAACCGTAAAGCAATTTCATCTTTTTTGTTTTAAAAACATAATTTTGTGCTGGGCTGATGGGGCTCTTGATTGATTTTTATTTTTGAAATTTATTTTTGAATATTTGATATATATTTAAGAGGATTTAAAGATGTCTTATTTTAGAAAGTAAATTGGCAAAGTTGCTTTGGATCCGCCCTTACTTCCTGTTTTCTAAAATCGGTGACCTTAAATGCAGTTGTTACGATCTATCCGAGAAAAGGAGAGAGAATATGTATCTCATGGGTGGTGATGTGCCTTTTATACACAATTTTTAATGACTTTAAAAGTAGACTGAAAGTCATTGTATGAACATGAAATATGAGCTTGTCATTGCAACTCTCTTCTATTTCAGGCAAAGTTTGCAGGGAAGAAACACAAAAGTTGCTGTGGTTTTGATTCAAAAGAAAACACCCTTACCTCCAGGTACTAAAAGGCTAATCAAACTGCAGTGTATGCAAATATGAGGACCACATTTTCAAAGGGACTTTTTATCCTGGTCATCATTTGTGCACTTTGCATGCAGTTCTCATGCACAATGATTTGTGTGCACAAAAATTTACTCCCCATTACATGCACGTACACAATGGATGCTTTGCTCTGAAAAATTGGCCCTAAAAGTCCAGGTGCTTTTTCATTACCTTTTTTAACCAATTTAAGTTCCTCAGAACTATGACTCTTTTTTTTATGTCCAGCTTCTGATACTGTGTATCAAGCCTAGTGCAAATATGACTGTATCCTATCCTACAAAGCAGTTGTCACTTAATGCTTACCTGAGATCAGTTAAAAATAAACTCTAATTGCAACTGATTTAAAAGCTGCACTGAAGCTGCAGCATTTTAATGTAAGAATATTCAGTTGTCATGATGAATATTTCCCTTATTAAAATGTCAGATTGGAGCAGGTACGATGCTTCAGGTTCTTCATTAAGCCCTTGCATTTCACTATTCCCCATACTTATTTCTGCTCACTCAAACTGTTATGGGAGCCGCATTTTGAATGGGGGTGAGAGGTGTTTATTATGAAGTGTACACTGTACATTTTTACTCTCTTGCCAAACTTTGGCAAGGGATAAATTCGTCACTGTCTGACTGAATGTCAGTCATTGAGGAAAGAAATTTGAAGGGGTTGCATCCTAAATCAATCTATCCCAAGCTGTAATTACATGAAATCATGGAATATGGAGCTTGTTTGTTTTTCCTTTTTTACACCTCTAAAAGTCACTGGTGCAGAGCTACAGAAGTGTGAGGTTTTTTTCTGTCAGTAACTGTTTTTTGGTTTTGTTTTTTTTTTTAAAATCACATGACTAGTACCATAAATTCATCTGTAAAGTGTTTTGTGAGTACCCAGCGTGTTCCTCAGGTCTTCTGGGGATTATTCAGCCACAACGGTATTCTGATAATCAGAGCCTTGGTGTTTCAGATGACCTGAGAGAAAGTCCTATATTTTTCGGTGTATCACCTTTTCCATAGCTTGTGATAGTCTAGCTTTGAGAAGAGTGTATTTGACACTGCTCTGCTTGTTTGCATGCTCTTTTGATTTAATTAGGGGAGGATGTTATTGCTTCAGAAAGAGCAGCAGCTTTATGTAATGCTTGTGACCTCTCTGGAAAATCCTTGTTTGTGCTGCCACACACTGATCATCTGGTTGGTTATATTATAAGGTAAGTGAATTGGTAAAAGACTTTTCCTACAATGCATTTTTTCCAGTCTATTAAGGAACATATGATATGCAGGTATCAACTCTCCCGTACATCAGCTGTAGAGCAATTGCAAACTTACATTACTCATATTTTAGTCCGTTGTTGAAACACTCCACATCATGCTGAGTCCTGATGAATCCAATGGGTTTTTTTTTAACCTTTGTCCTTTTTCCATAAGGTCATGTTATGATTGGCACCTTCCCTCTGAGTAGGCCATAAAACTTGCTACTATATGGACTTCTGGGAGATATTGGCAGGAAACCCAAAGACTGCCTTTGGTTCACTCTGGGTCTTTTTAGACACTTGTATAGTATGTCTAGGCCTATTGGTTAAGGGAGATTGAAGCTACTGCTAGGTTTTTTCTAACCTATGTTACCATAATTTTAAGATAGAGATCTTGTCTAGACCTTGGCATGTGTTTGCTTTTTCCTTGTCTGCCTTCATTAGGGGTCTTTCTTTTTCTGTATACACCAAATACAGTACAAGCTGTTTTATCCGGCATGTTGGGGGAATCGGGGGTGCCGGTAAGTGAAAAATCTTGGTTAACTAATGTAGGTCGACCTACAGCCACTGAAGTAAGTCAATTGACTTTTGGTGGCCAGGCTACACTCCTTCTGGCTGTGGTGTGTCCTCCCTAGGAGCACTTGCACTGTCTGAAGTGGGGCACTGAGAGCTGTGCGGGGCTCACAGTGGGAGCCCCCCACCCACCCGGGATGACAGCCTGAGTTGTGAGGCCAGTCTGGGCTCAGTTTCACAGCAGACAGAGTACCAGCAGTGAAATTGATGTTCTTGTCTGTTTCATGGCTTCAGCTGTGAGCCCCATGCTGCTGCTTTGAGCCAGAGGCAGCATGAAACTGACAAGAATGATAGCCAACTGCTGATGTCAGTAACCCTGTCTAAACAGACACTGTCGCCCTAACTACACCAATATAAATCTCTTGTGGAGGTGGAGTTGTTATGTCGGTGTAACAGGCCACTTACTTGTCAGCAACAGCATTCTAGTGTAGGCACTGACATAATTAGGTTGACACAAACTGCCTTATGTCGATCTAATTTATTGGTGTAAACCAGGGGTAGGCAACCTATGGCACGTGTGCCAAAGGTGGCACAAGAGCTGATTTTCAGTGGCACTAAGCCTGCCTGGGTCCTGGGGGGCTCTGCATTTTAATTTAATTTTAAAGGAAGCTTCTTAAACATTTTAAAAACCTTATTTACTTTACAACGTACAACAATAGGTTAGTTATATATTACAGATTTATAGAAAGAGACCTTCTAAAAACATTAAAATGTATTACTGGCAAGCCAAACCTTAAATTAGAGTGAATAAATGAAGACTTGGCGCACACCTTCTGAAAGGTTGCCAACCCCTGGTGTAAACCAAGCCTGAGCAGCTTTCCCAACCTGAAGCGCTCTTTGTAGCTCAAAAGTGTATCTCTCACCAACAGAAGTTGGTCCAATAAAAGATATGACCTCACCCACCTTGTCTCAAAAATATTCTAGGCAGATAAGGTAGGTTAAAACAAATATCACAAGAACTTCTAATTTAGTGATTTCCTGTTGGTACCAATAACTTAAGTTTGTATGTTTTGGGTTTTTTTTTTGTTTTTTTTTTTATGTCGGCTTACAGTGATTGTAGACGGAATAGTGTTAAATAGACTAATTTAAAGTACTTTAGATTCTCTATATGATAAAAGAACTTCTTTATTTGCTTACAAAATGATGAGCAATTCTCTCTCTTACAGATTAGAGAATGCTTTTTATGAGCATGCACAGACCTACTACTATACAGAAATAAGAAGAGTAAAATCTCATAAAGAATTCTTGAATAAAACAACACATCAGGTAATGCTACTCCTTTTTAAATAAGATAATTCTAAAAATATAGTTGGCGTATCCTATATATGATACACAGGATATATATATATTTTTTTAAATATCAGAATGTTAAAACAAAACACAATTATTTTCACACTTTTTTCTTTTTCACTTTTATCCTAGATATGGTCCTTTTCTTACATTACATCAACTAAAATGAAATTCACCTTTTAAAGGTGAACTTCAAATAAAAAATGACAGTGGAATTAAATCCAGAGTTATATACTGAAAACTCCCACTTTTCAGACTTGTGGTAGTAGTGTTTTTCAGAATAGAAACAAGTTTTCAACTCACTTTTTGAAAACAGAATTTCTGTGCTGAAATCCTTTTGGTGCTTCAGGCTGACTTAAGGTATTCTAGAAAACAACACACCAAATTCCAGGTGTCTTGCTGCAATCTCTGCTATTTGGGATGTCATGGGTTGATGTATTTTGGGATATCCTCTCTGAAACGGGAAGTGATAAGCAGTTTTTTAAAACTTTGCAAGTGGGGAGAAATTATAAGGAAGCTTTAGTGTTTTTCTGTGCAGTGCTCTAACTCAGGCTGTGGAGGGCACTTACTACAGACTTCCGGGCCTAACTTAGTTCTCATTTGTTTCTTTTCAATTCACCAAATACTGGTTTTGACACACGAACTTGTGTTGCAACCACCCAACTATCCTCCAGCAGGACAAGATTGCCTACAGAGCCACAAAATGTGTCCTTAAGGTGTCTATTCAAGATCATTGATGGATGGTACAAGGCTGTCCCCCTTTCTTTTGGGGTGGGAGCAATAAATTAGATTCAGCAAAAGAGCTCTGTGTGTCATGCTATTGAACAACTACTCATAATTGTTTTCTGTGATATCAGTACACTTTCTTATATTCTGCATACTTCCAACTAAGTTATCTGTGATTTCTCTGAGTATTAATTATATTCCAATTTTGTAAATGTACTCCATTTACATTATTGGGACCATTAAAATATTGATTGTGTTTCTCAGCTTTTATTTGTGAGACATCAGTTCAAAATAGCATTCTTCAGTGAGCTGAAACAGGATACACAGAATGCTCTAAAGTAAGTAAACTTTTTTTTTTTCACAGTCACTTCTCTTACTATGATAGCTTCAGGGTTAGCGAAATGTAAAACTTAAATTTATATTTGGGCAATTGTAACAAATCAAGCAGTCAATATTTTTGAGCTTATTCTACAGTGTAACGACTTGTGTTTTGTTAGTCTGTTTTGTTCAGAGTAAATGTTGATACAAAGAATTTTCTTGAGTTTGTGTTCAACTTCTTCATACTTTAAATATGTTTCTGAATTTACATTGATATAAAATAACTTTTAGAAGTACAAAGGTTAAGGTTCCAAGTTCAACACTAACGGATGTGTTGTACATAAGACCTAAATAGCAATGAATTAAACTCTACCTTTAAGACAAAGGGCATAGAAAATACTCTAGACGCATACCCACGCACACGCCCCTTTCTTCCCCCCCCACAATTGCTCTTGGAGCCTTAACTGTTGCATTTCCTTAATGATGTGCAGCTGTGCAACCTTAATGTTGCTTTAAAATGACTTTTACATCTAATTCCATGTTTATTTACTTTCTTTAATGAAAATTTGGAGAGGCATGTATTTGCCTATTCTTAATGTCAGCATTTAAATGGTCTCAATTGGGCTCTAAAGGTCACATTTCTATTAAGATGAATGGAATATAGGAAAGGTAAGCTCCTAATCTTTACTATTATTATTTGTCAGTATCTTCTTAATAAAAAAAAAAAGATAGTCCGCCAGTTGACTGGTTTCTTACTCATGTTTAAAGTTGAGCGTGTGCTTAATTGCTTTTGTTGGATAGACTTCATAGTCAGTTGCATGCTTAGAGCTGACCCTGAGGTGGTATTACTTAGCGTATCTTGCCAAGGAAAAGCATTTCATGGATACTCTCTGCCAAGATTTCTGAATTTCACTTTTGGATATTTTTATGTGTATCTCCGAAACCAAACCTGTAAACCAAAAGCTGTAACTCAATCCAAACTTCACAATATCCTCATTTATTATTTTGTTGCTTAACTAAAAAAAGTCAGCTTCTGACTTCTGTGCAACATCCTTGAATGTGTGCTACTATTTATGAAATCTGAAGATTTACTAGTATTTCAGAAATGTCTTTAACATTCTTTTGGGAACATGTAACCTTAGTGTTCTTTCGACTATTGCAGTTTGTGTTCAGTCTGCCTGTTTGTAGAGATCAATGAAGCAAAAAAGCACAGAGTTTGAGGGGTTTTTTTCTTTTTAAATCACCCTTAAACTGCTGATTGGAAAAAGGCAGGAAAGTTTTGTCATGACCAATAAATAGAAAGTTTGCTTGAGGATGTTGTGAATGCAGAGTCAGTTGTATGTGTAACTGTTATCAATGAGCTTTTCACCAAAAAAAATATTTTCATTGAATGCAGATTTTCTTTTTCAATAGTCTGTTCATGAATAATTGTTTTGGTATGCCAACCCACCTTACTTCTAAACATTCATATTTAGAAATTACAGAACTGCATATAATCTTGTACATGAATTGAGGGCGCATGAAACGAACATGTTGGAAATCAAGACCATGGCAGGATTTATAAACTACAAGGTAACAAATTTGTTGTAATCTTTAGCAAACCTGTAAATTTTAAAATATGAAGGTAGCTGAAGGACTCAATCTGTAAAGATTTAATTTTAAAAATACATCTCCTATATTATCGCTTTTAGAGCATTATCTAGCTCTAAATTACTACCCAACTGCAGGCCCCCTAAATTCCAGCTTGTGGAGGTTACTTCAAATTCCAAGGAGAAAATACCTTCTCAGTAGAAGTTGAGTTCAGGTGTTTAAAACTGTGTTTTTATTTTTTTAAGGGGCTAGAGCTTACATGGGGCTCAATCCCATGAAGAGCTTAGCACCCCCTCAATTCCCAATTGAAGTCAGTGGGAATAAACAGCACTTTACAGAAACAAGTTCATGTAGCCTATAGATTATTGATCCCCCCGTTTCTAAAGGTGGAGAAGGAAAAGAATGGCTCTTCCTTTGGAAGAACAGATTTTAGAGGTCCTTGGGTCAGCAAAGTGTCTTCCTACCTACCAATTTAAAAAAAAAAAAAAAATGTTACTGGAGCTGGTCCTCAACCAGGCCCTTGAAAGGGACATCCAGCAGGTTTGGCTTACTGCAGACTTCATAGCCTCTGTGGGGAAGATCTCCAAAGGGTTTCTGGCGCTGTCCATCCCTGCTCTCCCAAGTAGATCAGCAATTCTATGCTGGATTTGGGAGTGTGTGTGGTGGTCACTCTCTTCTGAGGTGAGGTTTGATCTGTGCCTTTGATCTATTTTTTTTTTTTTTTTTTCCTGGAGAGGACTCATCATTCAGTTCTTGCCATAATTTATATGGAGGGCCATGGGGATAATATGTGGCACAGAACCCTGCTTGCTTCATATAAAATGCTATAAGGTGTTATATCTAACCTTCATTTTTATATTGTTTTTACTTCTAAATTGTTTGGGATCTTATCATTTACCTATTACGTTTCTAATGTTAGATTTACTTTTAGAAATTTGAACTTTGATTAGACTGTTGATAAAGATTTTCAAGTCTTTCTTTTATTTTGATTCTTGTAGATTTGTCGCCTCTGTTTTCAGCATAACACCCCATTGGATGCAATTGCTCAGTTCAGGAAGCACATTGACTTGTGCAAGAAAAAAATAGGCAGTGCAGAGTTGGCTTTTGAGCATGCTGCCTGGATGTCTAAACAGTATGTTTTTACTAAGTAATACTTCCATTGTAGCTCATGTATAAGTATTTCACAAAGTTAATTTTTTATGTCTAGAGAAGCAATGAAATTCTGAATTTTCCTTCATGAAAGAGATGCAATAGATATTAAAAGGTATAATATCATAGTTATGCATTTATTAGTTTAATTGTCCTGTGTCAGTGTGCTCTGCATTAATAACTGATAGTAATTCATAACTGGTGGGAATCAACATGTGGTACCTACTGTGAGATTTAGAGTCTGATCCTACAGAAGCTTTGTCTAACTGATTTCAGCAGGAATTTAATCTAAAACTTCATAATGTATGCCAAGCTCACAAAGACATCATATTATCATAACATTATACTGGGTTTTAAACATATAGTAGACAGCAGGCCATAGCTATAAATATTGCTCTCCTCTGGGAGGGAGGGGGGGTTCTGCATGTTGGGATTGCCCCAAGTTAGTGAGGAGGAGTTAGGAGGCATTCATGGTCATTGCCCAGTCTTTATTTATTCTTCATGTAAAGGGAGGACTTCAGTCTCCAGGGCAGCATCGCTCATGAGCACTGAATGCATGTGGAAATTAAAACCCAACACATTTTACATTTTACAAAACATATAACAAATATTTCAAAATAGCTGCGCCCTGACCCTAGCAGTTCTGCACCCACATGAATGCAGTTGTAGGAATGGGTCACTGAGATTCAAAAACCTATGAAAGCCTTGGATGAACTGGAGCTTTAATTTAATTTACAGTGACACTTTAGTTCAAATCTGTTGTGTATTGTACTTAACCATAGCCACATATATCATACAGTTAAAGCTTAATCTTACATTTTATAGTAAATATTAAGGTAAAAAATGTTGTTGTTTTTAAAGATTTCAGGCCTTTGGAGACTTGTTTGATGAGGCTATTAAACTAGGCTTGACAGCAATTCAGACTCAGAATCCAGGTTTCTATTACCAGCAAGCGGCATACTACGCACAGGAGCGGAAGCAACTAGCAAACGTACTCTGTAACCATGACGTAAGTTGCAAACTGTTTGCCAGTCAGCTAACTTTTTGTTCTAAAGCTTTATTTATTAAAGTTTCACTGTAGTATAGATGAAGCCAAATCCAACAATATGCCTTTATTAGCAAACCTAGGAACAGAAATACCCCATACGGTATTTGGAAGGATTGACCATGAGTGAATAAATAATCATCACTGTATCCCAAATGACCTCAACTGTAAAAAAACAATTTTTAGTTATGTAGCAGATTTTATGTAAAATATTTTCTAAATGTTTTATAAATTTTTCAGCACTTATCTGGCAGAAAAAGTCTGAAAAAGGAGCCAATTTGTACTTCGCTATGAACACTTATGTGTAATTATACCTAACTATACTTTCACGCTGACCTGTGTCAATCATTTAAAATATGATGCTGAATTCCTGCTGATGCTACTTACCTGTCACTGCTGGGTAATCCTGTTAAGCACCAGTTAAAAAGGATATACAAAACTGCCTATAACTGTGCAGACTTTAAAAGGAAAAGTAATTAGTTTACACCAATTACAAGTTATGCTAAAAACAAATGAAAGCAAATAGGCTGTGGTGTTAGACTGAACTGAGAACGTAAGAATGGTCTGACCCACTACAGCCAATGGTGCATCTAGCCCAGTATCCTGTCTTCTGACCGTGACAAGTGCCAGATGCTTCAGGGGGAATGAACACAACAGGGCAATGCCATCCCATCATCCAGTCCCAGCGTCTGGCAGTCAGAGGCTTAGGTACACCCAGAGCATGTGGTTGCATCCCTGACCATATTGGCTAATAGCCATTGATGGACCTATTTTCCATGAACTTATCTAATTCTTTTTTGAACCCATTTATACTTTTCACCTTCACAACATCCCCTGGCAATGAGTTCCACAGGTTGACTGTGTATTGTGTAAAGAAGTACTTCTTTATATTTGTTTTAAACCTGCCGCCTATTAATGTCATTGAGTGACCCCTCCTTCTTGTATTATGGGAAGGGGTAAATAACACTTCCTTATTCACTTTCTCCATACCATTCGTGATTTTATGGTGTCATCTCTCTCCCTTAATCATCTCTTTTCTAAACTAAACAGTTCCAGTCATTTTAATCTCTCCTCATATAAAAGCTGTTCCATACCAGTCATCATTTTTGTTGTTGTTCTCTGTACCTTTTCCAATTCTAATATATCTTTTTTGAGATGGGGTGATGAGAACTGCATGCAGCATTCAAGTTGTGGGTGTGCCATGGATTTATATAGCGGCATTATTATTATCTATCCCTTTTCTAATGGTTCTTAACATTCTGTTAGCTATTTTTACTGCCACTGCACATTGAGCAGATGTTTTCGGAGTTCTATCCACAATGACTCCAAGATCTCTTTCTTGAGTGGTAACGGCTAATTTAGATCCCATCAATTTATATGTATAGCTGGGATTACGTTTTTCAATGTGCATTTCTTTACATATACCAGTATTGAATTTTATCTGACATTTTGTTGCCCAGTCACCCAGTTTTGTGAAATCCTTTGTAACTCTTCAGTCAGTTTTGGACTTAACTATCTTGAGTAATTTTGTATCGTATAGTCTGCCATCTTTGTCCTTCACCATTCACCCCTTTTTCCAGATCATTTATGAATATGTTGAACAGCTCTGGTTCCAGTGCAGATCCTTGCAGGACCTTATTATTTACGTCTTTCCATTGTGAAAACTGACCATTTATTCCTACCCTTTCATACCTTTTAACCAGGTACTGATCCATGATAGGACCTTCTCTCTTATCGCATGACTGCTTAGTTTGCTTAAGATCATTTGATGAGTAACCTTGTCAAAGACTTTCCAAGAGTCCAGTACGCTATATCAACTGGATCACCTTTGTCCACCTGCTTTATGACACCCTCAGAGAATTCTAATAGATTGGTGAGGCATAATTCCCTTTACAAAAGCAGTGTTGACTCTTTCCCAGCGTATTGTGTTCATCTGTGTGTTTGGTAATTCTGTTCTTTACTACAGTTTCAACCAGTTTGCACGTTACTGAAGTTAGGCTTACTGACCTGTAATTGGCAAGATTTGCCTCTGGAGCCTTTTTTTAAAAATTTGTATTACATTAGTTATTCTCCAGTCTTCTGGTGCAGAGGCTGATTTAGGCAATAGGTTTCATACCACAGTTCTGCAATAGTTCCTTCAGAACTCATAGGTGACTACCATCTGCTCCCTGGTGACTTATTACTGTTTAAATTATTAATTTGTTCCAAAACCTTCTCTATTTATACCTCAATGTGAGACAGTTCCTTAGATTTATCACCTAAAAATAATGGCACAGGTGCAGGAATCTCTTTCACATCCTCTGCAGTGAAGATTGACGCAAATAATTCATTTAGCTTCTCTGCTACGGCCTTGTCTTCCTTGAGTGCTCCTTTAGCATTTGGGTTGTTCAGTGGCCCCACTGATTGTTTGGCAGCCTTCCTGCTTTTGATGTACTGAAAAAAAAATTGTTGTTAGTTTTTGTCTTGTTGCTCTTCAAATTCTTGTTGTGGCCTACCTAATTATACTTTTACGGTTGACTTGCCAGAGTTTATGCTTCTGTTTTCCTCAGTGGGATTTGACTTCCAATTTATAAAGATGCCTTTTTGCCTCTAACCGTCTCTTTTACTCTGTTTAGCCATAGTGGCATTTTCTTGTTTTTGGTCATTACTGTTGTTGTGTTTTGTGGTTTTTTTGTTTTTTTTTTTAATTTGGAATATACATTTAGTTTGAGCCTCTATTATGATGTTTTGAATAGCTTACATGCTGCTTGCAGGCATTTCATTTCACTCTTGTGACTGTTCCTTTTAATTTCTGTTTAACTACCTTCCTCATTTTTGTGTCATTCCCACCACAGTAGCATTTAAAAAGGGGTTTCTTTGGTATTTTCCTCTCTCTACAAGGATATTAAATTTAATTACATTATGGTTGCTATTACTTAGTGGTTCAGCTATATTCACCTCTTGGTCCAGATCCTGTGCACCACTTAGGACTAAATCAAGAATTGCCTCTGCCCTTGTGGGTTCCAGGACTAGCTGCTCCAAGAAGCAGTCATTATTCGTGTCCAGAAATTTTATCTCTGCATCCCATTCTGAGGTGACATGTAGCCAGTCAGTATATGGGGGGGAGGGTAGTTGAAATCCCCCATTATTATTGGGTTTTCTCTTTTTTTTGTAGCCTTTCTATCTTTCTGAGCATTTCACTGTCACAGTTGCCATCCTGGTCATGTGGTTGGTAGTCTATTCCTACTGCTACACTCATTATTCAAGCATGGAATTTCTATCCATAGAGATTCTATGATACAGTTTGAGTCATTTAAGATTTTTATTATATTTGACTCTATACTTACTTCCACATATAGCGTCACTCCCCCACTGGCATGATCTACTCTGTCATTCCTATAAATTTTGCACCCTGGTATTACCATGGCCTATTGATTATCATTGTTCTAACAAGTTTCTATGGTGCCTATTATATCAGTATCCTCATTTAATACCAGGCACTCAAGTTCACGCATCATAGTATTTAGCCTTCTAGCATTTGAATACAACCACTTATAAAATGTGTCAATATTTAGTTGTATGCCTTCATGTGATGTAATTGAATGGGACTCCTTTTCATTTGACTGTTTCTCCTTAGTTTCTACCTGTACTTTATCAACTTCTATCTTCTTCTGTTTGCTAGGATCTAGAGAAACCCCTTTAATCCTCCCCAAAGGACGTCTCTGTTCAAACCATGTGCTACTCCATACCTGTCAGCTTTCCCCTATCCTTTACTTTAAAAACTCCTCTATGACCATTTCAATTCCATATTCCAGTATTACACTTCTCAGTTGCTTATGTGGTTTCCTGCTAAGTAAATATTTTACACAAATGGTTGAAAAAGTTAAATACATTAAGAACTTTATACTCCTCTTTTTGCTCTTTAAATGTGTACGTTTTTGCTTATGTACTTCAACACTGTTATCTTTCATACTTTTGAAATATGAACCCTTTTTAAAGGCTATATTTGCTGAATTTACAGTCTTCTATCAGCTATCCCAATCCGGATCCACTGGAAACTCAAACTGGAGTGCTTGACTTCTATGGACAGAGATCATGGCGTCAGGGAATACTAAGTAAATACATTTTCTGTTTTTAATTCCTACAGAGGTCAGGATTGAGGGATTGAGGTCCTGATCCTGTAATTAGCTCTGGATTGGCAGACTCCCTGCACCTGTGTACAGTCAACTGATTTCAGTGAGACTGAGTAGTGCAGTGGTCTGCCCTGCAGAACCAATTACAGGACGAGGTCCTTCATTTGTCCTTTTAACTTGGCAGTGTAAATCTGAAGTGTAATTCAGAAAGGTGTACATCTAGAATCTTATTTCTGTAAGTTTTCTCCTTTGTAGATGACTATATACCTTGTACCTAACTAGAGAGGTGTTTAAACTAGTTACTGGTGTAATACAAAATAAATAGTACACAAAATAGTGATACCAGTTCTACATTTTATTCTTCTGGTTGTGATTATGCATATGTGTTGATGGTTTTTTGTTTTGTTAATGTTGTCTTTTCTAAAACTGTGGCAAGTATGATGGGCCTAGCTAGAAGTGAGAGTGTGAAGCCCTCATAATGTCCCCAAAAATTCTCTTGGACTAAAAGTAAGAATCAAGAAGAAGTTAGACAAGAGAGTAAGAACCAAAAACTGGGGGCAGAGAGAGAGAGACATAAGAAAGACAGAGGGGCCACAGTATCATAAAGAGGCCTTAACGTAAATGAGAATCAGTCTTGCAAACTCATCCCATTGTAAATAGTACCTTACTGTGGCAGACAAGAACTGCCAGCAACACCTTTTGAGTTATCAAAATAGATTTAGAGGGAAAAGCTGAATCACTAGATATAAAGTTGGAAAGGCTTTATGTTCTATTTTCACCAGCAGTTGCGCATTGAGTTTATGCACTTTGCCTTTGAAATGCTCATACTGTCGAATCCAACGTTTTTCTCTCATTGATCACCTGGATGCACCTTTAGGCATAGCAACTTTTGATGTCCTTAAAACTTTCTCCTTCTGGTGTTACCAGTCATAATACAGTGGTGCCATTTTGAGAATATAATTGGTTGGTTAACTGTGTGATTTAAAACACTGAGTCTTGAATCAAAATTATAAATATCAGTGGAGTTTAAAAGTGAATAAAACTTTGTTTCCTACTAAGATGTCCATTCAGGGTTCTGTCTTCCTGCAACAATTGACAGTCTTATAAATGCATTTTAAAAAAAACGGAGCAGCATTCCTTTTAAGCGTTGATGTTGCCAACTATTGGTAGAGAAACACTACTGTGAAGTCATTACTTAGAAGCTAGCAAATAGTTTGTCTTATACTAAACTCTTACAAATATATTATATTCTATCCAATGATCTGGGCATTTTTGAAAACTCTGTTTTAAAAACATCTAAGTTCCCTTTTAAATTATTAATAATGTGCTGGTTTGAAAGAATGTTTGTTCCAAAATTATCTTTATAGAACAGAGAATACAGCGGAGTTCTCCAAACATAAACATTCTTTCTCCTAAGAGATGACAATGTGAAGAATCTAAATATGCCTGAGTTTGAACTTGCTTTGCGTACACTTATCTTGTTGTTGTGAAAAAACAGTAATTCCCTTTGTGACTGGACAAAATTCCAATTCAATGGACTTTTCATTATCATTTGCAGGCTTTGATCTTTCTGATCCAGAAAAAGAAAAGGTGGGAATTCTAGCCCTGCAACTAAAAGAGAAAATTGTTCCTCACTCTGTAAGTTTATCTTAGAAATAATTTCTATATTTTTCTAACACTATTTTGAAGTATAAATATTGCTATATCACTACTGCTAATTTATCTGTTAGGAGCTAATAATCACTTTGCTGAGTAATGCTGTAGCACAGTTCAAGAAATACAAATGTCCAAGGATGAAGAGTCACTTAAGTAAGTATCAATTACCTAACAAATCTTTTTGAAAATCTTTGCAACAATATTTTAAGTATTGGATTGTAGACATATGACTTTGTTCTTTTCAGTGGTTCAGATGGGTGAAGAATATTATTATGCTAAAGATTACACCAAAGCTCTGAAGTAAGTATTATTTGAATGATTCCTTAGTGCATTATTTTTCTCATCTGGAACATAGATCTTATCAATTGTGAGATGGTGTTGGAAATTAATTTGAGACTTCTGTTACCTTGATGTGAGTGAATTTGAGATTGCTGATTCCTGCTTACTGACCCACTGCATGGTCCACTTCAGAAGTTACAGAGAAAGAGAGAGAATCTCAGCCAATCATCCACAAATAAACGATTACCCAGTGGGACAACTAAGAGACACCTACAATTTGGAATATACTGTCTGATAGTTGCACAGAGAATTTAATTACTCGTACTCCTCTCAGATGTTTAGCATTCAAGACATAAGAAAAAAAAATAGTTTAAATCTAAAGCTTAAAAGAAAATTTCAGAATGTTTTGTCTATACTTACTTAAATAATTAGGGAAGGTAGTTATTTCTATTTAATAGGGCTGTCAAGCTATTAAAAAAATTAATCGTGATCACACTATTTAAACAATAATAGAATTCTATTTAAATATTTTTGGATGTTTTCTATATTTTTCAAATTGATTTTAATTACAACACAGAATAAAAAGTGTACAGTGCCCACTTTATATTTATTTTTTATTACAAATATTTGCACTGTAAAAAAACAAAATAAATAGTATTCTTCAATTCACCTAATACAAGTATTGTAGTGCAATCTCTTTATCAACTTACAAATGTAGAATTATGTACGAAAAAAACTACATTCAAAAATAAAATCTGAAACTTTAGAGTCCACTCAGTCCTATTTCAGCCAATCGCTCAGACAAACAAACAAGTTTGGTTACTATTTGCAGGAGATAATGCTGCCCTCTTTTTGTTTACAATGTCACCTGAAAGTGAGAACAGGTGTTCGCATGGCACTGTTGTAGCTGGCGTCGCAAGATATTTAAGGGCCGGATGCACTAAAGATTCATATGTCCCTTCATGCTACAACCACCATTCCAGAGGACATGCATCCATGCTGATGGCAGGTTCTGCTTGGTAACGATCCAAAGCAGAGCCGACCGATGCATGATCATTTTCATCATCTGAGTCAAATCCCACCAGTAGAAGGTTGATTTTCTTTTTTGGTGGTTTGGGTTCCGTAGTTTCTGCATCAGTGTTGCCCTTTTAAGGCTTCTGAAAGTATGCTCCGCACCTCATCCTTCTCAGAATTTGGAAGGCACTTCAGATTCTAAATCTCGGGTCGAGTGCTGTATTTGTCCTCAGAAATCTCACATTGGTACCTTCTGTACATTTTGTCAAATCTGCTCTGAAAGCATTCTTAAAACGAACATGTGTTGGGTCATCATCCGAGACTCCTATAATATGAAAGTGCACTTGAAAGTGCTATGTGAACCCATGTTCTCACTTTCAGGTGACACTGTAAATAAGAAGCAGGCAGCAGTATCTCCCATAAATGTAAACAAACTTGTTTGGCTTAGCGATAGGCTGAACAAGAAGTAGGACTAAGTGGACTTGTAGGCTCTAAAGTTTTACATTTTGTGTTTTTGAGTGCAGTTATGTAACAAAAAAATATACATTTGTAAGTTACACTTTCACGATAAAGAGATTGCACTACAGACCTTGTATGAGGTGAATTGAAAAATACTGTTATGTTTTACAGTACAAATATTTGTAAAAAAAAAATATATAAAGTGAGTACTGTACACTTTGTATCCTGTATTGTTATAGAAATCAATATATTTGAAAATGTAGAAAAACATCCAAAATATTTAATACATTTCAATTGGTATTCTGTTGTTTTACAGTGCGATTAATTCGCGATTAATTTTTTTGAGTTAATCATGTGAGTTAACTGCGATTTAATCGACAGCCATACTATTTAATATTAAAAGGTAAAAAATGCTGTTAAAAATAACAAACCCTGTTAAGGCAAAGTTTAAGGTTACGCAGGTAACCATTTAAAATCCAGGAAAAACGAAAGCTGTTGGAAGTTTAGGAGTACCAGGTGTGCTAAAGTTAAATATATAACTTTAATCTTGTGTGAAATCAGTGTTGTGCATTCAGCTTCTTAATTTTGTGTTTCTAAGTGGGAGGGGTTAATGCCTGTGCTACTTAATGTTAAGTATTTTAATACTCCCAGTTAAAGTTGTCAATACAACAGAATGTGATCTTCCAAGGGAGTATGGGTTGGGTAGGAGTGAGCTTGTCCTGTCTTTGCTGCTGCTTGGCTGGAAACAATTTTCTGGAAGATCTTGTCTACAGAAAAAAGTTTTTACAAGTTATACTGATTATAATTAATTTCTTTCTAGCTGTTGTTTTTAATTCTGTACTTAATGTTAAGGGAGGCAATTTGAGAACTTTTACTGTTGATTTGGTTTCCTTCCTGATAACTGAGATTGGAGAATCTCTTGTTCAAAGTGTTTTGTTCATTCTAGCAAGACGTACATATTTCTCTATTGATTTATGTTTGTGCAGTAAGTGCCAATTAAAAAACCGAAACAATGTTACCTGCAAGTATTACATTTACCATAACGTTTACTATTTTGTGTCTATGCAAAGGTAAATACAGTTAAATAAACATCCTTTTTTTAAAATGGTGCTCGCTGTCCAATGGATATGTTGCATCTATTTTACAGAAGGTTCTTGATCAGCTATAATAAAAAGAAAAGGGGGGGGAATAAAGCTTTGTCTAAATAAATAAAGCTGTTGGTAAATCTGTAATTGATTACACTTTTTGGGGGGCGTTTCGGGGGGAGAGGAAGATAGGTTTGAGTTGGCTTCAGTATTGCTCACAATATAAGAGGATATCAAGTACATAACCCATAACTTTACTGAATTATACACTTGTCCCACTTTTTTCCTTTTCCAGGCTGTTGGATTACGTCATGTGTGAATACCGTAGTGAAGGATGGTGGACTCTCCTTACTTCCATATTGACCACAGCTCTCAAATGTTCTTACCTTATGGCACAATTAAAAGATTACATTACTTATTCTCTAGAGCTGTTGGGTAGAGGTATCCTTTAAAGAAATGTATCTTATGCCTACTAGTTATTATAGTATTTGAGTCTTCAACCTTGTCACAAATCATTGTGCCAGTCATATACCTTACATTAGGTCAAATGCATGCCAGTGTAAGGGGTGCAATTCCATAGACTTTGGAGTTGAAACATCTTATGCCAGAGCTGAATTTGGTTCCTTATCTCTAACATAGAAACTTGCACATCTTGCTCTTCAGTTTAATGCGCTTTAAAGTTTGGGAGTGACTGGGGGTTGGAGAAGATGTAATGCATATAACATTTTTAAGATGAGGCCAAAAACTCCATAACTAGAATAGTGTATAGAATACAATATCAGAAGGATGTTAAACAGTTGAGAAAAAAAAGTAGTAAAACATAACCATAGAGAGAGGCTTATTCTCTTTGTGATAGCCTAGCTAAGACCACTTACCTGGCTCACTCTGACCACACAAAAACAAGACAGCACAACCTCCTCCAGGAGGGGTAAGTGAGAACTTTAATATTTAAATAAAGAGTATCGATAACAAAGTATATAAATGTCACTTTTTAACTCCTAGCCAACTACTACATGGTGGCTACACTGGAATAGTCCGAACTCTGTTGTGTAGTTTTAGTCTCTTGGATCATTTTTGTTTTTATTTTGTCTCCAGTTTTTCTGCTTCATATTAACTTGATCTCATTAACTGTTCCCTATCTTTTCCTCTACTTCAAGGGACGATGTCCTTCTGCTGTCAATACGCTTGTTTTATATCTCTTTTCAGCTGCCATTTTCAGTCTTATCAGAGCCTGTTGCTTCCACTACTCCAAACCATTCTGCTTGTACTTATAAGCAGAAACTACATGAGACCATTGGCAATGCTTGGAGAGCAAATTGCTCCCTTCATAGAATATTACGTTATTCTCTTTGGAATTTTTCCTTCTTGTAAGCTCTAAAATGCTTCACGTAGCCAGAGTTTGGAGACCATTTATTTTGTCACAATTGAGTGTCTTCCTATTGGCTGAGGTGAGAATAAGAGTGAAGATTTAAAATGGATAGAAAGTATTAAGTAATGGAATTTGTATTTGGAAATACCAAAGTTCTCATGGAAAGTGTTGCATGAAAGTTGTAGATTTCTGAAGATTAATGCTTTAGGTGTCTTAAGTTCAGGGACTAACTTTCTTTTAATACTGATGAAAGATTAGGATTCTACTGGTTTTGTAGTTTAGTTTGCTTTCCTTAATTTTGTTCATTAGCATCCACTTTAAAAGAGGACCAGAAGTCTCGGATAGAAAAGAACCTGATTAAAGTTCTTATGGTAAGCAAGTAGAATTTAGGTTGCTTGAAATGTGCTCAAAAGATTTTTCATTATCTGATTAATTCTTTATTTTATAATCTTCTGTCTGGGTATAGAATGAGAGCCCAGATCCTGAACCTGATTGTGATGCTTCTGCTGTGAAAACGTCACAGAAGCTGTGGACTGACCGCATTTCCCTAGCAGGCAGCAATATTTTTACAATAGAAGTTCAAGATTTTGTACCATTTGGTAAGTAACAAAGCTTCTAAAACATGGTTATGTCCCAATAAATTATACTTTGGTGTTGTAAATTGCACTCATTTGCTGAAGACACCACTGAGGAGGAATAAATATGCAAAACACGTTCTAACTGCCAGCATTTAGAGCTTGTGGCAACAAATCCATTGATTCTTTATCTGCATCACTGGGGTGGGAGGATGGTGAGAAAATCCAAATTATATTTTTTCTCCTTCTCCCAGATGTGATGTGGATAAATGTAATTGGGACAAAAACAGTTTGGGAGCCCTGTCTGAGGAGGAATCCTCTGAGCTGCAACTGACCCATTGAAGGCCTAACATACAGTGGAAGAGAGAAAGTTCTGCTGAGAGGGGATGCTGTACCTCTGAAACAGAGCTCCCCAGGGACGGGAACAAGGATATGTACTAGCTCAAACCCCACAAATACAGGGGAATGTGGGGGAGGCATTAGCAGCTGCATAATTGCAGTGAAAGTGTGCTGTGTTCTGCTGAACTTCTGTCCCCTTGTGTCTCACAAAGCCCTGTGTAGGTCCCCAGTATTACCTAGCTTCATGTAGGAGGGCAGTATTTTAACCTTGGTATATTTATGAATAGGTGGGACTAAAAGATTGTTCCGTGTAATGTGTCATGTACAAGGTGTACCCAGGAAGAAGGAGTTTATGGTGGAGTTCAGTTTTCCAGCTTCACAGTCTTATCAACTTAACAAAGATCTTTTTGTTTTAAATTCTAGTGCAATGCAAAGCAAAGTTTCTTGCTCCAAGTTTTCATGTTGATGTGCCTGTTGAGTTCGATATTTACTTGAAAGCTGATTGTCCTCATCCAATCAGGTTTTCTAAACTATGCGTCGGCTTCAATAACCAGGTAACTGTTTCATATGTGGTGATCATCTGTTAGGGGAAGGTTAATGTCTCATAATGGGTCTTATTATAACCTTGCAGCTTCATTATACTTTTTCCAATTTACTGAAAAAAGACCACTTTTACCTTTTATTTTTCTGTTAAAGTGTCCCCTTCTCTGTCACTCTTCTACTGAGGACTATACTGATTTAATAAAAACATCTGTGATTTAGTAGAGACAACAATACATCTTTTTCTCTCCTTGGTACTTGTAAAACAACACTTTTGAAATTAAACACATTTAAAATCATCTAGAATTACAAATAAGACTTTCTCTGTTACATTAACTAGGATAATTGCACTTTAATTACTGCAAAGTAAAATTATGCACTACTATTGAGACTACTTGTTAGAGGAAACTTTTTATCCTAAATAAACTTGTATCTATCAGTTGCCTAAATACATTAGGTTTATGATCCATAACACTAAACTAGTATGACAAGCAGAGAGCTCGAACAGGATTTCAACTTTAGTCCATAAAAAGAAAAGGAGGACTTGTGGCACCTTAGAGACTAACAAATTTATTTGAGCATAAGCTTTCGTGATCTACAGCTCACTTCATCGGATGCATTCCTTCATGAAGTTGATAGATTTCTACTCCATACGGCTAAATTCAGTGCCTTGCATAATGACAGGTTTCAGAGTAGCAGCCGTGTTAGTCTGTATCTGCAAAAAGAAAAGGTGTACTTATGGCACCTTAGAGACTAACGCATTTAGTTACAGCTCACTTCATCGGATGCTTATGCTCAAATAAATTTGTTAGTCTCTAAGGTGCCACAAGTACTCCTTTCTTTTTGTGGATACAGACTAACACGGCTGCTACTCTGAAACTTTAGTCCAGTAACACAGATTGTCAACATTCATTATATAGATAACTTAATTTTTCTCACTTGCTATAGGAATACAATCAGTACTGTGTGGTAGAAGAAGCATATCAGAAAAGTGATATTCTGGAATATTCATCCCAGGGACCAGTGTGCCTAGTCCCTGGTAAAACAAGAAAATTCACTTTCAGATTTGTTGCAAAAAGTGAAGATGTGGGAAAGAAGATTGAGGTTAGTTATCTAGATTCACAGGTTTGGCTCTTAAAGCTCAAAATTGCAAGGCTGACTGCAATTCTTTACTAGTCGTAATGTCACAGTATTGTGTATATTTAAATGTAATTTGTTTTGTAAATAGCATTACAAGGTTGAGAGTAAGATTGCATTGCTTGCTTTTGGTATTTAACAATTGAAGTATTTTTTTATAAAACTGTTTCTACAAAGCAAATCACAAAAACTTAGATTTCTTGGCACCCACTTCAAAAAACTGAAGAAAAAGGGACAGGAGAGAGTGAAAAATGCCAAGAGCTTCATATTGAAGGAGAGTGTGTGCGCGTACAGAAATATGTCTGCACATATGCATTCCCATACTGCCACGGTTGCTTAAGTGAAACTGCCTAGACTGCAAAGCCAGAATGTTGAGATTTTAATCTCCTGTGCTGCAAGCAGTTTTAGGGATATGTTATATATAAAGTGTGTGTGTGTGTGTGTGTTCTGCAAAATGACTGGAGGATGGTGGGGGAAAAAACTTTATTTGAATAAACATGTTTCAGATCACCTCTGTGGATTTAATCCTGGGCACCGAAACTGGCAGATGTGTGATTCTGAATTGGCGTGGAGGAGGAGGAGATGCTGCTTCATCTCAAGAAGCATTGCAGGCAGCTCGCTCCTTCAAACGGCAACCTAAACTTCCAGATAATGAGGTTCATTGGGACAGCCTGACTATTCAGGCAAACACTATGTAAGTAATAGTTTAAAATGCATAATGGTGCATATCAAAAATATCTCCCATATGTACTGGATCTTTGTAAAATAAATAAAAACTAAAATGTAAATTTTTGAACAAAAATAAGTAGCTCTTAAGGATTTATTTTCTGACATACTTACTGCCCACCCACCCAGTCAGTAATCTTCATTATTTTTATTTATTTTATTTTTAAAGAACAGAGCTAGAGCTTACAGAAGAAGTTGATCTCAGTATCTCATTTGTCATGGCCCAAAGATAGACCAAACAGGCTTTAGTACCCTTTTATTCATCCTGTCCCATTTTTTTTCCAGGTAAAACAAACAAGTAAGAGTTATTTACAGCAGTATATAAATACACAAAGAGGCCTGAAAATGCTATACAAGGATATAATTTTTAGTTTATTTACTAACTTTAATACTAACTGGACATTTTCGGAAGAATTAAATTTGCACTTTCACAACATTTGCTGTTTAATGTGGGATTCTGCATCTCTGGTTACAGAAATGTGAGCTCCCAACTCTTAGTGGGCCCCCAGTCATTTTTAATAGATTCTGTGCCAGGGTTCTGTGCCACTGATTTTCAGGCATTTCAGATATCCTGTTTCACTAGTCTACCTTCTCTGGAGTTCTCACTTGAGCAACAGGCAACTTTAACCCTAATTAAAATGGACTAAAAATTGAGCCATCCAAGAAATGTGGAGTAACTAACCTTTTCTTTTCTTTTTCTTTTTTTTTGATTAAAGGATCATTTCTAGAGTGCCAAATATTTCTGTTCAACTCCAGCATGAACCTCCTGCCCTGACTAATGAAATGTATTGTTTGATTGTGACAGTCCAGTCACATGAGAAGACAGTTGCCAAAGATGTGAAGCTCACGGCAGGTTTAAAACCAGGTATTTATTTCTGTCATGGTAGCACCTTAAGGGTCCTATTGTCCTAGTTATTGTACAAAGAGTTAACACAGAGCCACAGAGAGCACACAATCTAAATCTAGGATTTACACAAATCACGATAGGTCAATTAACAGCTAAATAGGATGGGGGTTAAGAGGTGGACAGGACTGTAGTGGATGTGTATGAAGAAATGTGTGGTAACAAAGGTCTCATTCGCAGGTGGTTGCCAGCTTAACCAATATTAGACAATAATGTTTTGTAGGCATCAACAAAAAAGTCCATGTTTTAAGGAGGGATTTAAAAGAATTTTCTAGTGATCTAACAATACTGTCAAGTTACTTTTGACAACAAACAGATGGTAGATTTTTCCAGCTGAGCTGCTAGCAAGTTCTAATGACAGAATTACATTTAAATCTAATGTATTTTTCTGCTGGACAACATGGGACCAATCTTGTCCCATTTGAAATTATGGGAGCAGGATTGTGGCCGGTGTTCCTCACAGGGTAACAGTTATATTCCAGGTAGCTTCACATAGTTACACGCTGTTAGTTTGGATTTTGAATTCTTGATGTTATACCTATTGATGACAGTAGTGGTTGAGAAATACACTTTGCTTTGTACAGATAACTGCTAAAATGCATTTGTCTATATATTATAATACAAGCTCATGCAGAGTCTAATCCAAAGACCATAGAAGTGCGAGCCTTCCCACTGATCAACTTCACTGTGGTTTTTCGATCAGATTCATAATGGGGCGTCTGACAACATATCAATGTTCCACCCCCTCCCCACTTGAGTCTCAAAATTTGAGACACAAGGTCATTATGGGTTTGCTGATTACTTAAAAAGAACTATCAAAATTTAATACTTCTGTTATAGGAAAGACTGTTTTCCGTGTGACAAGGCATCCATGATATGTGACAGGATGTGACTTCTAAGATTTTTTTCATAAGTCTTTGTAAACCCAGTCAACCCATAACTGAACAAAATTCCCATGCATTTTTTACAAATTTGGTCTTACATATGTTCAGTGTTTTAAAATCTGGAAGACTGGTTCTTTTAAAATTATTGTATTGCAAAATAAAGGATATCTTGTTCACAATTTGACCCCGATGACTATGAATTGTACATTTCCCACCAACCCCGTTTACCCATTGGCATAGGTTGCTGAAAGGCCATCAGTCTGTGTACTACAAAAAAAAAAAAAAATTTCTTCTGTGATGCATTCATGTTGTAGTTTTGTGTCTGGCTGTTGCTCATTTGGTTGAGATATGTCTGGTAGCAGTGGTGATTGTTTTCTTTGATGCATACTTTAATATTCATAAATAGTGCCTGCTTGCCACAGTGATAAACAACATATAAATTAACAGAATAACTTTGTGGGTATAAAAACAGAATGTTTGTATCCTAGGGCAAGATGCCAATCTGACTCAGAAAACTCATGTGACCCTTAATGGAACAGAAATCTGTGATGATTCTTATCCTGCATTGCTTCCTGATATCCCTGTAGGAGATTTACAGCCAGGAGAAAAGGTGAATCTAATTGCTACTCCCACTCCAATTAGGAAAATGTTTAATAGCTAACTGAAAATGAGCATTGGCTAGTAAGAAGACTTTTTCATACAGATATCAGAAGGACCAGAATTTTTAGTTTCAGATGTGATGATGCCTAGTATCTGGGCTTCTATCTAATGCAGCAGTCGTTTTATTCAAGGGATGAGCCTTTGACTTCCTCCTTACATTTTAGTTCTATGGGCTAGTCAATGGAGTGGGTTTGAGGGTGAAGAGATCTAATTAATATAATCCAATGAGGCTGATCTGAACTGTGAATCCTTTAACACAAATACGCAGTTGAGATAACTTTGACAGACAAATTTTTTTTTATTAATGTTAAGTTTAAGTACCTGAGCATGCTGAAGAGTCTCACAGAATTGTTAAGGTTGTTGGCAGAGAGTGGACATTAGAGGGATTTCATATTGTAATATAAAGCTAAAGAGAAGGAACGGGATAAAGGAAATGCTCAATTTTCATTCCGCACTTTGAAAGAGGAGAATGAATTCAGGATGCGCTAGTTCTTCTGGTTTTGGGTTGACTTTGACTGCAAATATAGAGTCACTCTATCTTCTGTAAATGCACACTGCAAGCGCTGTAGACTGTACTGATAATTTGTTAGTAGCCTGAGTGCTAAATCTCATAAGGATGCAGAGTTGAGTGACACATACTGATTTTTTGGTGGTAGTAGGAAGAGAGAAGGATTGGGCTCATGAAACGGAGAGCAGCTGATGTCTGCTACTGAGAGTAATTGTCTTCCTACATCTTCTCCACACAGCAATACATTAAAACTCATGTGGTTTGAACTAGGGCTGTCAAGCAATTAAAAAAATTAATTGCGATTAATCGCACTGTTAAACAATAATAGAATACCATTTATTTAAGTATTTTTGGATGTTTTCTACATTTTCAAATATATTGATTTCAATTACACTACAGAATACAAAGTGTACAGGGCTCACTTTTTATTTATTTTTGATTGCAAGTATTTGCACTTTAAAAAAAAAAAAAAAAGAAATTGTATTTTTCAATTCACCTAATACAAGTACTGTAGTGCAATCTCTTTATCATGAAAGTTGAACTTACAAATGTAGAATTATGGGCAAAAAAACAACTGCATTCAGAAATAAAACAATGTAAAATTTTAAGCCTGCAAGTCCACTCAGTCCTACTTTTTGTTCATCCAATTGCTCAGAGAAACAAGTTTGTTTACATTTGCAGGAGATAAGGCTGCCCACTTCTTGTTTACTGTGTCATCTGAAAGTGGGAACAGGCATTCTCTTGGCACTGTTGTAGCCGGCGTTGCAACATATTTACGTGCCAGATGCGCTAAAGATTCATATGTCCCTTCATGCTTCACCACCATTCCAGGGGACGTGCTTCCATACTGATGACGGATTCTGCTCGATAACAATCCGAAGTAGTGCGGACCAATGCGTGTTCATTTTCATCATCTGCAACCAGCAGAAGGTTGATTTTCTTTTTTGGTGGTTTGGGTTCTGTAGTTTCTGCATTGGAGTGTTGCTCTTTTAAGACTTCTGAAAGCATGCTCCACACCTCATCCCGCTCAAATTTTGGAAGGCACTTCAGATTCTTAAACCTTGGGTCGAGTGCTGTGGCTATTTTTAGAAATCTTACATTGGTACCTTCTTTGCGTTTTGTCAAATCTGCAGTGAAAGTGTTCTTAAAACCAACATGTGCTGGGTCATCAGCCGAGACTGCTAGAACATAAAATATATGGCAGAATGCGAGTAAAACAGAGCAGGGGACATACAATTCTCCCCCGAGGAGAATTATTTTTTTAACAAGTGTTATCAGCATGGAAGCATGTCCTCTGGAATGGTGGCCAAAGCATGAAGAAGCATACGAATGTTTAGCATATTTGACACGTAAATACCTTGCAATGCCGCTACAAAAGTGCCATACAAATGCCTGTTCTCACTTTCTGGTGACACCGTACATAAGAAAAGGGCAGCATTATTTCCATGTAAACAAACTTTTTTGTCTTAGCGACTGGCTGAACAAGAAGTAGGACTGAGTGAACTTTGCTTTGTTTTTGAGGGCAATTATGTAACCAAAAAAAAAACTACATTTGTAAGTTGCACTTTCAGGACAAAGAGATTGCACTACAGTACTTGTATGAGGTGAATTGAAAAATACTATTTCTTTTGTTTATCATTTTTACAGTGCAAATATTTGTAATCAAAAATAATGTATGCTTTGATTTCAATTATAACACAGAATATAGTATATATGAAAATGTAGAAAAACATCCCAAATATTTAATAAATTTCAATTGGTATTCTGTTGCTTAAGAGTAAGATTAAAACTGCGATTAGTCACAATTAACTTTTTAATGGCGATTAATTTTTTTGTTAATCGCGTGAGTTATCTGTGATTAATCGACAGCCCTAGTTTGAACTAATAGCTAGAAATCATAGGCTTGTTATGGCAAATGATGCTTAGTAATGGCTCCAGCCTACTACTGTAAATAGCAGGAGAACATGAGTAGTGGAATGACCAGAGCAGTGCTACTCTTATATTGGTGTCACACACTTAATGCTGCCAGTAGCCAGTGCTGAAGACAAGCAATTGTTGTCCATTGTGGTTCCCCTAGTCTGTGTTAACTGAGGTACATTAAATGAATGAAAGGGCAGCTCTGGACCTGCTGGTTGCACTTTGAGTACTATTTAACTAATTTTGTCTTTATATTTCACAGCTGGAAAAAGCAGTATACATTCGTTGTGGAACAGTTGGTACCAGGATGTTTCTGGTCTATGTTTCCTATTTAATCAGTGCTACTGTTGAGGAAAAAGAGATAATCTGCAAGTGCCACAGGGTATGATCTATTGAGTTCAGCACTTTGGAATGACTCTTCATTTCATGTTAGTTAATATATGAAATCATTAAGGGATTCGGATTACTTGTGTGTGATTTTAAGAGCAAGCCTAATTTCAATGGTACCCTTTGTAGAATAGTACTAAATGGATTAATTAGATAATGTGGCCAAACATATTTAAAATGTATTCACTTTCATACTCCTAAAATGTACATCATATCCAAAATAAGGTGGAAATGCAGCAGACAGGGCTGTCATATGAGATTGTGTAAGAGAGAAACCCATAATTTAGCTTCTGCCCTAGGAGAAATGCTTAGCCCAGGGGTGATGTGGTTGCTTTCTGAGTAAAGAGAAGGATACACCATGTTGCCTTGACAGATAATTCCCAATACAAAGCCAGGAGTCTACGTGGGCCATCTTGCGGAAATGTTGCTTTTTTGACATTGAAAGAGGAAAGGTTTAAGGGGCAGGATTGGAGGGATAAAGAAGAATAAATGGACACAAGAAGCAATATTTTTGAGGTGATCCAACTTCTGGCAAGTGTAGAGGAATATAAAATCATGTGTTATTCCTTAAACTTAATGTTGTACCGGCAGAGTTGTATATCTGGAATAGTTCCATGTACTGGTGCTATCACTGAACCTTAGAGGGACACTGTCAAACTGAAATTTTTTTAATCCAGGGAAAAGCGAAAAGTAGCTTCTTATTCCATAGTCACCTGCCAATTTTTGTTTTCAAATACAATTTTCCTACTTCTGAAAAGCTTTTTTCCTCCCATGTTGATGTCTTAAGTACTCAGAGTAAAACTGTACAAATAAAATAAATTAGTTTCTCTCATCTCTTAGATGTTCCTTGTAACAGATTGTCATAATTACTGTGGGAGAGGGAGGAATGTTTGGTCCAAAGTGCGGTGTTTTGCTTTTGTTTAAGTTGACAGTGACCCTTCGTGTTTAAATTTATTGTAGGGAATTTTATTGAGAATAGGTATGGTATCAACATTTTATTTTACACTTTATTTAATTCCGTTTCAAACTTGACATATTTAATGAATTAATAATCAGCATAATTTTTTCTTAGAACTGTATAGCTTATAAGGCAATAAAATACCCAGGCATTGAATGAGCATCTTCACAAGTATATCCAAGAAAGGAAAAGCATTGACTTCTGCAGTCCCCAATAGCCATAGTTGCTTTGTCTGCCCATCGTTTAGGGGAGAGCCAAAGCAGATGATGTCCTGGAGAGGGCTGGGGCAGGTGGTGATGAATGCAGTTCCCTGTAATATTAACTTCTTACCTGTAATCTGATGTCAATATCTAGATTTGAAATGTAATACAATCTTTTCCCCCTCCATGCAGGATGAAACTGTAACTATAGAAACTGTATTTCCCTTTGATGTTGCTGTTAAATTTGTTTCTTCAAAGGTATGTGTTTAGAAAATTGATCAACGTATCTTAGAATCATAAAAATCTGAGTAAACCAAATTTGACCACTAAAATATTGACACATTCTTTCTCTTCTCTTGGTAGTTTGAACATTTAGACAGAGTCTTTGCAGACATACCCTTTTTACTGATGACAGACATTCTGAGTGCTTCACCTTGGGCTCTCACTATTATAAATAGCCAGCTACAACTTTCAGCTTCCATGGTACCAGTAGACCAACTGGAATCTTTTGTGGAGAATGGTGAGAATTTAGATTATTCTTTCTTCTTTAATAAGATTTTTTTGAGGAGGATGGAGTGGGAATTGGGAAGAAATACATTTTAATACCTTATTGACAAATTCATTTGGAGTTTCTCTAAGTTATTTGAAGTAATGTTAGCACTTTGAGCTGAACTCACAAAGGGGAAAAAAATTAAAGTTAAAGGTGAAACTCTGTATCCTATTCAGTTGTTCCTGGTTATTTTTGGTATGGAGAAGCATGGAAAAATCTGATTTAGATAGTGGCAGATCTGAATTGGATTAGAGGCATTTGACAGTTTTTGGCTTTCATGTACTACATATGTCTCTATAGAATGAAATGTAAACGAATCCATACATGAATGAAATAGTGTGCGAATCTATTCAGACTCGCCTAGGAAGAATATGCAAGAAGTTTCTCCATCCTGTATTGAATACTGCCTGATTAGAATATCTTGTAGTTAAACAATAATGTTCGCCATCCTTCTGAGGCAGAAAGATAAATTTGAGGACTGTGCAGTAGAGCATTCAAAAATGTTGACTGCAGTTTTTGGTTGGAAAACGTTGATTTCATGGAATCGATGTTGAAACTTTCAACAGAAACCCGGCTGGCAGGCCAGCCCACCTGCCAACCGGTTTCCCCAGCTCCCCGCACAGCCCACTTGGCTGGCTGCTGGAGAGCAGTGGCTTCCATGGTTCACAGCTCAGCCAGGACTCCCTGTCTGGCTCCCAAGGTAATTAAGGAAGCTACCTTCCCTGGAAGCCTGGCAGCCCTGGCTCCTGTGGCTTTTTATTTTATTTTTAAATTATATACTTTTAAGTAGCTGCTGTTTTTTAGTACCCTGAATGCATGTCTGTCTTTGAACAAGAAAATACAATAAGCGCTCTAAATAGCAGCAGCTGTTAATAATTTTAAAAATAAAACTGAACTAATTTAAAAAAAAGTTTAAAAATAAGATAAAATATGAAAAAGCCCTTTTTAAAATTTTGGTTAGAAACTTCCAAAACAAACCAGTTTGTGTCCCGTCCCACCCCGCCCCCCCCTCAAAAAAAAACAAACAAACAATTTACCTTCTGCAGCAAATGTCAAAATTTCTACTTTAGGTTCTGAAACTGAACAAAAATATTTCAAATTTTTTGCATTTACAGCAGAAAGGGATTCCTGAGTCTTAATCAGCTGTACTGTGCAGTTTACTCTTTTGAACGTGACTTTGAGATTCTGTTTGCTCTGTGTAGATATTAGAGATTCCATGGTTCGGTTCAGAAGGTTCTTTATCATCC
This sequence comes from Chelonia mydas, assembly GCF_015237465.2. Taxonomy (NCBI): domain Eukaryota; kingdom Metazoa; phylum Chordata; order Testudines; family Cheloniidae; genus Chelonia; species Chelonia mydas. The sequence goes on from NC_057852.1 coordinate 79,747,877, forward strand.
ATCAAATCATCATATTTCTGTGGCCCTGTCACAGAGCAGGGCTTCTCCCCAGCTTCCAAGCACATACTGCCCAGTCTCCTTTTAAGAAGGTTTCTTTTCTTGAAACAAACAAGAGTCTTTTTAACTCACTCCTTTGCCTCGGACTTCAGGGTCACTCATCCCAGAGACCTCTGGTGCTCTTGGCAGCTTCCCAATCTTAGGCCATGTCTATACTACAAACTTACATTGACACAAGTTACGTCGGCATAAAGCTGCTGCAGTTAGTGCGTTGCTTGTGTGTATGTATGCTTGGCTCGTTGTGTCAGCGGTGCGTGTACTCACCAGGTGTTCTTGTATTAATGCACAGTGTAGTGCATCATGGATAGGTATCCCAGTATGCAACCTGCGACCATCTAGCATACAGTCTTTTGGGAAGTATTCTCAATGCATGGTGGGGCTGAAAGGAGTTGCACTGGGGTGACTGGGAGCGTGAGGTCAAATTTCCAGTTTGCTATTGTATCCATCCCCCTAATGTCATCTGTATCCCATAATTTTCATGCCTTTTTTCAAAATCCCACAAACCCGTGGGGCCCTCCTCTGTCTCTATCTCCAACAGAAGCATGGAGCTTGCACAGCTCTGCACTATTGTCCTGAGCGTTGAAACACGGGGCATGTGATCCTGCAGTATTTTCAGAGCTGCAAGAAGAACTGAATAAGTGGGGAACATAATGATTTCTTGTAGGACAGATTGCTGTAGGACATAGCAAGAACCAACTCAAGGTTGTTGGTGGCATTCACAGAGAAGCTGCGGATGACCTTCTGTATGTCACAGGCCTTTACATTTCACCCAGTGTGGTCTGCATTGAGTCCAATTACTTGTGTTTGATTAAAGCATACCTTCCAGAAAGGCCAAGAGCTGCCAATTTTCATTCACTTTTTTCCCTCTTAAGTTTTCTTCCCAATCAATTTCTCTCATAACTTTCCTCACCTTTGGGAAATTAGCCCTTTTGAAGCATCAAGTATCTATATTACTGATTGTCTTCTGTTTGCCCACAATAAATGTAATCAGATCGTGATCATTGGTTCCTAGGTAACCACCAATTTACAGGCCAGTGGTTAGTTCATTGTCATTTGTCATAATGAAGTTCAAAATCAAGTTAACTTGTACTGGGCGCAATACCCTTTTTGTTAAAAAAATTATCATCTGTGATTTTTAGAAACTCCAAGTGATGTTTCCTACTGGCTTCATGAGACCTCCAGAATGGAGGTCATGAGACCTCCAATTTTTAAAAAGGGCTCCAGAGGTGATTCTGGCAATTATAGGCCGGTAAGCCTGATTTCAGTACTGGGAAAACTGGTTGAAATGATAGTAAAGAACAGAATTGTCAGACACATAGATGAACATAATTTTGTTGGGGAAGAGTCAACATGGTTTTTGTAAATGGAAATCATGCCACACCAATCTACTAGAATTCTTTGAGGGGGTGGGGAAGCATATGGACAAGGGGGATCCAGTGGATATAGTGTACTTAGATTTTCAGAAAGCCTTTGACAAGGTCCCTCACCAAAGGTTCTTAAGCAAAGTAAGATGTCATGGGATAAGAGGGAAGGTCCTCTCATGGATTGGTAACTGGTTAAAAGATAGGAAACAAAGGAGAGGAATAAATGGTCAGTCAGTTTTCAGAATGGAGAGAGGTAAATAGTGGTGTCCCCCAAGGGTCTGTACTGGGCCCAGTCCTAGTCAACATATTCATAAATGATCTGGAAAAAGGGGTAAACAGTGAGGTGGCAAAATTTGCAGATGAAACAAAACTACTCAAGATAATTAAGTCCCAGGCAGACTGCGAAGAGCTACAGAAGGATCTCTCAAAACTGGGTGACTGGGCAACAAAATGGCAGATGAAATTAAATGTTGATACATGCAAAGTAATGCACGTTGGAAAACATAATCCCAACTATAAATATAAAATGATGGTGTCTAAATTAGCTGTTACCACTCAAGAAAGGGGGGAGGGATAGCTCAGTGGTTTGAAAATTGGCCTGCTAAACCCAGGGTTGTGAGTTCAATCCTTGAGGGGGCCATTTAGGGATCTGGAGCAAAAATTGGGGATTGGTCCTGCTTTGAGCAGGGGGTTGGACTAGATGACCTCCTGAGATCTCTTCCAACCCTGATATTCTATGATGAAACGTCACTTCTGGGCCTCGGCAACCAGCACTGACTAGTGGGATTGTGTTGTCATTCAGGCTTGGGATGACGAGCAATGGCTGCAAAACTTTTCAGACGCACAAGGCAACATTCCTGGATCTGTGGGCTGAGCTTGCCCCAGCCCACCAGTGCAGGGACCAAAAATAAGAGCTGTGCTGACAGTGGATAAGTGAGTGGTAATTGCAGAGTGGAAACTTGAAACACCAGATTGATTCCAGACTGACCAGTAACAGTCTGGAGTTTGGAAATCCACCGTGGGAGCCACTGTCATGCAAGTGTGCAGGGCCAGTAATCGCCTCCTGCTGCACAGGACTGTGATTCTCAGCAATGTAAAGCACATAGTGGATAGATTTGCAGCAGTGGGGTTCACGAACTGCGGTGGAGCAATAGATGGCATTCGTATCCCTATTTTGGCACAAAATTACCTTGCAACAGAGTACATCAATGTAAAGGGATACTTTTCTATGGTTATGCAAGCATTGGTGGATCACCGGGGACGCTTGACCAATGTCCGTGTGGGCTGGCCAGGGAAGGTGCATAAGGCTTACATCTTTAAGAATACAGGACTGTTCAGAAAGCTGCAAGGAGGAACTGTTTCTCAACTGGCCAATTACTGTTGGGAATGTTGAAATGCCAGGATCACTATTGGCATTTCAACATTCCCAACAGTAATCTGCAGTCTACCTGTTGCTTGCTGGGCTTATAAAGCCATACACCAGCCACCTAGACAGCACCAAGGGAACAGTTCAGCTACCAGCTCAGCAGGTGCAGTATGATTGCTGAATGTTCTTTTGTTCGATTGACGGGATGCTGGCATTGTTTATGCACAAGATTAGACTTCAGTGAGAAAAATATCCCAATGGTAATAGCTGCCTGCTCTGTCCTGCGTAATATTTGTGAAGCCAAGGGGGAAACCTTTCCACTGGGTTGGAGGCCTATGTGATTCTTGGGCAGTAGAGTTCACAATGGCAACAAAACAGTCAGTCTGGGGCATGGTGGGAAAGCTGCTGGAGGACTGTTAGGGTCGACATAGGTACAGGAACTCCTCCGCTTAACGTTGTAGTTTGTTTCGCTTAAAATCACATTTTTCAGGATCAATGTTAAGCAAATCCAATTTCCCCATAAGAATTAATGTAAATGGGCGGGGTTAGGTTCCAGGGAAATTTTTTTCACCAGACAAAAAACTATATAATACATATATTTTCTCTCTAAGTTTTAAACAATTTAATACTGTACACAGCAACGATGATTGTGAAGCTTGGTTGAGTTGGTGGAGTCAGAAGGTGGAAGAGGGTGGGATATTTCCCAGGGAATGCCTTACTGCTAAATGATGAACTAGCACTCGGCTGAGCCCTCAAGGGTTAACACGTTGTTAATGTAGCCTCACACTCTACAAGGCAGCTCAAATGCAGGGAGGGGAGACAGCATGGCAGAAAGAGACACATCCTGTGTGTGTGTGTGTGTGTGAGTGAGAGAGAGAGCAAGAGATGCGCATTGCTCCTTTAAGTACGCTGACACTACACTCTAAGTACATTGCCTTTTAAAAAGATCAGGAAGTTGAGATAGCAGCTGCGGCCAGCTCTCTCCGCCCTGAGCCCTCTTGTGTCTCTCCTGCTTCTATATGGCGAAGGGGTAAGCGGGGGGGCAGGAGCAGGGGGGAAGGGGACACCCTGACATTAGTCCCCCCCCTTCCCCTGCACAGCAAGCAGGAGGTTCGCGGGAGCAACTCCAAGGCAGAGGGCAGGAGCAGCACATGGCAGTGTGGGGAGGGACAGCTGAACTTCTGGCAGTTGGTAGCCTGCTGGGCAGCTGCTGCACAGGGAACTTAGGGGAGCGGGGAACTGATAGCGGGACTGCTGGTCCACCCTGGTTCCAAGCCCCCACCAGCTAGCTGCAACAGGCTGCTCTTCCTGCAAGCCGTGGACAAAGCAGGTGGCTGCCAAACAACGTTATAAGGGAGCATTGCACAACTTTAAACGAGCATGTTCCCTGATTGATCAGCAACGAAACAACGTTAACCAGGACGACTTTAAGTGAGGAGTTACTGTACTGCAGTATCTGTGCCGTGTTGACCTCTGTATATTAATCTTGGCACAAAGCTGCTCGGGGAGGTGGTGTTACTATGTCAGCATAAGAGGCCACTTACGTCAGTGGGAGACCCATTTAAGTGTAGACACATGCACAAGGCACCTTGCCTCACCCTAACTTTGTAGCGTAGACCAGGCTTTAGTTAGCTCTGCTCCCTTTCTGGAGCTTCCCAGAGCACCTGGCCTCTTGCACCAGGGACCCACCACCGGAGTTACCTCCACTTCACTGTGGCTTCCCTTCTCCAGGCACAACCTGTCTCGGTCACTCTTCCTCCCCGTCTCATTTCCTGCCTTTATAGGTCCAGGTGTAGCCCAGCCTCTTTTAATTGGCTGGATTGGGGTCACTTGCTCTACACGGGCACTGGGCCTAGCTCTACTCACAGGGACCGCGTACCATGTTGCAGGTCCCAAAAATTCTGTGCTGTCTGAGCATCTTATTATCTCTAATGTTTTCATGTACAGTTTGTGAATTAGTTGGGGGTCCCTCAGATTGTATATATTGCATATATACAACACCTTTATTCCTAAAATTTATATATAATCTGTATGTATTACTAATTTTAGTTTTTCAGATCTGGATGGTTTCTGTGCTAATTTTCAGTGTCTTTTACTTTAAAACTAAACAGAATATTGCTGATAGTTGTTTTGCAGACAGGCGAGAGTGCTAGTGAATGCTTTTGCCTTCGGTGTCCACAAGTTACTAATGGTCAAAGTGGAGTGGCTACCGGACGTTATGTAATCTCCTGGAAAAGGTAGGGATTCCTTGTCTGGTTATTTTTAAAGCAGTTCATGACTTTTCGTAGGGTGGGAGTGGTAGGGAGGATATATTTTGCTTTTTCTTCTTCCCTTACTGATCCTCACAGTAGCATCATCTTGGGTGAAAGCGGTAAGAGCCATTTTTAAAAATGTGCGTACTGCTGAAATTGCATCTAAATGGTGATATTTAAATTTGTATTAAGTTTTCAATTGTGTGATCTCCTACACTAGTTCTTCAGTTTTCTAAAGCCAATGAGTACTTCACATGTGGGGAGGGGAGGAAGAAAGACAAGTTAAAGAACACTTCAGCTGTATAAAAAAGTAATGTTTTAAATGGTCAAACGGAAAAAATAAATGACCCTAATATTTTTCCCACCTCAGTCAATATGTGGGTTTGTTTTTAGAGCAGATATTGTAAGGTACATCTGTCTTCTCTAGATTTTAACATCTTTTTACAAGATTATTGTAATAAAAACATTCAGCTAACACTTTTCACCTTTTTGAACTGTTGGGATTGCTGTAACTATTGCTTGTTAGTTTGCTGCTTGATCCCAGTATTCTGTTGGCTTAGTGACTTAATGTCAAGAATATAAGTGGAGTCTACATGTGTTGTTTTCTTTAATAGGAGTTCAGCTGTGGAAAGTGTACCTGTGGTTTGTACTGTGATCACTCTACCACATGTGATTGTAGAGAGCATCCCACTCCATGTTAATGCAGGTAATATTAACATGCATGAAATATTTAACCCTGGGCTGCATGCATGGAGTGTTCACTCAAGGCCGTGAAATCCCATAAGTACGTCTCAGAGCAGAATTTGGTACATAGGCACACGTTTGTCCTTTATTGTCACAGACTTGGGATGACCGTATTTCTCCTGTAAGAACAGGGCTGGAAGGGAAAGCCCTGCCCATGCAGTACCTGTCCTTTCTCTAGTTATTCTAATCCATACTTGTACTCCTCCTTCGCCCCCTCAATTAGTGCAAATTAGTGATATTGTGATGCATAGAACTAGTAACAGTAATTTCTGATATCTTTCATTGCTTTCTAATGTTAGAGCTGATTCTGTTATATTTGAAAACTTACAAAATTTTTAATGATTTGTTCCTGAAACATTTGATCAGCTGTACTATAGATAATTGCCACTTTTTGCAGACCTTTCTACTTTTATTGAGTCAGATTTGGTTTTTGTATGTGAAACCAAGACATTTATTTACATATCAGATTATGTAACCTTTATATTCGTTCCCTTTGTCTCCAAAGATCTGCCATCATTTGGTCGAGTCAGAGAATCCTTGCCTGTCAGATATCACCTGCAAAACAAGACCAGTTTAGTCCAGGATGTGGAAATATCAGTGGAGCCAAGCGATGCCTTCATGTTTTCAGGTCTTAAACAGGTACAAATTGTCCTCTTTGTCACTACTGCATGATGATACTTTTCACACCACTGTTAAACTATTCTAATAGACTTCAACATACTCTTTAGATTAGTGGTTTTCAACCTTTTTTTCATTTGTGAACCCCTAAAAAAAATTTCTAATGGAGGTGTGGATCCCTTTGGAAATCTTAGAGTCTTTGGACCCCAAGTTTTGGAAACCAGTCTTCTATGGTAACAACAACCTTTTGCAGACCCCTTAGATATAGTCTGCAGAGCTCCCACAGTCGGCCAACCACAGGTTGAAAACCACTGCTTTAGATTATATAAATTGTATTTAAAAATTAAATGTTTTTAATGTATCTTTACTGTAAAACCGGAAAATAAATATTAAAAACAAATTAATTGTAACTGTATTCAGAACAGATCTGTCTCCCAGCTCCGTTAAATTTCTGTCTACCAAAACAAGGCTTGTGAAATTTACATCAAGTGACCTTAGAAAGAAACACAGTACACTATGTAACAAATATGGGCAACCCTAAGTGAATGGTAGACTTTCAACTGTTACCTGTTGATAGCCTATTAGCTTACTATCAACTCTGCTATAGATCAAATTACCCTAGAGTTATTTAGTAAATACTCATCCTTAAGACCTGGTGAACTGAAGAATGAGCAATACATCTGGAGGAACATGCACGTCCAAAGCTTTTTTTTAATCTTAGGAGGACTGAAAATAAGTCATCTTAGGAGTGTCTAGTTATGCCTTTCTGGATAGGCTAAGAACATTCATATTGATCATATGATACAGTGTGTGCAGTTGGGTAGAAAAGAAAGTTGTAATATTTTGAATAATGTGTTTTTTAGTCAAACCGATTAAAGCAAATATTTAAAAGAATTATTTTTAACTTTGGAGTGTGCAAATGTTTAATATATGTATACAGCTTTCTTTCCTGGAATTATTTATGATTTTAGATACGATTGCGAATCCTTCCTGGCACACAGCAGGAAATGTTATATAACTTCTACCCTCTCATGGCTGGATATCAGCAGTTACCATCTCTTAATATCTTGCTGCGGATCCCAAACTTCACTAATCAGTTGCTCAGACGATTCATACCAACGCACATTTTTGTAAAGGTACGGTTCTAATGGAGGCTTTTGGCCCCTTAATAACAAATGAATTCTTTCAGAACTTACTTGGGATTTATTTTGCTTTTGAGAACTGCAACCCCAGCTCTACGCTTAGCCGATTAACTGAATGGACAGTTAACTAGAGAGCAGGCTTGTCTTGCTTTAAGATGCACAGACACAATGCTGAGACCGTGGACTTCACTGGGGCTCTGTGTGGGTGCAGCAATCTGCTCAGGCACGACACAGTGCTGGACTGGGCTCTATATGAGCAACAGGCACTTGGCTCTTAAAACCATCCAGAATTACTGTTATCCTCCTGGTCACAGGATGTTATCCATTTTGCAGAACATTTGGATAATATCTTGTGACTAGAAGGATAATAGTCATTCAATTTAAAGCTTCAATTAAAATTCTGTCTGCATTTGAGTATTGGTGGAGCTGCATTTGGTTAGAATATTTCCAAGTTTTCATTTATTATCTGCCACCCATCTTATATTTATATTACTCGCGTGAGAATTGATTGCAGAAAGTGAAGTGTGGGTGTTCATCATGTGATGGGTTTTAGGGTTTTGTGGGGTTCCAGAATATTTCTGAACCTAAATTACTATTAGAGATAGAAGATCTAAGTGCACATGAAATTTATGGTGATTTTTTTCTACAATGTTGCAGCTACTCAGATATTATGAATACCTTGGGATGAAACGCAATTTTCAATCATATCATGCCAAACAGGTTTTATGCAATCTTTCTGGCCCTTTCCCACTTATTTTAAAGCTTTTTACCCAAAACAATGCTAGCTAGCTAGCCTTGTGTCTTTCCTTTACAGGATCTTGTGTTAACCTTTCCTATTGGAGCATAAGCAGTGGGTGAGAGGCCTGAAGTGTTCCTTTGTGTCTTTGAGAAAGGCTTGTTCGAACGTCTATAATCCTCTCTCTGTTCCCTGAAAACAGGCTTTGCATTCCTCCAATTTTACTGCAGCTAAGAGGGCTGGGTGGAATTTATTATTTATACACACTGTCAGTCAATGTGTCTCCTAGATCAGTCATCAAGACTTGCTCTTAGGTCAACACAAAGGTCTGCTCCCTCCAGGGAAAGGAGTTCTGAGCATTTACAAGAGAACCTACCTTGGTTTTTAATTCCTTTCTTCTCTTCTTCGGGGTCATCCGAATCCCAACGTTCATTCTTGTGTGCTCCTGTGCACAGCTATGCTTTTCCTCTTAAAATACTCCTTTTCCCAAGGGACCCTGCTTCAAACTTATCCTAGAACCTTCTGGGGCTGTTCCTGCTTCATGCATGTATTTACCATCAGCATCATTATCAATATAACTTTTGTATTGCAGCAGTATCCAGAGAGTCCAGTCAGGGTCAGGCCCTATGCTAGGTGCTATAAGACATATATAAAGATATGGAGTACTAGTGGCACCTTAGAGACTAACCAATTTATTTGAGCATAAGCTTTCGTGAGCTACAGCTCACTTCATCGGATGCCCTGAAGAGCTTATAGAGGCAATTGGGAGAGTTAGAAGACTTGAATGTAGATAACATCACAATATTTTTTGCTGCCATTGGAAATACTTTGAAGTTAGGAAAGATACAGCACTGATTATACATTGTAGCATCCTGTTCATTTATGATGATGTTGCTAGATGAATTTCATAATCATATATAATCTTTATACTGACTCTTCTTTTTCTTTAAAGCCACAAGGTCGCCAAGCTGATGATACTTCTATCGCAGCTGCATAACTGCAGACATGGACTTATGCACTAGAAGGAAATGGGATGTTGCACAGAATGTATAAAATTTTGCTCTTTGAACCATAGCTTTGATCAAACTTTACGAATTAAACTTTTATTTTTAAATTACAATTATGAGCGCTATCAGCAGAACTAATGTTTAAACATTTAATTTTTCATAAAATTTCACTAATGAATAAATATACGGAATAAGTTGGTGCTCTGTTTAACATGAACATTCTTTCTCTTGAAGTTAATTTCATGAATGTTAAATGCTTTTAAGAAGTAGTATTATATGGAATGTCTTGAGAATGAAAATGAAGAAAACCAAGTTCACTTGCCCAAAAAAGAGAAGTGCCACTTTCTTCATTAATGATGGCTTGAGGTGCAATGTCTGTGCTTTTTGTTATCAGGATTTACAGCATTGAAAGTGATCGTATCTGATAAACTTATTTTTTTGCCATTTATGTTCAGAGGGTAGAACAGCGGGCAGCAGCCTGGACTCTCAGATCTATAAATGACTTACTACTACAGATGGAACTGTTGGCATTGAGTGGCTTCCTAATGCTTTAAGCAGAGTCATTAATTTAAAAGGCTCTCTTTTTACCAGGAGAACTGTACTTCAAAATGTTTCACTCAGCAGTGACTAGTCAGTAAAATATGGAGTCTTTGTGAGCAGCTTCATTAATTACAGTTGTACTATCCAACATTAACCTGAAATGGTTTGAATTGTTAAAAATGCATTGCTTCCAGGTTAAAGAAACGTTTTGACAGTATTCTGCTGTGGCAGTTTAGAGGTACATCTTTGTGTAGCTTCACAAGCTGGTATTTAAAATATTCACAGTCAATCATGTAAATAAAAATTATGTTGTGAAATCTTCCATTGTTTAACTTTCTAAATAGTTAAATTAAAGAAGTGAATTTTGATCTCCTGGAAATTATCGTATTTATTGTCCAAGTGAAGTTATATTAAACAACTTATTGTAACTGAATATTTGTGAAACTGAGCTGAATGTGTTCATTTCCCAGTTATATTGATTTTTATGTAATGGATAACTGTCTAGTGTGGTCCAGTGGCTTAGTGGATAAGATTCTGAACTTGATTCTCTTTTATGTCTGCCTTCAGTATCCTTTAGGACAGAGATTCCCAAACTTTTCTTATTGCATACCTCCTTCCAGATCTACCAGCTGCCCACACATCCCTACTCTTTTCATCACTGATATTGTGTTCTTCTTAACACTACCTGTCTTTAGCCATCTGTCCATATTTCACCATTATGTACAGATATAGTTATTGTGTGACCTATACAACCGAAAAAAAACCAACCCCTAACAGAGTTCTGAGTTTGATTAGGCTTGACTGTTGTTGAGCAACTGAACCCGCACTGTACAATGATTGGAGGTGAGGGCTCTGTACGTCAGTGCTCTGTGTTTCAGTGTTCTCATTGCTATGTCTTGAAGTAAATTAACTACCATAACGAGTTTTAGATAACGAGTTCCCACACAGCGGTAAAGCTCGTCTGAGTAGGCTATTATGAAAATGCGATACAGAAAGTAATGCATAAATAAAAGCCACCGTTACACAATTTCTCCTGCGTACCACCCTTCCCCCCAAGATGTCTTGCGTACCCCCAGGGGTATGAGTAGCACAGTTTGGGAACCCCTGCTTTAGGGGACCGACCCTTAACATTATTTAGACAAAAACTATAGTGAAGCCAGTAAAAGTTTTTGCTTGTAAGGACTTCAGGGTCTAGCCCTAGATGGCTGATTTTAGAATGGCAGTAGGAGATTGAAGGCAGTTGTATACCACTCACTTCTCAGAGCTGAATATAGCATTTCTGTGGCGTACATATGAGGCTGGAGGGAGGTTGTTGGTTATTAGCATGAAGGAGAAGAGGGCTGCAAATCCTATTGGTCTCTTTCACTCTTTTCTCCCTGATGCTTTCAGTTGCGTTTTATCCTGTAGTCAAATAAAGGGAGTTAAAATGCATTTTCAGGTGGCTGGTGTACAGCATTTGAGTCCAGAAGTGCACCTTTCAACCTTTTTTTTTTTTTTTTTTTTTAATAGAAGTGAAACATATTTTGCCCTCTTGGATTGTCCTTGGTTTCCAACAAAATTTTTTGTTCAAACTGCAGTTCAGGCTGAAAGAAACTTCGCTGAGGCTTCTATGCTATGCTACCTTTTCTGAAAGTGTTTAGACAGCTATAAAATAGAGAACTGAGATACCTTTCCTATGTAACATTCTAATAGTAAATTATAATGACTTGTATCCTTTTGAAAGGATACAGGGTATGTGCATGGGTATTTAAACACCTTCTCTCAATTCCAACAACTTGAAATATGTCTAGGAACAGTGCAGATTACCATCTCTTATAAAATCAAATAAATTAGGCAAAATTATAGGAAGGGTATATTGAAGATCAGAAGTACAATTTATAATGAACATTATATAGTTAACAGTAATAAACTAACCAGAAATGTGAACTTGTAATATACACTGTGTAGGAAAAAATACCCAAGGATTGTATTTCCCTACCCATTGTTCATATTTTTCTCTTTTCTCCCTTCCCCCTTTTTCCTCTTCCTCTTCCCCTTCTCCCCCTCCCGCTCGAAAGTTATCACTTTGGTTTGTTTGATTCTACTCAGACTAAACACCGCAGAGCAAGGGTCTTGTTTTATTTGCCCATATGGCACCAGGCATGCCTGTTGTGCTACAAAAATAAAAGCATTATCCATATTAAACCCCATATTGTTTGTTTGCCCAGTTTACCAAAATCAGCTTTTATGATTTCTTCTGGAATGAGGCCTCAAACTTTAGACTCACCTGAATATATTTTTTAAATTGGAACCTGCTATAAGTTGCATGTAACATCAAAGGGAAATAAGCTACTTTTTAAAAGGCATTTTTATCAATGTAACTTTCCACATGCAGTCGTAAGCATAACATTGTGTACGTTTGTACAAGGTCTAGTTTGGCTACATGTTAAAACTCCTACTTTATGCAGATCAAAGTTGATACCCATTTAGGAGATGAATTACATGTTTTAGTGATTGTTACGGCTTTCAAGAGGAGTTGCTTCCCAGTCACTTAGCTGTCCTTGCTTTGTCACAAGATGATATTGCATTGGCCAAAAGAGGTGGATTCCAGGTAGAGCAAGAGCTAAAGGCCAGAAACTGAAAGCTCAGGTCTGTTGGTCAATTTTTACTTTTTTCTTTCCCCCGTCCCCTTTTTCTTTTTCTTGATGGGGGGGAATTAGTGCCCTGAAGGAATCAGCATTTTTTAACAGCCTTCCATTCTGAAATTAAACGTGGCAACTAATATGCTCTTAAATGAGTTTTAAAAGGTATTGCTCATTCATGCTTTATAGCCTAACCAAACGTTGCATAAAATTTGCAGAAATGTGCTTTACAGCCCTACTGTACAGAAAGTGCAGGATGCTTGCAGTATCTAACCTTTATAACCCACTTAGTAAAGAACATTTAAAAAGTGGTAATTGCATATGCTCATTTTGTTTTGGTACGATATTATATTCTGAAATGCCATTTAATGACTCAAGATCTTACAACATACTGTCTGCTCTGTTTCAGGTGTTTCTTTTTTTTAATAAAAGTGAATTAACTATTCTTCCCTGGAATGAATGAAAATGCTATGTATGCAAATGTCTTTCCCTCAAATAAATCAATGAAAATCTCTTGTAAAGTTGATTTATTGAACCCTAGTATATTATGCTACAAAAGAAAGACTCTGATTTCAAATATGTTACTAATGTAAGTCAGGAAAAACCTATGCACATTTGCAGACCTTGGGCCTAAGTTTCTAAGAGCAAAATGGGTAAAGACATGTATTTTAATACAATTTTTGACCTACCTCTGTCTTTATAACAAGACTGTATAATTTATCTTCATTATCCATATCAGGCACAAAAGCCTGCTTTGAACTCTGCATTTTTGGTACCTGATTCAATAACATCTGGTTCAGAGGATCCATTGAACCAAGTCAACAGAAAGTTGCCTTTTTAAAAAAAAACAAACAAAAAGTCTCCCACTGTTAAAGCTGACACAATGTTAAACATGAAAGCCATGAGGATAGGATCACAGTTACCTACCTTAATGTATTATCTTGATGGTGGAATTCGACTTGGGAAGTTTTTTTAGTTCAAATGTTTATTGCACAGGAGCTAAAGGAATGCTGATAAGAATGATTGATTGAATTCAGTGAATGAGTTTTTTAGGTAGTAAGAAAGGAATTGTATTTGTTATATTCCAGATACGCAGATTCCACAGAAAGTCATGCTTTAATTTCAGTTGACACATTTCTCTTTTTCATTACATAATGGCCAGATTCTCAGTGGGAGTCAGATATAATTCTAGGTTTCACAGTAGCAGCCGTGTTAGTCTGTATCCGTAAAAAGAAAAGGAGTACTTGTGGCACCTTAGAGACTAACAGATTTATTAGAGCATAAGCTTTCATGAGCTACAGCTCACTTCATCAGATGCATACAGTGGAAAATATAGTGAGGAGATTTTATATACATAGAGAACACCAAACAATGGGTGTTACCATACAGACTGTAACAAGAGTAATCAGGAAAGGTGAGCTATTACCAGCAGGAGAGCAAGGGGGTGGGGGGAATCTTCTGTAGTGATGATCAAGGTGGGCCATTTCCAGCACTTTACAAGAACAGTAAGAGGGGAAATAAACAAGGGGAAATAGTTTTACTTTGTGTAATGACCCATCCACTCCCAGTCTTTATTCAAGCCTAAGTTAATTGTATCCAGTTTGCAAATTAATTCCAATTCAGCAGTCTCTCGTTGGAGTCTGTTTTTGAAGTTTTTTTTGTTGAATTGCCACTTTTAGGTCTGTAATCGAGTGACCAAAGAGATTTGAAGTGTTCTCCGACTGGTTTTTGAATGTTGTAATTCTTGACGTCTGATTTGTGTCCATTTATTTTTTTACGTAGAGACTGTCCAGTTTGGCCAATGTACATGGCAGAGGGGCATTGCTGGCACATGGCATATATCACATTAGTAGATGTGCAGGTGAAGGAGCCCCTGATGGTGTGGCTGATGTGATTAGGCCCTATGATGGTGTCCCCTGAATAGATATGTGGACACAGTTGGCAATGGGCTTTGTTGCAAGAATAGGTTCCTGGGTAAGTGTTTTTGTTGTGTGGTGTGTGGTTGCTGGTGAGTATTTGCTTCAGGTTGGGGGCTGACTGTAACCAAGGACTGGCCTGTCTCCCAAGATCTGTGAGAGTGATGGGTCATCCTTCAGGATAGGTTGTAGATCCTTGATGATGCGTTGGAGAGGTTTTAGTTGGGGGCTGAAGATGACGGCTAGTGGCGTTCTATTATTTTCTTTGTTGGGCCTGTCCTGTAGTAGGTAACTTCTGGGTACTCTTCTGGCTCTGTCAATCTGTTTCTTCACTTCAGCAGGTGGGTATTGTAGTTGTAAGAATTCTAGGATCTATTAGCAGGAATGTTGTAAGCAAGATACAAGAAGTAATTCTTCCACTCTACTCTGTGCTGATTAGGCCTCAATTAGAGTATTGTGTCCAGTTCTGGGCTCCACATTTCAGGATAAATGTGGACAACTTGGAGCAACAAAAATGATGAAAGGTCTAGAAAACACGACCCGTGAGGGAAGATTGAAAAAATTGGGTTTGTTTAGCCCAAAGAGAAGACTAAGAGGGGACATAAGTTTTTTCAAGTACATAACAGGTTGTTACAAGGA
This sequence comes from Chelonia mydas, assembly GCF_015237465.2. Taxonomy (NCBI): domain Eukaryota; kingdom Metazoa; phylum Chordata; order Testudines; family Cheloniidae; genus Chelonia; species Chelonia mydas. The sequence continues at coordinate 79,762,879 of NC_057852.1, forward strand.
GGAGGGAGCAAAATTGTTCTTTTTGATCTCTGGAGGTAGGACAAGAACCTATGGGCTTAAATGCAGCAAGGGCGGTTTAGGTTGGACATTAGGAAAAACTTCTGTGACGTTCTATACTTTGAGGGAGCATCCTGGAAACTCCATAGTTCTCATTTTTATACAATTGTGATCTTACCTTACAAGGCATGCTTTATGTGTATCGCAGAAAGGTTATGATCTGCTGAAAGTCATTTCTCTATCAATATATGTATATCATTAATGTATATGAAGTTATCAGAATTGAGTTGTATGCGATAAGTTGGGGAATCCGCCAGATATTATTTCCCCAGAAGCAACAGCAAGGAAAGTAATTAACACCCAAACAGGGTGTCAAACAACCCATTAACAACCATTGTCAAGCAAGGGAGCTACAATGCAATGACTCACCTACACCTCAGGGGAACCGCTCAACCTTGCCAGGAGACTCGGCAATGCCCAACCAGACATGCTTGGACTTGTGTTTTCCAAGCACATGGACTGAGGGTATAAAACCAAACACAGGGGGCCCTTGCTTGGCCTTTCTCCTTCACCCACCTACACTGCAACCAACAAGGACACTCTGAAGACTCCAACTGAGGGGACTGGCCCCAATTTCAAGGGTGAAATCAGTGTACTATGAACTGCAATATCCAATGGGGCGAGAAAAACTGCTTAGTCTAGTTGTTGCCCAGTCTAATAGGGTTGAGAGTCTAGACTGCGTGCTTACATTTTATTTCTTTTGGTAACCACTCTGACTTTTTGCATAACACTTATAGTCACTTAAAATCTATCTTTTGTAGTCAATAAATGTGTTACTGTTTATCTTTACCAATGAGTTTGTATGAAGTGTGTGGCAAATCTGCTCAGGTTTTGCAAATGCTGGTGTATATCCACTTTCCATTGATGAAGTGGTGAACCAATTAATACATCAGCATTGCTCACCTTGAGCAGTGCAAGACAGTATATTCTTGAGATGCAAGGCTAGAAGCTGGAGGGATTGGGCTGGTGCCTTTCCCTGTGTGTTTCAAAAGTGCCTCTGGGAGCATTCATGCAATATAGCTGGGCATGGGGCTCCACATGCCATTTTGCTGTGTGATAACAGCACCTGGAAGGGTTTGCTGCCGGTCTCTAGCAAGGCATTGTGAGAGACAGCCCAGGCTGGAGAGAGTTCAGTCCCAGGCCACCCTAGGGAATCCATCACAACTTCCTAACTGCGAGGGTGGTAAAGCACTGAAATAAACTGACTAGGGAGGTTGCGGAATCTCCACCTGTCATAAATATAAAGGGAAGGGTAAACCCCTTTAAAATCCCTCCTGGCCAGAGGAAATCTCCTCTCACCTGTAAAGGGTTAAGAAGCTAAAGGTAACCTCGCTGGCACCTGACCAAAATGACCAATGAGGAGACAAGATACTTTCAAAAGCTGGGAGGAGGGAGAGAAACAAAGGGTATGTGTGTCTGTCTATATTCTGTCTTTGCCGGGGATAGACCAGGAATGAAGCCTTAGAACTTTTAGTAAGTAATCTAGCTAGGTACGTGTTAGATTATGATTTCTTTAAATGGCTGAGAAAAGAATTGTGCTGAATAGAATAACTATTTCTGTCTGTGTATCTTTTTTGTAACTTAAGGTTTTTGCCTAGAGGAATTCTCTATGTTTTGAATCTAATTACCCTGAAAGGTATTTACCATCCTGATTTTACAGGGGGGATTTTTTTTTATTTCTATTTACTTCTATTTCTATTAAAAGTCTTTTTGTAAGAAAACTGAATGCTTTTTCGTTGTTCTCAGATCCAAGGGTTTGGGTCTGTGGTCACCTATGCAAATTGGTGAGGCTTTTTATCCAACATTTCCCTGGAAAGGGGGGGTGCAAGTGTTGGGAGGATTGTTCATCGTTCTTAAGATCCAAGGGTCTGGGTCTGTAGTCACCTAGGCAAATTGGTGAGGCTTTTTACCAAACCTTGTCCAGGAAGTGGGGTGCAAGGTTTTGGGAAGTATTTTGGGGGGAAAGACTTGTCCAAACAGCTCTTCCCCAGTAACCAGTATTTGTTTGGTGGTGGTAGCGGCCAATCCAAGGACAAAAGGGTGGAATATTTTGTACCTTGGGGAAGTTTTGACCTAAGCTGGTAAAGATAAGCTTAGGAGGTTTTTCATGCAGGTCCCCACATCTGTACCCTAGAGTTCAGAGTGGGGGAGGAACCTTGACACCACCATTGGAGACATTTAAGAGCAGATTAGGCAAACACCTGTCGGGGATGATCTCGATAATACTTAGTCCTGCCTTGAGTGCAGGGGACTGGACTAGAAGACCTCTCGAGGTCCCTTCCAGTTCTAGGATTTTCTTGTGGTGTATAGTCAATGTATCTGGTTCTATCCTACCTGCACCTGACCCTGGCAACATAAAAAGACATGTTGGCAATTGGCGGCAGTAGAAAAAGTAGTGGCAGAAGCTCCTCATGTTCTGGCAATCACTAATTCATAGGGCTTCAATGAGACTACTCACATGCTTAGGTGGATTCAGACTGGAAGCTTGGAAGGATTAGATTTTTATCAGTGAATATCCATTTCACTGTACACACACAAACCAACCAAAAATATTTCCATCAATCAAAATTTCATTTAAGCAAAGTAAGAAAATGCTGCTTGAGAACTTTAAGAGTTAAATTTATGGATACTTAATTTATATATTTTGACATATGTTGACAGTTGATATTCTAACAGTTATAAAGCTTTAGATTTTTGAATCTCAGTATCTACTGCCATTAAATAATTATTATCTGACCTCCCCACCATAATTCCCAGCAACTTTAAAATCAATTTTTATCTATTTAAATTTTAACAATTCCCAGTTTGAGAAACACTGTTCTAGCATACTTTAGAGTGAAGTGGGAGGCATTTAGTTTGTTTTTCTTCTTGGGACTTGTTTCCTTCATTCTATCTTCTAAGGGTATCTGAGGCAATAATCATTCTGGCTCTGGGTTCTCTTCACAGATCCCAAATTTTAGATTTAAAAAAAATAATTTTATCCAGAGATCTTGTTCTGAATACATCTTTATATCTCACCAACTCAGATAGTGCCAGTCCTAACACTTTACTTGCAAAGTCTGCATAACCATCTATGCAGCATGTTTTTAAACTTAAAAATAAATAGTGAGTAAAATGTAGTGCTCATGAAAATGGAGGAATAACAGTGTAGTGTAGATAGGATCTGTGCAAGCTTTCTCAGACAGAACTACCAACAATTACCAATCTGGTCCTACAAAATCCCTACTGTTTCAACTGGCTTCTCTTGAGCCCATTGAAGCAAACTGGAATGTTGTAGAGAGGGCCAGGATAAGGCCAAACTCCTTTTCGTATCTGATCCGAGATGAATTTTGAAACCAGGTGTAAGAGGCTGGCACACCACCCTTTTAGCAAGTATTGATCTAGCAGGGAAAGGGTTAAATGTGTTCTGCAGATGAGTCTTTAGTATAAGGAAGGTGTGTGATTGTGACCCAAGAGCCCCTCAATGCCAGCTGGCAAGGGGTTACAAGAATATCCTGATTCTAGTATGTACATTCTGGTTCATGAAAGAATCTAATGTGAAGTCTTAAATGAAGGCAGGGTCACGACGGTCATTAATGTTGTTAAATCTTTGTACAGACTCTATGTAAGGAGTTATGTATGTATATTGAAAATATTATGTTAGATTCTGTATCACAGCAGAGGTGGAGAAACAGGCTTTCTGTCATACAAAGGATATTTATTCATCTGTCCCTTTGCCAGCATGTAAATTAAGCACTATAAGCTTACATTATAGAGGCATACACACATACCAAGTCAACAGAGAGCTATGAAGTCAACAGAGAAAAGCACACAGCCCAGGAAGACAACCTTCTCTTGAGACAGACTTCAGTGTTTGCTGAACTGTATTTGGGGAACAAAGAAGACACTCCATTATTCTGAACATAGGAAGTAAACCAGCAGTGTGTTTTACATTCATGAAAATGGTATCTCAACCAGCCTGGATTGAAGATGCTACAAAAGGCTTTGAGTGAGATAAATTAACTTCCTGTCTAATGAAGTTTAACAGTTAAGTTTACTCTTTTTATAAAGTGTTATCATTTTGTTTTATACATAACCCTTTTGTTTCCATTATCATTATTCACTCTCGAACCTTTTGGTATAAATTTATCCTTGATTTCACTATAAATATATCTCAATGATGTGTTATTAAGATAGGAGGTGATCCTGAGATGAATGATGCAAGCTGGTGCGTATATCATTCCCTCAGGGACAGCAGACCTGGTATTTCTGTGAGTTTTCAGTGGTGAAGGGGCTGGACACTACAGGGGGAGTGTTTCAAAGAGTCTTGGGGACTGGGGTTGACCTATTCATCTGTGAGGCAAGGTAAAGGCTGCCATACCCCAGAAGAGAGTGCTTGAGCGGCTAACAGGCTGGTGGTGTCAGGGAGCTGACTCTCCATTAAGCACAAGCAAGTCTCCCTCACTCTGGAGGCAGGAGGGTAGTAGGGTACAAACAGTCCTAGGTATCCAGAGAACCATCACAGTGATATCTGATGTTCAAGGAGGACAGGGCCATTGTGGAGAAGCTAAATGAATTCTTTGCATTGGTCTTCTCTACAGAGGATGTGGGGGAGATCCCAACACCCAAGCCATTCTTTTTAGGTGACAAAGGTGAGCAACTGTCCTAGACTGAGGTGTCAATAGAGGAGGTTTTGGAACAAATTGATAAATAGTAATAAGCCATCAGCACCAGATAGTGTTCACCCAAGAATTCTGAAGGAACTCAGATGTGAAATTGCAGAACTACTAACTGTAGTATGTTACCTGTTGCTTAAATCAGCCTCTGTACCAGCTGACTGTTGGATACCTATTGTAACACTTATTTAAAAAAAAAAAAATTCCAGAGGCAATCCTGGCAATTACAGGTTGGTAAGCCTAACTTCAATACCAGGCCAATTGATTGAAATTACAGTAAAGACCAGAATTTATCAGACACCTAGATTAACACAATTTGTTGGGGAAAAGTCAACACAGCTTTTGTAAAGGGTTAAAAGGTAGGAAACAAAGGGTAGGAATAAATGGTCGGTTTTCATAATAGAAGTAATAGGATCCTGCAAGGATCTGTACTGGGACTAGTGCTGTTCAATGTATTCACAAATGATCTAGAAAAAAGGGTGAATGATAAGGAGCAAAGTTTGCAGACAATACAAAATTACTCAAAATAGTGAAATCTAAAGCTGACTGTGAAGAGTAACAAAGGGATCTCACAAAACTGGGTAACTTGGCAACAAAATGGCAGATAAAATTCAATATTGGTATATCCAAAAAATGCACATTGGAAAACATAATCCCAGCTATACATACAAAATGATGGGGTCTGAATTAGCTGTTACCACTCAAAAGAGATCTTGGAGTCATTGTAGATAGTACTCTGAAAATATCTGTTCAATGTGCAGTGACAGTCAAAAAAGCAAACAATGTCAGGAACCATTAGTAAAGGGATAGATAAGACAGAAAGTATAATAATGTCACTATATAAATATAAATCCATGGTACACCCACACCTTGAATAAAGTATTTCTGGTCATCCCATCTCAAATAAGATATATTAGAATTGGAAAAGGTACAGAGAAGAGCAACAAAAATGATGAAAGAACAGCTAACATTTGAGGACAGATGTAAATTACTAGGACTGTTCGGTTTAGAAAAGAGATGACTAAATGGAGGTATGATAGAGGACTTTAAAATCATGCATATTATGGAGACAGTAAATTGGTAAGTGTTATTTACCCCCCCCCCACATAGGACAAGAACCAGGTGTCACCCAATGAAAATAATAGCAGCACATTATAAACTAACATAAGGAAGTGTGTCACACAATGCACAGTCAAGTTGTGGAACTTGTTGTCAGGGGATGTTGTGAAGGTCAAAAGTATTACTGGGTTCAAAAAAAGAATTAAATATATCAGCAGATAGGTCCATGCTCCAAGTGTCCCTAAACCTCTGACTGCCAGCAGCTGGAATTGGACAACAGGCTGGATCACTCAATTATTGCCTTGTTCAGTTCATTTCCTTTGAAGCATCTGGCACAGGCCACTATCAACAGGATCCTGGGCTAGATGGACCATTGATCTGACCAAGCATGGCTATTCTTATGTTCTAGAGCAGTGATATTCAAGACATCAGTGGTTCAGGAGACAAATTAGTGATCAACATTACCCAAAAGAGCCACAGTAGTGTGACTTCATTGTTTCATTTAATATATATATATTCTCACAGCAAAATGACTGATCAAGTATTATCATTTTATCAGCTACAATTGGTTAATAACATAGCAAAAGCATCCTGACTGGTTAATAATTAAATTAGTGTTTTAATTCGGGCTGTCAAGTGATCTAAAAAAATTATCACAATTAATCACGCTTTTAAACAACCATAGAATACCATTTATTTAAATATTTTGGGATGTGTTCTATATTTTCAAATATATTGATTTTAATTACAACACAGAATACAAAGTGTACAGTGCTCGCTATATGTTTATTACAAATATTTGCACTGTAAAAAACAAAAGAAATAGTATTTTTCAATTCACCTAATACAAATACTGTAGTACAATCTCTTTATCATGAAAGTCGAACTTACAAATGCAGAATTGTGTACAAAAAACCTGCACTCAAAAACAAAACAATGTAAAACTTTAGTGCCTACAAGTCCACTCAGTCCTACTTCTTGTTCAGCCAATTGCTCAGACAAACAAGTTTGCTTACATTTGCAGAAGATTATGCTGCCTGCTTCTTGTTTACAATGTCACCTGAAAGTGAGAACAGGCATTTTCATGACACTATTGTAGCCGGCGTTGCAAGATATTTACATGCCAGATGCGCTAAAGACTCCATATATCCCTTGATGCTTGAACCACCATTCCAAAGGACATGCATCCATGCTGATGACAGGTTTTGCTCGATATCGATCCAAAGCAGTGTGTACCGACACATGTTCATTTTCATCATCTGAGTCAGATACCACCAGCAGAAGGTTGTGTTTTTGGTTTTTGTTTGTTTTTTTTTTGGTGGTTCGTGTTCTGTAGTTTCCACATCAGTGTTGCTCTTTTAAGATTTCTGAAAGCATGTTCCACACCTCATCTCTGTCAGATTTTGGAAGGCACTTCAGATTCTTAAATCTTGTGTCGAGCGCTGTAGCTGTCTTTAGAAATTTCACATTGGTATTTTCTTTGCATTTTGTCAAATTTGCAGTGAAAGTGTTCTTAAAATGAACAGCTTGTGCTGGGTCATCATCCGAGACTGCTATAACATGAAATATATGGCAGAATGTGGGTAAAACAGAACAGGAGATATACAATTCTCCCCCAAGGAGTTCAGTCTCAAATTTAATTAACGCATTATTTTTTTTAACAAGCGTCATCAGCATGGAAGCACGTCCTCTGGAACAATGGCCAAAGCATGAAGATGCATATGAATCTTTAGCGCATCTGGCACGTAAATATCTTGTGCTGCCAGGTACAACAGTGCCATGAGAACACACTTACTTTCAGGTGACATTGTAATTAAGAAGTGGGCAGCATTATCTCCCATAAATATAAACAAATGTGTTTCTCTTAGTGATTGACTGAACAAGAAGTAGGACTGAGTGGACTTGTAAGCTCTAAAGTTTTACGTTGTTTTGTTTTGGAGTGCAGTTTTGTAACAAAAAAACGACATATGTAAGTTGCACTTTCATGATAAAGAGATTGCACTTACTTGTATGAGGTGAATTGAAAAATACTATTTCTTTTGTTTATTTGTGCAAATATCTTTTGTTTATTTGTAATCAAAAATAATATAAAGCGAGCACTGTATATTTTGTATTCTGTGTTATAATTGAAATCGATATATTTGAAAATGTAGAAAAACATCCACAATTTAATAAATTTCAATTGTTATTGTTTAACAGTGCAATTAATTGTGATAAATTTTTTTTTAGTTAGTTGCGTGAGCTAACTGCGATTAATTGACAGACCTAGTTTTAATACTATGTGCTGCAAAGAGCCACAGGGGAGACATTAAAGAGCCACTTGTGGCTTTCAAGCCTCAGTCTGAGTAAAAAAAATGAGGAAATTTAGCATGTGAACTAAATGAGACTGTGCCCAGGGCAGTAATTTGATAAACTACTAGGCATTTGCTCACTGCCATAACAACTACTGTACAATAGTTTTCTAGCTATAGGGTTATGCCAGGATTTCATCAAGGGCTGAAAGGTGAAATGCTAGGCCCAGGCCTGCAGCTCTCTTACTCGTGTGAGGTGTCCCATTGAAGTCAGTAGACTGCCAAGGGGATTATTTCTGTGTGGGCTGCATGAAGACTCTAACCAATCAGATGGGATTCTTGAAGGGCATTTTACAGCTCAGTTTCTCAATCATTGACATGTCATTTTACATCCATTTGTTTTATCTCCTAAAACAGCTTTTGTTAAACTGTCCATTCCAGTCATACTTGGCTAGTTGCTTCTGCCATTTAAACAAGTATTCCAGACAAATTAATTAGTGTCTTGTTTTTCTGTTCAATTCCATGATCCTTCTCCAAGGAATGATTCTTTAGGAAATACTATTTTATAATGCAGGGTCATGGTTGGGTAAGAAATATTAACTACACCAGTTATAAAGCTCTATGCTTGGTAATTGTTTGTTGAGCCCAGTTATGACAGCAAGAAAGTCTAGGGATTTAAAAGAGGTGAAAAGTTCCTGTGATAAAGAAATAGAACTGATTTATGCCAAATAGGCATATTTTCATGGGAATTATGTGAGGAAATTGTTGTGCTCTGTGATAAGGATATCATAGAGGATCTTGGTCTTAAATCTGAGTAATTTATAGAGTAGCTTTGAACTGGAGATCAGATAAAATAGTCATACCTCTTTTCATCTGGAGGAAAGAACTTGATTACTGTAAAGCAAAAACAGAATATTCTTTGATACTTGATAAAGAACTAAAACTGTTGAAAGATTAAATTACCTCTGTAGGAAACCGGAACACTATGTTTCATTATGATGAAACTATGCCAAAATGGAATAAACTATGCCAAAGCAAATAACCCTTAAAGGAATAAACTGAGAAATGCTACATTCTGTTACCCTAATGCAATACAATAATTTGCCTTGTTACAGAACTAGTCCTGTAAAGATTTTTATTCGCCAGATCTTATTCAACAAATCGGTTACACTTTTTGTTTTAAATGAATAAATGTTTAAATGTATAAGTAGCACAATGTCTCTATTAGGACACTCGAGTCAAAATGTTATTCTTCTTTAGCTTAGGTATACAACTGAGTGCGCGTAAGAGAGAAATGCTAGAAGACCAACCATGAAAAACATTTGGAAAATACCTCAGTCAATAATATTAATGGCCTTCATGTAAAAGCAGGGCATGTATTTAATGTTATCATTTCTTTGTGATGTATATACTGTATTCATGTGATCCTATAGATTCGTCATGGTGACCAATAGGAAACACTGGAAGCATGTTTGAGAGGTTGTACTAAACATACAGTGTTTCAAGAAGATACATAAACTGCTTTGAGCAAGGGCTCATCCTCTAGGGAAATACCACCAAAGGATGACTGTCCTCATTAGCCCTCAAGCAGCAAGCTCTCTGAAGGGGAAACTCTGTAAAGCACTGTCTTCGTTATGGCATTTGACACATCATTAACAGCAACGACTTCCCATATCTGAAATTTGTAAAACAACAATACGCTAATGTTTGTTCAAAGAACAAACGCTGAACTTTCTGGTGTAGCACAGTGTTTGGTCTATGGCTAATCTTTAGAGAAGCTACAAACCTTAGACCTTAGTCCATCCCATGCTTCGCTGCACATTGGGCTACCCACATTTGCCATCCTTGCCTGTCAACTGCTCTTCTCTCCAAATCTTCCCATTTCATGTTGAGGTGCTTGATGTCGTTCAGAACTGTTCGTTTCCATGTTATTCGCGTCTTCCTCTCTTTTTGCGTTTTCTGGCTTCCATTCAAGGGCGGTATTTGGTAAGTGTTCTTTTTCCATTCAAAGTGCATGACCCAGCCACTGATGTCTTCTTTTGTTGATTATTTGTGAGAGGGTGCCTTGTCTAGTTATTTTTCTGACTTCTTCATTCATCTTCCTACCTCTATATGTTATTCCCAATATTCTTCTCAGACATTTGTGATGAAACGCATCCAGCTTTTGCATATCTTTCTTAGTAAGTTGCCATGTCTCACTGCTATATGTTCTGATGGAGAAAACAATTGCTTTGTACATGTTCAGTTTTGTCTTGAGAGAGATGTTTTTGAGTTGCCAGATGTTTTTGAGTCTTCCAAAAGCAGCATTTGCCTTCCTGATTCTTCTTCAAGTGCAATGATAATTGAGTCTGGGAAAACATAGACTCGCAGAGCTGGTTTGCAGAGATTTTAATTTTCGATACTCCATTTTCATTTTAATGTCAAAGTGCTAAAGACAGTTTTCTCTGTCAAATGTAGACTCCTGACCTCCTTGTCATGATGACAAGAAAGTAATCATTGGGTGTATCCATACCTGCCAGGCAATATTAGGTGGAGAATAGGCTTGTCAGTCTCCAGGTTTCATAAACACTTCTTAAATGGGCTGTCACCACATAGTGTGGAATTGTCTGTATTATCTCAGCTGATTCAATATTGGGAGTGATGACAACCAGGGTCATCAGCATAACTATATAATCCTGGCAAGCTGAGGCAAAGGAAGAAGATAAGAAAGAAGCAGGATCACTGGTGAAGATAACCAAGATGGAGCTCAGTTACTGCTAAAAAAGAAGCCAGCTAAATAACGTGCAGATCCTTGCAATGAGTCCCACATCATATTCAGTCTTTAAAAGTAGCCTTTTAAATAAAGTGAATTAAATCCTTTGCTGCCATTCATGAGAACCATTCATGCCATCTAGTTATAGCCTCACTCCATAAACTAAAAGTGTAATTAAATCTAAAATGATTAATATTATAAATCCTAGTGCAGCAAGACAGTGTAGAGAAGACGAGGGGGCTGATTCTCATTTACACTAAGCTCCCTTTATTGGCTCTGGCAGTACAAAAAGGGTATTAAAGTGGGACTAAATTATATGTATACCCATTTTAACACCCTCATATACTACCACAATGGTGCAAAGGGAACTTGTAAAGAAGAATCAGACCCCCCCCCCTTTTTTTTTACACTTGATGCTTTGTTTTGAGTGAACAGATAACATAGGAGTGTGAAAATTAAAGAATTTCTGGCAAACAAGGTAATCCTAATGTTAGTGAATACTTGGAAGTCACCCAACATGTAAAAAAACAATACTGGAATAACTTCAATCAACATTGCTTTGTGAAGCCAGCAAATTATTTCTGAAATTGTGCAAATGAGTATTCACTTAGATATTCCAGCTTCAATCACCATTTTAAAAGTGTGATAATGGGAGATGGGTAGTATCATGTTGCAACCAGTATTGGGATTTTTTAAAAACAGTGTAATTATCTTTTAAGGGATTTTCAACATCTGGCTCTCTCGTAGGTATTTCTAAGGCACGTATTACCTTGGTTTCTCGACAGAAAGTGAGACCTTTGACACTTTTAGGGTCTGATCGTCCAAGTGTCAGTACTGCCTGGGAGATGGTGAGCACCCTCAACTCCAACTGAGTCCTGTTTGGCCTCAGCTGGTGTGGAGAAGACTTAGCAGGTCCCCCTGTCCGCCTTCCTCAGGAGGCTGTTGGCCCGTATGTGCATCTTCCTTTGGAAACTGGGCCTTCAGGTTCCAAAGGCAGATGCACATACAATAGCTAGAGTGCAGTGAATTATCCACAGCAAACAATTTAAGCCCTCAGGATAGAGGATAAGTGGGCCTTAAGTGGTGGATAGGCCTAGTGCTGGCCTGCTGCACAAGGGCGTATTTCACCCTCATTGAATTTAGCCCCCATCCTGTCTGTACTTTACTGACAAACACGCTTAGAAACTCAAATATGTTGTTCAAATGAATGGCAAATGCAAACATACTCTAATCTATGGCAGGTTTCAGGGTAACAGCCGTGTTAGTCTGTATTTGCAAAAAGAAAAGGAGTACTTGTGCCACCTTAGAGACTAACCAATTTATTTGAGCATAAGCTTTCATGAGCTACAGCTCACTTCATCGGATGCATACCGTGGAAAATACAGAAGATGTTTTTATACACACAGACCATGAAAAAATGGGTGTTTATCACTACAAAAGGTTTTCTCTCCCCCCACCCCACTCTTCTGCTGGTAATAGTGGTGGCGGGGGTTGGGGGGGGAGAAAACCTGGATTTGTGCTGGAAATGGCCCACCTTCATTATCATACACATTGTAAGGAGAGTGATCACTTTAGATAAGCTATTACCAGCAGGAGAGTGGGGTGGGGGGAGAGAAAACCTTTTGTAGTGATAAACACCCATTTTTTCCATGGTCTGTGTGTATAAAAACATCTTCTGTATTTTCCACAGTATGCATCCAATGAAGTGAGCTGTAGCTCACGAAAGCTTATGCTCAAATAAATTGGTTAGTCTCTAAGGTGCCACAAGTACTCCTCTTCTTTATACGCTAACCTATGGATTCCTTGCAAAATATACTCTGTTGCTGCTACAGTCATAGAGATTAAGGCCAGAAGAAGCCAGTAGAGCGTCTACTGTGACCTCCTATATATCACAGGCTACAAACACCACCCAGCATCTGTGCACTAAACCCACTTATGAGTATTTGCTATTCATGCAAATCAGCTAAGTCACATGGTATTTTTTTTACATCCTGTGATTGGATGATGCCCAATTCCACAAGTAACTTGCAAAACAGCTGCACAAACACTTGCATGACACATTCATTTACTGCGAACATTCTTGCAAACAAACGGGCTCATGTAAATGTTAGTGGAAAGGGAGTGAAGTAGGTCACAAATACCACAGCAGTGAATTTATGGTTTTGAGTCAAACAAACATGTACTTTTGCAGCATTTGTCCAGCTCTGCACAAAGTCATTGTAGCTCTTGGTTAACCTTTTCAGAGAAGCACCATAGCTTTCCTTAGTTGTGCAGTGCTCCTGCACTCATGAATTAACAGCATTGTTTTCAAATATAGATCCGGTCTCTGCTGAGGCTACTACATCATTCTGTAAAAGGTGGATGTCCGTTCTTGAATCCTTCTGCAATTACTTTGCAGGAATATGTTCTTAAGTCCAAGGTAGTGCAATCGCAGCCACTGCTTGGATCCTTCAGCTGAAAGATAGAATTGCTGCTCAGGTACAGCTCTGCCCTTTCTTCCATGTCTTCCCATATGTATGGAACATCCTCCCTGAACTCATCTGTAAGGCCATGACCCTCTCCTCCTTCAAATCCCTCCTCAAGACCCATTTCTACTTTGATGTCTACAAGAAATTCCCAACAATTATTGGTTAGATTTAGCGCTAGTGGGGGAAATTGACAATTGTGCTTGATTTCTTAAATTGTGAGCTGGTTGGGCCTGGGACTCTCTTATATTTAGAAAGCACTTACCCCATTGTAGGCCTGATTCACCACTATGTTGTTCCCAGTTTACACGGGCGTAACTCCATTGCTGGCCATTCTGTGTACCACTAATATTAGTATTTATGGTTTGGAATATGGCAGCGCGTGAGGTACTGCTGTAATCCAGATCATAAATAATCATGTGAATGGGCAGCAGTGGGAAAGTGAATCTAAAGAAGATACTTGGATTTTACTGTGATTTAATTTTCCTGGTTGGGGCAATGTGTTGACGATAATGCTACCATTGCACACAGCATTTATTTTCAGGACTTCCCCTTCAAAGCCCTAGCAGAGACCAAATGTCTCTGCAGTTCAGTAGGAGGCAGAGCCCCTCGGCTGTGGGGCAGCAGCTGCTGCAATGGTTGAGGTGGGGCAGCAGATGGAAAGAGAATCTAAAGGAAAAGAAAAAAAAATCCGCCTTAAATGACAAAGTTCCTGAAAGAACCTCTGATCTCACCTACACGGACTTCTGAGTCTTCAGCTCAACCATGTGAGTGCCCTCAGGTATATGGCATGTGCCCTTGCTTGGCTGAGCCGATAGATGAGAGAAGCCCACATGCTAATGCCTCTGGCCCACAAGCCACAAAAGGAAATAAAGAAGAGAAGATTTTATTGCTCTTTCTTTGCTTGTGATTGTAAAAATTAATGGCCAGAATACCCCCATTTCATTTACAATGTCTTGTCATTGCTAGTGGTGCTTTCATAAAAAATACAGTTGGTTTCGGGTCTCAGCACATGATCTGCTTCAAGGTGTGTTCAAAGGCTCTTGCAAGCGAATTGTAACAAGCACATACTTTAGGCGAATTGGTGTGTCATTTACATAATTCACTATGTTTATTTTAAAATAATACAGTACTCAGAAGTATCGGGTCCTTTTTAATGGAATAGAGCTGCATAGTTTAAAACAAAATCCTATCTATGGCTACATCTACACTTGGAACTGGGGCCATGGAGATCTGGGCAGGTTTGTACTCAGGACAGCTACCCCGTGATGCCACTGCCTGTGTTACCATGTCTACACTACTATTTTTAGTGCACTAGCTCAATGAGAGCTAGCACAAGTATGTCTGCTTGAGCTGGGAATCACACCCCCACTCCAGGTGTAGACATAGCCTATGTGAAAGGAATTGCTGGTCTCAGTCCAGTTCCTAGCAGACAGTTCAAAAACAACCATTACAATAGGCACACAGTGGCATGCTAGTTGGCATCCTTAGAAGATAGGACATGGTTTGAATGGACATGGACATTTTTTTGTCCTCGCAAATTATTTCTATGGTGGAAAGACAGGGAAATTCTAAACCATCTTTTTTGCTGACTCTAAACAGACAGTAACTACCCAGCAAGTGAATCCATTTGTAGCCTGATCTGTTTGCATTATAATTTTAAAATATTATGATGTACAGTTTACATCACCCTACAGCTTCAAGACCTTTTCATGTCTCTACCCTTTCTTCCATGTCCTTCTTGGAATTTCATATGTAAATAAAGGGCCCTCCAAGTCAGGGATGTGAGTGCCATTGATTTATGTGCGTAAATGCAGGCACCCAAGTTTGAATATAATGGTCTTACGTCTCATATACCTGTTCAGCGAACAGAAAACATCACTCTCCAGGACTGTCAGTAACGGATAACTCTGATGTTCGAGACAACACGCCCTCGCCCAATGAAACAGGTTCTTATGACCAATCTTGCACGTGGGCTGTTGCTGAGTTTATTGTGGATGTCACATTTCCTTAGTCAGTGGTGTACCAGTTTCCAACTAATTCTAAAGTGCCTCAGGCATTAAGACAGCTATGACTCCAAACTCCAAGCCATCTAAGCAGAATTAATCTCATTACAAAAACTCAATATTGTGGTGCCAACGTTTTGTCTCCAAAGGAACACAGGCACACCCACTGTAACAAGTAACCTCCCTCCTCTTTGGTGTGTCCTGCTTTATTCCTTGCCGCCAGGATTCTTCCTGACGCCAGGAAGTATGAGTCAGGTGAAAGTGCAGAGTTAGCTATTCCCTGTGCTTGGGCTCTTTATTACTTTGCTATTTAATTTGGAACCACTTCATTGCTTCTTACTCAGGGAAAACTCCCACTGATTTAATGGGGGGCTGTACTTGAGTTAAGAGTTCTGATCAGGTCTCTTTGATTGAAGATGGCCAGGCAGGACTGGTTCTGTGGATGAAGGGAAAGCAGTGGACATGTTGTTCCTTGACTTTAGCAAAGCTTTTGACACGGTCTCCCACAGTATTCTTGCCAGCAAGTTAAAGAAGTATGGGCTGGATGAATGGACTATAAGGTGGATAGAAAGTTGGCTAGATTGTTGGGCTGAAAGGGTAGTGATTAATGGCTCCATGTCTAGTTGGCAGCCGGTATCAAGTGGAGTGCCCCAAGGGTCGGTCCTGGGGCCGGTTTTGTTCAATATCTTCATAAATGATCTGGAGGATGGTGTGGATTGCACCCTCAGCAAGTTTGCAGATGACACTAAACTGGGAGGAGAGGAAGATACACTAGAGGGTAGGGATAGGATACAAAGGGACCTAGACAAATTGGAGGACTGGGCCAAAAGAAATCTGATGAGGTTCAACAAGGACAAGTATAGAGTCCTGCACTTAGGACGGAAGAATCCCATGCACCGCTACAGACTAGGGACCGAATGGCTCGGCAGCAGTTCTGAAGAAAAGGACCTAGGGGTTACAGTGGATGAGAAGCTGGATATGAGTCAACAGTGTGCCCTTGTTGCCAAGAAGGCCAATGGCATTTTGGGCTGTATAAGTAGGGGCATTGCCAGCAGATCGAGGGATGTGATCGTTCCCCTCTATTCGACATTAGTGAGGCCTCATCTGGAGTACTGTGTCCAGTTTGGGGCCCCACACTTCAAGAAGGATGTGGAAAAATTGGAAAGAGTCCAGCGGAGGGCAACAGAAATGATTAGGGGGCTGGAACACATGACTTATGAGGAGAGGCTGAGGGAACTGGGGATGTTTAGTCTATGGAAGAGAAGAATGAGCGGGGATTTGATAGCTGCTTTCAACTACCTGAAAGGGGGTTCCAAAGAGGATGGCTCTAGACTGTTCTCCATGGTAGCAGATGACAGAACAAGGAGTAATGGTCTCAAGTTGCAGTGGGGGAGGTTTAGGTTGGATATTAGGAAAAACTTTTTCACTAGGAGGGTGGTGAAACACTGAAATGCGTTACCTAGGGAGGTGGTGGAAGCTCCTTCCTTAGAAGTTTTTAAGGTCAGACTTGACAAAGCCCTGGCTGGGATGATTTAACTGGGGATCGGTCCTGCTTTGAGCAGGGGGTTGGACTAAATGACCTCCCGAGGTCCCTTCCAACCCTGATATTCTATGATTCTAGGACTGAATCCAGCAATACCTGGCTCCTAATATAATCTACTGGTTGTCAAATGGCAAACATGTCCCCAAAACAAAGGGAGGAAAGAAAACAAGCTGCATCTGAAGAACTGTTTTATGCATTTGGTAAATGTTGATGTACCCTTTAAACCAATGCTCTGTTTGCACTATATGCAAAAAAGAGAAAAGCCAAACTATGCAAACATGCAGTGACATCTAGCCATGCAACCCACTACAAATCTGAGAAATGGATTTAGAGAATAGGCACTGGAATTTCTCCTTCCTGACCTTAGTCCGCTTAGATAAAGAGTATATGGGTCTGTTTCTGTCGGTCATTTACACTGTTTTTACATCAATGGAACTCCATGGACTTTGCTGATGTTGTTTCTGATTTATTCCATTGTAAGTGAGAAGAGAACCACATCTTAAGTGTTTACACGCATTCTACACAGAAATTCAGCACCCAAATAGAAGCCTCCAAGAGTGAGGCAATGCACAGCAACTAATTGGCTGTATACTACATAATATGGATCTACTTCTTATAGCATGTTCATGCCAGTGCTGCCACTTGATGTCTCCAGCATTAAATTTGTATGTCCATGCATTAAAATGTTCTCAGCAGATGTGAAAGGCCCCTTCCCAGGCCAGAAGTCTGCTCCTGCCCATTGAGATCAAATGAAGAAGACAATGGGTTAGATTCTCTGTCATCTCTCCTGAAAAATGCAGCTTAGAAGGCATCACCCCTGAATTAGAGGTGCGGGAAAGGGTAGCCTTACACAATCTTTGCACCACTTGGATTTTGGTCAGCTGTGGGGGCTGGAATGGCCTCCATCATAAATTAGAGCAGTCCCAGTGGAACCTCTAACTGATGGCAGCCTTGTGTCAGCTGCTTATGTGCTACCATACAGCTCAGAATCTCTGTAACACTGAGTGCTACCAGGATGCCCCTCCTGGACCTTCTCTGAACATGTCCACTGCATTGGGGTCTGCAAGGTAAGAGACAGCATAAATCCATTTACAGTGACCCTGCAGTATTCCTGCATCAGGGGAATTCTGTCCCAGCCTGTAATGGGCCCCTATATGTTGTTGGGGTGTGGACGGGAAAACTTTGCCCAATATTTATTCTTATTTCTTCTATTAAATTGAAATGAGAATGATTTGCCAAGGGTGTCTGTCTAAGGGTGGTAGGATCTGATTAAGGTCCCAAAGTTCTCCAAGCTTCAGCAATTCTGGTTGCTGTTGTATTGGCTGCTAGGTTTAACTCTGAAATGGCTGTTTGAGTAGCACAAATTACGGAGAACCCTCAGCTATACACTTTTGTGATGGGGTGTTCACCCCACACCAGCAAGGAAGGGGTTAAAAGCAGCCTCCAGAGGCTGTGCAGGGGCAGCCAATCAGAGAGAGGCTACACAAAGCAGCCAATCAGGACCTGGTGGGTTCACATAAAAGGAACTGTAGGGCCAAAGCCATTCAGTTAGGGCAGGGAGCCCCAGGAGTGTGCACTGTGTTCCTAGTGGGCTGTAGGAAGGGTAGCACTTTGGGCAGAGCAGTTTCTGGAGGGCTGAGTCACAAAGAGGATACTGCAGTTTTGGACCGAGGCTGGTCTGTAGATGGAAACAGTGATGGAAGAGGCATCACCTGGAGAGGGTGTGCTGATGGATGGAGCTAATCCCTATGACAGCAAGCAGGAGGCACTGCTGTGGTGAGTGAACCCCATCAGAATGTCTCCTGTTTAAAGCTGTCTCCCAATTGAAACTGGATTAATGTTGAAAATAGCTAGAAAAAGATGTCTCTAGAATCCTTCTCTTGACCAGTTCCATCTCTGGCTACCTTATCGCTGTCACTGCCCTCAGAAACCCAGAGACTCCATTTAACTCTATAAAACCAGCTACCTGCTAGACAAGAGGAAGCCAAACTCCTTTGTCAATTGGTACACGAGTGTAATTGTAACCCTGTCTGGATGGGGGACTCTGGCTTTGTTTCTGCTTGCGTACAACTGTTTTAAGTTTTTAAAAAAATCTTCTAAGAAATAGACTTTTAAAAAGCTTCAGGAATAAACTCTTAAGTTACTTGTTGATTGGCTTTTTTGGTCACTAATGCAGCTGACCTGCCTCACCATGTACAAATATACCTGAATATTTGGCCAATAAAGGATGCATGTGTTTTTCAAAAAAAAATCTCTTCAGTCCTTATTTGCCATCATGAGGCAGTGCTTGATTTTAGTGGGATAATTCCTTCCAGCCAGTCCATTAAAAGGAAAAATACATTTATATCACAGAATTTAAGCCCAGGAAAAAAAGCCCACCGGATCATCTGACCTCCTGGATATCACAGCCCAGCAACACCACCCAGTACTTGCACACTTAACCCAACAACAAAAATGAGACCAAAGTATTACAGCCCACAGGAGACTAGACTATTGTGTGCAACAGTGAAAGATGGGAGGAACCAAGGTACACCAGTACCCAAAGCCCCTGCAGCTGGCAGGAAGTGATTAAATGAGATAACCCTGGCAAGTGACTGCACTCCATGCTGCAGAGGAAGGCAAAAACCTACAAGGTAACTGCCAAATCTGGCCTGTTGGAAAATTCCTTCCTGACCTCATATATGGTGATCAGTTAGACCCTGAGTATATGAGCAAGAACCAGCCAGCCATGCATCTCAGTGAGACGATGCTCATTGTGACCTCAGAGCCCTGTCCAGTGTCCCATCTGGGCATCTCTGAAGTTTCAGAATAAGGAGACCAGTCCCCTACCTCCTCCCTCCCCTGCAGGTGGCTGGCTGAAGCCCTGAAGCATGAGCTTTTAGGAACATAAAATATAAACTGGAAGTGAACCCCAGGGCTGCTGAATCCTGCCCCTTACCATCACAAGCAACCCCATCAGATAACTGCACTCATAAATGTGTCCCATTCACTCTTAAAACTAATTAAGTTGTTTGTCCCCAGACAGACCTGACACACCTAAGCTCTAGATCAAACAGGAACAGCATATGAATAAAGGTCTATTGGGTTTGTTTGGGTTTCTGCTCTTAGCTACAAGAAATAAATACAATATGCTGCAGGCTCATTTCAAAGAGACGTGTCTAAATCTTGAGCGGTTTCACTCCAGTAGCAAGGAAAACCTTCACTCCTCCTAAATACTTCAGAGATATTTAGAAATTTCACTTAAATTTCTACAGATCTTGTGTATTTGACAGCGGTCCACTGAAGTGAGTTAAATGGTGAAGGTGAGGAAAGGAGATACTGTTTTTACTAGCAGAAGAGAATAATAAAGTGAAAATAAAAGAAAATGAGCAAGGGAGGGGGGAATCAATCCGTGATAAGAGGAGGAAAAAAAGAAGGGACCAAATGATAAACAATGTATTTAATTTAAAATTCCAAGGCCCTGATCGAAAGTTCTTTAAAGTCAACTGGAATTTTTCAAGTGACTTCAATATGCTCTGAATCAGGGCCAAAGAGTCTAATTCAATTCACTGTGAGGTAAATGTGAGTCTTTGAGATGACTTTAATGTGAATTGGATCTGATCCTGAAAGGATGATATACTTCAACCCATGCCAGAGTTACTACACTCAACCAGATTATCCCTTTACACCAATTACAAACAATTATCTTTTCATTTGCCTTGTTACATTTTTCTCTTATGTATGTGTATAAATGCATTAAACCAGTTTAAACAGGTCTCAGTAATCATCAGTACCTATCATATCTTTTCTATCCCATTAGTGAGCAATAAACAGATACAGAGGGGACTGTAAATACAGAAAGTGGGGTTTGTTTTTTTTCAAATATGTTGTATGGATAAAAAACAAGGTCTGATTGTGCAAAATATCTAACTTTTGTGTCACCATTCTTAATACTATTTATTACCATAAACATAGTACTCATCGTGCTGTACAACACGGAATAACAGGTGTTTGTGACAGGTTGCCCCTTTATGATGCCACCTGATATACGGGGATACTGCTGAGCCTGCCTGTTCTGCCAGCCTGGGCTCCCTTTTACCCTGTCTTGCTGAGCCAGGTTCTTAAGCCTCCTCTAGCACACACAGAGGCAGGGCCGTACACAGCTGCAGAAAGACACAGATACTGAGATCAGCTCTGGGAAGACTCAGCTTAAGGGACTTGCCCCAGCACTCAGGTGCCCACCTGCCTGGGAGTGCAGACCCAAAGGTATATTGTTTTGCACTGTATAGAAAAATCTGCACAGTGCAAACTCATAAAATTTCGCCTTCTTCCTCAATGTGAAGAGAGAGATGCACGACTTCTTACTCTCCTCCCCCCCCCCCAGTTAGAAATTACATAAACTGGGTTTAATAGAAAACAAAAAAATTGTATTAACTATAAAAGGCAGATTTTAAGTGGGTTAAAAGATAGCAAACAGAACAAATCAGATTACTAAGCAAATAAAACAAAACACGCAAACTAAGCTTGATTCACTAAAGAAACAGGTTACAAAATGTAATATCTCACCCTAAATACTGAATTAGGCAGGATGCAGAGTCTATGTAGCTCAGAGTTCGTTATTTCTTCTTACAGGCTGGACCCTTGTCTCCGTCTTGACTCACCCCTGCCTTTCCCTTCAGGTGAGTTCCTTTGTCCTTTCAGGTTCTTTCAGCAGTCCTTTTCTTGGGTAGGCAATGAAGGAGTGTCCTGTTTGCCTTCCTCCCCACCCTTAAATAAGATTTACATAAGGTGGGAAGCTTTTGTTTCCCAAACTTGACGCCCCCCTCCTTTTAGTGGCAAGTTACAAGAAGTCCAAGATAATGTTTAGTATCAGGTGACAAGACCACCTGACCTAGCAGCGTCACAGTTCCCTCTCAGGATGTCTCCCAGGAAGTAGACAGATTAGTATCTTCACAGTCTTGTTGTTTCTTCCTAATGGCCCAGCAAATCTGATGGCCTGTTGTCTGGTAGGTGTCTTCCAAATATACACCCAGTTGTAATTGTTACATAGTCCATATTCTTAACTTTAGATACAGAAATGATACATGCATACAAATTGGATAATCACATTCAGTAAATCATAACCTTTACAACGATATTTCATATGACCCATCTTGCATAAAACATATCTGTTATGTCATATCCATATCATAAGCATATTTTCATCAAGAATATGGAGTGTAACATCCCAGTGTTATCGCCTGCTGTGACAGGTCTGGCAATTTTCTGCAATATCAGTGGGAAATCTTACTGTATTAAATTTGTATCATTGTGGTCCAGGGACTGTTTGTAATTTCACAGGGAGGGTGACCACAGCTAATTGAGAAAAGTGAGTGGTGATAAAGCCAACTTCCTCAGGTTGTAACACCTCCAGAGAAGTGCCACCACCTGGAGGGACTTGCATAAACTAGTTCAGATTGGATTCTCCAGAGACCAATTGACAACAAAAGGACTTTTGGCTAAATAGCCTGAGTTTAAACTGATTCAGGGCTGCCTTTTTGATCTAGCAAATGAACAGGACCTTCTGTTCAAGCAGGACACCAACCCTTCCTGAGAAGAGTTAGAAGGACAGTAAGCTTTCATGGGATAACAGGAAAGGGCCTCTCGTGGATTAGTAACTGGTTAAAAGATAGGAAACAAAGGTTAGGAATAAATGGTCAGTTTTCAGAATGGAGAGAGGTAAATAGTGGTGTCCCCCAGCATTCTGTACTGGGATCAGTACTGTTAAACATATTCATAAATGATCTGGAAGAAGGGGTAAACAGTGAGGTGGCAAAATTTGCAGATGATACAAAACTACTCAAGATAGTTCAGTCCAAAGCAGACTGCAAACTGTTACAAAGAGATCTCACAAAACTGGGTGACTGGGCAACAAAATGGCAGATGAAATTCAATGTTGATTAATGCACATTGGAAAACATAATCCCAACTATACATATAAAATGATGGGGTGTAAATTAGCTGTTACCACTCAAGAAAGACCTTGCAGTCATTGTGGATGTTTCTCTAAAAACATTCACCCAATGTGCAGCAGCAGTCAAAGCTAACAAAATGTTGGGAATCATTAGAAAAGAGATAGATAAGACAGAAAATATCATATTGCTTCTATATAAATCCATGGTAGGCCCACACCTTTAATGCTGCGTGCAGATTTGGTTGTCCCATCTCAAAAAAGATGTACTGGAATTGGAAAAAGTTAAATGATTAGGGGTATGGAACAGCTTCCATATGAGGAAAGATTAATAAGACTGGGACTTTTCAGCTTGGAAAAGAGATGACTAAGTGACTATATGATAGAGGTATAAAATCATACTGGTGTGGAGAAAGTAAATGAGGTAGTGTTATTTACTCCTTATAAAACAAGAACTAGAGGTCCCCAAATGAAATTAATAGGCAACAGGTTTAAAACAAACAAAAGGAAGTATTTCTTCACACAATGCACAGTCAACCTGTGGATCTCTTTGCCAGAGGATGTTGTGAATACCAAGACTATAAGCGGGTTCAAAAAAGATCTAGATAAGTTCATGGAGGATAGGTCGCTCAATGGCTATTAGCCAGGATGGGCAGGAATGCAAAACCATGCTTTGAAGGGTCCCTAGCCTGTGTTTGCCAGAAGCTCAGAATGGGTGACAAGGGATAGATCACTTGATAATAGCTCCAGTGTCCCGTCCCCCCCACCCACACACTTCATTCCCCTGTTCTCCAAAAGGCTATGGGCTTCTGGGGCAGGGGCCATCCATTTGTTGCACCCAAGGATAACTTGAGTGCCATGGGAGCAGAGATGTGAATCTTGGGTGGGCTGGTAAATTGTTACCTGGCCCCCACCTTGTATTATGTTAGTTGCTCTCTCAAACATCAACACTGGGGCCACAATGGGGGCAAGATGTAGGATAAAAATTTCAAAAGCACCTAACTGACCTAGGAGTTAAAGTGCTGTTTTCAAAAGTGAGTTAGGCACTTTGGAGACTAAGCCTCACTGAAAGTCAATAGGATTTAAGCTCTTAAGGCCCAGAACCTCAAAGATATTTTCACAAAGGCTACTAAGTCACTTTGCACGTTTGAAAATTTTGCTTGCAGTCTTATTAGGTGAACAAGGGAAGTGGGTGACTTTTAAGGAGCTATCTAGCGCATTTGCCTGCAGATGTGGCAGCGCGTTTGCAAGGATATATCTGGGTCCTCCCGTTTATGTAAGCGTATTGATCGTCTCTTCTGTTGCCTATCCCCCCTGAAATAGTTTGGCACCCCTGAGGGAGCCCCTTCAACTTGGAAACACTGATATAAGATAAAATATTAAGCCATTGGGAAAGAGCTACTGCAAATAGAAAAGAAGTTTGCACTTTAATTGATGGAATTTAATAGATGACAACAAATATTTTATTTGGTTTCTTATGGAGCCATCTCCAAAACCCATGGACACAAATTAATTCAGGATTGCTGAAAGTGAAATAGAAGACATGATAGCTGTACAGGCTTCAACCCAGTTCATACTAATGTAGTTTAAATACACTTGGCCAGTGTAGACCTGATATAACTATTAGAGAAAGGATGTTTACAATTAATTTTAGACGCATTAGGATGAATTTGGTGGGCCTTGGATTTGGCCACAACCTTCTCCCTCTTTCATCTGGGAAGGTGGCAATATGCTGTTACAGATCTGAAGAGCAATAGGAAACTAATGTTTTCATAATTCCTTTTTTAAATGAAAGTTTTTAAAAAAAACAAACCTCCCCTTGTAGTGTTTTCAAGTACAGTGTTAGGGTAATGAAGAACTTGGAGGAAAGATGGCCTTGTGATAAAAGCTCTCAATTAGAAGGCCTGGTCTACGCTAAAAAATTAGATCCACCTAGCTACATCACTCAGGGCTGTGAAAAACTTCATGCACTGAGCCCCACAGCTAGGTTGACCAAACCGCTGGTGTAGAGGTGGCTATGTCGATAGAAGAGTTTTTCCACCAACCAACACTACCACCTCTCGGAGAGGTGGATGAACTACATGGACAAGAAACCCTTTTCTGTCACTGTAGCAAATGTCTACACTATGACACTACAGTGGCACAGCTGCAGTGCCATACCTATGCCACTGCAGACATACCCAAAGTTAGTAAATTTGAGCTCTCTGATGGGCAACCTGTGGCAAATCAGTTAGGGCCTTATCTTCAGAGGTGCTGTGCATTGAATTTAGTAGGGATTGAGGGTGCTGAGCGCTCTGAACATCAGGCCTTTAATTTTTCTGTGCCTCAGTTTCCCCATCTTTGAAAAGGGGAATACAACACTCTTGTGAGGATGGTGAGGACTGATTCATTAATGTTTTAAAGTGATTTGAGATCCCCAAATGGAAGGTGATAGAGAAATGCGAAATATAATAGTGCATGAGAACCTAAGTGAAACTAACTCATTGGGTTTTTATTGTCCAAGCTGAAAGAAATGCAAAAGTACAAAAATAGAATAAATGGTAAAAAGTCAATGAGAGTTTTATGCAAACTTTTTGGACCAGGAGCAATGTCTTTCACCTGTCCATAAAGTGCCATGGGGTTGCGGCTGGCTGGGTATGAAAACAAATACAAGTTTTTCCTTTGTAATAATCTGAGGTGCCACTTCCAAGGGAGGTAAGGCAGGGGTGGGCAAACTTTTTGGCCCAAGGACCATATCTGGGTATGAAAATTGTTTGGCTGGCCACTAATGCTCATGAAATTGGTGGTTGGGGTGCAGGAGGGGGTGAGGCCAGAAATGAGGTTCCCGGCTAATGGGAGCTGCGGGGGGCGGCGCGGGCAGTGTGTGGAGCTCCCTGGATGCCCCCAAGTGTAGGAGCCGGAGCGGGACGTGCCGCTGCTTCCGGGAGTCGCGTGGAGTGGGGCAAGCCTAGGACCCTGCTCCCCGGCGGGAGCTCAAGGGCGGGATGTGCGCCCCCCCCCCCCCAGTTTGCCCACCCCTGAGGTAAGGAGTTTTGTTTTTAACACCGCCTTTGTAGCTTTGGGAACACTTGTACAGCTTGTCATACCAAGAAAGAGAGAGCAGAGTTTCATGGGCCCTTGGGCACAGGAGGAGAAGCAGAGCTAAGGGGAGGGAGGAGGAGCAGAGATCAGGAACAGAGACGCCCAGGGAGGCAGGCTCTGGTGGCTGCACTTTTATCCCTCCTCCCTTAGCAAACCTCAGGGCAGCCCTGCCCGAGCGGTCGCCGTTTAGTTCAGGCACGACCCCCCTCCCCTTGGTGTCTCCTCCTAGGGAGGGTTCATTTCCCCGGGTTAGCTCCAGCCGCTTTGCAGCTCCTCCCCCAGCCGGGACCCCGCTACCTGCCCCTCACCGGGATACCGGAGCAGGGAGCTCGGCGCCCCGAGATGCCCTGTCTGGAGACAGGGTAGAGCATGCCCGGAGCTGGGAGAGGAGCCGGGAACAGGAGGTAACGTGCGTCTGCAGGGCTCCGCAGCCCCACCCGCCCCCGGGAGCTGGCTGGCTGCAGAGCACGAGGCTAGGTGGGGAGGGGGCGGCAGGTTGTGCAGGAGGAGCCGGCGCCCAGCACCGCTTTGCACCTCCCGGGGCGGCGGCAGGCGGGTGGGGCGCACGCGTGCAGCCGGGGGAACAGGAGGCAGCCTAGGCCTGTGCTGGGGAGAGGGGCAGCGCCAGGGGCAGCCCGCCCGGTGGGTGTGCGGGGGGAGGGGGGGAAGCTGCGCCCAGCTCCGCCCTGCCTTGATGGGGGCTCGGGGGTGTCTCTTTCGTGCAGAGGCTGCGGCGCCCCGTAGCCGCCGCAGCTATGCCTCGGAAGGCGGAGAAGTTTCTGCAGATCGCCCCGCACTCCCTGGCCATCGTCCTGAGCCCCGGGGCCGCGCTGGAGGCAGAGGAGAGGCGGCAGGACGGAGACCAGCAGCCGCCGCCGCCAGGCGAGGAGCCGCCCCGGCTCGGGCGCCACCACATCGGCTACGAGATCTTCGCGGACTTCAAGCAGGAGAACATGCAGCACTTCTGGAACCCGCGCGTGACGGCGGCCGTGGCCGAGACCTTCTTCCTGGGCTGGCTGGACGAGCAGGTGCTGCTGATCCAGGGCAAGGAGGAGCACCTGGAGGTGCTGCGGGAGGGCTGGACGCGCCGCTCCCTCAAGCCGCCCGCCGGCTTCCGCATCAAGTGCCTGGGTAAGTGCTGCTGGGCTCGCCGGCGTCAGGGCAGCCCCCGAACCGGCCCCCCACCCGCGCTCGGGGCAGGTGCCTGGTGCCTTGGCTCCCGCTTGCCAGGAGGGAGAAGTTTGTGCCCAGACTCTGCAAGCTCCCCCTCCATACGCTCGGTGCACTAAAATAGCCAAGTCTCCAAGCAGCCACCACTGGTGTTTTAAACACGGCGTCGTCAAGCCCTACACGGAGCAGGTCTGCATGACGTGGTTCTTGAAAAGCTGGCAGTCTTTGGTGACTCTTTCCTCCAGGTGCACTCGTTGTTTCTCCTGCCAGTGACGCTCACTACGGGTAGCAATGGTAGGAAATTCTGGGTCAACAATCCCAGTGTAGATAAGGCCAAAATTTGTGTGTGGGAAATGTGAGACTCAATACGTGCGAGGAAAGGCTGAAAGGCAGCTGGAATGGTGCTGATCCTGAATTGTGAGTGAGGTTGATATTAAGCTAGCCCACGGTTCTCTTTGTTGTTGACCCGTTCTTTTTCTCCTTAGTTTCCCCTCAAGTTTATACATTTTTAATAACTATGCAAATCAATTATATTCTATTGTTTTAATCAGCAATTCATGATCTTTCTTTTTAGCACTTGGGGTCAAAAGTTCAAGTAGTACACAAGTTCCTTGATATAATTTAGTCTCAGCCGCCCCTCTCAACATCATTGTTCTCTTATCTCCATCTAGGTTCAATGAAGGATTCCCTGTGCTAGGCTCGTCCTTCTGATATAATGGATAAACTTTAATGCTTTTGCCATTCCTTAAATTGCACAAATCTCTGTACAATGCCAATCCTGTCCTGAGCAATGATAAATAGATTGTAAAATTTGCAGTACCCGACTGAATTTATCTTGCATGCTGAGATCTATTTCAAGGTATTACTTTTCTACCAGATAAGTGCATCAGTACAAAGCCACACTAGTGAACAACTTAAAATTTCTGTGCCTATTCTTTATTCAGTGGTGCTGTGCACCGAAAAGACAATTGTTATACTTTTGCTTTCAACATATATATCCAGCAGTATTTACTATGAACAAAAACATTGTGGTTAAGTGCCAGATTTGTGTTTTGATTTGGATTTTGGTAAGTTTGAGTTTGGTAAGCAGTAGAAACTATGGACATTTCATTGTGATATTCTATTTTATCTATATAATCTCAGTACTTGTTAAATTTTTAAAGGACTAATTATTTGGAAACCGTGTGTTCAGTAGTCTGTTCAAATTCTCAAAACATTTGCCTCTACAGAAAAATAAACAAACATGTAAGCTATGCGATTCTGGACTTATGAATGATTTAAAAAAAAATTGTTACTTTATAAAGATGCATACCACTTATTTTAAATAATTTGCATTCAAAAGTAGGCCAGACGGGCTACTAGTTAATCCAGTAACTGTAGTAGGATCACATTTCTTGAATATCTTTCTCTTTAGAGAGTGAAATTAAAACTGTAAATTAGACATATTTTAAAAAATGCCTATTGCTATTTGAAACATCAGTTACGCTTTGTCTGATTCTGTTTTTTCCACTCATCCTTCTGGTTCACTTATATCACGGGTAGTCAATAAATAAACCACAGGCCAAATCTGGACTTCAAGATGCTTTTGAATGGAACCTGAAATCTTTTTATTTACTTATTTTTATTTGCTCTGGAATTTGGACCTTGACTATATTTTGACCAAGAAATTTGGACCTTGACACAAAATAATTGACTTCCAGGCTCTGACTTATATTGCAGCTTCACAACAAAAAGATGAACATGTTGATGGGGAACTTCTGAAAACTGACAAATTTCCAGATGCTCCTATAAAACATTATTAAATGTGAGTAGTGGCACTTGAATTAAGGTTTGACCTTTAACTAACCTGTTAGAGTAGTAGTCAGTTAATTACAACAGAAATATTCCATAGTTTTATAATCTGTAGTGCAAAAAAAAAACCACCCCAACACATTGTAATTTGGGTGTTCTGGGTGGCTTGAGTTTGTATGTGCCAGGATAGGCATTTTTATGGTAAAGAAACAAAGGATTGGACTAGGAGTGAATTTCTTTTGCAATTCAATAAATGGCCTTTGAAACTATAATTGATGTGTATCATATTTTGATGAGTGAAGTTCTAAATAATGGTGTCTTTCCCCAAGAGAGAGATACGTATTCATGCAGTATTTCTGCCTGTAGTCTAGGAATTAGTGTATCCTTCTGAGTTTAAAAAGAGAGCATTTTGTTTTCAGTATTTGTTCTAACTTGCTAAAGTACAAGGAGTTAAGCTGTGGCTCTCCACTGTGTGTTGGGGCAGTGAAGGACGGCTCAGGATCTGAGATTCTGATGGGTAACTACCACCTAGGGTAATTTACAAACTGTAGCTCTCACAATTTCACTTACAAAGGGAAGACCTAGTTTCAGGGTTTTATTTACAGGTGCAAATGTTATCACTTTCCATGGTTAATGTGGTTGACTGTGAAACAAGCTACTTTTTCTTTATCAATTCTTTACCTCTTGTACTTTATACAAATGGTCTCCTCAAACAGCTTACAGAGTTATGAGGATACACAATTTTTAACCTGAGAGCATCTTTTTAAATAAGACATTTCCTTTCTGGCGCGAATTGCTTGAGTAAAGTTACTAGGGGGAACAAAGTTTAAATGTCTTATTTTTTGTTACTTAAAATCTCAACCTCAATTCTGATTTAATATAGTGTTTTGGTATTTAATGTGTCTTGTCCCCAGCCCCCCTTTTTTAGAGTGTATAATTGATGTGTAATAATTGTGTATTACTGTAACACTCAGTAGCCCTAGTCATAGACTTGGACCCCTCTGTGCTAGTCACTCTACAACACAGAATGAAAGATGGGTCCTGCCCCAAAGAGCCTACAATCTAAGGGTATGTCTACACTATGAAATTAGATCAATTTTATATAGTTGATTGCGTATGTCCACACTAAGCGCATTAAGTCGGTGGAGTGCGTCCTCCCTACCGTGGCTAGCATCGATTTACAGAGCGGTGCATTGTGGGTAGCTATCCCACAGTTCATGCAGTCTCCGCTGCCCATTGGAATTCTGGGTTAAACTCCCAATGCGGGTACATGTCATCAGGCCCCCCTCCCTCCCTTCATCCCTCCCTCTGTGAAAGCAACAGCAGACAATTGTTTTGCGCCTTTTTTCCTGGGTTACCCATGCAGACGCCGTACCACGGCAAGCATGGAGCCAGCTCAGCTCACCATCACCGTACATCTCCTGAGCGCTGCTGGCAGATGGGGTACTGCATTGCTACACAGCAGCAGCTCCTTGCCTTCGTGGCAGATGGTGCAGTAGGACTGATAGCTGTCGTACGTCTCCTGGGTGTTCCTGGCAGACCTCGGTGAGGTTGATCAGGGGCGCCTGGACAGACATGGCTATTCTCCTCTTAGAGCACCAAATGGGAGCCAGAGACTCCAGGTCATTCTCTTCTTTAAGTTTCGTCTCATGGAGATTCAGTCCTGTCTGGAATATCATGCCAGCTGGAGGCTTCTGCCTCAGGCTGCTCTCCCAGCCGGCAGCACCGCACGGTCGCACCTACCCCAGCGTACCCCTTGCTCCCATGGCTTATGAAGCCTGGACAGTAGTAAGGAGCAGTTCATCTATAGTCTGAGCAAGTGCAGAATGGTGGTAGAATATGCCGTTGGACGTTTAAAAGCTCACTGGCACTGTTTGCTGACTAGGTTAGACCTCAGTGCAACCAACATTCCCGTTGTTATTGCTGCTTGCTGTGTGCTCCATAATATCTGTGAGAGTAAGGGGGAGATGTTTATGGCGGGGTGGGAGGTTGAGGCAAATTGCCTGGCGTCTGATTTTGAGCTGCCAGACACCAGGGTGATTAGAAGAGCACAGCAAGGTGCACTGCACATCAGAGAGGTTTTGAAAACCAGTTTCATGACTGGTCAGGCTTCGGTGTGACAGATGTGTGTGTTTCTCCTTGATGCAAACCCACCCCCTTCGTTGATTTTAGTTCCCTGTAAGCCAACCACCCTCCCCCCTTCGAAATAAAGTAACTATTGTTTTGAAACCATGCATTCTTTCTTTATTAATTTAAAATAAAAAAAAAAGATAACGGACAAGGTAGCCTAGGTGTGGTGGAGGGGGAGGGAAGGACAAGGTCACATTGCTTTATTGTAGCCACACTGAGAATCAAACTGTTTGAATGACAGCCTTCTGTTGCTTGAGCCATCCTCTGGAGTGGAGTGGCTGGGTGCCCGGAGCCTGCCCCTCCAAGTTCTTGGGAATCTGGGTGAGGAGGCTATGGAACATGGGGAGGAGGGTAGGTGGTTATACAGTGGATGCAGCAGGGGTCTGTGCTCTTGTTGGCTTTCCTGCAGCTCCAGCAGACTCTTCATCATGTCCGTTTGCTCCCCCCAGAAATGCTTCATCATGTTCGTTGGCTCCTCCATTAGCCTCAGCATTGCGTCCTGCCTCAGCTCTTCGTGCTCACTTAATGCTTTCCTGGACTCTGCCACTAAATGCCTCCATGCGTTCAGCTGTGCCCTATCAGTGCGGGAGGACTGCATGAGCTCAGAAAACATGTCATCGCGAGTGCGGGTTTTTTTTTTTGGTTTTGGCCTTCTAATCTGCAATAACCTCAGGGACGGAGGTGATGGGGGAGCGTAGAAACATTCTATGCTCTATGATTCTGGGAGGACTGCATGGTCACCTGTGCTGCTGAGTTTGCCATGCTGACCAAACAGGAAATGAAATTCAAAAGTTCCCGGGGCTTTTCCTGCGTACCTGGCTAGTGCATCGGAGTTCAAAGCGCTGTCCAGAGCGGTCACAATGGCCTCCAGAAGCTATCCCAGAGTGCTCCAATACCATCGATTTGCGTCCGCACTACCCCAAATTCGACCCAGCAAGGTCGATTTTTAGTGCTATGCCCCTCGTTGGGGAGGAGTACAGAAGTCGATTTTAAGAGCCCTTTAGGTCGATGGAACGGGGTTGGCTGTGTGGATGCAGTCATTTTTAAATCGACCTAACGCGGCTAAATTCGACCTAACCCCGTAGTGTAGACCAGGCCTAAGTATAAGACTAGAGGCAACAGATTAATTTGGTCAGATGGGGAGGAATACTGGTAAGGAAACAATACTGGTCACATGATAGACAGTTGTCTCAGTGCACCAACTAGCTGTTCGTTGTCAAGCTTTTTGTAGGCATCATCGCGCAGGAGAGTTTTAAGGAGGGTGTGTTACTTTTGCAGATTTTATGGGGTGCTCCTCCCAATCATGAAGGACAGCATGGGAGATAGCATGAAGATGCTTGTTTGAAAACTTAACAAGTGGGCAGTGGAGGCTGGCATCATGGACTGATTGTAGGCAACTGTTGACAACTCAGTAGCAAATGAGAGATGATAGGCAAGATGGGGTTTGACTGTGAAGGGCCTTTAAAGTGAAGACAGATATCTTATATTTGGTGTGATAGAGAAGAGGGAGCCAGAAGAGGTATGAATGACAGAGGTGACATGGTCAAAGCAATGGGCTAGGAAATGATCTTGGCAGCACCATTCTGAGTGGATATGAGTAGGGCAAGACTGCATTTGTTAAGGCCTGAAAATTCACTGATCAAGATGAGAGCCTGGATGAGAATTTTAGCTGTGGGGAAGGATAGGAAAGGTAATCTCTTAAAGATGTTATGCAGGCAGCTTTGGCCAAGATACAGCCATAGCCTGGAAGGGAGGACCTAGAAGGACTAAACCCATGGCAAGCCTTATATCTTAAAAGTCAATTGACGGGCCTTTTTTTTCCATATTTGGCAGAAATTCCCTCTGACCCAAGCCAACAAAGGGTATGTCTACCCAATAGCTGGGAGGGTGCTTAACAGCGTGGGTACATACCTGTGAGTTCTGCTCAAGCTAGCACTGGGAAATAGTACCCCGGTGGGACTGTCCTTAGGTGGCTAGCCTGAGTTGCTTCCTGTGCCATTGCAGCCATGCTGCTATTTTTAGGTGCTAGTTTGGGCAGAGCTAGCATGTCTGTCCACCCATGCTAAGAAGCCTCCTCCCAGCTGCTGTTTAGACATAACCAATAGGGATGTGAGGGGTAGTATAGGAAGTCCTCTCTTGCTGGTGGAAATGGAGCCCTCCTTCACCCTCTTCAAAGGGGGGTAGGGGAGAGGGGAAATGATGGGCGGGGAATTGGGACAAGAGTTGCCCTAAATGCCAGTAGCCGGCAAATGGGTGTGTGTATGGAATCTCCCACCCCCAACTCAAAATGGCTGTATTTAATTTAAAAATAAAATGGACCTGAAACCTGTTCCTTGTTTTCACCCACCCTTTGGAGTTGTCTGCTGGGGTTAGACCAGCTGCTAAGGTAGTTTTGTGGTTCCAGTAGGGTCAGAGAAGTGGGGCACTTTGGTGGGAGGCTTGGGCAGACCAAGCCTAGGGATTAATGGGGCTTGTGTGTGTGTGTGGGGGGGTAATGGTGGCAGCTTCTGTTTTATTTTGGGGCGGCTGTGGAACTTTAGCGTCTATAGCGCCAAGGGTTGTTGGATGGTGTCCTATGACTCTAACATTACTAATCTGATGCTCTGGTTACATAGAATGAGAAATGGAATGTACACAGGTAATTGCATCCTTCCCATTAAAACGGAGTTATAACTCTAGTTCAAAAGTTTGTTAATAAGTAGCCTTGCTGAAGGGTGAATAACATTCAT
The DNA here is from genome assembly GCF_015237465.2 of Chelonia mydas. Taxonomy (NCBI): domain Eukaryota; kingdom Metazoa; phylum Chordata; order Testudines; family Cheloniidae; genus Chelonia; species Chelonia mydas. The sequence continues at coordinate 79,796,537 of NC_057852.1, forward strand.
TTTGTGGTTTTAGCTGATGTTCTTTTGCATTTACAAAATACCAGAACCTAGAGTTTGCATGTGATTTAACCCTTCTCCCTCCAACAGAACATAACTCAGCATTTGATATAAACTATGAAGCTACAATTGGAATGTATGAGAGTGCCTGTATATAAAATATATCTTTAGTTGCAGTTAATAAGATGGAAAAGACTAAACTGCCACCAAGTGCACGTGTGTGACAATTTCAGACCATTTGTACATAGCCACACTTGCATGTACTGAAATGCAGGTAGAAGTTTGAGAGCAAAGAAGTTATATTGCTAAAGAAGAAGCAAATCAACTGGACTAGTTCTGGGGCATGATCATCTTTTAAATGTGTAATTGCATTTTCAGCAAAATTAGGTGCCTAAAGTGTGAATGATTGCAATTTATTTAAAAGAACTCTGATGCTTTGTTCTCCCTTTTTACAAGTCAAAGTGCTGAGGGGTAGATTTGAAACTGAAAATATTTAATTTTTTGTGTGTGTGTATTTTTACGTACTCTAAAACAATGACAGAATAAGCATAACCAATCATAGGTTTCAGAGTAGCAGCCGTGTTCATCTGTATCCTCAAAAAGAAAAGGAGGACTTGTGGCACCTTAGAGACTAACACATTTATTAGAGCATAAGCTTTCATGAGCTACAGCTCACTTCATCGGATGAGAGCTGTATTTTATAATTTTAAAATTTATTTTATCATATAGTCTATAATTGGTGAGTGGATATTTGGGAGCTGAATGGGAAACTCTAGCTAGAACTTCAGTGGCTTTTGGGTCTGAGGCTGGAGCTATTTTATTATTTTGGAAGTGATGATTGTACAGAGACCAGAGAACAGTAGGCTGCTCAGCTACTGGTGTGGCTACGACAATGCAGTAATTGCATTGAACACTGTTGCTGTGGTTGACCTTGGTGCTGTCAGTTACTTCTGTCTCTGCCATGGCAGGATAGCCATGTAATCCTGTGAAACACAGTGGATTCAATTCCTGCTAATGGTAGTGGTATTTTTTTACTTATTTTTGCTTGTCTGGACACTTGAGGAGGAGGGTTATAACCTTCTGCCCTGCACCAAGATTGGTGTGCGTGTGTGAGAGAGGGCTGTGGGTGGGGAAGTTTTGGAGGTATATGCTTTCTGTCCTGGAACAATCAGTGTCTCCCTGTTCCCTCCTTCACTTCCTCCACTGCCATGTGCAGGAGGTGTCTCCTTTCTTTCTCCTCTAAGCTCACATGAATGGCATGCACAGGTGTGTGTGAGGCTGGAGAGGTCCAGACAGGTCATCCGTCTTCCCTTCTCTTGTATAATGTAAGTGCTAACATTGTGCAGTGATTATAGATGCACCCTTATTTTTAGGGTTTAGGTGAAGTTGCTTAGATCTGTGATGGTGGTCTGAGGTCCAGGACTGGATTGTGGAATAAGATACTGGGGGTGAGATTGGAGACAGTGGTTCATCAAACTGTTGTTTAGACACTAAACCACGATTTATGGACTTCAGTAGCTCAGGCATAGGTTAGGGGTTTGTTAAAGGAGTGGGTGGGTGAGATTTTGTTGCCTGCGTTGTGCAGGAGATCAGACTACTAGATGATCATAATGGTCCCTTCTGACCTTAAAGTCTATGATTCTATGAAAAGGGAGTGAGAAACTTCAGTTGTGTGTGAGAAATTAACAAATTGCACAGAACAAGAGGAGATATCTGCATAATGTCCAAATAATTCCTTTAACTCACCCAGATTTAAAAACAAGTAGTTTTCACGTATTTCTGAAAACACAGTTTCCAGTTCAAGAGCTGGGGGTGACAGTGATATTGTCAGTGCTGTGCTGGTGCATGTGAACCAGAAAGTAAATGGGTTTAAGGTACATATGAGATTGTAATGTCCAAGTATTCTAGTCTGTGCAGTAATGTAGGCTCTTGCCCTATTCTAGTGTAGTACAAATATAGGGTGACAATATACTTAATACTGTACTTGCAATGTTGTGTCTCTTAGGAGTGTTCAGTGCTTCTGTTGTAGCTTTCATACACTAACTGGTTGTAATGCTTCCATTTTGAAGCTGATATTCAGGAGTTAGGAAATTATAGGGTGTGTCTAAATCTCTGCCTTGGATGGAGAGAGAGCTTTGGAAAACATTTGAAGACTTGGAGCAAGCTGAGTCTGGCATACTAAGGGTACTGATAGGGAAAATGGTTACTTTATGTGAACTAATAGCTGCCAGGCATGGAATTAATCATGTGCGGTTGTAAGCTTACTGATGGTAAGCTTTCTTATAACTTTGCAATGTTCTGTAACTTTATGTCTTTAATGAGTGTTATACAATTAATGATAGAAAAACACTCCCTATTTGACACCCTTTCCTTTGCCTCCACTATTTAATCTTTGTCATCCTTAACGCTGACCTCTCCTCCTTTTGTGTCCCCTGTGCCAACACAAATCAGCCTGTTGCTACCTCACCAACACGGTTTGTGGGTGTTTCCACCTCAGCAGACATCTTTTCATGTCTTCATTTCCTCTTGCGTTGCCCATTTGTAACTTCCTCCTTTATTGCTCATGCTTGATCTTTGGGTCCTAGACGTTCGACATGTTTGAAAGGCTTTCATACATTTTATGGAAAGGCCATGCCTTTTTATAAGCACTATATTAATAGTGGGTTAAAAAGACGTTACCAACCTTTACACTCACTCTTTTGGTCCTTCCCAAAAGTAGTCTCCCCACTTAAAAGCTGATATTTGAAACTGAATTTTCAAGAATGGCTGTGCAATAATTAAACTAAATAGCACCAGTTAGCACAGTCGGCTCTGTGGAGCATTGTCCATTGTTTGTATGCTACCATGCATAACAGTGGAGAGGTTATTATTACAGCTTTTTGAGTGGAAGCTAAGTGCTTCCATTTTCTGCTTTCCTCCTACCCAACGAAAAATTAACACCCCACTAATTTAGCTTTAGAAATTCTTTCACAGTGATTTTCTAGTCATTAGTGGTTGACTGTAGGATGTGTAGGCTACTGGACATTAAATGTTATTGATTTATAGCCAGTCATAAAACATGTATTTTTCTTTTTCTTAATTATCTCCTTTAAACCGTGAAAACTTCTTTTCAATGCGGGTATGTTGGGTTTCATAGTAATAAAACCTCTGAGGAAGAGGTTACCACACACTCCTATGCACCTTTTGTATGCCTCTTGTTGGTATTGCTATGGGAACTAAGGAGACTTTGGCAACATTTCGCCCCCTCGCCCTGAGCTGAGTAGTGATCCCCAAATTTTTATTTCCATGAAGCATTTATTAAGATTTTAAAAGAAGACTATAACAAGACTAATAAGATAGGGTGAACTTTTAAACTGACAGTATGATGGAGATGCTTACGAGTTTGTCGGAAGTAAGATTCTCCTCACTCAGGCAGTACTTCTACTAAGAAGTGCAGGATCATGTATTTAATGTATCTTGTAGTTTCTGAGAGTGGGGGAGGAAGAAAGATTCATAGGTGAGAGTGGGGGAGGGAAAGGAAAGAAGATTGATAGACATTTGCCACGTATCGCTTGTCAGAAATAGTTTCATAAGCTAATATTTTGATCACCTGGCAGCGGAATCCTCTTTGAGCTGAGTAACACAAATTGGGTTTGTGCATTTTCCTTACATTAAGCAACTGTATACGGTGTGTTTAGTTAATCATAGTTTTCAATACTTCACTGGGAAAATAAAAAGCATGGATAAAAAATACAACATCATTTTTCTTCTCACTCAAAGCATTTCCTGATCCAGAAGCAAAGCCAAATACACTGGTGCATTGTATTCGTTGTGCAACATGAATAAAGGATTTATAAGGTTAATGGGCAGCTAGCACTCTCTCTCTCTCTCTCTCTCTCGCTAAGGGATTCTTATATGACCATTGTGGAAGGATGTGTGTGTGTCTGTCTCCTGTGATCGCTGCTGTTTTCTGGATGCCTACCAGCTCCGACACTTCCTGTTGACATAAGAGGTCACAAGAACTGGGGGGACGAAGACGGGGATGGGACCTGTGGTGTTTTCTTTGTATCTGTGCACACAGTAGATGGGCACTTTTGGAGTGAGGGAAGTACTAAGAACTCTAACTCATTGTTACTGCAAAATAATTAACATATAAATTGACTCTTGTTCTTTTGGACTATTGTAGGCACTGCAGAGTGATTGCACTGAACAGTTGGTTTTCTTAAAACTTGTTTTCAAGATAGTACTTCCCCCTATAATTAAGTATGTTGCTTTTATGAAACTACAGTTGTTAATTCTGTAACTCTGAATCATAGAATCATAGAATATCAGGGTTGGAAGGGACCCCAGAAGGTCATCTAGTCCAACCCCCTGCTCGAAGCAGGACCAAGTCCCAGTTAAATCATCCCAGCCAGGACTTTGTCAAGCCTGACCTTAAAAACCTCTAAGGAAGGAGATTCTACCACCTCCCTAGGTAACGCATTCCAGTGTTTCACCACCCTCTTAGTGAAAAAGTTTTTCCTAATATCCAATCTAAACCTCCCCCATTGCAACTTGAGACCATTACTCCTCGTTCTGTCATCTGCTACCATTGAGAACAGTCTAGAGCCATCCTCTTTGGAACCCCCTTTCAGGTAGTTGAAAGCAGCTATCAAATCCCCCCTCATTCTTCTCTTCTGCAGACTAAACAATCCCAGCTCCCTCAGCCTCTCCTCATAAGTCATGTGCTCTAGACCCCTAATCATTTTTGTTGCCCTTCGCTGGACTCTCTCCAATTTATCCACATCCTTCTTGTAGTGTGGGGCCCAAAACTGGACACAGTACTCCAGATGAGGCCTCACCAGTGTCGAATAGAGGGGAACGATCACGTCCCTCGATCTGCTCGCTATGCCCCTACTTATACATCCCAAAATGCCATTGGCCTTCTTGGCAACAAGGGCACACTGCTGACTCATATCCAGCTTCTCGTCCACTGTCACCCCTAGGTCCTTTTCCGCAGAACTGCTGCCTAGCCATTCGGTCCCTAGTCTGTAGCTGTGCATTGGATTCTTCCGTCCTAAGTGCAGGACCCTGCACTTATCCTTATTGAACCTCATCAGATTTCTTTTGGCCCAATCCTCCAATTTGTCTAGGTCCTTCTGTATCCTATCCCTCCCCTCCAGCGTATCTACCACTCCTCCCAGTTTAGTATCATCCGCAAATTTGCTGAGAGTGCAATCCACACCATCCTCCAGATCATTTATGAAGACATTGAACAAAACCGGCCCCAGGACCGACCCCTGGGGCACTCCACTTGACACCGGCTGCCAACTAGACATGGAGCCATTGATCACTACCCGTTGAGCCCGACAATCTAGCCAGCTTTCTACCCACCTTATAGTGCATTCATCCATCCCATACTTCCTTAACTTGCTGACAAGAATACTGTGGGAGACCGTGTCAAAAGCTTTGCTAAAGTCAAGAAACAATACATCCACTGCTTTCCCTTCATCCACAGATCCAGTAATCTCATCATAAAAGGCGATAGAACATAAACATAGACATAAACATAAACATCTGCATAGAACATAAACAGGCTTGGGAGGGTTGTTTAACTTGAGAGATGTGTAAATGTTGACTTCAACTGACACACTGAAATTGATGGGGAAAAATAGATCAGTAACAGTCAGTCAGTGGGAGAGAAGCCCTCTGCAGCCCTGTTGTCATAGACCTGCTCCCCCACTCCTGTGAATGCAGGGCTGCGGAGGGCTCACTGGGGGGAGGGATAGCTCAGTGGTTTGAGCTGGCCTGCTAAACCCAGGGTTGTGAGTTCAATCCTTGAGGGGGCCATTTAGGGATCTGGGGCAAAAATTGTGGCTTGGTCCTGCTTCAAGCAGGAGGTTGGACTAGATGCCCTCCTGAGGTCCCTTCCAACCCTGATATTCTATGATTCTATGGGCTGCTGCAGGGCTGGTGGTGCCCGATCCCTGCACAAGGTGTGAGGAGAGGCTGTGGTCCTCGTGGGACAGAGCATAGATCTCCAGCCAGGAATGGGAGGAGAATGATGAGCCATTGGCTGTGGGGGAAGGAGCCATTCAGCAGTGGGAGGGCCTCCCCTGCAGTTGTTTTTGTGGCCTTGGCCAGGGATCTCTGATCTGCCCCACCAGGACCACAACCTTCCCCATGCTTTGAGCCTGGAGCGAGTGTCACTGGCAGCAGGACCTTGCAGGGAGAGCCCCAAGCAGCTCCTCTGTCACAGTCCTGCTCGCTCACTCACCAGTCGGGAGCCTGGGAGCCGTCGGGAGCATGGGAACCGTTGCAGGGCAGGAGCTGTTCAGCAGCACCCTGTGGCTGGGGGCTCATCCTCCTCCTTGCAGTACTGGCTGGGAATCTCTGGTTCCCCAGGCCAGGACTGCAGCCTCCCCAGAACCTTGCCCCTGGTGACTCAGATCCCTTGGCCATGCTAGGAACACCACACAGCCCTGCAGTCAGTCCTAGGAGCCCCTGTAACCCTACTGTCAGCTACCCTAACTATAACCCCCCCACACACACACACACTTTAATTTCCAGCAACTGTAAAACTAAAAAATAGTTCAAAAAAAAAATGAAGACAATTGTTAAAAATAAAAAATTGATATTGTTGAAATTAAAAATAAAAATTAAATTCTGCCAAGCCTAAACATAAACATATTTCTAGGCAGCAGAGTGAGTTTTCACTCAGTGTAATCATGTGTAAGTATGGTATCTCTCTGTGCAGAACAGAAATACTGGGGTGTTATTATCTTGTGTGTATATATATTCCTCTAACGTATGCTATATTTCCTGCCTTTGGTCTATAGCTAAAGCTTGTAATTATTTACTGTCAGTACCCAATCCATTCAACGCAATTAAGTTATAGAAAGAAGTAAAGCTTATACTGTTCTATTGAACTTCCATTCATTTTCTTTTGTTGATTTGTATTCTACTAGAGGGGCTCTCTGTAGGAACAGGAGTTCACGAAAGCACTGTTCCACTAGGAATTGAGCTGGGGGCTCTTGAGTAAGTCTTTTTCTTGGTAACGCAAATCATATAGAAGTATAAGCACCTTTGTTTATTTTAATAGTGATCCTTTCCGAGGAGCTACAGTGTTATCATCTCAAGTTATTCACACAGACTATAAACCTCTCCTATCTTATACTGGCCAGAAGAATTAGTCTGCTTTAGATGAAGGGAACTCCGAAGCTTTAACCACATTCTTTTGTGCACTGAAGATAGCAGTTTAGAAACAGAAATGTAGAAGATGCAACTCAGAAATTGCAGCTGTCTTCCCGGTGAAGACACTTTGAGCTCAGCCCTGCATTCCTTACACACCCACATTTTCCACTGACTTCAATTAGAGCTTTGAGTGATGAAGGATGGGGCTCTTATTTGGAGTCAGCTAAAAACCACTGCTTACTGAAAGGAAAATGCTAAGCAATAGGTGGTGGTGAATGTATGGGGAACTATGGCTCTAAACACATGTGGACTGAGTGACAACTTAAACAACAATTATGCCTAAATGCTGCTTTGCAAGTAGATAAGATAAAACAAAATGCAAAGCTCTATCTAATCTTTATTTATTTTTTTAAAACCATTTCCCCTTTCCCCAGCATGGATATTGGTTGCTACAGTATTGCCACATTATCCAGTTTCCATGTTGAACCTGCTCCCTGGATGGGCCAGGTTTATGAATGTATTTGAATATGTTACACTTTTTTTTCTTCACCCCTTATGTAAGCACATTGTCCTCTACGCAGTGCACTCTATCCATTAGCCTATGGCATGGAGTTTAATGTGAGATCTAGGCTGGTGGCATATATATTTGTTTTGTTAATGCACCTGCAAGTGGTTGGTTGGCACATCTTATACATATAGAAAGGAAAATAAAATGTCCTGATGATGCTTGGCCAGATCATTCGTTCATTATATTTATGTGTACTACAACAATAAATGAGTCTGACCCAAATGCTGCATTCTTAAAAGGATAAAAAAAATGGAAAGATTCTGGACAATCTGCCTCTCTCCTTCTCCCCCTTTTTTAAGAATCAGGATTCTAGTTCTGCCTCCAGGCTTCTCATGAGCCCATGTATGAATTTGGATTATGAACATACTGTGCACGAGTGTACACAGTACACTAAATCTTTGTTAATTGAACTTTAGAGTTGTCTTTGGATGCATTTCAAGAAGGATAAGTGGTATGTCAAGGTTTTAGTATAAAAGCTGTTACAAAGATACTGTACCCCCTTTAAGCAGTACAATGCAATTATTTGTTACCAAAGCACAACCTACAGAGAAATTACTTTCATTTGCTTCTTATCACAAAACACAGCAAAATTCCAAACACACAAGTCAAACACTGTATCCTTTTAGCTTAACCTTGTGTTCTGCTAGCAACTGATTAACAAAGAGAACACTTACTGTATCCAAATCACTTCTGCTTTTCCTTAAAAAGTTTATATAATTGAGATATACTTCAAGACACTGAAATATCCATACTCTATTCTTATTTCTGTATATAACCTTAGTTTCTGTGATTTCATTAATGCAGACTTTTTAAATGCATTTCTTACTGCACTTAACACCTTAGGGCTCAATCACGAACTGGCCTATGCACTTGTTCAGGGGAGTAAGGACCCTATGCAGGCTACCATATCATTGTCACAACAAAAGAGAGGAGAGCAGGTAGCCAGAAGATTTTAGCTCAACTCCTTGTCATTCCCTCTCCTTTTCCACCCCCTCACCCCCCAATTGTGCATGCCAGCCCAACTAGGCTGGTGAAGAGCGGGGAGTAAACTGCTCCAAGATAAGTGCTGGTGCAGATTACTTCTCCTTCCTGGAGCAAGAGGGAACCGGGGAGCAAATTGTGGCTGAGTAACAATTTGGTCCCTATTCTGCTTCTGGGGCAGTGCAACTGTGCAGTATCCCTTCACTTAGGGTAGATTGCAAGGTGCGAGTGTAGTATACTGTTTACTTAAAGTTATATGTACTGTAATGTTAAACCAAACAATATAATAAAACATAAATTAGGGAATGAAATGAGTAAGCAATAAGATTCTTATGACTGTGGTTTAACACTATTGCAAACTTTAAATACATAGTGAAGCATTAGATGCTTAGTGCTTCCAATACATTCAAGGTGTGTGTTTAAACAGCACAGTTTGAAGTACCTTATTGGGACTATAAAATGGGCATTTCATCTTTTAAAAGAGTTTTTTCTGAATTCCTATTCAAAGTACAACTCCTTGGAACACTTTAAATATGAAAAATTTATTTTGGCTCTTATTGTCTGCCTTCCTGTCCACTCTTTAACTTCTACAGTTAGAATGATACATTTTTTTTTGTACTCATTTTATCCTAATATACACAAAATTTCCATACAAATAGTCTTCAAAATCTGTTTCTCCTTTAAAAAGACCAATTTGTGTTTGGTCAACCTCTTATGATAGCGCCTGTTAGGTTTTTACAATGCTTGGAAGACATTGAGCCAAAATGAAAAGCAGAAAGATGGCATAGGAGGGGAGGCATGTCCTTACCATAAAATGGCCTATTTGTGACTCCTCGTTTGTTTGGCACATTGATCTTATGGCTGTGTTAAGATTGAGATTAGGTCTCCTACTTGTCTGAACTCTGTGGGAATGCTAATTAGCTACATGGTTACAAGGCTGAGTTAGCCAGCTGCAGATGAGGATTTTAAGGTCTATATTAAATACATATAGCAAATGGAAGGCAGCATCCAAAATATATTGAGTATCACTGACACTTTAGTTGTTAATTGCTTTTTTAAGGCTGCTAGTATGCTGATAAAATCTCAGAAAAGAGTCTTAAATGATTTAGTTTCCAAAATTGAGTTTAAAATTAGCTTCACTGCTCCTGAGCTCCCTGCCAACTTCATGGTTTGACAAATTTCCATTTTATTATATAATCTTCCCAGTGTCATGTGAAAAGACTCTCACAAATGGCAAGGGAAACTGACTCTCTACTGAGGAGACACAGTGGAAATGACCCGGCAAAAAGTGCTGTCAAAAACACAAACAAATTGGAAAAAATAGGGAAAAAAATATTTCAGTTCTAGTAACAATATTGGGCAAAACACTTTCAGACAGAAATTACTTTTAAAAAGTGACAGTGACAATTTTAAAACCATGGAATCTCATCTTTTTAATGTCTAAAATTTCTTCACTATGAGTTTGAATATTTTGAGGAGAATGTTGGGGAGGGAGAAAGAATAGGAGACTGGCCAGGTTAGTTGTGAGGTGAACAAGTGCTTCGCATGTGTTGTTTTGATGTAATGCAGCAGCAAGTCTGAAAGCTGCCAAACCTATTTAAAACACAAAATTGCCCATCTTGTTTCTGGTTAATTACAGTATTGATGGTAGTTGTGTTGCTACATTTGCATTCATCTTTCTGAGAATTCCTCAGAATGTCACTGGGAAGCTGGGACATCAATTTTCCTCTTTCAATCAACCAGGTATGTGGTCGAAGGTGGTTAGAAAGAAAGAAAACATGGTGTAGGACTATGAGGTGTTAGTTTTCTTGATGGAGTTTAGTGTGCTAAATATCTGTAAGTCAGAAGATTAAGGTGACTTGCAATTGGAGTTCTTGTCTCTTTCACTTAATTTTCATTATTTGAGCAAATCGTGGAGACCTCCTAATGCATTCCCTGAACTTGGGTGGCATTTTCAGCATCTTCGGCACAACATCCCTGAATCATCACATAGTTAAGCCCATGTATAACTTCAGCATGCCTTGACTGTGGGAGTATTCCCCTGCTTAAATTTATGAATACCATATGTTCTGTTTGTCTGTTTACTGTATGAAAGCAGGGGGTTAATTCAAGAAGAGGATCGCTGCACTTAGACAGGAAAGGGTACAGTGGCTTCAGATAGCCATCCACCTGCCAACACTTAAGAGACAATGCAGGAGCCATTCACTTGATGTCTTACCTCCATCCCCCCACCAAACTCATTGGACATGCTTTTCAAGTGGTATTGGTGTCCCGGTTTGTAAACACAGAAGAACCAAACGAGCCTGGGAACCTGAGACAAAGGATCCTGGGAGGGGTGGGGAGGATAAGTGATTCCCTTTCTAGGGGGAGAGCAGCTGTTTGGGAGAGACAGTAAAGGGAGGCCTACTTAAGGCATCTGCCAAGGGATGGCAAGTCTCCAGGTAAGATACTCTGTATATAGACTGGTTTAAAAAACCCTTTATCTCTTACATTATTATTTGTTCCTACTGTTAAAATTAAACAGTACTTTGATTTCAGAAGGCTGTCTGACCACTGTATTCACCATTGGGCACAAGCTCCCGAAGGGAAGAACTGCAGATACCAAACTCAATTGGACCTGCTAGGCAAGCAGCATAGGTTCGTAGGTTACTGTAGCCCATGGCCTGGAGTGTGGGAGAATCATAGGGTTCTGCTCCAAGAGGTGAAGGCCCAAGGCCTGGCACCTGAGAGTGTACACTCGGAGAGACTGGAGAAGGTTAAGAGGTGCAGTTAGCCCTGTAACTGTGTCCTGGTAGGACCACTGCTAGATCAGGGCCAGTGTTCTAATATTTTCTTTCCTGATGTAGTCATTGGTGTTCATTTCACTTCTGAAAAATAAACAGCAGAATATTGTGTCCAGGGTGCTGAAGAGGACATTAAGAATATGTGGAAAAGTACAATGGAAAAAAAGTTAACCACTTCAGTTGCAGTTATCCCAGACCCTTTCCCTGTGTGGATATTTGGCGCCATGACTGGGTCATTTTTCATCTTCAGCCAACCATCTTACATTAGTAACATTGTAGGTTTTTTAGCTGCTCTTTTAACTTTTCATATGTTCCTTCACTTGGAGTGGATCTGCAAATTTGAAAACTGTAGGGAGGTACATATCCATAGCAAGGTGCCTCCGTTATTTCTTTTGATCACTCATTTTGTGCTATATTGAAAGGGTGAAGGTTTTTAGCCAAAAAAGGTGGAACTTTCTTGTCAAGTCCAGTCTTGGACTTTCCGTTTCTATGGTATAATTACCAATTGATCTTTATAATTTTTTGGGTGTGAACGATGAACAGATACTGCTCCTGAATGAAGCTAAGGTTGAAAAACTGCTAGAAAGCCTGCAAAGATGTGCTCTGTGATTACATTTCAAGGATAGCATGGAAGAAGAAAATACTTTGCTTTCAGAATCAGCGGTTTCATCAGTGTCCTGCTGTGATCCTCTGGACCTTGGGGGTACACCCTATACCCCCATGTTCATCTTTATAAAATGATTGTGTGGTATCCAATGCAAAATTTATCATGTTGGGTGTCTTCGGAAGGCTCATGATGCACTGAGCACAGTTGTTGTTATAGTAATTGTTACAGTAATGGGTTTAGGTTAGGTTTATAATTAGGTTTATAATTTCATGTTTATAGTTCTGAGGCTGAAAATGTATCCTCATGGCTTAAAGCAAGCCCATGCAAAAACTCTCCAAGAACAGAGAGGCAGGCAGTTCACCTCTCGTCAGGGCATGGATGGGACAAACCCAGCCCAACCTCACAGGAGCAATGGACACTGGCTTACGCAGCAACAAAAGAATCTGCTACACTCTTGAGGGAGTCACCCACTCTTCCTTTGGTCAGTTTGGAACTGCGTTGTGGTAATGCTCACCTGACTCGGGGGAGGGGCAAAGCCAAGAGGAAAGAAAGGACATGATAAAAAGGAGAGACATTTTGCCATGCTCTCTCTCTCCCACTTACATCTACAGACACCACCACCACCACCACCATCACCACACGACTGAAACACTGATCAAAGGGGAGAGCCAAGGATTGGAGTGGCCTAGCAGATCACGGGTCCAGATAACACCAGAGGGGAACATCACACCTACTCTAATAGATAGTTTCATTCAAGGGAATATTTGACCTTAAAGAACTGCAAATCAGTTTCTACTTGCACTCTCTGAGAGGAGCGTGAACCCTTTCCATCTTGCTGCTTTTGGTAATGTTTATCTTTACGTTAGAATACTTATTCACTGTTTTTAATTATTTTAGTCCATTCAGTACCTTGTTTCCTACCTCTTCCTTTAACGTGAGGCACGTCAGGTCAGAGGGAGAAACTCATACACTAATGCTGGCTAATCACTATGCATTAATCACCTTGTGACAAGGTAGAAGGGAGCTTTGCAAGCTCCAGTGCCTGTGGGGTTAACTCAGACCCCTGAGTAATTAGGTGGACAGATAAAATGAAGGGGAAATGGCTCTGGCAGTGACTACTGAGGGGGAAGTGTCCTTTCCCATGGAAAGATCTCTGGCGATTGAGACCCACTGTTCTGAGAGGCTTGCCTTCGTTTATGAATCAATAAAAGAGAGATCCAATGAAAGGAATTGAAATCCTGATGCTGAGTGGTGTTTCTGACAACCAGCCTATACACCCGTTTCCAGTATTGATCAGCATATTTCACATTTGCTCCCGTTAGCATGAGAAACAACCACACAATGAATTCAACACCTCAAAGACTGAAATATAAGGTGAGCTAGCCAGTTCTGTGTAGAACTGGTATTGCAGGCTGTGCTTACCTCCCAGAAGTTTCTAGATTGTAGCAAAACAAGTCTCCTAACAATTCACACCAGTCTAGTCAACTTTTTATGATAGTTGATTTCACCCACTAGCCACATTCCTCTCTCTAATTAACAGTGATAACATCTCCCTTCCTCTCTTGATTTCTAGGCAATTCTATAACCATATTGTTTTCTAATAGCCATAATAAGAATTTGTAAAGCTTTTTAGAATAGTTAGTTTTCACTAAATGAAGTTACACTAATGTTTCTAGGATTATATGTTAAGCAGCTGGTTTGCTGTGACCACTGTCTGTCAGGCTGACCTGTATTGCCTGCCTCATTGTTAGTTAGTCATGCTCACCCTCTCTGTCATATCCACTTGTTCTTTGCAGTGTTGTTACAACAGTGTTGATTCCAGATATTAGAGAGACAAGTTGGTTGAGGTAATATGTTTTTTTGGACCAACTTCTGTTGGTGAAAGAGACAAGGTTTTAAGCTTACAGAGATTTTTCTATTGGTCCAATAAACATATTACCTCACCCACCTTGTCTCTCTAATATTCACCTTTTGTCTCTGGTCTATTATTTGTATTGTAAGCTCTTTGAGGTTACCATCTCTTGTTATGTATTTGTACAGTTCCTAGCACAATGAGGTCTTGATCCACAGTTGAGGTCATATTATGCTACCCCAATACAAATAATTTTAATGAAGTTTATATAAAAGTTTTTAAAAAATTACTTCAGAATGACAGCTGTTCAAAAAATGAAAACAAACAAAAAACATACCCCCCACAAGACTATTTTATTAAACCTTTGCCCAGATCCCCAGTAGGTTTGAGTTTTCTGTTTTCTCACAACTCAGGCTAAAGTAGTCATTTAGTGTTGCACTCAGGGATTAGCTTTCCTGTTGTATATGCATTAAATGCATAATTCTATTTGACTCTAGAAATACTTTTAGCTTGCAAATGTGCATTTTCAAGTATGCATCAGTTTGACTATTCACCCAATACCTTGCAAGTTGCTGTCTTTATTTTTCTCTTTGCTGTGGTTATACATTAGTAAAATGGGTAGTATATCTTTAAAAAGTGCCACAGGATCGATTTGTGTCAGGAGGCTTGAGAGTTGGGTTGTACTGCTTCAATTTGAATTATTTAGCTGGCCCTGTGTCACATAAACACTGGCAATAATTGCAGTAGTGCTTTGCAGACTTGTAATGTATCGTGTTCCTCTTGCTAAACTGCACGATACCCTCAGTCATATCATGTACTAATTGTATGTCTCACTGGCAGAGTTACAGCACTGGCAGTTTACAGCACCGCTCAGAGAGCGCTGAAGGAAAACCGCTGTTGTGTGTTCACACTGTCAGCTGCCTGCGCAATAGCGTGTTCACACTTGCGGCACTTGGCACTTGGCAGCTTTCGGAGTGGTGCACTATGGGCAGCTATCCCACAGAGCATCTCTTCCTCTTCTGTCGCTAAGAGTTATGGGCAGGCAGAAGGGGTTGTGGGTCATCCTGGGTCCTGTCCCAATGCCCTGTGATGCATTGCTTCACATCCCAGCAATCTTTGTGTTCCATCCGCATTTGGTGCTATCTTTCAGTGGTTTGTGTACTGCGTGCTCTGCCTTTTTGGTCCACAGGAATGCATCCTGCACTGTTGACCAGTATGCTGCTTGCTTGGACTAACACGTCACGAGTGGCAGTGGAGTTATTCCTTAAACTACAAAGGCAAGAGGAGTGCGACATTGATCTCGCCATGTCTAGCAGCTATGACACGAGGTTGCTAGTGGCATTCACGGAGGTGTTGACCACAATAGAACGCCGCTTTTGGGCTTGGGAAACAAGCAGTGAGTGGTGGGATCCCATCATCATGCACGTCTGGGATGACGAGCAGTGGCTGCAGAACTTTTGGATGAAGAAAGTGAGCTGTAGCTCCCGAAAGCTTATGCTCAAATAAATTGGTTAGTCTCTAAGGTGCCACAAGTACTCCTTTTCTTTTTGTGAATACAGACTAACACGGTTGCTACTCTGAAACCATTCATGGGACTGTGTGATGAGCTCGCCCCAGCCCTGCGGCGCAAGGACATGAGAATGAGAGCTGTCTTGTTGCTGGAGAAGCATGTGGCGATTGAACTGTGGAAGCTGGCTACTCCAGACTGCTACCGATTGGTTGCTAACCAGTTCAGAGTGGGAAAGTCGACCGTTGGACTCATGTTGACAGAAGTGTGCAGGGCCATTAATCGCATCCTGCTCCGAAAGACAGTGGCTCTGGGCAATGTGCGTGACAGTGTGGATGGCTTTGCACAAATGGGCTTCCCTAACTGCAGAGGGGCGATAGATGGCACACACATTCCAATTCTGGCACCAGACCACCTAGCCACCGAGTACATTAATCGGAAGGGGTATTTCTCAATGTTTCTCCAGGCTCTTGTGGATCACTGTGGGCGTTTCGCGGACATTTACGCAGGCTGGTCCAGAAAGGTGCATGACGCACACATCTTTCGGAACACTGGCCTGTTCAGGAAGCTGCAAGCAGGGACTTTCTTCTTGGACCAGAAGATCACCATAGGGGAAGTCGAAATGCCCATTGTGATCCTGGGAGACCCTGCCTACCCCTTAATGATGTGGCTTATGAAGCCACACACGGGACACTTTGACAGCAGCAAGGAGCAGTTCAACAACAGGCTGAGCAAGTGCAGAATGACTGTTGAGTGTGCTTTTGGCCATTTAAAGGCCCGCTGGCACTGCCTATATGGGAGGCTGGAACTGGCTAATGACAATATTCATATGCTTATCACCATGTGCTGTATGCTTCATCATAATTGTGAAGGGAAGGGTGAAAGCCTCACTCAGGGCTGGACTGTTCAGGTTCAGTGCCTGGAGGCTGAATTTGAACGGCCAGAGACCATTAGAGGGGCATAGTGTGGGGCCGTACGAATCAGGGATGCCTTGAGGCTGCAATTTGAAGCTGAAAGCCACGAATATTTGTTGCTATTCTCAGGAGTGCAGTGCTTGTAATGTTAGGAGGTGACTGTGGTTGGTGCAGATGATGCACTGTGACGGTGTAAGAAAATTGCCTGTTGCTTAGCAGGGCTCCATTTGCTTTCAATTAACGGAATAAAGATTGCTTTCAAACCAACACAATTCTTTTATTAAAAAACAACCACCAGAGGAGGGGAGAAATGGAAAAAAAAACCACATCAGCATTGAGGGAAGGGAGGCTGCTAGGAGGAGGTGGGGTCGTAGGATGGTTAAAGATTTGTGTAGGTCCAGTTATCATATCCAACCTTCTCCTTTGGAGTACAGTGCAGTGGGTACTGTACTTCAGCAGGGCTAAACTGCAGAGGAATGGGTGTTGAGGGTACTGGGAGTCCGCAGGGCTAGACGGGGCAGGCTTGGCATGCAGCGGGTACAGACTGGAGCCAGGAGGTTGATAAGAGTGCGTTGGTGGTGTCTTGGGGGGGACGCATGGGAAAGAGTTTTGAGACAGTGGCTGCAGGGGAGGGCGGGTGCAGAGCTGCTCGGTTTGCAGTGCTAGTAGCGCCTGGATCATATCTGCTTGGCGCTCCATAATGTTTAAAAGCTTCTCCATGGCTTTGTTCTGGCGCGCCGCGTTCTTCTTTCGGTCCCTGTTCTTGCTGTCTCGCCACTCCTTCAATTCTCGTTTTTCGGCTGCAGAGTATATCCTGACCTCACGCAGAAAATCCTCTTTAGTTCTTCGTGGATGCTTTCTCATTCTGCACAGCCATTCAGCCAGCGATAACAAAGGCGGAGGTTGGGCTCCCAAGGTCCTATCTGTGAAGCCAAAATGCAACATTTTACAGAAGCAGTATTGTATGAAACACAGAGACCACTGATTCAAAACGCCACCACTATTCCAGGGGTGGGCAAACTACGGACCGTGGGCTGGATCTGGCCCATCAGGGCTTTGGATCCAGCCCGTGGGATTGCCACCCTGTGGTGCTGTGGGCCCCGTGCTGCTCCTGTAAGCAGCCAGCACCACATCCCTGAGGCCCCTGGTAGGGTGCGGAGGACAGAGGGCTTCGCGTGCTGCCCTCGCCTGCAGGCACCACGCCCTGCAGCTCCCATTGGCCGGAACGGTGAACCACGGCCAGTGGGAGGTTCGGGTGACGTACCTGCAGGCGAGGGCAGCATGCAGAGTGCTCTTTGCCCCCTCTCCCCCAGGGGTCGCAGGGATGTGGTCCCGGCCGCTTCTGGGAGTAGCGTGGGGCCAGGACAGGCAGGGAGTCTGCCTTAGCCCTGTTGCACGCCCTGGAGCTGCTCAAGGTAAGTGGCACAGGGACAGAGCCCAAACCCTACCTGCACCCCAGCCCCCTGCCCTGAGCCCCTTCCTGCACACCGCACCCCCTCCCGGACCCCGCTCTCCCTCCCGCACCCCTGCCCCAGCCCTACATTCATGGCCCTGCATGCAATTTCCCCACCCAGATGTGGCCCTCTGGCCAAAAATTTGCCCACCCCTGCACTATTCACATGCAGTAACTCCTCGCTTAACGTTGTAGTTATGCTCCTGAAAAATGCAACTGTAAGCGAAATAATGTTAAACGAATCCAATTTCCCCATAAGAATTAATGGAAATGGGGCGGGGGGGGGGGGGTTAGATTCCAGGGAAATTTTTTCATCAGACAAAAGACTATAGTTACACACACACACATAGTATAAGTTTTAAACAAACAATTTAATACTGGCACCAGCGATGATGATTGTGAAGCTTGGTTGAGGTGGTGAAATCAGAGGGTGGGATATTTCCCAGGGAATGCCTTACTGCTAAATGATGAACTAGCATTCGGTTGAGCCCTCAAGGGTTAGCTCATTGTTAATGTCACCTCACACTCTACAAGGCAGCTCAAATGGAGGGAGGGGAGACAGCATGGCAGACAGAGACACATCCTGTGTGTGAGAGAGAGAGAGAGATGCGCATTGCTTCTTTAAGTACGCTGACCCCACTCTTAAGTACACTGCCTTTTTAATTTAATCAGCAAGCTGCTGCTGTCAGGATGCTCCGTCCTGAGCCCTGTCGAGTGTCCCCCCTGCTCTATGGAAGGTGGGTAAGTGGGGTGCAGGAGCAGGGGGGAGGGGGACACCCTGACATTAGCCCCCCTTCTCCCCCACCCTCCCCCTGCACAGCAAGCAGGAGGCTCCGAGGAGCAGCTCCAAGGCAGAAGGCAGGAGCAGCACATGGCAGTGGGGGGAGGGACAGCTGAACCGCTGGCAGTTGGTAGCCTGCTGGGCAGCTGCTGCACAGGGAATTTAGGGGAGTGGGGAGCTGATAGGGGGGCTGCTGGTCCACCCTGGTTCCAAGCCCCCACCAGCTAGCTCCAACGGGCTGCTCTTCCTGCAAGTGGTGGACAAAGCAGGCGGCTGCCAAACGAGTTATAAGGGAGCATTGCACAACTTTAAATCAGCATGTTCCCTGATTGATCAGCGACGTAACAACAACGTTAACCGGGATGACTTTAAGTGAGGAGTTACTGTACCTGTCACTAACTGGCTGACCCCAGGCAAGCACACATGAGCCACAAGACCCCCCCAAAATGGTGAGTAACCGCAAGAGAAATCAGTGTTCCAGGACTGTACTGTACACTGGGCTCGTGGCTCTTGGGGAGAGCCAGCACTGCGGGGTGGGGCTTATAATCATTCCTGTCCCCACATTTTCCACAGGCTGTGTTCATTATGGAAGATATCTTGCTGCTGAAGGTGAGCACGGAATCAAGGGAGGGTCTTCTCCAAGACTGTGGCTTCCGCCCTGGCCCTTATGCAGCTTGCCTATGTGCAGCAATGGTCCTGTCCCCCCCCTCCTCAATTAACAGCAGAGTGGCATGGGAAAGTTACCCTTAATGTGGCAAGAAACGAAGCAGCTCTGCCAAAGAACCTGCAGCAGCGGATTGCCCAGTATCTCCCTGAGAGTTTCCTGGAGATCTGAGGCAGATTCTCAGGAAGTGAGGGAGTCAATCAGCACCCTGTTCCACCGATCAGACTAGGCATGTGGTGTTACATGCGTCATACAGACACAAGCCTGCTTTCTGCAACCCTCGTACCCACAACTACTCGCTTCAGTGATTCCCAAAATCAGAGCCACTTATCAGGGGCATCGTCTCCTGTGCGCTTTGCCAAGATCTGACAGCTGTGACTGGCTAGCCTCTGGGGTAGAGAAGAGCTCCTGGCTGCACGCATCTCTGATCTCAGTCGTCCTTTGCCTCTGGGTCCCCCTCCCCCTCCACATCCTCGTCCAAGACTTTTCTCCTCCTGGCTCGGTCCACTCTCGATGGGCACATGAGCCACCGAAGTATCCACAGTGGCCTTCACAGTGTGGAGGTGGGGTCGCCACAGAGTATCACGTCCAACTCTTTGTAGAACCAGCGCCTCATGGGCGCAGCACCGGAGCAGCAGTTTGCCTCCCGCACCTTGTGGTAGATGTTCTGCAGCTCCTTCACTTTGACCCTGCACTGCAGTGTGTCCTGATCATGGCCCCTTTCTCTTATACATCGTGAAATCTGTCCATAGGTATCATAATTCCTATGGCTGGAGCACAGCTGGGACTGGACAGCCTCCTCTCCCCAAATGCTGATGAGGTCCAGCAGCTTGGCATTACTCCAAGCGGGGGATCGCCTGGTGCGTAGAGCTGGCATTGTCACCTGGAAAGATGCACTGAGACTACTGCACGTGTCACTGAGCAAACAGGAAGAGGACTTTCACAATTCCCAAGGAATTTAAGGGGTGGGGATGATGGTTGGTCATCTCAGGGCAGGGCAGTAGAGATAACCAGAGATGCGAGAACAGATATTGTGGGACACCTCCCAGAGGCCAATGGCAGCACTGTAATTGACCTGGGTGTCTACATTGGCACTGTGGCGCTATACCCCCAGAGGCAGAAACTTTACTCCTCTCGTTGGGTGGTTTTTTGACAGTGCTGCAACTGTGCAGTTTCTGTGCGCTAAGTGGCTTGGGAGTGTGTACACCTTGGGAGTTACAACGCAGAAAGCTGCTTTACTGTGCAGAAACTTGCCAGTGTAGACAAGGCCTGAGTCTAGTACTATGTACGTAATTTCTCATGCATTTCAGTCTTTTCCTAATTGGGCAGCTGAAGGAAGAGAATGAGAACTGGACCTCAAGTTGACCTTTCACTTACGGTATCCTATCCATTCCTATGCATTCCTAATGATCTATTTCTGTTCTATATGCACTGCTAAGCCTTACTAATGCATGCAGGAATTAGATCTACTCCTGTCCTGGAAAACTGAGAGCAAAAGGGAGAGTTTGTTTTTTCTGAAACCTAAGGTGCTATCTTCCAGGTGATTCAGATTTCTATCATCAATAGGCTGTTAACTTTTTCTTGGATCACCTGAGAAGTGGTACTTTCAGAAAATTAGTTGTCTTTCCAAGCTCTGATACTGCAGGGACTCTTCATGGGGCTTTTAACCTCCTGCCTCTTAAATACCTTTTTGCTGTGAATTTAATAAGTATAGGTTTTGCCTTGATCCATAATTAACCTTTCTTCAATTTTATCTTTAAAAGCCTGTGCATACATATAATAGCTCATCTTCACTCCAGTGGTGGCTCTGTGGCAGGGCCAAACTGCAGTCTGATGAAATGTGAGAGAAGGTGCTTGTCCTACATAGATTGTGGGTATCTTCTTTCAACCTGCAGCCCTGCTGCCTGTCTGTTGTTGTCATTAGTCTTCCTACCTATATGGTTCCCACCTTTCGTTGTTCTCAAGGAATATTACTAAAATGTCTGCCCACAGTTTTTGCTAGTTGTCCCTGACTTCCATTTTCTCTCCCCCACTTTTGTGTCACTTGTTTGAGTGCAAGAGAGGAGACTGTCCATTTTCAAATGGTATTTTTATATCCTAGTAAGATATTAGTGGAAAGCAGTCTGTTGCTTCTCTTTGCCAGGTAAGCAGGTGGTAGGAAAGAAGGTTATTTTTTCATGACCTCTTTTGTATTTTATTCAGTTTCTCCTCTTCTCTATCTCTTTCAGAATTGATCTTTGTTCTTTTCTCCCATGCCCTTCCTGTATTACAGCTTTTACCCAATTTGTAACCTGTTAATTGTACAGCAAGCTCTAACTATGATAATACTTGTTTAGTAGCTGGGGCAGTCAACAGCTTCATACTTGCAATTGTCTTCCTCATTCAATACTTGTTTTGCTGTGTAAACAGGAATTCTTAACTGTGCCTGACTGCCCATGTACAGACTGACTGGTCCTCTTTCCTTGTATTTCTCTGTGCAGTAGGACAACACAGTGTGCACCACCCGACACAGTGTTCTAAGTGCATGTTTTCTGGACACTGTCCCATTCTGAGGCAACGTGGGATGGTTTTCCAAAATGCACAGATACAAAAATGGCTAGGCATTGCACTAGGTGTGGACTCTCAAGCTTGTTGACACATTGTAGTTTTTCTACAAAGCAAGTATGTGGTCCTGGCTCAGCCTTGTTTTGTTGTACTTGTAATGTAGACAGGCCCTGTCAGGGTCTTTGATTTCCTTTTACTCTGGTGTTGTCTTCTGTGACATCTTTCTTGTGACAGGTTTCACAGTAGCAGCCGTGTTAGTCTGTATTCGCAAAAAGAAAAGGAGTACTTGTGGCACCTTAGAGACTAACCAATTTATTTGAGCATAAGAGCATTAGAGTGCAGGACAGGCTTACAAAAAAGTGTGAGATTATACCCCCATCCCACCAGTGTGTGTGGAGAGGGCCAGCTTGTGACAGCCAAACCATTAGATACTTTTCCTAGGTGACATTCCTCTTGACATCCAGAAAAATTAAATACCTAGGCATTATGGTTGTGAAAATTTTTAAAATCTGGTCTGTGTGAAAACTGGTACAAAGATGTGGGCTTGAGTTTGTAGACAATAATAGTGCAAGGTGTGACCTATTTAGCACACCATATTTCAGGGTGTGTTAATTCTGAAGCCCAGTGATGACAACTTAAATGTCAACATTGCTACTTATGTTGCTACTGAAAAACTGTCTGAAAGAGGAAGGGTCGTAATTATGAAAATTGCACATTTTCTAGGAATGACATAACATTTTTGGCATGTCAGGTTCATGGAGTCTTTAGGATAACATTTGTTTGTCTCCCCCCCCCCCCCCCCCCCAGAACCTTGACCACCATCAGACCTGAGGTGTCTCACAGGGCATTGCTCCACTCCTGCTTTCTCCCTGCAGAAACTGCACAGACTTCCATGGTTGTCCCTTCACCGTGTCCTTTTATTTTAAGTCTCCTCCACCCTTTTCACAACAAGCCCTGTTCAACAGTCCATTTACAATGTTAACCTAGCTTCCTAGCTTTTGGCCCTCTCACAGGGGCCTGAGGGGAGCAGAGGTCTCCCTACTCTGAGCCTTTGTGTGGCTAGGCTCAGCTAGCCCTGTTCCTCCCTCTTTCCCTTTCTTGTCCTTCCTGTGCCTCTATCAGCCCTGGGCTGATGGGGTAATTGGCTCAGCCAGGCAGTCTGATTGACCAGTTACCCCCATCAGCTTTCTCCAGGAGAACTAATTAATATCTGAGTGGTCACAGTGCAGGCTCACCTGTTTGCACCCTGTACTCTGTCACGGGGTGGCTCTTCCATCTTGTGGAGTTTCTCCTGTTCCTTTGAAGAACTGCAGCATGATGGCAAAGCAGAGCATATTCCCAAGTCCACCTTTTCCAGACTCTGTTCTTCTCAATGTACACCATCAGTTTTTTTGCTGCATGACTGCCCTGTCTCACCTTTTGGGCTACTGCTAGCCTGGACTCCTGCTCTTTGTGTCAGCTGTATTTTAAAAGAAGTGGTAGAATAAAAACAAAACAACCTTCTACTGAGGCCTTAGAATCTTAAGTATAATCAGGTAGAAAAGTTTTATAAGAACATCATGCAAAAATTCAGTGTGTTCTACATGGTAAAGCTTAATGTATGGCAAGCGAGGAACTGGCGTACAGTATGTTTACAAAGATTTACAAAATCTTTGCATTTTTCTTGATGGTATAATTTATGCAACAGATGCCTCCTAAAATATCCATATAGATGCATAACATTAGTATTTGCAAGCCCAGACAGTTAAGTCTAAAACTTCTTAAATGTAGGATCAACAGTTGTCTGTCTGTGGGGAGTTAATGTATTTTTACTCTCATCACTACCAAGTGGCTAAATGGATTTTTGCTCCGATTTCTCTAGGCTTAGGCCAAGTACCCACAAATTTCAGCCTAAAAGGTAGTAAATGTTCTAAAACATGAGCATGTGGAAGAGGAGGGGCTAGAACAGAAACTGGCACAAATTAACATCTAAGCAGTTGCCTCCTCCTTAATTTTCAGCTTTCTAGTGTTTTCCAGCTTGTGCTTCACCTGTAATATTTAACATTGTTTTTCTGTTGTTAATTTCCAAGATATCTAATAATGGGTGTGTGTGCGTGCATGGGAGGGATTTGTGTGTAGATCTGTCATACAAATAATTTCCTTCTGTATTCACCACATCTTACACATGCTCTCCTTCTGATGACTAATTTGAAAACAGTTTTTACATCTAGAGAATTCCTCAAGAATTTACAGGAAGACTCTGAGATATATTCTTACTTGCACCACATAGCTAAGAGACTCATGGAAACCTTAGATTTGATACAATTATGTCTTCCCTGTGGTGGGTCATGTCACAAATTTTTCCAGGTCACAAGTGATTAAAGTGTGCCAATCAGCAGTTTGACTTCCTTAAGTAGGGAGGGCAGAAATAGTTGGTAGTACAGCAGTCTCTCTAACTGAAATCCAGCTGGCTTGATGTATTGGCTTTTCCCCCTCCTTGCCTCTGAGGGGCTGCAGTTTGAATTCACCATTGTCAAGTTTCATGGGGTCACAGCACTGGTATGCCAGCTATTGTACTGCCTTTGCTCTCCTTTTACAGACTCCTCATTTATTTCATGAGGACCAGAAAAATGAGTCTGTGAAGTTGTATCCATCACTGAAAGAAAAACAATGAGACCTCCCCATAGCTATAAAGTTGCAAGATCTTGTAGGAAGCCAATGATTTGTGGTAACTGGAGGCACATTACAAAATGAGTTATTTATTACAATTGCCTCTCAAAACGGCCCTCTACTCTCAGCTCACTCATGGTCAGAGAGCCCATGGTGGTCAGAGGAAATGCTGCAAAGACCCACTGAAAATGTATCTCAAGAAAACGGATGTGGACATCACAAGCTTGGAGTAGCAAGCCACCAACCCACCCCAGTGGTGCAAGTAAAAGCCATTTCTTACTGATACTGGGGGCAGGGGGGAGGCCACCAGCTAAGGGGGGCACATGACCCTCCCACCCATGTGACCCTCCATGTGAGTCCTCACCGCCCCAGCCTGGGGCCCCCACGCTCTCCCCATCCCCTCCCCGCATTCATCCCATGTTGGGGGGGTTGGGGTGGGGGGGGGGGGAAGCTCTGTCTTCCTCCTGCTGTGCAGGAGACTTCGGGACAGGGCTCTCCTGGGAACCGCAGCGGGGAAAGGAGCAGAACCCTCAGCTCCGCCCCCTGCCCTTCCACAGAGCTGTGTCTCCATCCTCCCTCTGTGTACCACAGCAGCAGCCCCGCCAGAGGACAGAACTGGAGGGGCAAGGCTGGGGGTGGTACAGCTGCCGGAGGAACTGCCAGTGTTCTGCTCCTTTCCCCGTTGCTGCTCCTCCTAGCAGGGAAAGGAGCAGAACTTCCAGCCCCACCCCCCAGCCCTCTCCTCTGCTGGGGCTGCTGCTGTAGTACACAGACGGAGACACAGCTCCGTGGAAGGACAGGGGGCAGGGCTGGTCATTCTGCTCCTTTCCCTGCTGGGTTGGGCAGTGGGGAAAAGAGCAGAACCCCCAGTCCCGCCCCCTAGCCTTCCTCCAGCGGGGCTGCTGCTGTGTCTTTCTGGTACGCCATAAATGGCTTACAGGTACGGTGTACTGGAGTGTACTGGCCTGCTTGCACTACTGATGGCACCACATCCTCTATCAGGCAGTGGCCTGCTTCGAGGAGAAGCGCCTTGCTCTCAAAGCTGAAAAGAGAGAGAACTTTTTCCCAGCAGGCCACTGGCCCATCAGGAAATGTCTGTACCTACTGTGGGCGGATCTGTGGTTCCAGGATTGGACTCCTGATTCATCTCAGGACCCATATGTAAATCTGTGATAGAGATTATCCTCGAATCAAAGGACCACCAATGATGATCATTTTAAAAACTGGCTTTAGATTGCAAGCCCCTTACTTAGAGCACCCTTGGTTCAACATCTAACAGGCTTGAACCCATGGGCCCCAGACTTTGCAAACATCTGTGCAGCTACAACTTTGTTCAAATAAGTAGTTCCACTGACTTTAATGTGACTATTCATGAGTAAAGTTACATGCTTATGTAAATGTTTGCTGAATCAAGGGCTTAAAGTGTAAGCACCCAGAGCAGCATTTGAGTCTCTATCACCGTACTTCACTATTAAAAATTGAGATGAAACTTCTTTTCATCAGTTTGTGTAATATAAATGGAACAAAGGAACAAAATTAAAGACTACCAATAAACCCTGCAATTAGTCTGGTTTGCAAGAGTGAAGCTGCCCACTGAATTGTTGTAGAATGCAAAGTCTAGTCAAGGGTGTAGTTGACTCTTATTAACGTCTTGCATCTTGTGTTTCTGTTGCTATTTCAAAATTCAGTGTGGAATAGGAAATTGTGCTGGAAAATAACTTGGCATCAAGTGGTGACAGTTTTTTGCTGGAGTTGGGTGATCTGCAGTAACATCAGTTATTTAAAGTAAATATTAAAATCAACCAATCAAAATGGTCACTCAGGTCAAACAATCTTGCAATTATTTGCCAATCTTAGAACAGTGTATTTGGCTCAGTGTAGTAAATAATAACATCCCAATCTTGCCTAGCTAATTCAGAGAACATTACAAAGGGGAATATTTGGTGAGAGGGCTTTTTATTCCAGTATATAATGCAGTGGTATGACGATGCTTGTTTCTTGCAAGATTTTCTTTGCAAATAATTTCGTATTAGGAAGCTTGAGCTTTTGATTTAACTAGTTTATTGTAATATGGGGAACTTTTTATTGAGTTATTTCTCTAAGTCAGAATGGTTTTTATTTAAATTGATTTAATACTGTAAAATTACCAAGAAACTGAAATTTATCCAAGGTACTCTCTACAGATGACTGAGCTGCTTGCTTCTGAAAAAAACAAATGGTGGCGGAACCTCTGATCTGAACCTGAAACTTACAGCATTACCATAAGCTTTCCACACTTCCTCATACCCTAGTTCTGGGCTGTGCAACAGACAGACCCTCTAACTCTCTCTCATAAGGTTTGTGGCCTGCGCTTACCTTTGAGTCAAATATCAGTTCATCTTATCCCTGTTGTCCCTTGGACTATCTCATCTCCTTTCACCACACCCTGAGGACTTCCTGACTGGAACATCTGTGAACACAAGAACAGCCATACTGGGTCAGACCAAAGGTCCATTTAGCCCAGGATCCTGTCTTCTGACAGTGGCCAATGCCAGGTGCCCCAGAGAGAATGAACAGAACAGGTAATCATCAGGTGATCCATCCCCTGCCGCCCAGTCCCAGTTTCTGGCAAACAGAGACTAGGGACACCATCCCTACCCATCCTGGCTAATAGCCATTGATGGACCTACCCTCCATGAACTTATCTAATTCTTTTCTGAACCCTGTTATAGTCTTGGCCTTCACAACATCCTCTGACAAAGAAATCTTGGGGGTGTGCAAGATAGGAAAGGAGAAGCTGATCTGAGGTCCAGTGGAAATTTTAGATCTGCTGGGTCTGTGGGTGTGCCAGAGAGAGAGTGTTAAAAATGTGGTGGGTGAATGAGGTGAGAGGCCTCTGCCCCTGGGTAGGTGTGTGCAGGTTTGAGGAGTAGAGGAAAGGTTTTGGATAAGTATCTAATGGTTGGCTTCTTAACGAACCCTCTGAATCTTTTGGGCCATACCCTTTGCTAGCTGCAGTGTTGGTGACATCACTTAGTGTCATTCTTGCAGCCACTCTCCTTGTTCTCATTCTTGATATCTGTCTCTGTGGCTTATTCAGACTACTCTGAATACTTCTAAATGCAGGTCCCTGCTTCAAGATTTTTAACATGCTCATTGTTAATGTAGGCAGGACAGTATGCAATAGAGAGACTTTGGATATTCCTGTATTTTAAAAATATCTGCATTTATTTTACAGATGCCTACGAGAGCAAGGTTATATTCTATTAAAGTAAAATAAAAAGGATGTACACAATAACTGCATGCCAGGGGATTGTTTCTATTTTAGGCTTTCATCCTTAAGAAAATTAGAAATTACAGAAAATAATCCTAATGTCAGCTCTTATTCCTCTGCATGATCCAACTGGCCCAGCCATATAAATCAATAACAGAGAGACAATACCCCCGTATAATAAATTTCTAAGTTTAAGAAAAGCTGATGCAAATCCAAAACGTTACAGAAGGACAACCCCTTTGTTCTCTGAAACATACTAAGATTCCATCCCCTAAAGAGACCACCAAAGGCAGTTATCAGTGGGAGTTATAAAATATTCTCAAATCCTTGTCCTCCCTTGGGATTATCATAAATGTTGGTTCCAATTCTGGTACTAAATTTTAGGTTCTTAGTTGTCTGAAGGTATGTCTAAGCTGCAATAAACATCCCACAGCAGTGAGTCTCAGAGCCTGGCTCAGCTGACTTGGGTTCATGCCATGGGGCTAAAAGTAGTAGTGTAGATGTTCCCACTTGGGCTTGAGCCTGGGTTCTGAGACCACCACCCTCTCTGGGTTTCAGAACCTAGGCTCCAGCCTGAATGGGAATGTCTACGCTGCTATTTTTAGCTGCGTAGCATGAACTGTGAGCCAGAGTCAGCTGACTTTCTAATTGCACAAAACCAAACAACCCATGCCCTGCCCCTGCGTGCTTCTTCTCCTCCACCTCCTTCCCTCCATCGCTTTCTCTCCCCCACCCTCTCTCACTTTCACCAGGCAGGGGCAGGAGGTTGAGGTGCAGAGGGGGTGAGGGCTTTGGCTGGGGATGCAGGGTCTAGGGTGGGACAAGAAATAACAGGTATGGGGTGCAGGAGGGGGCTCTGGGCTGGGGCAGGGGGTTGGGGTAAGGGAGGGGGTTTGGGGTGTGGGCTCTGGCTGGGTGGTGCTTACCTCAGGCTACTCCCGGAAGCTGCCAGCATGTCCGGCTCCTAGGGGTTCAGTCTCTCCCCCACCCCTGCCTGTCACCTCCGCGTGCCTCCCCCAGAGCATCTCCCAGCACCACCTGCCACCCCTGGGTGATTTAAAAGGGCTCAGGAGCCCTGGCTGCCACTGCCACCACTGGCAGCACAGCGGGGCTAAGGCAGCTTCCTGCCTGTCCTCGCTCCGCGCCACTCCCCGAAGTGGCGGCATGTCTCTGCGGCTCTGCGGCTCTGAGCACTGACTCTGCAGCTCCCATTGGCCAGGAACTGTGGCCAATGGGAGCTGCGGGGGCGGTGCCTGTGTGCAGTGGTGTGCGGAGACTCCCCGGCCCCCCCGCCTAGGAGCCGCTGCCAGAGGGATGTGCGAGTCACTTTTGGGAGCCGCCCGAAGTAAGCGCTGCACCCCTCACCATCTCCTGCACCCCAGAGCCTGCACCCAAACTCCCTCCCAGAGCCCGAAACCTCTTCCTGCACACCAACCCCCCATCCCACCCCAGAGCCCGCACCCAGCACCCAAACTCCCTCCCAGAGCCTTAGGCAGGTGTGTGTGTGTGTGTGTGTGTGGGATCCATGGGACTTGGACTCATTCTGGGCACCACCAAAAATTATACCAACCTGCCACCCCTGTCTGCAGGTGCCGCCAACGGGAGCTGCAGAGCCAGAGACGGTGCTCGGGGTGGGGCAGCATGCAGAGCCCCCATGGCTGCCCCCCAAGCCAAAAGGACATGCCAGCTGCTTCCAGAAGCCGCGGGGAGCCAGGGCAGGCAGGGAGCCTGCCTTAGTCTCACTGCGGTGCTGACCAGACTTTTAGCGGCCTGGTCAGCAGTGCTGGCTGGAGCCGCCAGGGTCCCTTTTTAACTGTACGTTCGGGTCAAAAACCGGATACCTGGCAACCCTATTGACCTGGGCTCTGAGACTCTCTGCTGTGATTTTTTTTTCTTTTTTCTTTGGTCATGTAGATGTACCTTTAGTGACTTGGTGGATTTATTAAGGAGGAAAAATGGTCTTGTTGTAACCAAGGACTGGAATTCAGGAGACTGGGATATTCCTTCTAGCTCTGCCACTGACTTTTTGATGTGCTCATGGTCACTTACTCTCTGTGCCACAGTCTGCCCCCATCTGTAAAATGGAGATAATACTTAATTCCTTGGCCTGTATCCTACCTTTTGGTGTCCTTAAACAGAGCTCCACATGGGATTTAATAGCGAGCTCTAATTAAAAATCAATGGCACTCTGTGGTTCCTTGTTTTAAAATTACTGGAAGATCTATGGATTGAGGACATCATAGAAATGTATAGTAGTATTAAGAAAAGGATGGAAAAGCCTGTCTGTTCTGGTTAGTGGATGTAAAATAATGGAAACCACATTCCCATGGATAAAATTCTCATCCTCCAAAAATCACTTGTTGTATCCTCAAAAGGATGATGATAACTTCAGGATGCTAAAATATTTATCAAGAAGTCAGTGATTAAAATAAAACCTCCTTTACTGAGAGAGTGTGAGAGTTTGGCCTTCAGTATCCACAAAGGTACAACACTATTACTTGTGATGGGGAAATTGTGGCATTCTGCCAAAATTTAGTAAAGACTTAGTGAAAAGAACCAACCTTTGACTCTGAATGAGGTCGCATGTCTGTAAAGATGTAAATTAGGATCACATTTTAGAAGAGGAGAGTTTTACTAATTATTTTAACAAATACCAAGTGTCTATTAGCTGCCAAGCAAGCTCTGGAGAGGGTATTGTGTCTAGCGTAATGAGTAAAGGGAAATAGTCATGTGAGGCAGGAAGTGTATTGGGCCTCTGTGTCTGATATTTTGGTAGTTGCTTTAATCAGTTGTTTGCATAATTTGGCCGGCTAGCTTTTCTGGGTCTTGCTGTTGTGTTCAGTGGTGATCCAGCTATTGAACACAGTGGCATGCTATAGAGGTGCATTTATAGTGTCTGTATAAAAACTCCATAATCTTCCTGTGAATTATTTTCCTTAAACAAATTAAAGGATTTGGACTAAGTTATATCACAAATAAAGGTAAAAATCTTACCTTGAGCACTGTAAGGAGGAATTGGAATTTTCAAGACAAAACCAGAAACCTAAAGAGCATCTGCTCTGTATAGATCTCCAGCAAGGAAGGAAACCAGCTATGAGTGCAGAAAAGTTTGTTGTTGAGGAAGGGAAAGGGCTCAGTTTCTCATAACTGAGAGGAAAGGGTGTGAAATCTGGTAATAATTCCAGGAAATAATGAACATTATTGTTTATGTTCAGCCACCTACTACAAAGTATGTGGAAGTAAACACAGAACCTTTTTTTGAAACTGGTCACTAGATTGTTTCATGCCTCAGTTTTATGTGACATTGAGGGAGAAAATCATAATATGGCATATAAAAGGGATGTGGCCAGAAGCCTTTTCTCTTGAGAGGGAAGAGAAGGTGAATGAAGTTTTAATGATGAACTGCAGAAGTGTGAGGTTTTGTTTTGTTGAAATGTTTTAGGCTCTCGTGATGTTAATCCAACATGAAGGCAAATATATTCGTATCTTAAAGCAAAGTAGCTATACTAAAACTTGCTTCTTCCTTCACCTACCTGCTATCTGACTTCAGGGTTCTGTTTTCAACAACACTTCTTTCTTTTTACACTCATCCCTCTAAATGTGAGCAAAACTCTTCTTCTTGATCTCCAGTCTAGCTGCTGACCTTTCCACTTCACTCAACCCACTCTCACCAGTTTTATTTTTTTAAATGACCTTTTTTTGGGCATATCTCAGGACCTGTACTTCTTTGTCCTTCTCCTTGGCCTCCCCTGCTTTTAACACTGAACTCTCCCCCCACCACCTCCTCCTGGTTCTCCTTCTGCCTCTCTAGTTGTTCCTTCAGCAGCTGCTTTGGCAAGTTCTTGCTATTCTCCTTTCTTGCCATCCATGAAGGTTCCATTTGGCGCTTTCATCACCGGTCCCTCTTCTTTCTCTACACCACATTGCTGCTAACATGGTTTCAGCTGTTTCGATACTGACTGCTCACAAGTCTACCTCTTCACTCCTGACTTGTTTCCCTCCATGTTGTCCTGCATTGCAGCCTGTCTTGCGACACTTCTTCCTAGATGGCTCACTGACAACTTAAACCTCACATAACCAAAAGTGAAATCCTCTGTTTCCCTTTAAAACCCTCTTGACTTGCCCATGTCACTCTCATTGTTGACAAAACTATCCTTTCTGTCACTCAGGCATGTCTGGGGTTCCTCTTCACTTTCTATCTCTCCTTCACCCCACATATCCATTGAAACCTGCTGCTGCATCCTCCACAAAGCTTCTAAGTATCCAACCTGCACCATGTTTACAGCTCAAACTTTTGTACAGGCTCTAATCATCCCCTTTCTTCACTACTGCAACTTCTTCCTCCCCACTGGTTTTGTCTGAGGCATACAGAGTCCTCTACTAGTTCTTAGCAGCTGTGGTTTGTATGATCATCTTCCTTGCCTGGGGATCTGACTGTCACAGTTCAGGGCAACTGCATCTGTGTATATATAGTCCAGCAAGGGCACCCACCCTCAGGCTTCTGGCTCCCCTGGCCATCCCCTCTGTTTTTCACACCCCTGAGCAACAAAAGTTTTGCCGACATAAGTGCAAGTGTAGACATGGCCTGTCACTCTCTCTTGGCTCTCCCTCTCCACCTCCTCAAATATAAACTGCCTGTCCTCCCGTTCAGGGTCCTGCATAACTCCACTCCCAACAGCTTATCCAGCTTTGTCTCAGTGTTGCCACCCCCTCTGCTCATGTAATGATACTAGTCTCATTGCTCCTTCTGTCTACCTCTCCCACAATCTTCTCGGTCCCCCCACCCCCCTTGACTTGGCACTTCTTGACTTGGCACACAAGGTCATTACCATCTACACATTCAAATACCTTCATCTACATGCTTTCTCTGAATACCAATGTAATCTTTATAGTAGGAACCTCTGTCTGTCTTTCCACATGCCAACCCTGTTTCATTGCTCTTAGTTCTGTCATTGTCTAAACTTGGAAAGAAAGCTGTTGAGATTAAGGGCAGTGTTGTGTTGTAAGGTGCCTAGCACCCTGCTGGACCTTGTAAAATATTTATTATTACCTCCTATGGCTCAGTTACATTCCCTGCCAGTGCATTTTAAATTCTTACAGCACCATACGCAGGAAAAAAAATTTCAATTTGGAAACAAAATCACAGGAACACCTGTGTTTACGTATCAAGGTCATAGCAGCAAACTAGACATTGCTAGAAAAACATAATCCTTATATCCATTTACCATGCATGAGCTTACATCAAATATTGACAGTGTCACTGTGGCTCAGTTGACTTCAGACCATCCTATAAATAATAATATTTATATTCAAGACCACTAACAGGATTTGGGCTGCTACCCAATGCTGGTCTTCAGTGCTGCACGAATAGTTACCAGGGTAACACCCTGTATGCTACCATCCATGGGCCAGCCACAGGAGCGTGACAGTCGCATGTATATTTTATCTACTGCATTGTACTGCCCTGTGGATACCTGCAATTTTATGGTCTCTGCAATGATTTTGAGTCTCTTGAAATCTTTGGCTTGCAATATGTTTACTTCCCAAGGGAATCTAAAAATCAGGTGCCAGACCAAAAATATCAATAGATTTAACTTTGTTGGAATTGGAGATACCAGGAGAAGACTCCCACCACCCAGTTGCTGCTGTCATTCCCTGGAGTATCTGAATGAAGAAAACCACCTTCCACCAGAAAGGATGGGAGAGGTAGAGCAAGCCACCTTCTGAAGTATGCCTGTACTACAGAGAAGGGGAGCAGCCAAAGGGAGTGAGGATTTCAGAGTTTATGAAACACTTGAGGTGAGAATGGGGCAGGCCAAAAAATGGTTTCAGTGGTCACTGCAAAACAGAATTTGGAAATATAGGGCTGGAGTCTTATTTAAACTGAGCCCCTTTACAGATACAGAATGGTGGAAAGAGGTCCTGGTTTAAATTAGAATCATGGCCATTGTTTTTCATTTTTATCTGATGCAATGTATTTCAGACCTAGTTTGGCAAAGCCTTCAGGAAAGGGAATGCATGGGGGAAAAACACAGAGTGACTGCTCACTTTCCTTTATGAGTGTTGAAGGAAATCCCTGTGCTTTGGAAGCTTCCACAATGTTAAATTTGACTTGGGTTCTGTTCGGGCATGGTGAAGGTTTGGGCTGGTTCTGTCTGAACTGGTTGGTCCACTTGTGCTTCCCAAGTCAGTAAGATCAAACCTATACTAGCCAAGAGGGGAAAAGCCTCAGTGGATGTGAGGCATAAAGTAACATTCTTACATACACTTCTAGCTCGAACACGGTTGTATTTGATCTCAGTGTAATTGGACCAGTGGTAGTGATGTTTTTCTTTTAAAGCATGTTGGTAGGGAGAGAGCTTGCTATCCAGATCATATCAATTCTGGATTTGAGGTGGGAGCTCAAGAAGGAAGATTTTAGCCTGTATAAGAGGTTTCTGCATCATGGTGTTGTCAGCCTAGAGCATCCAGATGAAGGCTTCAAGTTTTGACTGCAAACAGTCGAACATTCTCTTCTGTCAAATGTCTGAGTCATTTAAAAAAAATTAAATTGAAAGATGACACAATTTTGTAACCATCATGGAGGAAATAGCAAATATTGGATCTCCAGGACAGTAGACCATGTGCATAGGAGGATGGCTGTGATATGAGCATGCTATTTCTTTTCAGCAAGCACTGCAGTCATTCAGAGGACCAGTGGCATGAATGGAAGAGATGAAGCTATGGACATGTCCAAAACATAGATGAAAAGTGCATAGGGCTTCAAAGAGTGAGACAGCAAAGCAGGGTATGCATTAAGGAAAGAGGGATATTTACATTTTTTGTTAAGATATGTGATATTCAAACACACAATAAATATTTTTCCTGTGAAAGGCTTTAGGAAATCAGTGTCTGTGTTACGTAAACATCAATATCTTTTATTCAACTTTCACTTCTTAACAAATCAAATTGCTGGTGCCTGCAGGATTTTAGATGAAGCTTGGTATTTCTTTCAGTTCGGATTCCAAGGAACAATAGAACATCTTGGCATCTAAACAGCTCTCTTTTCAGCTCTATGATTTTCTGTTGTTGTTGAAAGTTAATTTTATTTTAATGATTCTACCTGTTTGCTTGATTTCAGTACATGTGTAATCAGAGATGAATCTGTATTAGCAAAAGCCATGTTTAAATACAGTTCTTGTTAGCAAGGTCTGTGGTTTCTCTAGACAGACAGGACACAGCTGAACCATGTAATAAATAATTTTACAAAATTCCACTGTATACTAGGGAAGGGGGATGCAGGATTAAAGGTCTCATCTGATAGAGCTTGTCCATATGTTTAAACCTAGTTTTTGGTAGTGTAACTTCAGCACCAATAGAGGAAAGGCTTAAAGGATAATACTAGTTAATGTGAAGTTGTGAATTTTGTTTTGTTTTTGTTTTATTAGCAGTCAGAGAATTGGTTTAGATGCTTGGTTTGGACTTGTGCGCATGTGTAACCATATGGTACAGCAGTTGATGGAATGCAGATAATAACTTCATTTGCTTTACTGTTGAAGTACATACTTGTGCTAGCAGGTTCCTTTCTTAGCTTTGCCCCGACCTGCTATGTGAACTTTGGGAAGTCATTTAATCTCTGTGCCTCAGTTTCCCCATCTTAAAAAGGAGATAATGATACTTTTCCTCTCTTATAAAGCGCTTTGAAATCTACAGATGAAAAGCACAATGTAAGAGCTTGTTGTTGTTTAATTATTGGGCTTTATCACTTCCTCAACTGGGCCTTTTTACTTATTTTAAATCTGCCTGTCTGTGAGATGGGAACACCCCTGGAGGTTGCAAAATCTGTGCTGCTTATGTTATAGGCCATAAAAATGCTGCCAAGTCACTGGGCTCACCCACAATTAAAACATTGTTAAAATTTACATTTATAACTAGTCACTTCAAAGCGGATCTAAAACTAAGAATAAGAGGTTGGTGAAAACTTCAGAGGCCTATTGAGTCAAGAAACCTCAAGTGAAACCTCCATAAAATGCAGTCTCTTTATGATTGTAGGGGTGTAATGTAAAAAGTATTTAGTTTGCTAGATAATTGACAGCTGTATTAATATTTCAAAATTGCAGAAACTGGTAGAATTAGCTATTTTCTGTGTAAAACTATTATTGCTGTCTAGATGTGAAATCTACTTCCAAATACTGGTTTCAGGGTTTGATCCTGTGC
This sequence comes from Chelonia mydas, assembly GCF_015237465.2. Taxonomy (NCBI): domain Eukaryota; kingdom Metazoa; phylum Chordata; order Testudines; family Cheloniidae; genus Chelonia; species Chelonia mydas. The sequence continues at coordinate 79,832,438 of NC_057852.1, forward strand.
TCATTGCAATCAATGGCAATACTCCTGGTGTATTTAATAGTGCAGCATCAAGACCTGAGCGAATGGGTGAAATAGCTTGTTTCCATAAGTTAATGCACCACATTAATGGGAACTTAATAAAATTTGAAATTTGAGGCGACTTCCTAGGAATCATTTGTAAACACAACACATGAGTGTAGTTTAAATGTTGGGTAGAATGTGGGTATTGTGCATCTATCTTTTCCTTGGGTTTTTCTTATTGCTATTCTTTCTCTTCTGTTTTTAAATTACTTCTCTTCTTGCGTTTATTTGGACCATTATATGTTTTTCTTCATGAGACTGCAGGCATTTTGAATAATAGTTCAACATTACAATAAACAAAAATATTGTGAATATAACTGATATATAAAGTGCTGACTGTTTGATCTTTTGTGTGTGTGGTGGGTTGGATCACAGAAACCCTCTTGGGGCTGCCAACTGATGTGCCAAGACTACTTCTGCCCTTGCTTTCCCTGCCAGCTTGGGACTCCAGCACCCTGTCTTGCTGAGCCAGACACACCCGTCTGCTGCAACACAGACCCAGGGTCTGAACCATATACCCCAAAGCTGCAGATTAACTGAAAGCAACTTAAGAAGTGTTCCTGTCTTTGACACTCAGATGCCCAACTCCCAATGGGGTCCAAACCCCAAATAAATCCGTTTTACCCTGTATAAAGCTTATAGAGGGTAAACTCATAAATTGTTTGCCCTCTATAACACTGATAGAGAGGTATGCACAGCTGTTTGCCCCCCCAGGTATTCATATGTACTCTGGGTTAATGAATAAGTAAAAAGTGATTTTATTAAATACAGAAAGTAGGATTTAAGTGGTTCCAGGTAATAACAGACAGAACAAAGTGAATTACCAAGCAAAATAAAATAGAACACGCAAGTCTAAGTCTAGTGCAGTAATAAAACTGAAAACAGATAAAATCTCACCCTCAGAGATGTTTCAGTAAGTTTCTTTCACAGACCTGATGCCTTCCTAGTCTGGGCACAATCCTTTCCCCTGGTACAGCCCTTGTTCTAGCTCAGGTAGTAGCTAGGGGATTTCTCATGATGGCCGCCTCCTTTTTTCTGTTCCCACTTATATATCTTTTGCATAAGGCGGGAATCCTTTGTCCCTCTGGGTTCCCACCCCGCTTCTCAATGGAAAAGCACCAGGTTAAAGATGGATTCCAGTTCAGGTGACATGATCACATGTCACTGTAAGACTTTATTACCCACTTGCCAGCCCACAGGTATACAGGAAGTCTCACAAGTGAAACAGAGCCATCTACAGTCAATTGTCCTGGTTAATGGGAGCCATCAAGAGTCCAAACCACCATTAATGGCCCTCACTTTGCATAACTACAATAGGACCTCAGAGTTATATTTCATATTTCTAGTTTCAGATACAAGAATGATACATTTATACAAATAGGATGACCATACTCAGTAGATTATAAGCTTTGTAATGGTACCTTACAAGAGACCTTTTGCACGAAGCATATTCCAGTTACATTATATTCACACTCATTAGCCTATTTTTATAAAATCATATAGAGTGCAATGTCAGTGTCTTTTTTTTTTTTTTTTTTTTTTTGCCTTGGTGTTTTTGTTTGTTTTTTCTAATCTTGGAAATCTTGAATACTCAGCTTTTTCCCTCTACCTCTTTCCATTTTTTCCTCCCTCTCATTCTCTACAACTTCCCTCTCTATTTTGTCTGTCAGTCTCTGTCTCCCCTGTTTTCTCCCCTCAGCGTTCTTATGCCTTCCTTTGCACAATTTCATGTTCATCCACACTGGCTTTACAGTGCTTTTTTGTTTTGAGCGTGATTTCTTTTTTTTTTGGCTGCACTGCATCTATAAAATGGCTCCTAAAGCCTTTTTCATTTTCGTGGTGAACCATATGACAGATATTCACATAAGTAGAACTTGGGCAGGGGCAGGGGTAGGGGTGTAGGAGGAGGTTCAAATCTGCCTTTATAGTGAACAAATTAGAAGTGAATGTTGCTTGAGCTTCTGCTGTGTTAATTGTCGGTAGATCTTTGGAGTGAAGTGATGGCTAGAGTTACCTCAGACTTCTGGCAAAGCTCCAGCATCTACAGAGGTTTTCTAAACTCAGTGTCTGAAACAACATTTTGAAGAAAATAACTTTGAGCTCCAATGCCTGTAATAAAAGTTAGATATGAGAAATCAGGAGGAAAAACTAAAAATTCTGTAGCTACATACAGTATTTGATTGTTAAGATAACTAATAATTGCCCTATTACATTAAGTGGCTAACTGATTTAGCCCTGGATCCTTCAAACATGGATGCAAGTAACTTTATGCCCATGTGTATAAAGTTATTGATGTATATAAGTGTTTGCAGGATTGGGGTCTTAAAATATATTGGAGACTCTTCTTAAAGGAACATTAAATTTTGTTTTCTTTTGCCTTAAAAACTGAAAACAGGCAATTGCTTTCAATTAATATTTGTGCCCAGTTAGGCAGCTTTTTGCCAGTTTGCTTGGTTGTTGGATTTAAGCCCTGATCCTACCTGGTGAATAGTTCCAGCTTCCTGAAATCAGTGAGGCCATTCAGAGTGCCTCAGGTTACATCTTTGCAGGATCAGGGCCTTACTTGGTACATAGTGAGGGGATTGGGTTGGGGGGGAAGCACACAAAGGCAGTCCGCTCTCCTAGCCCCCTATAAAAAAAAAAAAAAAAAATCTCCCCCCCCCTCCATTAACATCTAACTTCTTTTGCCTTGCATCAACTTGCACCCTTTTGCTGGCTTTTCTTGCTGCAACTGTACACCTTCTAGGCATATAGAGTAGAACCTCAGAGTTATGAACACCTCAGGAATGGAAATATTCATAATTCTGAACAAAATGTTACGGCTGTTTCAAAAGTTTACAGCTGAACGTTGGCTTAATACAGTTTTGAAACTTTACTATGCAGAAGAAAAATGCTTTTAAGAATCTTAATTTAAATGACGCAAGCACAGAAACAGTTTCTTTACCTTGTCAAATCTCCCCCCCCCCCTTTATTAGTTTAACACAGTACTGTACAGAAGAACGGCCATACAGGTCCATCTAGCCCAGTATCCTGTCTTCTGACAGTGGCCAACTGTAGTTTGCTATTTTTGTTGTTGTTTTTTTTGTCTCTGTTGCTGCCTGACTGCACGCTTCCAGTTCCAAATGTGGTGTGTGGTCGACTGCTCAGTTGGGAACGCTGGTGTTCGTAACTCTGAGGTTCTACTGTAACTACTTGACCTGCCCCCTCCCCCTTATGTTCTCTTTGACTGTGGCCCATCATTTTAATACTACACTGCTATCTTGAATATTTCTATGTATATTGTGACAGACTGGCAATATTCTGAATAAACCTTATTGAGTTAGGGTCTCCTTTGTTGTGTGGAAAAGGGAGTGAAGTAGGTGGAAATAAGTTTGCCTTTCTAGTATCTGTTCACATTTCAGAGTTGTTCAAACATGTCTTAAATTCATAATCACATATGAAAAATTTGGTGGATTCTCATGTTGATGTACAAGGATTCAGCAAGCACTATAGGTATATGTGAGGTTAGACCAATGCAAAAACTACAAACACTGTTACAAGTGTGACAGACAAGAATGTCCATGACCCTTGCAGGCTGCTGTGTCCCTGCTTTGCACTGTTCAGGTTTTTCACATAAAGGTCGTTAATGCACCTTGCTTCAAAGTGGTTAATTGCCACATGACATATTGGCTGCCACCTTGCTCTGTCGTGGGCTGTTATGTTCTACTTGCCGGATCTCCCTCACATGCTTTCAAGTTTGACTTCAGTGTGTCATGATATCATTTGTATTGTCCACCATGAGAACAGGTACCTTGCTTTTGCTGACCTTAATTATGACATTGTGTATTTTTGAGTTGGTTATATGAATGAGAGGCCCAAAGCCAACAGAACTGAGCTTTTATGAGCATTCTTTGAATGCCAGACATCCAACAATGATTAAGGATGTCGATATTGGGAATCTTATCCCACCATTTGATGCTGCAGACAGACAGAACTGATCCAGTTTTCTAATGTGACAGCCATATATTGTCCATGTCTTGCAACTATATCGAAGCGTTGCGAGCATGACTGACTGACTGGACATTTAGCTTAGTGCTTTATTTTGATGCCCCAATCGTGCCAGAGGTGGTGTAACAACATTGCAAATGCAGACATGATCTTGGCTGTGTGATGGGTAACCTCCTCATCAATTGTGGCATTCTGGGACAGTATACTCCCCAAGTGGCAAAACTTCTCCATGGACTTGAGAGGAGCATTATTGATCTTAATAACTGGGTAGATTTGTCCCCTGGCACAGGTCGGTAAAGTACCTCAGTTTTCTTTAGGCTGATTGTAAAACCAAAATGATTTGACTGCGTGAGTGAAATAATCAGTTGTAATTTGAATGTCATAAATTGAGTGAGTAACAAGTGCACTGTCATCAGAAAATAAAAACTCCTTAATGAGTAAATCTGCCACTTTTGTGCAATATATTTATCAGGTCCTGGGAATGCAGATGTTTGCATATCACGTGTTTTCAGTACTGTTGCAAATATGCCTTCATATATTATGTGCAGAAACGAAATACTGCACGTTTCGTATTTGCAGTATTGGACATAGTATGGACAGATGGACATAATACCTTTTCACCTTTGACCAAACTACTGTGACAGTAACCACATGCAAGATGTGCTTTAATTTGAAGAAAGAAAATAAAGTGTGTCTTTGAAGAGTTCTTTTCACAGTTCTTAGTTGGACTTCTGGGCCTGCATCTATGCTGTGCTGCTTCAGAGAGGGCAGCAGAGAAGATGGAGCCCCAAAAAGGGGATAGAGGGTAAAGACAGTTTTATACTATCTTTTGGGTTTCCTATATTCTGGGCTGCTGAGGGTTTACTCTCTTTATGGTAGCCTTAACCAGGCTGCCTATGAACTGTTCTGCAGCCTAGAATTGTCAGAGCACAACTCCCCATCCTATACCTGAGAGGCCCCTGTGCTAGGCAAGAGGGGAAGCGTAGGGCCATGTACATCATCCTTAACCTGCCCCTGTGCTGGGAGTATTCTTCTAGGGGCCATTGAAGCCAGCCCCTGTTTTAGTTTATTTTCTGTTTCTCAGGTATGTGCATTTTTGTTGGGAACCTTCTGTAAACTTAGCTTGCTTAACAGTGCTCAAAACTGCTTCTTTCAGAGGCAACTGCATCCAGCCTTTCTTAGCCGAGAGAGAGTGGGGCCATGGTCTCAGGCCCTGAAAAAGGGCGTGAAGGAGGAATGAGAGATCTCAAACCAAAGAACTCTTCTTCCTCTCCCACCCTCAGAAACAAATACATTTGTAACAAAGTAAATAAAACTCTGGAATAGAACTAATAGAACTGGCTCTGCTATTTTGCACCAACTCATTTTGTCACTAATGTTGCCGTGAACATTGAACACTCCTGTTTTCTGTGATAAATTTAATCCCCTACCAGGAAACATGTGGCAAAAATGTCCAGAAAAAGTGAAACAGATCATGCAAAATATGTTCTGGGTTTCGGCAGAGAGGTGAACAAATGGATACAAAAATGTTTTCACTCAGCATGCATTGCTTAGTGTGAAATGACAGGAAATTAGATAATCTGATCCCCTTTTTATGTACAATCTCACAAATCTTGTCTGGGCAGTTAAATATTTCAGTATTGATAATTTTAGCAATAATGTGTAATTTCAGTATAGTAACAATCTGTAATAATACTCAAAGCAAAACTGATAGTCCTTAAGAGTAGCTAAACAGTTTTAGTGAGCCTACAGATCCCTTGTCTAACCTAGCATCAGGGATGAGATCAGCCTTCTATTTGGAATGAAAAAGAAACATAGTAATCTGGCTAGGTGGTCAGAACACTTTCTGAGGCTCTGCATTTAGTTTAGAACACTTTTCAAAGTTCTAGAATTCTCATTTTCTTCTTTGGGAGGAATTAAAGACAAATCAAAACACAGTATCAGATTCTTAGATTGCTGAAAGTTGCAGCATGTTCACCAACAGAATCCTACTTGAGAACCTCCAACAGCATTTTAAGTCTCAATTAGTGTTCAAACGACTAAGTTATGGCTAGGTTCTACTTTTTTAGAACTAGTTCTGACAGCATTTAAAAAAATTGTGAATAATGAGTATCTAATCTCAGCAGTTTCTTAGTGGAGAAGTCTGAAATACAATTCCACATACAGTTCTGAAGTGTCACAGGCATGGATGTATTAATGAGTGACAATGGGCCAGACTCTGCTGTCTGTTATATCAGTGTAAAAATAAATAACTCTGTCTTGGATGAAGTTACTCCCAATTTTGTACTCTGGAAGCTAAAAGCAGAATTTGGTCCTATTGGTTTCATTAGTAGATAGTTACACAAAAAGGCATTCAAGCGTTGACTTTCTCAGTACTCTGAAGGGCTTTTTATAAAGGATAAGAAAAAAATCTGTAAACTTAAGGGAAAAGCTGAGATTTATTTCTGTCAGTACAAGTGAGCATGCAATGAAGTCAGCTACCAAAGGACCAAATTCTGTGCTATGTTGTGCTATGTGTATGTGCTAAGCAAGCACAATTCCTCCTAGAGCAGTGGTTCTCAAACTGTGGGTAAGGACCTCAAAGAGGGTCGCAACCCTGTTAATGGGGTTGCGAAGACTGACATTAGACTTGCTGGGGCCCGAGGCCGAAGCCTGAGCCCCACTGCCTGGGGCCGAAGCCCAAGGGCTACAGGGATCAGGATACAGTTCCCCTGCCCGAGGATGAAGTCCTTGGGCTTTGGCTATGGTCCCCGCCCAGGATGGCGGGGGGCTTCAGCTTTGGCCCCTCCCGCTTGGGGCGGCGGGGCTCAGGCTTCAGTCCCCCCTCCTGGTGTCATGTAGTAATTTTCGTTATCAGAAGGGGGTCACGGTGCAATGAAGTTTCAGAGCCCCTGTTCTAGAGCTTCCCAAGCTCCCAGCGCAGTGGAGAGAGTGTGCATGCAGCACCTTGGGTGCAGCCAGTGGGCTCCAGGATCAGTCCCTTGTGCCCCCCCACCCCCATGTAGACAGACAGACAGAAGTGCTCAAGGTTAGCCAGCACATTGTAGGGGGAAGTCTGACCGTGGCCAGATAAACCAAGGATGAAGGTGTTAATTTATGACCATGCTAGGAAGAAGGTTACAGTTAGTGACAATGTGTTAGCTAACCTCAGCTGCTTTGCCTGAGGCAGACAATGAATATAGTCATTCTTTCAACTTGATTTTTGTTCAATTATTGCAGTTTGAGGTGCCTCAAAATGGAAGCTCTAAAAAACAAAAACAAAAAAACCCACAAAACTTTTACCACATTCTTGACAGTCAACAGGGAACGCATGTTGTTGTTTCTGACAATGATATCTCCTCTGTGGAAACCAAAAAAAAATTAGGTCAAGGAAAACGTTTCCTAGCACTCCAGAATAGTGATTTAGTACCATATTCTGTCCAAATTTATACTGGTGTAAATCTAATGGAATTGCTCTGGGTATAATGAAGAGCAGTATCTGCCCTGAGCTGGGTTTGACTAAGGAGCAAGAGAGTAGAGGACTGGGAAAATATATCTGGGGTTCTTGTTGAATGGAATCAATTTATAAATTTAATTAGCTGATTTTTAAAAAAATTAACTTCCAAATGATTCTTCATTAGTTTGACCATGATATGGCCCCAGAGATGTGCCCCAGTACTTGACGGCAGTTTATCTTCAGGGTTGGTGCTACTTGATAAAGTACTACATCATATGTTAAGTATCGGGGTAGCCGTGTTAGTCTGTATCCACAAAAACAACAAGGAGCCTGGTGGCACCTTAAAGACTTAACAGATTTATTTGGGCATAAGCTTTTGTGGGTAAAACACCACTTCTTCAGATGAATGGAGTGAAAATTACAGATGCAGGCATTTATATAATGACGCATGAAAGGAAAGGAGTTACCTCACAAGTGGAAAACCAGTGTTGACAGGTTCTACAGTGTTGACACATTCTACAGGCCACTATCCTCTGATCCCACTGAGGAGTACCAAAAGAAACTACACCACCATCTGCTCAAGAAACTCCCTGCTACAGCATGGGAACAAATCTACAAGGACACACCACCAGAGTCCCGACCAGGGGTATTCTATCTGCTACCCAAGATCCATAAACCTGGAAACCCTGAGCACCCCATCATCTCAGGCATTGGCACTCTTACAGCAGGATTATCTGGCTATTTGGACTCTCTCCTCAGACCCTATGCTACCAGCACTCCTAGCTGTCTTCAAGACACCACCGACTTCCTGAGGAAACTACAATGCCTTGGTGATCTTCCTGAAAACACCATCCTGGCCACCATGGATGTAGAAGCTCTTTACATCAATATTCCATATGAGGGTGGACTACAAGCTGTCAAGAACAGTATCCCTGATGAGGCCACGACACACCTGGTGGCTGAGCTTTGTGACTTTGTCCTCACCCACAACCATTTCAGATTTGGGGACGACTTACACCTTCAAGTCAGTGGCACTGCTATGGGTACCCGCATGGCCCCACAGTATGCCAACATTTTTATGGCTGACTTAGAACAACACTTCCTCAGCTCTTGCCCCTGTTGCCCCTCCTCTATTTGCACTACATTGATGACATCTTCATCATCTGGATCCACGGGAAGGAGGCCCTTGAAGAATTCCACCTGGATTTCAACAATTTCCATCCCACCATCAACCTCAGCCTGGACCAGTCCACACAAGAGATCCACTTCCTGGACACTACAGTGCAAATAAGTGATGGTCACATAAACACCACCCTATACCGGAAACCTACTGACTTCTATACTTACCTACATGCCTCCAGCTTTCATCCAGGACACATCAGACGATCCATTGTCTACAGCCAAGCCCTAAGATACAACCGAATTTGCTCCAATCCCTCAGACAGAGACAAACACCTACAAGATCTTTATCAAGCATTCTTAAAACTACAATACCGACCTGGGGAAGTGAGGAAACCAAGCGAGACAGGTACCCAGAAATCATCTACTACAGTACAGGCCCAACAAGGAAAATAACAGAACACCACGTACAGCCCCCAGCTAAAACTTCTCCAGCACATTATCAATGATCTACAACCTGTCCTGGAAAATGATCTCTCACTCTCACAGACCTGGGAGGCAGGCCAGTCCTCACTTACAGACAGCCCCCCAACCTGAAGCAAATACTCACCAGCAACTACACACCACAGAAGCACTAACCCAGAAACCAGTCCCTGTAGCAAACCTCGTTACCTACTCTGTCCCCATATCTACTCTAGCGACATCATCAGCCACACCATCAGAGGCTCATTCATCTGCACATCTACTAATATTATATATGCCATCATGTACCAGCAATGCCCCTCTGCCATGTACATTGGCCAAACCGGACAGTCCCTATGTAAAAGAATAAATGGACACATATCAGACATCAAGAATTATAACATTCAAAAACCAGTGGGAGAACACTTCAATCTTCCTGGATATTCTATAATAGATTTAAAAGTAGCTATACTTGAACAAAAAAACTTCAGAAACAGACTTCAAAGAGCAACAGCAGAAATAAAATTCATTTGCAAATTTAGCACCATTAATTTGGGCTTGAATAGGGACTGGGAGTGGCTGGCTCATTACAAAAGCAGCTTTGCCTCTCCTGGAATTGACACCTCCTCATTTATTGTTGGGAGTGGACTACATCCATTCTTATCGAATTGGCCCTGTCAACACTGGTTCTCCACTTGTGAGGTAACTCCCTTCCCTTCATGTGTCATTATAATGCTTGCATCTGTAATTTTCACTCCATGCACTGAAGAAGTGGTGTTTTACCCACAAAAGCTTATGCCCAAATAAATCTGTTAGTCTTTTTAAGGTGCCACCAGATTCCTTGTTGTTTTTTACATCATATGTTGTATGTCAGCTACAGATTATAGTTCAAAGACAGCTGCCCTAACACATGAACCTAAAGGCCAAATAACTGTAGAGGTAGGCACTGGATATCTTTTGAATGTTTTTGAAACAAATATTTGTTGAACCGGTAACGTTGCCTTATTGATTTCATTTCTGTGGACAGAGTAAATCATTAAACTACTCCTTGCAAACTTCTGGGTTTAGTTATGGCTCTTTGAACAAGATCTATGGTGGGATTTTGCGGGAAGGGACCTGGACACACAATGCCTGTGGAAGACAGGAGCAGGCCATAATGACCCTGAGCAACTGGAACGGGAAGGGTATTCACTTGGCTGCCTGTGTTATATTTCTGGAAACAATGTTGCATCCACTCTTTCCATTACCAACTTTCCACATTCTCCAAGCCTATGTACGAGGGAACTGGGTAGAATGATGGCCGCAACCTAGCCTAGCTCTATTGCTTGGTTCAGAAAGCCCAACAAGCCTCCACTCTGCATTTGCACAGTTTACTAGATGAAAGCACTGAAGGGTGCAGGAGCTCCAGAATGTGCCCTTTTCTTTTTCCGCTGGCCCCCACATACATGCATTAGGTGAAATTGGATTCTCTTTGAAAAGTGACATGCATGCCTACACTGGTGGTGGTTGTAAAACATTAAATGCTAGTAATTTAACTCAGAGGTGAGTGAAGTTAGCATGGGAGGAGTTTCTCTCTCTCTCTGTTTTTTGTTTTTCTGGGAACCTAAACATTTTATAAACTTTTAAGGTACAATAGTTTGTTTCTAAAAGAAAAAAGATACATTGCAAATTCATCACTAAAACAAACTATGTGCAACATGGATGCATTTCCATTTTTGAGAGCCTGTTTAGAGGAGTTACAAATTTAGCTGATAAAATTTGCTTGAAGTTGAAACTGAGTGTCATGGAAGTTTTTTAGCCTGGGATATAAACCAGTGTGTGTGCGCTTGTGCGTGCACATGTTCGTGTGTTTAAAAAAAAAAAAATCATGCTTTACTGCATTTTTAATACACACACATGCGTGTGCACACATAATTACAGACATTTAACTTTGAATGAAAGAATGTTGGAAACTTTTTCTTACATGTTCCTGTTATGAATGTGTGGAAACAGGATGGAAATTAAATCCAAAGTACGTAGTACATAATGGAGCAATCTGATATTTTTTTTTCCCCTTGACTAATGTGTAAAATAAGTTAGGGTCAAATGAGGAAATTGCTCTGTGTGTGAGAGAGAACAAATATATTCACATTCTATTTGGGGAGAAAAATGTTTAAGTAATAAAAAATGGTAGAAGAGAAGCTACCAAAGATCATGGAAGTTAGGAATGGAAAATTCCTATTAGGTCATGTTGATAATTCCTATGCCAGGGCAGGATTCTTCCTTCCTTCCTCTGTGTGTGTGCATAAGTATAGATATACAAAAGTGGTATTACATTTTTGTGTGTGCTTGTATAACATGCTGGGCATTCACACACAGTATGTACATTAGCAATAGTATTTCCTGGGGGAGAGGGGTTACACACCTCATAGCTTGTGCAGACCAAGCTTATTACACACACCAGGGGCATTCCTCCATCTCCCTCCCCTCCCCCCACGCTTCTTGTTTGTCCCTCTTTTGTAGGGACTTCCTGCAACTCCCCTCATTCTCTCTGCCCCCATACCAGCATGTGTCTGTGCACCCCCATGCCCTCCCCGCCAGGGACTCTCTGTCTCCCCCCAACCACTACCAGTGGCTCTGTTGACTCTCCCTAGGCCTGTCATTCTCCTCACACTAGGGGCTGTGTTTGTGTTCCCATGTCCCTCCATTTCCTCCCCACCATTATTCTTCTCTTAGTCTGGTTTATAAATCATTCAGGGTGTCAACATGTTAAACTCTCTTGGGAGGATGAGCAGGGCTATTATGATGCGGGAAGGTATTAATGGGTGCCTTCAATCAGTTGTTTGATCGGTAGACAATTGCAGAAGTGGTGGAAGCTATCTACTAGTCAGATGGCAGGGGCTCCATTTGTCCTTCATTTCTCCCCCCAGATCAATAGGATTCTGGCCACTGATACCTAGAACATTCCCTGGAATTTTGGAATTGATCAGCTGTGGTGTTCAAAAGTTATGTTACACACACACACACACCATCAAATTGAATGTAAGGCCTTCACAAGCATTGCTGATGATTTATCTGTTTTTGATAGCAACTAGTGCATTTTGGACCCTACTATGATATAAATCCTGTTACCTTTGTATGTAGTCTGAATGTGCACAGAATTTTTATGGTGTAGCTGTGCAGTGGGTTTTAAAAATATCTAGCAGTGAGGCTTTAACAGTTTCCCTTGGGAGGTGATGTCATAGACTTAGGTCCTGATCCTGCAAAATGCTTACATACATTCTTAACCTTAAACATATGAGTAGTCCCTTTGAAGACTATAAGACTACTCATGTTTTTAAAATTAAGTATGTGCTGAAGTGCTTTGCTGGATCTGAGCCTTGGAGATCTCTTCTTTAGGAAACATTTCTTGCTACTCATATTCAGTCTAGATTGGCCTAATTACTTATTGCAAGTTGCATCTAAAAATGCTGCATGCTTAAAGTAAAGCCTGAAGGCAGGGGTCACTGGATAACAGGTAAAGGCCCTCTCCTCCTCATCTACTCCTTGCATCATTACCTTCAGTTGTAGCCCATGGAGTGACCAAGGTTTGGTCTACAGTGAAAACTAGATCATCCCAGTTATGGCGCTCAGTGGGGTGACATAGTTAAGCTGACATAAATCCCTGTGTAGACAGTGTTAGGTTGATGTAAGAATTCTTCTGTCAACCTAGCTACTACCTCTTGAGGACGTGGATTACCTATGCTGATGGGGAAATCCTCGTTGGCAGAGGTAATGTCTACACTGAAGCGCTACAGTGGTGCAGCTGCAGCAGTGCCGCTGTAGTGTTTCAGGTGTAAACAAGCTCTCAGCCAGGTCAGAGAATGAAGATCTGCTAGCTGTCACGGTAGCATAGATTTGGATAGCCAAGCCAAAGCCACAATGAATGTTGTTTAACAAATGAAAAACAACCCCTCCCAAAGAAAGTTTGGATGAAAACTGTCCTTATTAGCCGAGAGAGAGTGTATGTACATGCTTTTCTTTAAATATCCAGCTATGGAAATAGAGTTGACTATTAAAAACTAATTTTAAATATTTACTGCATTCCATCTCTGACTCTCTGTCCTGCTCAGCTGAAACTTCTATTTATCTTTTAGGCACCAGCATCCATTAAAATTGTGGTAATTTAAAGGATGTAGTGTGTTGTTGTAATAGAATATATTTGAATTGTCATAAAGCTGGAAGAGTCAAGTTTTCTCTGTCTAGTCACATGATATATTGAAAATGCAGTGAATAGCAGACAAAGGAACATATTTGTAATTAATGTCCTTTACATGGAGAGTTGACATGAAGGAATAGTCTGATGACCTACGAACACATATTATGTAACTAAAGTAGTAAGACTGTGATAGAAAGGAACAAAGCCTGGAAAACTCAGTCTGGCTAATAATCAGTAATTATGTTAATTTTTACAAGAAAGGGCACATTCGTGTGAATTGGAATGCAATCTTAAGTCAAATTGAACTTAATCATTTAAAACATTTTTTGCAGCATTTTGAAAGTGTTTTGGATGACTGACTGACTGTACTATCTGAAGCTTAAAGTTTTTTTAACACGGAAAATTAACTTTATCCCCATCCCTACCCATGGTTACAGAAATCTGCCTTTGAAACAGTTAGCTTCCATTTCTTTTCAAAAAATGGAATCTTTTAAAGAACTTCCAAGCAGATTTTTATTGGGGCTGGGTGTTCATTTTATAAAGTGTGTATATGTTTTAAGACTTCATATTAATTTTTTGAAATGGCAAATTTCAGCTTATTGCAACTGTATTTTTTTTTAATTTCTAAGGCTTGATATAACCCCAGAAAAATATAGTGCAGTGGAAGTGCTGATGCATTATGAATTGTATAAATGTGAAAGCCACTCCTCTGGTGCTTTTATGCACCAATCTTAGCAACATCATCCAAAAGAATGGCTGTTAGAATTAAATTCATATAACTTGCTTGCCATTTATTAGCCCTGTTTTATGTTTTTAACTGGCTTCTCCGCTAGAGTTCCCAGGCAGAGAGAGTTGTGTATGTGATGACATATCTACTACAGTTCTCTGGAGTGTGTAGCCACTAATGAGCATACATCCATTTTGTGCATTTAAGTGGATTCTGCTGGCTGATATGTAATGTTAGAAATTACATAGAAGCCAATCTGGTGAGACTTTCATGACAACTTTAAAACCTTAAGTTTTTGGTTCGGATTAACTCATAGCGTCTTGCTGATGCTTTACATTGTGTCAGTGCTGTATACAGATAAATTGTTGCTAACCATTTAGCTTTCACCTCATCCCTGACGTCGTCTCTCTTGTGCAGAACTAAATCTGCTTTTGATGTTAACCTTATTAGTGCACAGCAAGTTACAGTTACTTTTAGGTTGTAGGAATCACTGCCAAAAATCAACTCTTTTCATACTAATTCCAGTATAGCACATTGGAGAAGTTTGAATATGTTATGGCATGCTGACTGTCATTGGTGTCTCTCATTTGTAACATTTTGGTGACACTGAGAAAATACTGCTAAATTGTAGTTGGAGACATTTTTATTATATTTTTATTTCTTTTAGAAATGTAAAGCTTTGTGTGAGTCTAACTTTGTACCTCTTACCCAATCAAATCGCATAATTGAAGATCTTGGTGCCTATCTATTCTTGATCAAATATGATATCTTCTGTTAATCATGGCCAAGAAAGAAGTTTTTTTTATTCCCTCAAATTAATTTGAGATTTGGTCTTTCAGTAAAGAAAGAACTCTAAGTCATGCTTCCTAGAAACAGAAGGGAAAAAAGACTAAAAATAGGTTTCTTCATGATCAGAAAAAGCCAGTATGTATTTAGCGAAGGTATTAAAGATTGGCTTTGCCACATTCCTTTGGACCCAGTAATATAGTGCCTGATCAATATGAGTCTTTTCATTGACCTGGTCGAGGCTGGTATTAGACCCCTTGTTATCACCAGCTACTCTTAGCAGAGCAGGACTGATACTGTACAGTGCCACTTGGATGTGCTGATTCCAATGAGCAGAACAAGAACATCTATCTCTTCACTATTCTTCTGCCACATCCTGATCATAGTGGACTGTGTTCAGCAGTAGCCTCTCCCTGTTACTTGTGCGCTTAAGTGGGGTATAGGCCTTGTCCTGGCTCTCTGGGGGTGGCTTGGATACTGGTGCACCTTGGTCCTTCCAATTATCTGCCTGTGGTGATGTGACAAAGTGGGAAATTTTCTTAATATTTTGTATGATACGGTGTGCCTCAGTTTCCCTTATGTGCTATATGTTTAACTAGGTGGTGGGAAAAGGTGATTTATTCTTTGTAGAGGGGACAATTGCCCTGACATTTTGTAACCTGGCAACTGATGACCCTGAGGCCCACCCTCTGCAAGAAGCCAGCCAGCTGTGACCAGCTGGAGGACAAAGAACTGAATTGGATAGCTAGGTGACCTGATTTGCCTGGGAAACAGAATGAAGGATGGATGAGAGGCCAGGTCATCGTTAGCATGTAAGCCGCTGGAAGCAGGACAGTCTTCTAGACTGAGACTCAAGGGGGGGTTACAGACAGAGAGAGCTCTGGGCTCAGAACGGACCCAGGTGGACTATGCTATAACTTTCCATTCTTGTTACTAAGAACTTTCTACACTGTGTTCCAGACTTCTGATAAGCCCTTCTGCTTTTGCAACGCTGCCTGAGAGTCACTCCAGTCTAAAGAGGTGCAAGCCTCCCCTAGGTGTCCAATTCAAGTGGACTCACTGAGGGTAGCTCATGGAGACAACAGGGGTGCTGAAGGCTCCAGGGTTTGATTGGGGCTTACCCCAATGAGAAATTGTGACCCGAAGGGGTTAACATTCTGCAGGGGTCCTTCCAGAAACTGTTCCAGAGCCGTGAGGGACCACCGGACCAGTGTTTCCATGACAGGCACATAACAATCTAGTTTCCTGTGGGCTGTAATACTTTAGTCTAGTTTCGGTTGTTGGGTTTAGTGTGCGGGTGGTGTTGACGGCCTGTTCAGACTAGATGATCTTGTGGTCTCTTCTGGCCTTGTGGTGAATGTGGTGGTGGTGAATGTCACTCACTGTGCTGAGGTTGGAAGCATCTCATCCATACTACTAAAGTTCCAAACTTTCTAAAAAGTGGCATATTAGTGCTCTGATGCGAAAACCAACTTGCTAAGGACCTCTGCTGTTCACAGTGGCTGCACCCAGTCCAGCACCATGGGGGAAAGAGAGGTTTTCTCCAATTTTTAAGTGATTGGTTCCTTCTGATATATTGGCAGGTATCCAATCATCCTATTGCTTTTTCTCATCTGCTATAGATTATGCAGGCACCTAACACCGTCTCAGACATGTCAACATATATATATGAGTGTCTAATATGAGGCCAATCATTCATTCTGTAAAGAGTTTGCTAATATTTAGTTAATTTTGGACACCTCAGTATGTGTATCAGTGGACTATTTTGATAAGAAGCATGCCACCATTGTTTGGAATGATCCATGCTGAAGGCATTCAGTTTTAAAGGAGTTAAGTACATTTGTGTTGAGTCTTGACTTGTGAAAGCAATAACTAGCTTCTCTCTGCTGCCTTGAAGAGTGTCTAGAGAGACAGCATGGGTGAGGTAATACCTTTCATGGACCAGCTTCTGTTGGTGAGAGAGAGAGAGAGACAGCCTATGTGTGAGCTTGAGAGGTTCTCTCTCTCTCTCACCAACAGAAGCTGGTCCAATAAAAGGTATTACCTCACCAACGTTCTCTCTCTAATATCCTGGAACCAACACAGCTACAGCAACACTGTATGCAGCACTGAAGAGTGCCCATTCATCCAGAGACATTTTTTTCTCCAGTATCTGCGTCCCATGTAAATACGAAGCCATATTTAACTCTTTTGTTGCAGTAGATAGCTGTATGTTGTTCCAGAAAAATGGTTTATTTTACTTTAGTTAGCAAAGTCTCAGTGTTTAATGGCAGTTCCTATAGGATACCAGCAAATATTGTAATCCATTCAGTAACCTGCTTTAGTAAGTTTTCTGTAAAGTTTTGTAATTAGTGGTGGTTTATCCTCAGAGTTAAATGGAAGGTGATACAATTTAAGGTTGCATCCCTGCTTTCAGTGTTCCAGTTGTAGATTGAAATGGGGACTGTGAACAGGTCCCATCTCCTTCAGCTCCTGGAAATCCTGGATAGTAAGCCCTCCTGGCAAATTACATAGCACATGCAGTGTACTGGGGTATGTTCACCAAGTGTTTTTTTTAATTATTATTATTATTGTTTCTTCCTTATGCTCCTGGTACAACACAGTATAGTAACAGGTGAATGGAAGCCCCTTCCTACACCCTGACTCAGCCTTTTATATGGCTTGCTGTTCTTCCCTGGTTCTCCAGCTGGTGAGTTTATTAGCTCATCAGGCTCCATACAGGTGTAAATGATCCCCTGTAACCTTCCAAACCCAATCAGAATACCTATCTCCCTCCTACTCTAACTACACCCAGTGCCCTAGGTGATATAAGTGACCAGGATGCAGACCTCCAAAGAGACCTCCAAAGAGCTCTGTTTGTAACCTCTAACAGCATCCCGTCACAGAGACGAGTAACAGTCTGGTCACTGATATCACCTGGGTCTGTGCGAAGTTGCCACTAGTTCAAACATTTTTCAGGATAGCAAGTCTTGAGGGCCATAGCTGTTGGGGGCATATTGTGTGCATTCTGGTGAATTTTCTCACTTTACAACTACTTCATCAGAGGGCTTCTGTGAGGCAGATAATTTGATCCCCATATTACAGATGGGTAAACTAAGGAAGGAAGATTGTGATTTGACTAGGACCCAAGAGAGGGAGTCCATGTCAGAGCAGGGATTTGAACACAGGAGCCCCTGTCTCAGTGTGGTGCATATTCCACCAGACTGTACTCTCTCTCTTGCTAGGGAATCACTCCTCTCTGTGCTGTCTGCTTTAGCAGAAGAGAGATGGTTCAGATGCAGGCAGCCTGTACGAGTAAGCTTGTGTGTGTTGGCCCTAGATGTAGCAGCAGCCACCTGGGTGGCATCCATGAACGGATCCACAGACCTCCCCAAAATCTACTGGTTTTGTGGTCATGTTCTTCACAGACTCCAAAGGCCAGGTCCTGAAAGCTAAGTATGTAGGATGAGAGGAAAGGATTGTGAATAAGCTCCCTGTATGTGTTTTTAAAGGAAACCAGTGATACTTTAAATCCTTTGCATTGGTTAACATTTTCAAGGTTTTCTTTGTAAGGAAGATGGCTAGGCACGTCAGCCCTCACATTTCTTTTTCTATTCCCAAAATAAGAGCCATAGATATTAATAGAGATCCCAGATATTATTGTCTTGTTCCTAACTGTATTAGCCTATCCTGCCATAGAAGTAATTTCAGTTATTCACGTGCCCACACTGTTAGAAAGTCTTTGTTCTTTGCTGTGGTATCCCAGGTGTTTTGACTTGGCTCTCAGTGTTTTAATTGCCGCTGCTCTTATTGGCTTCACCTTGTACTTGGACAAATACAAAAGAGGAGCATAGAAGGAGAGTTGTACAACTGGAAGTGCATTGATATGTAAAGACATGAAAACTGCATATTAGTTTGGAGGCAAAGGTATTCTCTCTATCCTCAAGTGGTACTGGGACTCCTAAAGATTCAGCTTATCTTTACAATTGCGTTGTAGTGTTGGCTTAAATAAACACACTGCACTTCTTAGACCACTAGAGGTCAGTATAACCAAAGGAAAAGCAAGTGTGGCTACAGCAATTGTTTTAAAAACAATCTTTAGTTTCTAGTCCTTTGTGAACATAATACTTCACTGGTATTTATCTGCTTTACCAGTGTACAGTAAGAGAGCAATAGTAAATTGCTGAATATTTTGCATGTTTGCAGATGGCTTTTAAATTCATTATAGCTCAAAGTCAATCTAATACTCTGCGGTGATGATACGTGCAAATAAGACACAGCAACAATTAAATGCTACTGTCCATTCTGTATGTAGGAAGATGGGATTTTAGTACTGGAATATGAGCAGCACCCCCTCTTTTGATAAAACCGCTCAGATTTGTGGAGAAGGAATTTCCTCTAAAGTGTTAGCATTGAATACATGTACAGGTGCATATTCAAAAAGATAAACGAGTTTATTCACTTCTTGAGGTGTTTGAGACTTGGATATGTGACGTTGAAGTGAACTCTCTGAAAAGTGCAAAATAAATTTTAAAACACAAAGCAGAACATGAAGTAGTTCAGATGCATCTGCTTTGAAAGGGCTTGAGAGGAATGCGAGGGCAGAGCTTGCCAACAGTGGGGCTGCAGTGCTGACACGGGGTAAAATGTGCACTGAGTAATCTTTACTACTGGTAGCAATGCAGAAAGGACCAACTTGACTTTCAGGCCTCAAGCTGAATTTTGCAGGGTTGGCAGGTTAATATGGAGTAGTTCAGACAAAACAATGGCATTTTCAGACATTTTTCATAAACAGTTGAATTTATTTCCTTGATCAGAAACACACTTTAGTGGAAAAGAAGATACAGTGCACATAGTATCTTGACGTTCACAAGACGGCTGATGAAGTTCAACATGATATTCTTATAGGCAAACTAGATAAATGTGGCTGAGGTGGAACTCCTAGAACAGGGGGATTAAACTCATTAGGTGGAGATGAGTAGATTCCATGTTGAGTTATGATCTTTTGACTGGGATATCCACTCAGAACTGCGTATTCCTTTCAATGCGCACTGGAGCTCTCTCTGACGTCAGTGGGAGGGTTGCACAGAGGTCAAGGAAATACAGCCTTTTATTAATAACTGCATTTTAATGTATTCAGTCCCTTTTTGTCACAATCAACACTCGATGAGAAGTTCTGTTCCTCCTTAGGCCACAGCTACTTCTGCCTCCTCACTTCCTTCCCCATCCCCCCTTTCTCTGCTTTTCTCTCTCTTTGTCTGTGTTTGAGTCCCTCTGTTCTTCCCTATGTATTTCCTTTCCTTCAGCAATTCCCATCTTCCTAAGAGCTTCGTTCCCACTCACTTCCCATTTAATCTTCTAGAACCACCAGCAGTGTAGTAATTCTTGTGGACATGAAGTGTATCACTGGGTTTTAAGTTCTCACTTCAGTGAGATAATTGGGGAGCAGGACAGTTCACATATCTCAGCTATTGTATCAGGCTGTCTGCATACTCAGGCAGACACAATGTGCTGGTTTACACTTGCATCGCTTCTGGAAGATTTTCTTCACAACCTTGTTTTTTTCTTTAAAAGGACAAGTAAGATTCTGGAGAATCTGAAAATGATATGCACGCCACATAAATGCATTGTGTGAGTTGAGTCCAGACAGCAGGATGTATGTTTGAGACCACCCTGGTTTACAAAAGGGCTAAGCGACTTAAACAGCTTAGTTATGAGTGATTCATAGTCCGATTTGGAGGAACAATAATTAATTCCCTCAATTGTCAAAACAAAGCCATTCAGAATGAATGATAACTTCATCTTCATTCTTTTTTGTCCCTACATAGTTCAGGAGACACGGTGCAGTATGCAGAGATCTTAGCAGTGCCAATATAAAGAGGGAAACTTAAAAATGTAGTGCCTGCTTTTTTCTTTGAGTTGTATTTTACATCTGTTGGTTTGTACGGACACCATTGTTGGAATACAGCTGCCAGAAGTACAGGGATTGCATTTCATTGGATGCCCCCCATGATGAGACCCACCAGGGCTCCTGAAACTACTGGGGTTCAGCCATCCGGGAACTCTAACATTGATAACAATCTTAACAGGATTCAGATTTAACTTTTTGGATGTGATAGTAACATTGCAATTTTTATTTCCAGTGTCAGTGCTTTTAGAAAGGAAAACATAGGCCCTTACAGGTGAGTAGCACACTTGACCTGGCTTTTGTAGTCATTGAAGTCTATTCTGTAAACACATATTTTGCATTTTCAAACTTTGCCTGTATTAAGAAGCACAATGCCGAGCTTTAAAATGTAGATTGAGCCAAACCTCATAAATTTACTTTTCTGTGTTAAGAATCTTTACTGAGTTTTTGGGAAAAGTGTCTTGTGCCACTACAGGAACCTGTTCACGTGCAAGTATGTGAAGTAAGTATTTTTTAAGGTAACATGATGTGCAGCCAATGTTTGAATATATACCCTAATATCTAAGTACTGTTATTTTCCCCTCCCCTTTTTAAATGGATCTTCAAAATTCAGTTTTAAAGTATGGTGGTTTTGAGTTTAAAGGAGGGCAAAGACAGCTATTTCAATACACATACATTACTCTTATAATCTAAATGTGATGAAACCAGGAATGTATTTGCTAGCTGAAACCTTGGCTCCCAAGTTTCAGCCTCAAAGTGAATTTTTATGGATGATTTTTCAAGCCTGTAAAAAATACTGGGTTAGAGAGAGGGTTCTGGCACACTGTATGCTAGTATGTTGCAATAATACATAATCCACCCTTAATGTAACGCATGTCTATAAAACTTCACTGTCTGCCTGTCTTGTGTCTTTTATGTTGTTTAGGTTTGGTTGTCTCTGTCCCAACTGCATGCTGTCTTTATATATTTAAAAAAATAGGAAAAGGATATGATCTGAATGGGTAAAATGTAATGCAGAAAGTTTGAAGTGAGGAAAACAATGAAAATAAAAATACAATGAACAGCCCCCTGCAGTGAAATACAACTTTAAAAGATTAAGAAATATTTGAGATATTAGCTTGCCCTCCTAAGAAGAATTTTCATATGCAAACATTATTTAAGTATTGTGACAGGTTTGGGCCCTTTGGGGTGTCACTTGATGTGCTGGGGTGCCACTGAGTCAGCCTATTCTGCCAGCCTGGGTTCCCTTTACCTGGTGTTGCTGGGTTAGGCTCACAAGCCTCTTCCAGCCAAGCACGCAGGCAGGGCCACACCCAGCTGCACAGAGACAGAGATCCGTTCTGGTGCGCATTCTCTTTAAGGGGGGCAAACCCAAAGGTTTTATGAAATTCGTCCCCTCCCTCAGCGTGGAGGGAAATATGCACAACTTCTTGCCCCCCCCATTAGAAATTACATAAACTCATTGCTTGTTTATAATATAACCCAGTTCATTAACTACAGAAGGTGCATTTTAAGTGAATATAAAAGATAACAGACCGAACAAAGCAGATTACTGACCAAATAAAGCAAAATATGCAAGCTAAGCTCAATATACTTAACCAACAGGTTACAAAATGTAATTTCTTACCCTAAATGTTATTTTAGGCAGGTTACAATGTTTCTGTGGTTCAGAGTTCCAGTTATATTTCCTTTCAGACTGGACTCCTCTCTGAGTCTGGACTTCCCTTCGGGTGGCTTTAGCAGTCTTTCTTCTTGGGCAGACTGGCCACAGAGAGGAGGACCCCCATTTGCCTTCCTCCCCACCCTTATAGGATTTACATAAGGCAGGAATCCTGTGTTTCCCAAACTTGACCCCCCTTCCCTTCCAGTGGAAAGTTACAGGAAGTCACAAGTAATGTTTAGTATCCAGTGACAAGACCACCTGACTCTGTAGTATTATGGCGTCCATGAGTCAGTGGCAGTATGGAGCGTCTGCAGGAAGGTCAAGCCTTTTCAGTCCATTGTCCTTGTTGTACCTGAAGTGTTAGAAGTGGGCGTAACCCAAAGTAGCATAGTTGAAATACAGATACATAGTCAATATTCCTAACTTCAGATACAGAAATACAAATTGGATAATCACATTCAGTAAATTATAACCTTTCTAATGATACCTTACAAGACCCATCTTGCTTAAAGTACATCTCAGTTATGTCGTATTCATATCATAAGCATGTTTTCATAAAGAATATGGAGTGAAACATCACAGTATCATTTCTTAAACTCTATGAAATATTCATTGGCTAATTGTGAGGGTTTTGTTTTTACCCTGGGCTCCTTTGGAATACTTGTTTCCTCTTCTTCTCCCCCTGACTTCTGTTCATTTTAGTTTCAAGTTTACACATTGATCTCCTTTGCAATTAGTCTTCAAGGTCTGCCTGAGGTCAAGTGGTAACTTGTGAGAACTGAAATATGAGAGGGAGGTAGTTTATTTAGCATTACATTCCCCGCCAGAGTTTTCCAGAGCAGTTTAAGTGGGGTGGTGGACCAAACCACAGTTTCTGGAGAGAATGGGAGTGAGGGGGAACGTAGTGGGGCAGGAACAGTGCTAGTTTTAAACTGCTGAATCCATTGACGTACATTCTAAATACACAACAGCTGAGGGGGAAGGAGTAATATGGTCATGGATTTCTCCTTTGGATCCAATGACAAAGCCCAGCTTAGACACTGCCATTTCCACTTCTTTTATTTCTTCCTTCCCAAGTCTTTGTTTTTTTTTGCTCCGTATTGTCTTTCTTTCCCAATTTCTGTCTCACTTAATCTCCCCTTATTTTATCTGTAATCCCCTGTTGTCCTTCTCTGTCCTTACATCCTCTTTCTTCTCCTTTCCTCTGTCCCTCCTTCTCCCATCCCTTGTCTAAATCCTTCTACACTATTTGTACCACGCCAATAACTTAACCTTAAAGTTCTTCTGCCTGAGAGGGTTGACATACCTTCAACTCCTTTCCAACTAGCTTGTCCACCCGACCCTGTCTTCAGGTATTGCCCAGGACTTTTATCCACATGTGCTCTGGAGTGTCCTTTTCCCATTTGACCCCAATCCAGACTCCCGGTCTCCTTCCTGGGTCTTTTCACACACCCTATATAAGAATATAAGAATGGCTATACAGACCAATGGTCCATCTAACCCAGTATCCTGTCCTCTGTCAGTGGCTGATGCCGATGCTTCAGAGGGAATAAACAGAACAGGGCAATTATCGAGTGATCCGTCCCCTGTCCTACAGTCCCAGTCAGAGGTTTAGAGCATGGGGTTGTGTCCCTGATCATCTTAGGTCCATCAGTGGCTATTAGCTATCTTCCATGAACTTATCTAATTTTTATTTGAACCCAGTTATACTTTTGGCCTTCACAACATCCCCTGGCAATGAGGTCCACAAGTTGACTGTGCATTGTATGAAGAAGTACTTCCTTATGTTTTTCTTTAAACCTGCTGCCTATTAATTTCATTGGGTAACCCCTAGTTTTTGTGTTATGGAATGGGGTAAATAATACTTTCTCCGCACCATTCTATCGTATCCCCCCTTAATTGCCTATTTTCTATGATGACCCTTTCTAGCTTCTCCTTATAGCAGAAGATTTCCATTTCTCTATTTTTTCAAAGGGAGCTGGGAATCTCATCTCTTAGTGGCAGTCTATCTCTTCTCCTAACCCCTTCCAGGGTCAACCCTTTTCACTGACCGGTTCACTCCCCCTGCCTTTACCCTTGTCTTATCCTTTTCTCCATGCAGCACCTTCCTCTGCTAATTCACTTCCCACCATAGTACCTACCACAAAGCAAATGAAACTCTGTTCCCTCCTCTCATTCAATTCAATAGCTAGACAGCCTTCCCTGTGCTTCTCATCCCCAGCCTTTCTGATTTGCAGTCTTCCAGGGCCAGTTCACAAACCCCTCGCAACTGAATCCTGCAGTGTCCACATAGTTCCGGCATTGATGGCCATGGGGAGAAAATTGGGATTAATCACAGGATGAGGTGTGCAGTCTGTAGTAACTCAAATTGATAAACAAGAAGTTATTGACCAGCAGGTGGGAGTAAAGAGTTAAGCCAGGTTCATGTTAACAGAGCTAAAGCAATGATAAAGATACTTTGCATGTCTGTGGCACCTTCAGCTGGAGCTCTCTATGCATTTGAGAAACAAATGAATTAAGCTTTAAAATAGCTTCATGAGGTAGGTGCAAGTAAGTATAAATTTCCCTCAGGAGAAACTGAGGCCTAGGGAAGGGGCAACTTGTACAAAGTCATGTAGCAAGTCAGAGGCGGCACAGGAACTGGAACCTAGATCTCCTGACTCCCAGTGATTTTTATCCTCGAGAGCATTAAGAGAATGAATGCATCAAAATCTGTGAGAAAGTCAGAAAAAAATAGTTGTGTGTATTGTATTGGGTTCAGCTGCCACCTGAGCACCCCCTTGTGGCCAGAGGTTGCTCTATGACCCCCTGCCTCTTTTTGCTTTCTTCATCAGGGGTCCTTAACCAAACTCAACCCCGACAAAAGGAGCCTAAAACATTCCCCACCTGGGTTCCACTTTATTCAGTTCTCAGATGTGTACAGGGCCCCCAGGCCCCAACATTAGTTCAGTGTCTCCTCCCTGAGGGAGTTCCCTCTTTTTCAGAACTGGGCACAGTTCAATGTCTCTGCAAGAGCCTTGCTGCTGCTTCAAGCCATCTGTAGCGTCTCAGGCTTCTGTTTCCTGAGCATCCCCCAACTAAATATGCCCACTTGGTGCTCTTTATAGGAAAACAGCTTTTCTCTTACAAGAGTTCACCTCCTTTAGTAATCAGGGTTGGCTGGTTCCAGGCCCTCCAGCCATTAAGCAATGAGCCACCCTGTCACAGGTATACTTTCTTCATCTCACTCTTCAAGGGAAAGTCTGAAAACGAATATTGTGTGTCTAGGTGGGGTTTTCTTTATACCAAGAAGAATTTTACTGAAGAAGGTGAATGAGAAAATTTCAGTACTGAGCAGTCTGTGGCATAGCCCTGGCACAAGTTATTCCCAGAGTATTTGTTTTATCCTGTGGTTAAATAGTTCATTAAAGTTTGGAGTTAAAACCAGAGCAGGAAGACGACAAGAAACAAACAGGGAAGTATTTTCCTGAAAGTAGGAAGAAAGAAACAGTTATCCGTATTCACTCATCTGTTGAAAATATTATTAGAGCTGCATGGGAACAGCCTAACAAAAGGAGGAGACTTAATCGGCAAGCTAGGTAACGTTAGAGTTCATGAGGATATGATGTGTTTCAAACAGTCCTCCAAAGGTGAGGTAGCCATTTCTTCTTTAGCCAAAGACACGGTAATTCCTTCTGAAGGAGATTCCTTCCCAATTCCCCCTCAATAGATTGGATTGATGGAGATAAAAAAAATATTTAAGAAGGAACTGAGACGCTTTAGCAGCTGCTGTGCAAGTATCCGTGTCAATCTGGACATCACTGCTAGTCTGGTGTGAGGAGCCTGAAGGAGAAATCAAGACACAGAACTAATTTCAGTCTGTTCTGCATGAAATCCGTATGGCAGTAGTGTCCATCTCCAGTTATTCCTTCCTCTGAGGGTTGTGGAATGTAGGAGACAGTTGTGGACATGCCTGTGTCAGGCAAGTAAATCAAATGCCAAGCATTGCCAAAATTACTGAAGGCAAGCCTCTTTTTGTAAGGGCAGTAGCCAAACATGCAGAGTAAAAAGCATGGTTTACTTTCAGTAAAGAGAATACACTTCCTTTGTGCTTTTGTTTTCTACAGATAGACAAAAATAATCTTTGGGTGTAGTAGGGGATTAAGGTTTAGCAGCCTTCCACATCCTCCACTGATAGTCCGATGACTTATAAGAGACTGCCCCGATCAGAGTCAAATACTGTGAGAGGGGACAACCACTTCATTTCAAGGAATAAGTATGGATGATGATACAGAGGAAATATTTGTGGCTTCAAGGTCATTAAACACCTTAAGATCCAGGTTTACACTGTGACCTCTATCCAAATACGGAGTCAAGCAATAGAATGTGTGAGAAGCCCTTCCACATCCTGCAGCGATATGGTCGCAGCCATAGAAGAAATCAGTGTAGAAGATGGTGGGAGGCTGTTCTTGGAGCAGTACTTTTATTTCTGTGTCATTCTGAAAAGAGCAGAGAGGAATTTCTTATTAAACACATGGGAGAAACAAGGTTCCATGTGGAAACATTGGCATTAATCCTCTTGGCCATAACTTCATTATGGCAGGAGGAAGGGGGATGTGCTGAGGTTTTGTGGCAGAAACATGCAAGCAGCTCAATGGTAGTCTCTCCAAACACACATGAGAAGTCAGACATAATGGCATCCTTGTTTTAAAGAGGAACGGTGCGAATTGTAGTTGAAAAATAACAAATCATATTAATGGATGGAGAAGCTTTATTGCTTCTAATTTGCTTTATCAAATCATCTGTTCCTTCAGTATTTCTTGTGGGTAGTTGCTTCCAATAGGTATTGATGGATATGGGGTAGCAGAAGGGAAAAAAATTCACCTGAATTTTCTGGTAGTCAGGCTTTATCAAAGAAAATAACAAGAAATGAAAATTTTCTGATGAAATAAAAGTGAGTGCCATTGTTAGGATTAAAAAGAAAAGGAGTACTTGTGGCACCTTAGAGACTAACAAATTTATTTGAGCATAAGCTTTCGCGAGCTACAGCTCACTTCACGAAAGCTTATGCTCAAATAAATTTCTCCGTCTCTAAGGTGCCACAAGTACTCCTTTTCTTTTTGCGAATACAGACTAACATGGCTGCTACTCTGAAACCTGTTAGGATTGTTACAGTAAATATATTAGGTTTATTATCAGAGCTGTACTACTGTGCTTTCTCATTCTTGTTTCTGCTGATTGGTAGTGACAAGCTTTGGTAGGAACCAGAATGATCAGTCTTTGCTATGACGTAAACCAGACTGCTGGCTTTGTATTAACTGTCCCTCCCACAGACCAGAAGGAAGGGAAAAAACTCTGTAGAGAGGGAATTGTTAGGAAAAATGAGTAGGTTTTCCTTTCATTTTCTTTGATCCAGTTTTCCTTTATCCACTGCTGCTTTTGCCTGGAGTCTCCTGGTCTCTCAACTTCCAGTCTTGTCATTGGCTTAGCTCTTCTGGCCTGAAAGGTTGTGGTATGGGAAACATTTTCAATGTTTGTAAAATTGATAGAAAATCATGTATTTTATTATCTAAAAAATTAATGGTTTTTTTTTTTTACTGTAAGAACCTCTTCTACTGGAAAAATTTATGGAAGGCATTCCATTCTGTCCACCTGCATTAGTTGGAATTAAAAAAAAAAACAAAACTCTGTTTGTATCTCTGTGTGGAACACTTGACTGGTTTGATTTTTGATTTTCTATATTTTTTTGTGTTGAACACCATAGTTCTGCATGCTTACTAGGTAAATGCAAATCTGTTTAGTGCTGAATATGACTCTCAGTCCCTGTCCCAAAGACCTTACTCAACACAAAGGGGGAAGGCTATTTTATTTATTGACTCTTGGTCATTCTGCTTTTGTTGTTGAGTAGACGTCCGGCAATCTGGAATATCCTTCTGTCTCTGGTGGCGGTTTTCATGATTTACCCTGTCCCACCCGCCCCCAGAAGTATTTTTCTGGGGCTTAGAGGCACCAACTGTCTTTCATAGGGGGTGCTGGGCTTGGCACTGGAAGACGATCAAATAATCTTGCTCTAAGCAAGAATGAGTGGAGATGCACCGTCAGATCCAGACTAGCAGTTTTATTTTTTTAACGGGAGTCAAATCTACACCTTAGGGAAAAGTAATTCCCTCTCTCCACGGCTTTGATGAAGATGTGGCCTAACACCGTTGCATGTACAGCACTGCGGTGGCACGGCTGTGCTGCTGCTGCGTGTCTGGTGAAGATGCTCTATGCTGATGGGAGAAAGCTTCCCCATCGGCAGAATAAAACCAGCTCCACACCTGGCAGAAGCTCTCCCACCGACATAGCGCTGTGCACTCCAGCACTTGTGTCGTTGTAACTTATGCTGCTGAGGAGGGTGGTTTATTCTGGGCGACATAAGATGTAGTGTAGACATAGCCTTTGTGCCAAGTAGATCTGAGCCCAAAGTACAAAGATCATATATTCCAAAGATGTGAATTCTTCCAAAGTTTGGGGAAGTTTGAATCCAAGACTTTGCGTATATCTTCACTGCAGAGTTAGCCTAGGCTCCTACCTGGGTGTTGCCTCTCATTCTCCTCCTGTCCATACACACAACTTCTTCTCCCCTGAGTATAGTGATGCTGGTCCATCCAGGGGTATGAACTGTAGCCTGGGTTCTGCTTGTAACTGTCACACTTTATAGTAAGGTTGCAGGCTAAATCACTCAAGTGGTGCTCCTCCTTTAGTACCTTCCCATAATTCCCCCTACATGCTCCGAAGGACAGGTTCTCCCACAGTGCACTGGGAAGGAATCACAGAGTGGCTCAGCTTACTGCAGTACAAGGAGCCATGGGCTGTGTGCCCACAAGTCCTAGAAATATACAGAGGAAGAAGTGGCACCAGTGAAGAACTCTACTCTGGCATTTATAGCATAGCTGCTCATAGCCTAGCAGGCTAACACCAGTGCTTAGAGCAGGTACTGATCACCCAGGTTTACGCTGCACTGAAGACCTACTCTTCTCATCTCTAGTGCAAAGAGACACAGGCTTTTTTTTATTACAAAGACATACTTTTTTAAAGAAAATTTCAGAATTAACTACTTTTTTTTTGTACCTAGATAATTATAATTTCAAGCCCAGATCCTGTTAATGGAGGTGTCAGAATGTTACCTTGCAGCATTGTTTCATTACTGCCACTTGTAAAATTCACTCCAACTCCTGTCACAAATTTGCACAGTTATTCTAAAAGTCAAAATCTTGATAGATTTTGTACTATTTCTTTTTAATGCTGAAATGTAAAGACTGTGAAGCAACTGACAAAACACCAGAAAATCATTGTTCCCAGATGAGACCCCATTTTGTATCTGAATTTCTTGGCCTCTAAGGGTATGTCTACACAGCAAAGAAAAACACGGGGCAACTCGGGCTGCGGGGCTATTTCATTGCAGTGTAGACTTCTGGGCTCCAGCCCAAGCCCAGAAATCTACATAGCAATGAAACAGCCCCGCAGCCAGAGCTCGGTGAGCCCAAGTCGGCTGGCATGGGCCAGTTGCAGGTTTTTCTTTGCTATATAGACACACCCTAAATCTGTGTGTGTCTATTTTAATAAAGTGGTACTGAATATTAACAATTGCACTATCTCCCTTTCCCTTCCTCTCCTTTTTCTGCTGAACTGACTCTGAAAACACTGAGACCGTGTCTGCCCTAGAGAAATGAGCCACTAAAAACTGGAGCAGTGGGATCGCACTGGCTAGCTACCAACAGCACGGGGCGTGTGTGCACTAGTCGTGCTGTTTAAATTTGCTCTATGGCCATGATGTGCTGTATTATGCCATTGTAGTCACATTGCTCTCTGGGTACCTTTCTCAAAAATTCCTGACAGTTCCCAGATGCAGCAGCTTCTGGGAGATTTCAAAAGGCCTTGGGGAGCAGAGGGGATTTACGGGAGAAGACTTCAAAATCCCGTAACTCTCCAGGGAACAGTCCTAAATTACCTGGAGATGGTGCCAGTTCCTAGTCCTGTTTATCAGAACGGGCCAGGTGAATGCTCTGTTCTGCCTCCTTGCTCCTCAGGAAACATTCCTGCTGGTACTTAAGTAGTCATGAGGCATCTGAGGTGGCGCCAGTGGGACGATATAGGAGATTTTGTTAATATTTGTGGCCACCTAGAGTGTGGATTGGGCTTGTTTGCAGAATCAGTGATGCATTTGTCATGCACCTAGCACCTCCTGAGTTGGTGGCAGTGTCTTGTGCTTATGGGTGAGCCAGCAGATAGAGCACTTTTGCGTCTGAGTTCAGACCACAGCCGCAGACTGTTTGGACCAACAGCCCTGGTTGCATAATTTCGTAAAGAAGAAGAATGCTTTTTTTCCATACCTTGGTGCTGAGTTAACCCTGAGATCCTCATGGTCTGGCACTACAAAGAAAGCTCTCTGCAAAATGGTCAAGAGAGACAGAAGTGTCTTGTGAGAGCTGGCTGCCCTGGATAAGTCATTGGTTAGTTTGGGCACTGATTTGAAGTTGTAAGTTCTACAGTGGCTTTGTCTAGAATGGGAGAAACGAAAACATTTTGTTTAATGCATTAAATCATTAAATAGCATTTAGTGTAGACCAGTGATTTTCAACCTTTTTTTCCTTTGCAGACCCCTAAAAATTTTCAGATGGAGGTGCGGACCCTTTTGGAAATCTTAGACATAGTCTGCAGACCCCAGGTTGAAAACCACTGTTCTGTGGTAACAACACCCTTTTGTGGACCCCTTAGACATAGTCTGTGGGTCCCCCAGGGTCTGAACCACAGGTTGAAAACCACTGGCATAGACAAAGACAGACAAATATAAAAATGTGCTAGCTGGTTGTGGTTAACCCTAAAGGAATGCTGCTGAGAGGCAGGTGAACTGGAAAATACATTCTGTGTTTCTGGGGTATGTGGTTAGAATGGGCAATGTGCTAGAGATCGCAGAGGGATTTAAAAAGCTGGAGTTCTCAAGTTGTGCTTGAACTATTAATGGAACCCTTGCGCCTATGCTCCCTTTCTGTCCACACCAAGCTCAGGAGGTACAGTAGTAAAAATGGATACCATTTGTCTCTTTACCTTATAAGCAGCCTGCCTGCTCCAGTGCTTTTTGATGATGGATGTGGTATAATTCGTAGAGTGTATGTTGGGGTATTGCATTGACTTGGAGTTAGAAATTGCTGGAGGTCAGTGAATGTTTGAGGCTGCAGGGACCTGTGCTCTGCATGTAAAAAGAAAAAATGTAAGTGTAGGTTACTAAAATTGCCACTTGCACATGCTGACTAGGACTTTTTCAACATTTGCCCATTCGTTTTCTGAATGTTCCTGCCTCACTGTGCATGCTCTTGATCCTTGCTGACCTGCCTACCTGTCTGCTCTCCCCCATCAAGAGACCCTTTGGTTGTAAGGAAGGTGGATTAGGCTGGAAGCCAGGAGACTGAGTTCTTGTCCCTCCTCTCCCATGCACTGACATTAATAATTCTGTGCACTTCACAGACATTGTAGCCCTGGTCTTCTCGTCTTTTACTTAGGAGGCAAGAAAGTATTATTCCTTCCTTTTAGAGACCCTTTCCATTAGGGTTGCATGGGAAACCTTAATTCTGGCATTTAAAAACTTTTGAGATCTTGATTTTTGCATTCTTCTACTGCTCTGGTGTCTTTTTGTGTGGAATTTTATTTGAATTACAAAAACATAGTTGTAAGATTTTTTTATTTGTTTGTGAGGGGTCACTTGAGGTTGTTGAACAAACTGGGTTTTTAGAATAATCAAAACTAGTTTATTAACTACAAAAGGCAGTAGTGTCAAAGCATAGTCCCAGGAAGCTTCTCAGAAAGGAAAGAGATTAGTATCTTCCAAGTCTTATTGTTCCTTCCTAATGGCCCATCAAGGCTGGTGGCCTGCTGTCTGGTGGGTGTTTCCCAAGTGTACACACAGTTGTAATTGTTACATAGTCAATATTCCTAACTTTAGATACAGAAATGATACATTCATACAAATTCGATAATCACATTCAGTAAATCTTAACCTCTCTATCTCACATGACCCATCTTGCATAAAACATATCTTAGTTATGCCATATTCCTATCAAAGGCATATTTTATGAAGAAATATGGGGTGTAATGTTACAGGGGGATGTTGGAATAATTGCGAGGTGTGCATAGTGAGAGGAAATTGGGAGAAGGTGGTAGAGAGGAAGAGGGAAGGATAATAAGTAGGGAGAAGGAGGCTGGGCTGCAGTGGCAAGAGGGTCAAGTTGAAAGTGACCGATTAACCAGTAGTGGTAATGCAAATGAGAGGAATAAGTATATCCAAAGTCCAATTTCGGGGTTAAGTGAATGATTTCAGGAGTTTGAAGATTCCTACCAGCTGCAGCTGTTCACCATGAGAAGGGGTGGGTAGGAGAGGGAAGACTGTTTGGCCCAGTGCCTAATGTGGGTCCCTCTGGGTCTGGTGGGATGTGACAAATCAGGGCTGAATTATCCTGACCTATCCTCTGCGTTCTGAGCTGTAATTAGTGCATGTTGGTATTTGCATGCATAAACATTTGTCCATGTCCTGAATTTCGGAAAGGTCTTTCAGAGCTCTTCAGTATTTTGGATTGTTTCAGGTACATATGTAGCTCTTCTACTTTTAAATGGAATCTAAATCCTGGCTGCCAAGAATGAGATTTCCTCTCTTCTTCACTTGCTAACCTATGGTACAATACACTTAAATCGGCCTATGTGAATTGATGACCATTCTGTATAACACTGCAATCAATTATGGGGCTGATCCCCAGCATCTCTTGTTATGGGAGATCAGAAGTCATTCTGACCCTCCTGGAGGGGAGGGGAAACTATTTCAACCCTTATCAGGGGGACAGAATACAAATTATAATTGTGCTTGAGTTCCAAAAAATGAGGCTTTTTGGAAGCTATGCAGTTCAGATTGCTTGTAGTGTTAAACTGTCGTTTGAAAGCCATGCCACGCCAGTCAGGACCCAGCCTAGTAGGAGCTTACAGGATTCTGCACATGTCTTTAATCTCTTGCCCAAAGCATTGTCTTACTTGCCCAGACAAGTCATTCACCACAACAGCAGTGTGTGGGAAAATAACCCAATCAGAGCGATCAAAAGATGAGTAATGATTGTGCGGTTAAGCATTTGGAGGTGAACTAGCATGTACGTTTCTTTTTTTAAAGTTCTGGAAGAGTATACTTCTAAATGTATGTGAAATGTAAAGAGAATCTGATATCTTCGCACATAGGCAGTACATCTGAAAGAGGGAAAAGTACAGACTAAAAATACAGACAGCTTCTTTTAAATATTTGGGATGACTTTTGAGAATCCTGAAACTTTATACTTTTGATTTTTCTGGTAGCAGTTCTGTTCCACTCAGATTAACTCTGAATGTAAGGGAATCTTTGTCATTGAAGATTGTCAATGATCACCAGGGCTATTTAAGGTGTGCCAATTGACCCTTGAAGTCTATACCTCTTGTTGCTCAGCTGCACAAATCAGAAGTTATGGACATACAGAATGTAAGTATGGAACTATAGAACATATCCTGCATGAGAGAGAGAGAGAGAGTGAGTGTGCTGAGGCTGTAGTTGGTCAGGTGCAGAAAGGGAGCTGATGTTTACATTTGAAAAAACAGGAAATGTTTCCTGACAAAAGCAGACCTTTCAACAGACAGAACTTCAGATTGGAGTTATTTCTGCTCTTGCAAGATGTAATCTATATTTGATACTGTTGTTAGCAACTACTATTTAAGAGATGTCAATAAAATAGAACAAGCCAGTTTTTTTGCTGCTATGTAAATGACAAGAAAAATAATGCATTTGTTAATTAGGAGACACTGCTCTCGTGACAGAGTTCTTTTTCAGGATCTTTGTTTGTATATCATACCACACACAAAAAAGATGTATTCTAGTTGTGATCCTGTTTTTCCTGATGCATGAGAGTACAACAGAGTGAATTAATTGCTCTGTACCAGGTTCACTCTGATTGACTTGGAACAGAGTTTGGCTTGAAACACATAAGAACAGCTTATTTTCCACTTTTACAAAGTATATTATATTTTTGGAAATAGGTTTTTGACTAGTTTAATTTTTTTTTAAAAAAAAACACCTTTTGGCAATAAATGAGGTCATCCAGCCTGATTGCTAGGGCCATCTGTTATAATTTATTAATATGTTTTTTAAAAGGGCAATGTGAATTGATGATATGGTAGTTGTATTCTTGATGCCTCTGTAGTTTGGTTGTCAAGTACTGTCATTATATGGACCAATGTTCTTGAAGGGTTTTGGTTAAAATAGTACATATCTGCCATCTGTTTGAGAAATGCAAGCATCCTACACAACTACTGTGACATTGGGAATAGTGCGCGTTTTCTTGAAAATAGAGTTGATGGCAGATTGCAGAAATTAGCCAGTTATTCAAGTGATTGTCCCCACATGTAGTTCACTTTTGGTTGTGCATATGTTCCATGCAACAAAGACCAGAGAATTTTCTTTAGCAGTGTCCATGTGGTCTGCGCATGCGCCCCTGCCCTCCTTGTGCTCCACACCAATGGAGTAAAGGGGGCTACTGGACCGCCACCATTTTAGTTCCTTCTTTCTGCTTGTGGTCCAGGACAGAGCTTCAGTGTTCATGCTGTATGACGTCTCCCTGTAAATAATTTTTTAAAAGTTGTTGTAGTCGCTTAGTTAGTTTAGTTCTTAGCACAGTTAGTTTAATAGGGGTCTGGTTCCATATTTTGGAATCCTTTTCTGGGACGAGAAGCCATGGTTGTACTCGCTTCTGCCCTGACCCTCCAGTGGTTGCAGAGATTATGCCAAGGAGGCTTCAAAAGCTGCGTGTGCCCCAAGACCTTCCCAGTCACAGACTCTCATGATGGCCCTCTGTACTGCAGTTTGGGGGTGGGGAGCGCACGTCCCTTCCAGATGAGGCGTCTGCAAGTGGTTCCCAAGTAGAACTAAAGAGTTTAGGAAATTTCAGAAAACATGTTTATAAGCATGCAATTATGTTAAAGTTTTCTGAATAATTCTACACGTGTTCAGCATGGCAGAACGAGAAACTGAAGTCCTCATATATATCTGCAGAATAGACACTACGTGGGTAGAGAGAGTGCGAGAAGATCCATAACATACTTCTGTTACCAAGAAGTGGTGTGTGAAAGGTTTCTAAAACCTTTTATTTGCTGTTTCTCCTCCTAGATTTTTAGACCTCATAAGTCAATTATCTCTTTCTGGGATAAGATTTGTAACCTGAAATCACCAAAACAATTCATGAAATATTGCCGAGTTAGAAGCTGTAAAGGCAGCGACGCTGTGTTTTACACTTTCGCCAATAAAAAGCGCCTGAATCACAGCTGCAGTATAAGCCACAGTGATATCAACTCAGCCAGGAACACCAAGGCACAACTATTCCCTGAATTGTGCAGCGCACAGCAATGCGGTGCACTACAGACTCATAAGCCAGTCATGAACGTGAAAGCTGAGTCCCAAACGTCAAGCAGCAATTATACCTGTATGTGCAATGCAGAGCACTGGCTAGTGGCTAGTATGTTTCATGTTGCTGGAGAGAGCAGTAAGAATGGGGGTGTGGCATATTCCCTTTAAGTACCTTTCAGACAAATTACTACTTACGAATTTAAAAAAAAAAAAAGGCAGAAACAATCCACTGAGAAGTGGAATGTCAAATTTGTGAGAGGATATGTGAACAAAGAAGGCGGTCATAGTACGTTGGGGCGCTTTGTGGGCTATTCTATTGCCCAGATTGTGGAGGTGGTAGGTAATGAAATGTTAAAACAAAAGTTAAGGATGTGTTTTGTGCCAGCCTGAGCACAGGAATAAAAATGCTGTGTGGGTTTGGGAGGAAAAAACATACCTTTCTGGACAAAGGTTACTGGTATAGTTTTTTGTTGGTGATGTTTGTGGAGACATAAGTAGCTAGAGGTGGGCTGATATTTTTCCCCATACTGTTTTGTCAGAAACAATCATTGAAGACTTCATCTTAAGATAATCCTGGGATTTGGACAATGCATCTAGCTGTTGTGGTTGCAGCAAACAGTTAAATTTAACTTGGAGTTGGACTGCAGGGGTATTATTTTAATCCAGACTAAGGTTAGGCCATGTTTAAAGCCTACCCCTGATTATAGTTTGGGGGTCAGTGGTACTCAAATCCCACAAGCAGATCCTACAGTATTTTGGACAAAAATGCCATAAATACCTCGAGTTCCATTAATTATGTAAGATCAGCTGTTTTCACAAGATTTCAGTTATCTTGGACCACATGTCCTGTGCGAATACTGATGAGTTTGTGAGGTTTCAGCTACATTTCAATTGGAAAATTAACCCCCTTCCAGTTTTGGATCCAGCCCACAAAAGCAAGCTGGGGTTCTGGTTGGGTTTGAATCCATATATTTAAGTCTTAATCCTCTTTCTGAAAATTCAAATGAGGTCTGATTTGAGATTCTGGTCTTGATCCAGGTCTAGTTTTACTTTTAAGATTTTTTTTTATTATTATTATTTCATCCACAATGATTCATCTATTATGTGCTTGCAGTCAGCCTATAATTATAAAGCTTTATTGTTACAGTCATAGGTATGTTCTGATGCAAACTCCTGTGGCAAAATTCCAGGCTAGAGTTGTCGGCTTTTTCTTTTTTCTTTTTGGCAGGAGAGGGGTGTTTGGAAATTTTTAATGCGGTGTTAGATCAGAAAGTGTTTATTTTATTTGACTTACCTCAGGCTTTTGGGGAATTTCTTAGGCCATTATAACAGCTGCGGCAAGCTCAGGACTTCCGTGGTTGTGGCAGCTGCAGTACTGATGAAAGTAACATGGGCTGTACCAGAGAGGGATCCTGTACAGGAGGGGTACCAGTAGTGGGTGGTGCTGCAGGTAGCAAGGGACACACACACCGACACGTGGACCCAGTCTCCTCTGCAGGTTGATCATATTTTCAAAGTGCAAAATCTGAGACACTTGTGGAGCGCAGGTATCACAAAGAAGCATTTTGGTGGAGTCTAGGGAAAGCTGGTGGGGAGCTAGGAAGAAGTGGCACCCTGCCTCCTTCTAACACCCCCTCCCTCGCAGAATGCAAGATTGGAACACTTTACTGTAAAGGACAGAGTGGAAAAGAATATTTATCCCTGTGTATAGTATTCTCCAATTCCAGCTTCTTCCTGGCGCTCTAATTCTTACCGTACCACCTGCCATAATATTTTCCTCCTCACACACTCACTTTCAATTCATCCATACTCTCATTCACCATTTCACTCCATTCCCCTCCACACTCAAACATGCCAATCCCTTCGCTATCGGGTCAGAGTCTCCCCAAGCCCATTCAGCTTCCACTAGCCCAGGTGAAAAATTTAGTGAAAACCGATTAAAGATCTCTGCCTCTCAAGTACTCAGATTTTTCCTCTGTTCTTGCACATGTACACCCTTAATGCTTCAGCAGGCAAAACCATCTACATCCGTCTTAAGTGTGTGGGTTTGTGGAAGAAAAGGGAGGGAGACAAGGAACTCTCACAGGTCAACATTAGACATGGAGGCAATTTTTATTGAAGGGTAGAGAGCCCAACATAGTGCTTGCATTCTCACACATTTTTTTAAATGTTTAAAAATTCTGATGTAGGTTAAACGAAACATTTAAAAATGTATCCAAACTTGTAAAGATATTGTGAATGCTATATGGTAATTAGGCAGCAGAGTGTGAGAGGCAAGAAGCTTGGCAAAGGAAGACAAGGATGTTTCTCAGAGTAACTCAACAAATTTGCAAAAGTAGAACAATCTTTCCTTTTTTACCCATCAGGGACATAAATTCCATGAGACTTGTGAAGGATACAATGCCTTAGCAGTCCCCATATAAAAAGATTAGGAAAACTCATCAAATCTTTAGAACAAAGAGCAATTTTTTCCCTCAGATGTGTTTTGAAACTATTGTATTCCCAATAGGGCTATCAATTAATTGCAAATATATTGATTTAAATTACAACACAGAATAAAAAGTGTACAGTGCTCGCTTTATATTATTTTTATTACAAATATTTGCACTGTAAAAGTGATAAAAGAAATAGTATTTTTCAGTTCACCTCATACAAGTACTGTAGTGCAATCTCTTTATCGTGAAAGTGCAACTTACAAATATAGATTTTATTTTTTTTGGTTAAATAACTACACTCAAAAACAAAACAATGTAAAACTTGAGAGCCTACAAGGCCATTCAGTCCTACTTCTTGTTCAGCCAGTCGCGAAGACAAGCAAGTTTGCTTAAATTTACGGGAAATAATGCTGCCTGCTTCTTATTTACAATGTCATCTGAATGTGAGAACAGGCGTTTGCATGGCATTTTTGTAGCTGGCATTGCAAGGTATTTACATGCCAGGTATGCTAAACATTCATATGCCCCTTCATGCTTTGGCCACGATTCCAGAGGTCATGCTTCCATGCTGAAGATGCGTGTTAAAAAAAAATAATGCGTTAATAAAATTTGTGACTGAACTCCTTGAGGGAGAATTGTGTGTCTCCTTCTGTGTTTTATCCGCATTCTGCCATATATTTCATGTTATAGCAGTCTCGAATGATGACCCAGCATGTTGTTCATTTCAAGAACACTTTCACTGCAGGTTTGACAAAATGCAAAGAAGGTATTAATGTGAGATTTCTAAAGATAGCTACAGCGCTCGACCCAAGGTTTAAGAATCTGAAGTGCCTTCCAAAATCTGAGAGGGACGAGGTGTGGCGCATGCTTTTAGAAGTCTTAAAAGAGCAACACTCTGATGCAGAAATTACAGAACCCAAACCACCAAAAACCTTCTGCTGGTGGCATCTGACTCAGATGAAGAAAATGAATCTGCACTGCCTTGGATCGTAATTGAGCAGAATCCATCATCAGCATGGACATAAGCATGGACATGTGTCCTCTGGAATAGTGGTTGAAGCATGAAGGGACATACAAATCTTTAGCGCATCTGGCACGTAAGAATCTTGCAATGCCAGTGACAATAGTGCCATGCGAATGCCTGTTCTCGCTTTCAGATGACATTGTAAACAAGAAGTGGGCAGTATTGTCTCCAGCACATGTAAACAAACTTGTTTGTCAAGCGCTTGGCTGAACAAGAAGTAGGACTGAGTGGACTTGCAGGCTCTAAAGTTTGACATTGTTTTATTTTTGAATGCAGTTTTTTTGGTGCATAATTCTGCATTTGTAAATTCACCTTTCATGATATAGATTGCACTACATTACTTGTATTAGGTGAATTGAAAAATACTATTTCATGTATTTTTACAGTGCAAATATTTGTAATAAAAATAAATATAAACTGAACACTGTTCACTTTGTATTCTGTGTTGAAATTGAAATCAACGTATTTGAAAATGTGGAAAACATCCAAAAAATTTAAATAAATGGTATTCTATTATTGTTTAACAGGGCGATTAATTCTTTTAATTGCTTGACAGCCCTAATTCCCAAATGAATTTCATCAGGTGTAAATGTGAGAACTTTTCCCATTAGAAACTTGTGTCTGGCAATTAATAGTATAAAAGGTTATGTTAGTGCTATTAACATATTAATTGTTCCAGGATGATCTTTATTATGAAAATCAAATTTTCTCTTATTCTTACATTCTAATGATAACCATTCTAATGATAACCAGCTATTAACCCCTTTATTTAGTTCAGCAAATTCTTCCCACTATAAAAGATTTTTTCTGAGAAGTTCTTAACACCTGAATTGTTTGGAGCAGGACTCTGAAATTCAAGGAGGGGGAGGCCCTTGGGTTAGACAAATATCTTTTCTTTGTCTCATGAAATTCTGTTGAGGGTTTAGTGATAAACTGTTTTCAAATTGCCATTTCCTTCCTGAGGCTTATGTTCCTGAGGAAAATGTTGTCATTCTGTCAAAATAACATTGACTGTTCTAAGCCTGGCTCATTCAGTAATCAAGACATCAGCACTGAGAATGCCTGTTAGCTGCCAAAGCAACTGTAACTCCCCCGAACCCAGTACATGGCCCCAGCGTTTCAGTCCCTGCTCTGGGGTTACCACATAGGACAGGAACTCCCCACCTCCCTGCTGAGAATAAAGAGAGCTGGGGCGGCTCCCCCCAACCACCCACCAGATCCATCCTGTGGTGCCATTACTTTCTAACATAGTAATCGGCACCAAAAATAACTCTGTATTTGAGTGTTGATTGAGTTTATGGGGTTATATTATTCGTCCTTGATATTAGGCCTTGTCTAAATTGAGACAATATGTGATGCATCTATTCTCCAATTGGTGTTAATCATGTTAGCTACCCGTAGTTGAAACACTACTTAGCACCTAGTGTTACAATTTAGTTCAGCATCTCTAAAACCCCTATCGGGTCAACCCCAGCCAGCTAACGTGGATTTAAAGCAGGCTACCAAATGTGTGGGGGTCATGTGAAATACGCAACACTTAGCCCTGCTTTAAATTCACACAGTTGGCAGGCCTGCCAAGAGTTCCTGCAGACCAGCTCAGATGTTCTGCATTCAGCTGAGCTACAGAAGTCACTTGCAATTGCAGCTCATGGCCCCAAGAGGCATGCACCTGTGGAGCAGACTGCCAGCAGCTTTTGTCTCACTGGTCTCTCTGATCAACAGTGGTCCCCAAATGATGATTCAAATGTGGCTAGTTAACCCTGTTTTTTAAAACACATATTCTTCAGTATAGACAAGGCTTTAGAGGCAAATCCAAAACTATCTTCCCAACTTAGCATATGGGTGCAAATCCTGGGTGAATGGAGGAAGTGCTTGTTCTACTGCGTGGGAGAAAGATGGGTCACACTATGGGTGCTGTAGTGGCATAGCTGTGGGGCTGTAGATATTTTTCAGTGACTCAATAGGGCAGACATAGACTACGGTTACGGAAGGGTTTTTCCATCACTGTAGGAACTTCATCTACCTGAGCGATGGTAGCAGACAATCAGTAAATTCTTTCAGGTTCATTGTTCCTTTAGTTTCCATTTAGCTCTTTTAAGTTGTGAGCATGAGTGTTTTTATAGACTGCTAGTGCACATATATCTGCAAGTAAAAATCCTAAATAGTTGACTCCCTAATATAGATATATTATGTTCTTTTTAGTTGAGAACAGGCAAATATGCATCTCCAGTATTACTTGTGTCTTAATACCTGGGTTTATTGGTTGAATGTTGCGGGTGTAAGCAGGGGAATAGTCCCGCTATTGTGGGGAACTTTCCTGGCTTCTGCACTACCCCAGTGAAATGGGCTATTGAAAGGATCTGAGTCCTCACTCCCACTTCCTTTACCCAGGGCCTCCCTGCCCTTGAAGGCTCCCCTTCCACTCTCCTGTCTGGCAGAGTCCTCGTAACCCCACTCAACAATTAATTTTAAAAAGAATAAAGAAAAATGGGAAAGGTTAAAGGAAACCCATCAACCTGCTCTGTGGCAGGGAACATGACAAACAGTGTCTCTGGAATGTCAGGGTAGTTCACAATCTGTTCCTTGTAAGTCCCAGGCCTTCTTCTCAGGCCCTGGCTGTGCTGCAGGGATACTGTGGGTTGGACACTTGCTCTGGTGGTGGCCACATGCTCTCAGACTCTAAGTGGCAGGACCCTTCTTCCCAGTGTCGCCCCCGCCCTGTCGGGGTTACGATCCAAGCCTGGCCTGCAAAGCCTCTTGGCTGAGGTGTCTCCCTGTGCTGGGCCCGCTGCCCAGGGTCCCCCTCGCTCTCACCAGCTGCTCACCGCACCCAGCTCCGGACTGCTCCAGCCCCAGCTCCACCACTCTGTCTCAGCGCTGCTGCTGCTCTGCCTCCAGCTCCTTCGGCTGCTTCTTTGGCCCCTCTGGCTCTGGTTGCTGCAGCTCTGCTCCCAGGACAGGTCTGCTCTGCAGGCTGCTTCTGTGACTCTGCTCCCAGCACTGACCTGCTTTGTGGGCTGCTTTTCTGGCCCCTCTGGCTCTGGTTGCTGCAGCTCTCCTCCCAGGGCAAGTGTGCTCTCTTTGGGCTGCGCCTCTGGCTTTGGGGCTGCAGCTCTGCTCCCAGGACAGGGTCTGCTCTCTCTGGATCTGGCACAGCTCTGCTCCCCAGCTTAGCTTGGGCCCCTGCTTTCTCCTTAGCTCGGCCCCACTCTGTCTGACTCTGGCAATTCCAGCTCACACAGAGGACGGGAACTCCCTGACTAGCCTGCCCACCCTTTCATTCAGGCTGACCTGGAGCACTGGCCTCTCCCCATTGCTCCTAGGGATTGGGAGTCTCAGGGTCCTGATTCCCCATCGACCCTTCCCCCTTTTTAGTACTGGGAGCAACTAAACAACCCCACTGAATGTTAGTAAGGGGGCAACAGTCCCCTTACGCGGGCAACGTGTGGATTAATTAATTCAATTCCTTTTGGCCATAATGGCTGTCTTGTGATTACATTTTATTGCAACTGCATGGAATAGTCTCCAATAGTTAATCTGATCTGCTTGGTATCTCAAACTTGCTTTCAGCATTAAGGGTCCACTGTTTTAGATGTGAGTGGTAAATTGACAATTGCCTCCAGACAGAGTATTGGATTAGAAGAGGGAGGGTAACAAAAGTCTGTTTTAAGCCAATACTGCATATGTTTGCAGAACTTATTCTGATTTCTAAAAATGCTAATAATTAAGAGGAAAATGCCTGATATACACAAAACATTCTCCTGTTTGATATAAAACAATGCCTCTGTTAAGCAGTATTCTTGTTTATTGCCTGTTTATACAGTAGAGGGCACTATGTGGTATAAAAAGATAAAACAACAGATTTCCTTTTTTCTTCATTAGTTATAAAATTGCCTTTCAAAATACTTTTTCCCATTTCAGTTGCCATCTGAAATATTGTTTACCATTTTGCTTTGGTAGCCAGCTTCTCTCCAGCCATCACGTCTTGAGACTGAGAAAATACGTGGTTGTGTAAACCATCAAGGTTGAGTTTTTTTTTTAAAAAAAATATTACTATATTAATTTTTTTCACTTCACCGGTACTGTTGCCTGGCATTGTTGTTATGACTCATAGTAAGTGTTTAGGCGCTATAGTGATGGGAATGCTATAAGGACTTGGTATCTGTGACATCATACAAGTGAAGTGGTCAGTCATGTGACAAACCTGAATTTATCACATGGATATCAGAACCATGTATACATATGTCTTAAATACTGAGAGCTATCCATTGAATAATTCATACAATTTTTCCAACTTCATTTAAAAATTTATTTGACTAACAGGGTTCTTGAGACTGAATGCATCCGATGAAGCGAGCTGTAGCTCACGAAAGCTTATGCTCAAATAAATTTGTTAGTGTCTAAGGTGCCACAAGTACTCCTTTTCTTTTTGAGGGTTCTTCAGTGTTCAGCTTGCTCTATCGCTGGTTGAATGTTTATTAAAGAAGTTATTCAGTGAATAATGGCAATATTTGTTGACCAAAATGCAATGATTTTTTTTCCTGATATTTGGCCACCACTATAGGTAGCCTCTGAAGAAAAACAGATGGCTTATGTACAGCTCGGTACATGGAAACGATGGTATGTCTACATGGCAGTAAAACACCTGTGGTTGGCTTGTGTCAGCTGACTCAGGCTTGTGGGCGTGGGGCTCTGTCTGTGGGGCTATAAAAGCGCAGTGTAGACATCTGGAATCTGAATGTCAGACTGGAGCCTGGGCTCTGGGCCACTCTGGGATAGGAAGGGTCAGTAATTACTCTTTCCCTGCACAGCTGCTCTCAGAGGGGAGATCAGACCCACCTCCAGGTGTCTCCCCTGGCTGTGGGCAGCACTGGGGCTGGGCAGCAGCCATGGTGCTTCTTGCAGCCACAGGAGGTTGCCGGAGGTGGAGCGCAGAAGTGAGGGTGATATACAACAGCTTTGCAATTCTCCCCACCACCCTCTTTTGGGCCAGGACCCTCATGGT
Organism: Chelonia mydas; assembly: GCF_015237465.2. Lineage (NCBI taxonomy): Eukaryota > Metazoa > Chordata > Testudines > Cheloniidae > Chelonia > Chelonia mydas. The sequence continues at coordinate 79,876,629 of NC_057852.1, forward strand.
TACAACACTATGAGATTTGAGATGTAAATGTCTGAAAACATGAAATTGACTAATTTTCAAATCCTATGGAAATTGACAGAATGACCTGTGAATTGGGTAGGGCCCTAAGTATTTGACCTACTGTGCCATATTTATATCTACATTAATCAAAAGTTAGATTCGCTCCCACACCCCGATTCTTTCTTTATATAGAAAATCAGCCTTAAACTCAGTTTTTGAAGATGTTCATGGATTCAGCATATTTATTTTTTATTTACATGTTTTAAGATGATATAATATATTTTGTATTAAATTCAGATATCATTTTAACATGTTTATTTTTTAAAAGGAAAAACTTCTAATTTAAATAAAATAAAGTAAATTTAAATAAAAGTTTGATTTAGATAAACAAAAATCTGATGTTTTAAAATTATTTTAAAAAATTGTTTTTTATCCATCCTATTTCCTGTGTGACCTTAAGCAAGACTCTTATACCAACATTTTCAAAAATGTACAGTAATTGTGGGTGTCTCCATTTCTGGATTCTTTATTTGAGTTCACTTGTACCTAATTTTTCAGAGGTGCTAAGCACAGTTAGCTCTCATGGACTTCAGCTGGAGTTGTGGGTGTCCAGTACCTCTAGGACCTGATCAGCAGGTATCTCAGCTTGGATTCCAGAAAAATGGAGATATCCAAAATCACTGGACAGTTTAGAAAAACAGAGTTATTCTTTGCTTCAGTTTCCCCAGCTGTAAAATCTCCTATTTCACATTTTTCATGAAGAAAGGAGGGATATTTTTCTTGGTGGATTGAATTTTTATTGAAACAGACATGGTGCTATTGTGTGCATTGATATATGAAATGTGTTATATTCCTTTTTGTATGTGAAAGGAATAAAGATGACATTTAAAAAGCTGTTCCCTACTATAGGTCTCCACTCTGAGTCTGGAAATGACACCTATCAGTAATGTCCATGCATCCATTAATTTTTATTGGGACAAAAGTCATGTTTTTAAACTTCATGCACCTGTAAAAATTTCCTTTTTGAAAGAAATAATGCAGGTAAATTAAGCTAGGAAACGAAATACTACATTGTGGGAGAAAGTAGGTACATTTGACTTCGATGTTCTTTCACTACGTAGAGAATTGTATATTTCTGTCTGTGCACTCTGTGTTTTAATTGCTTATCTGCCAGGAAAAAAATCAAACTCTACAGGCAAACAGATGGTGTTCATGAGTCTCTCTGTATAACACTTCCTACACCGGTAAGTGGGTGGAGAGATGGGGGTAGACTTCTTTATGTTGACAAACAAGAACTGAAAAGTTCTGCAGCAGACGTACAGAAATGGTGGCGCTAGCAACAGATGCTATTGGGTCAAACTGGAGATCTTCCTTCATGGAGGCCTCTCTCCCTCCCATCCTAATTACTTAACTTCCTTAGGGCATGAACCTACAAACATCTATTTCTAGATGTAGTACTCCAGTTATAAGCAGTCCCACAGAAGTCAATGGGACTACTTAGAGTAGTGAGAACTATCCCCAGGAGTGGGGATATATAGGTCCTGAGAGACGCAAAGAGAAGTTGATTCAAATGGGTTTAGTGTTTGGAGTGCTGTAGTTCAATAACTTACCCAAAATGGCTTTCCCCCAGCACTAGCTCTACTCTGAAGATTGAGGACTTGTCTGTTACAATATTGAGGTCTGTCTGTAGCAAGTGGATTCTGTCTTCCCTTGCTGGCCTCTCTTAAGAGCATGCTTCTGTTTGTAATGCCTCTGATAAGCACTTCCTGACTTACATTTAAATCCTGCTAATTTGAAAAAATTATTGAACCATTAGAAATGTCTTGATCTACTTTCTGGATCCAGAAGACCTGGAAGCCAAGTAATTTTGGGGGACAACTAATAAAATAACAGGAACAGGAGTGCAGTCAAAGGGTCAAACAAAGGGAACTGCTCTTGCCAGTAAGTAAAATTATACTAATTACTTTAAATCTTCCACTCACTTCAGTTTTAGTACAGAAATACTGCAGTGTTTGTGAACAACCTTTTCTTCTGGAAAAAAATATTAAATTGTCCAGAAAAGGACTTGGTTGGACCTTAGGCACTACCATAGTAAATACGATTGGTGTGCTCAGAAATGGGAGAATGTGCCGCGCACAACTTGAAATGGGAAAGGAGGTGGTCCATGTAGTAGTACATGAAGGTAGGGTGACCAGACAGCAAATGTGAAAAATCGGGACAGCGGGTGGGGGGGTAATAGGAGCCTGTATAAGAGAGAGACCCAAAAATCCAGGCTGTCCCTATAAAATCGGGACATCTGGTCACCCTACATGAGGGGGAGAATGTCCATGAGACAATCTGTGTTTTTAAACATGATTCTCGTTATGAATCTTACTGCCAGTGACATAGATTGTAAATTCTACTAGTGAAAATCTGATGAGTCAGTTTCACCATGTAGTAGCTAGGTTAAATGTAGGAAGAGTTCAGCAAGATGACTAGAGTTAACCAAGGAAGCCACTTCTTGTTTTAGAACTATTGTAGAAAGACTAGTAATGAGATCAAAGATTAGTATCCTGGCACATGTGGACATAAAATTCCAATCTTTTAAACAGAATTTTAAGAAACTTTTTATTATAAAAAGCACACCTGGAGAAGAGAGGGGAAAAATAAGTGGTGTACTTGGAGTAGCATGTTTTCCATTCATCATAGGTAGGCATTCAATGGTTTGTGGGTATGTATATGGATGATTAATCTTGGGGATAGCAATATTCACTGTGTAACTAAGGTATCCTAAGGACCATGTTTTATGGCTGTTGCTAAGATAAAGCATGGTCCTTTTTGCAAATAAGAGAGTAAATTAACAAATTTAGCCCACGTAAATTATCAGACCAAGAGTGATAACTAATTGGCCATCTGTTTTGTTGTCCCTCAAACATCATTTTTCTCCCTGCTTTTTTTTTATGTGTGTATTTAATATGCAAATTCCCGAGGTGGCAAGTTGAATATATGTGTATTAGTATTTTGAATTTAAAGGGAATCTTAACCCTTTGCTTCATGGGTGAAATTCTGGCCTGTTAGATAGCAGGCTCAATTGTGGATACCCAAATGCATTTATTATAAATACCCAGAGTATGAATAATTTCCTGGATAATAGTGAGGGTCAGTATAAGAGGCAACCAGCTTGTCATGGTAAAGGTACACAGTTCTGCTTTTGTAGCATGATGGGGTATCTGGATTGTTTCCATTGCTGTATCAGTGTACAAACGTGCAGTCTTATTTCCTGATGTTCCCTCTGCAGCTCCTGTAATGAAGGGCTTATGGTATGGCCTCTGTGTTTTGGGAGACCCAGAATGTCTGAGGTGTATTTAACCTGTTCTGTCAACAGGTTTTCTGATATGGATCTACTAGTTTGACTGCTAGAATTTCTCTCAATATGTAAACTCCCTTTAGATTATTCATATTATTAAAAAAATATTTGATTGTGTTCTTTCAGAAATGAGAAGGGTTAAATTATATCTATTCATTCCTGGGTTGGCTGAGCAGTGTTTTGAAAGATGGATAAAACAAAGCAAAATTCATGTTTCTAGCTGTACCATCCAGCACATATTCTGGTGCTTTGTTTGTTGCACTGGCTCCCTCTAGAACTGATCAAATTCAAGATCTCTATGAATCTTCAAAGCCCTTCACGGACTTGGCCAACAATACCCCCAAGAGTGTGTGTGTCTGTGGGACAGTGACCTCCCGTGGTGGTTGCATTCCTCATGAACTACGCAACTGTCAACCTGAAGTCCCTGATAACATGAAATGGGGCTTTCTTGGTAATAGGGCCATGGCTTTGGAAGTCATTACAGGAGAGGATAAGAGTGACTACAAATCTCTCAGGGATCAGAATGAGTATAAAACTTAATTTTTCAACGTAGTTTCCCCAGATTTTGCTTAAAACTGCAAAGAAGAGAGGAAGAAAAATAGGTGAAGGCAACAAGAAAGAAGGGAAAGATATGAAATGGGGGAGGCAGGAGGAGGAACCCCCTCCCCCAAATCCCATTGTGTTACAGGTGACGGAAATGCAGGAGGAAATGTAGCCACCAGTCAACTGTGATTTTGGTTATTAACTCCTGGAATCTGCTCCGATACTCTTACTGTGATGGGAGCTGTTAGAAGAACCTAAATAGATGGAATACGGTTTGTTTTGGAGGAATTGTTCTTGATGAAGCGTTCTTTGCAGGGTTTTAGATTGTGTAGCCTGGCTCATCACATCCAGCTTGGCCCCATGTCACTTCTCCACTAGCACTGCAATCTATCTATATTATTATTATTTTTTTTTTGCCTGACTGCTAAGGAGACAGGCAGTGGCTTTAGCAGTTTCAGCTGACGCTATATTTTTGGGAAAAAGCTGATATGTCGCAGTGGTGATTTCTCCAGGCCGTTATTGATGATTGATTGGCTGTCCTCCTACTTTTTTTTGTATATCATTACTCATATTAATCAACAACAAGTATGCTAAACAAAGGGATTAATAATTTATGGGAAGAAGGGAGGTGATAAACTAATGTCCTATAATTCTAGATTTCTATTTTGATTTATCAAGAAGTTGTTTGTGGAAAGATAATTCACCATCTGGGTTTGCAGTGAAATGGAGAGCAATAATATAGGTCTGCATTGGTGCAGACATTCTGTTTCTGGAATCCAGAATACAATAGAACCCTTTTTTTTTTAAATGGGTGGGATTTGGATAGTCAGAGTAGGACAGTTGAGTAGATGAGGAATTAGTCTTTCCAGCCAAGAGACAGGATATCTTTTTTTTATTGGAGACTGGTGAGCTCGAAGAAGTAAAACGTGCATATTTTGGCAGCTGTTTCCAGCTCTAATTCAGCTATTCCATTCCTCAGCTTCCTTTCAAAAGAAGTTAGAACTGTAGGCAATAACAAATTGAGAACATGCTGGTTGCTGAAAGCAAAGCAACTGAGGAATGAATTTTCAAAAGCTGTACGTTGTATCTGTTTCTTTTATAAAGACTATTTCGTTTATGACTTCTTCCAGCTTAGTATTTAACATTTCAAAGAACTTTGGAGGACCGTGTGTAGGCGGTGCCTTCAAGAAGCAATAGCCAAGGATTTAAACTATTGTCATCAATGGGCACAGAAGCTAAAAACTGCAGGCAGTTTTAATCTCAGCATTTTTAATCCCAATCTTTTGTGTTCAGATTAGGAACACCGGGGGATATATTTAAGGGGCATTAGCAGAAGTTTTTTCATTGGCAGTTCAATAATAGCATCAGCCTTTGGAAATACTTTTTTCCCCTCTATTGTTTTTGGTTTCAGTGAGTGGAAATCTGTGGAGTTTAAGTACTGCTGAAATGATTAGGGGATCAGGACACTAAAAATACAGGTGCTTGTGCTCACAGCTCCTTACTCCACAGGCAGTTGAAGCAAAGATGCTTAAACGTCTCCCTGATGACTCTACCTTTGTTTCATTTCTGAACACAAGGTCTGTCTGTGTTTTTTGTACTGCATTCCACACGGTGCTTGGGACTGTTCTTAAAAATAGAAGGACTTCGGCTCCATGGGTTTTAGGGGCCAATCTCCTGACCTGGCTTATAGGTGTGGCGGGAGGGAGAGGAAGGTGGTAGCGGCATCAAGAAAGTGATCAGGAAAAAAGATGAGTGCATGCAGGTGGAGTTTCCTTTACTCTTCCACAGAACCCAAGACAGGTTTAGGATGAGTGTGTGATGAATCTTAGAATAACAGGAGAAAAAGAGCATTTTAAGTTTGTGTAGCTGGGTTTGACATTCCTTCAAGAGTTTATAGGATGATCAGCATGACTAATGGCATTTACCTCAATTGACTTATAAAGGTATTGATTGCTGTTCAAAAGTTATCAGTTTTTAATGAGGACTCGAGAGAAAGCATCAGTTCCTCAGTATCTGTGTAATACTGTTTAAAAGAGAACTGGATAAATTCATGGAGGTTAAGTCCATTAATGGCTATTAGCCAGGATGGGTAAGGAATGGTGTCCCTAGTCTGTTTGTTAGAGGGTGGAGATGGGTGGCAGGAGGGAGATCACTTGATCATTACCTGTTAGGTTCACACCCTCTGGGGCACCTGGCATTGGCCACTGTCGGTAGACAGGATACTGGGCTGGATGGACCTTTGGTCTGACCCAGTATGGCCATTCTTATGTTCTTATGTTAATTCTTCTGAGTGAAAATGTTTGTTAAGAAATGTGGGCTATGAACTTTCTTCTAAAATCACCTAATTTAGGTTTTGTTTATTTAAAGGATCTTTTTAGATTTCTTGAACTATTAAGTACAAGTTGTTTCCTGGGCTTCACACAAATGTATGGTAATGTGAAAAGCATTTACTCTGGAAGAAACACGATCCTTTGCTGTTCCTATTCACATGCTTTGTTCTATAATTGATTAAGTAAGTAATCTTTTACCCGGAAGCATTGAGGATTTTATTTTACAGCACAAGAATGCCTTTTAATTTTATACTTTGTCACTTTTTCTTCAGGGCTATTGCAATGATATTCCCATGTAATAATTGACTCATACTTCGTAGTGTTGTCAAGTTTCTGTTGTTCTCACTCTTGAGTTTGGTTAGAAGATTTGTAACCTGAAAAATTGACACCAGGGTTTGTTCTCATACCCAGTGTGACACTTCAGTGCTTTCTGTAAGGAGTGTAATGCTTCAGATGAGGCATTATATCTAGGCTCCTTCTGTGCAACTCCAGGAAGGGGTTAACGATCCCATAGCAGGCTTCAGACAAGCTAGGGGATAACCTTTCTATACTAGATAACACTTTTTCTTGGCATTTCAAAAAAGAAAAAGAAAAGAAACTGAATATTGTGTATTGCAGAGTTCCCCGGGGCTGGCGGACTTGCTTTAACAGTTTGCGTTATTATGTAAAATTTAAAACATTTTCTTTTCTTTTGCATAATTTTTTTTTTAAATGGGGAGCTTAAAAATGTTGTGAGGTGGAGATATAGGTTTGGAATATACCCCATCGTGCTCTTGGTAAATGCCCCTCCCTTATCCTCTTCTTGAATGCAAAACATAGACACTGAGAAGTACTCAGAAAAACGTGTTCAGATATGCAAGCACAAGTCGGGCCCATCATCTCCTGCCGGCCTATAAACATGACAGTGGAATCATCTCGGGGTATGTGGGTGAGTAATGTGTGTGTTACAAAAGCGAACTGGAACACAGTTGAGGATGGCAACAAACCACGGTAATGGAGAACACACAAGGTAAGCATTCCAGTGATACACAGGTCCTTCCTGTTTCCCCTCATCAGTGCCATTGGGGCATCAAAAAGTAATAGAGCAATCACAGTGCCCCACTTACAACAGCCACATAGTGACAATCTGCCAGTGTGGGAGCGTAGTAAATGTGAAACCCTGGCACCAGATCCAAAGATAGAAATCTTTCCATTGATTTATATCGGCTTTGGATCAGGCCCATGGTAAGTGGTCTGCTTGCTGTCCCTGCTCATGGGTCCTGTCTTTTGTACTGTTCTCAAGCAATGCCCATGTTTATGTGGGGATAGACCCAACTGCACAATCTCTGGGACGGTGATTAACAGTAGTGAGTGTTTGTTTCTGTGGTCCACTGTCGTCCTCGATATGTGCGTTTAAGGCTTCAAGAGTCTGCTCTAACTTCTAACATCTCCACTGTAGCAGGGAAACATAGTTCTTACAATTGGGCCTCTGGCCATTTCCTGGTTCACCCCAGGTGTTTGGTGTATATAGGCAGTATTCTGAATCTATACACTGCCACCATAATAAAAGTGCTGGGATTAGTGTGTAGCAAAAATGCTGGGATCAGCATGTAGCTTTCTCTTTATTTCCCCCTTTACTTGGTACAGCTTCATCATTTTCTCTCCTCCGTGTGATAGCTGAGTCACTGGAAGGATGAAGCTCCACTAGGGTGCTTTACTGAGCATATCTTAGGGTTGCTTAAGTGAGGCAAAGCCACAACTTTAATCAATATTGGAAAAGTTTCTTCCATAGCCCCTTCTGCTGTGTAGTGAGAGATTAATTGATCTGATAGAAAGATCTTGGCTTTGCTATTCTTCAACAGCCCATCATTATTCTCCAACATAAGAATGGCATGAGATGCTAGCAGGAATTAGGTTTTGTCTGAACCCTTGGCAAAATATTCAAGGATTAACTGACCCACCATGATATGATGAACAGAAGGTGTTTTTGAGACTCTTTATGCCTGGGGTGTACTCTGCTCCCTTCCTTCCGAACATTATGTGGAAATCAAGTATTTTGTGTTACACAGAGGTGTTTACCTGTGTGAAACAAACAAACTTTGTGAAGAGCTTGAAGGTGTATTCATGCTTGAAGGTGTTTAGACTTTTTTCAAACTTGTAGGCTTCCCCATCCTCTTAAAGATTTTAAAGTCCCCTTTCTTTTATACATGCTATATACATAATGTATTGTGTATATATGTATAAGCAAGGATTTTTAAGGTGAATTTAGTGCTTTGTAGTTCAACAAATGCTCCATGGAGATCTAGAAGCTGTCAAGATTTAGTTCCCTTGGTATTTTTAAGTTCTAAACTGTCCATCAGACATATTTTTTGGTTCATTTGCAAATGTGCCTCTGGTGTTTTGTTCAGGTTTCTGCGTGTGGAAGGTGGAAGTTGTGTGGAATTTAAAAATAAATGTGCCAGTGAATGGTAACTGCTGAAAAATACAGAAATTGTCCAAGTGTTATGGGTATAGCTACATGCTTCCTTTTATTTTGGAATGTATTTTTTTTTTAAAGGGCATGAAAGAACAAACTCTGAGTGTCAATTAATTGCTTTATGGGGGGATGGGGAAAAAAGGCAAAGAGGTATATGTATAATAGTCTTTGAAAAACAGATATGTCATGGGTTTTACTATTAGTAAAGATTGATTAGATATTTATTTTTTATCATTTTTTTAACATCCCATACCAGACAGTTAGGTTATGTCTAATTTATAATAGTACAGCTGGCTCCTGGATATCAATTTGTTACTTAAATATCCGTGTACTGAAGATATTTGACACCAATGGAAAACAAGTAAGTTGTGGTCGACATTTTTGGCACGTTCTTTACTACTATTTCTTTTGTGCAAGCAGCCAACGAATGAACTGAACTGTTATAACTCCAGTTTTCCAGGATTTTGATTTTGATTGTATATGAGAGGTTTAATAACTTGGCGTGGCTTGGCTGTTTAAAAATCTGTGCAGTATTCAGGTTTTTTCTTGCCCAGCTTGTATTTAGAGGCATAATCCCATCTCCTTTCCCTCTTGAGTCACACGCTTCACAACTCAATGATAATGGGAGCTAACAACTTATATCAAGAGAAGACTATAACTTGTAAAATGTATTCCCTTTGGTGCCAAGCTGTGTTTTTGAGTAGCCTGGGCTACCCAGATTAACACTCCCTTATCAATTGTCTTCTGTACAGGGGAAGCCATGAATGCAATCAAAAAGGCTGGAGTGGAAACACATACAGGAGAGTCTTTCTTCCCTTAGAAGGGGTAGAGGGAAGGCAGGATTTATCTAAAAGCGGTGCTAGCTAAAATAAATACTGGACTGTATAAGCCAACACATAAAAAAATTAATCGGTGAAATACAGCATTTGTGCAGCAGCACTGCGTTCCTGTCATCACATGTTCCCAAACCATAACAGTGAGAGAAATATGATCTGAAACTAGCTTAAGAGGTGGTGTAATTAAACCAGGATTATTACCATAGCATAATATAACTTGATATCATTTTGGAGTTAGGCTGCAGGGTTGCCTTGTGATAAGCTTGAAATATTTTCCCCTCTTCTCTTTTGAAAGTTTTTTCTCTCACATGTTCAACTTCTGGATTATTTCTCTCTCTTTCTCTGGTAGAGCTTCTCAAACAGTTTGCCCAAGAAGAAAGAATCTTTTGAATGAATACAGCTATTAAAACTCCTTTGTAGCTGTTAAATCCATCAGCAGAAACTGCCTTATTTTGTAATATGGGTTACAAGCCTGGGCAGCCAAATAGCATGGCTTCTCTTCCTTCCCCCCACACCCCTCGCCTATGGTATGAATGATGAGTGCTTGTGAAAGGTGACAAATTAATAACACTAGTGACCTGAAAGTCTTAGTGATCTGAAAAGGAGACATGCTACAGTGTACGTTTTCTGGTTTACTTTTGTTAGTGCACCTGAATGCTAACTATGGAAGGAGAAACCCTGTTACTTCCTAAAATCAAAGGACAGTTGTAACCTGTTAGCAGACTTTCTTATGCAATAAGGGATTACACAAACGTTTCTTTAAAGGTTACCTGGGTTAGTGCCCTTTTTCGCTGTATCTGATAGTAGTGGCACATCCATAACTCCTGTTTTGTGTGTGTGAAAGTCTGAAAAGCTTTTTTCTTTTACAAATTTTTTTGTATGTTTTGTTTATAGTAGAAATTCAGGTCTTGTTTACCTGTTTTCACTGGCAGACTGTACAACTGGAGAGCGAGTAGACTGTGGCATCGTGGATATCTGTGGTATTTTTCTTCTTCTAGTTTCTCTCTTAGTCCTATCTTATTTTATTTTTTCTTTTCTTCTGTTGCTAAACTATACCCTTCTCCTTCCTGCTTTTTTCTGCTTTTAGCTGCCTGTACTAATTTCTCTCATGTTTTCTCATTTTGTCCTCTGCTCGACCCTCTTGTCGTCGTATCTTCCCATCCTTCAGTCTTCTACTTCCACCCTGTATTCTCCTTTGTCTGATCCACACCCTTGCTTCTCTCTGTCCTGTCCATAATGGTGTGTTTGCTTCACACACCCCTCCCACAGCCTGTTCTCTTCTGGGGACTTCCAGGGAGAAGTGGCTTAAAGAGGATACATTGCACCGCAGCCCAAGGAGCATTCCACAGTACTCGTGCTGCCTGGTACCTCTGTATTGTGTGGGTCTGACATCTTTTCCATTTCCACCAAGATATAAAAGAAAGGTAGTGCCAGCAATAGATTCCTGGTTAGCTCCGGTGGTGGTGTTCGAGTGCTTGGTCATGTCCATTCCATTGTAGGCGTGTGTGCTTGCCACATGCACCTGTGCTGGAAGATTTTCCTCAGTGGTATCCGTAGGAGACCGTTTTGGCGCCTTCTGAAGTGGCATGCATATGCGCCGGTATAAGGAGTGCTCCCCTTGTTCTATCAAGGGGTTTCTCTTTCAGTGGTTCTACAAACTTTCCTTGTGCAAATAGTTGCAGTCAGAGAAAGTTAACAGTTCCTAATAGTGTTAGTATACTTAGTTATTTATAGTCCTGAGGGACTTAGCCCAGGCTCCCCAGGCTTCAAGCCTTGGGATTGCTTGAAGAAGCCCATGCCAGTCAGCGAGCCACATCTTAGTTGTTTGAAGTCTGGGTGAGGCCCACATTCATGAAAAGTGCCATATTTGCAAGGGCTTCAAGCCCCGGACCAGAAAGGAGAGAGACATTTGGCTCCACCTGCTTCTCATGGAGTTTGCTCTTGCACTGGCCTCGGAGCTGGCACATTCGGACTTGGTGCCAAGTACTTCGGCATCAACTAAAAAGCCTGCCCCCAGCACTGGCTGCTTCTTGATGCTGATCCTTGTCACCAGTATCAGCCAAAAGGCACAAAAAGCACGCCGGGAGAGGGTACTACCTGGGGTCCCGTAAGGATAAGGGAGAAGAGGAACCTAGACCTAGTTGAACCATCTCACCATCACCGGAGCGCAGCCAAGCAGCAGCCTCACCTATTGGGCCTAGTCTGCCCTGTGACCTGTCTCCTACCCCAGGGAGTGGTAGAAGTACATGGTACCGTCAACCCCAGAAGTCTTTCAAGCAGCAAAAGACGACATCTCCCTCCCGCTGCTGCCTACTCCTTGGGAAGAGCGGCCTAACAGCCCCTCCCGCCCATCTGTTTTTAGGGGAAAGCCCTCAGTGGCACCCCTGCAGAACGCTCGCAGCCCCATACTCTGGCCCCCTCACCAGGACCGTGCCAATGATCTCCAGAGCCGCGTCTCAAATCACAGACTTGTGGCCACTCAGCAGGTTCCCGGCACCAATCACCGAGCTCCAGGCACTGATCTCTGGGATCCATACATTGGTCACCAGATCCATGGTATCGGGGCCACAGAGGTTCCCGGAACTCTGGCAGCGGTCACCGAAAAGGTGCCACTCCCCAGTTTCCAGGCGCTGCTCACCAGGGCTTCCTCGGTGCTCTCCAGAGTACCAGAACTGCTGCTCAGAGCAACACTGATCTCCAGAGCCCCGACGCTGGTCATTGGAAGGCCGATACCAGTCACCGGACCATCGCTGGTTGCCGAAGCCCTCACTGGAGTGTCCTAGACAATCCCCATGCTCCCGGTCATCGGAGCCTGCACACCATTCCCGAAATGGGTGGCATCATTCTCCGGATTATTACTGGGCCTTTGAGCAGCGCCACCAGTCGCCAGATACATGGCACGACTCAGCAGGCTCCCGATACCGCTCCCCGATTGGCAGGCATAAGATCATCAGACATAGTGGGGAAGTCTACCCTATTGTGGCGACACCATGGTCACCAGAGGAATACCATTCCTCCTGGGGCTCTGAGAGCAAGGAGTCGATGGCCCCCAGGGACCAACCGCCACCTGCACAGCCAGCAGGTTCTTCCCAGAGCCAACCTCCAAGAATGTAGCCACAGGGTCAGGGACCTGGGCTCTGGCAAATCTAGAACCTATGGGCAATTCCCCAGGCTGGGAGACCTCAGGCCCAACACACAGTCTCAGGGGCGTCAGAAAGACTGACCTTGGTGTCTCGATCCCGGGCTCAGATGTCCCATCCATCCAAGGGGCCCAAGAGCCACTTCCTCTGGTGGATGTGGTTTCCCAGGCAGGGGACATGGAACCCATCCCTCATCCTGGGCTGGCCTCCCACTCATCATCGCCTGATGAGGCAGTAACAGGCCCGTCGCAGATTGTACCTCAGGATGATGTCAGAGCCCACCAGGAGCTGCTTAAATGAGTGGCGGCCAACCTGGGATTGGAGGCAGGAGGAGATGTCCGAACCCGTGTACTCCCTATTTGATGACTTGGCGGCAGTGGCCACGGCAAAGGTGGGTCTACCCATGCATGATGGGGTAGTCAAAATTGTAAAAGCCCTGTGGCAGACCCTGTCATCCCTGCCCCATTTCTAAGAGGGCAAAACGCAAGTACTATGTTTCTGGAAAGGGGTTTGAGTACTTATACACACACCTCTGCCTCGGGTCACTAGTGGTCGCGGCTGCCAACAAGCACGAGAGGAAGGGGCAACCCAGCTTGACCCCGAAAAATTAAGATGCAAAGCAACTTGTTCTGTATGGCAGGAAAATTTATTCTACAGCCAGCCTACAGCTTCACATCGCAAACCACCAGACCTTGTTTGGCAGGTATCATTTTAACGTATGACAGTCCATGGCCAAGTTTGCTGACTCGCTCCTGCAGGAGGCTCAACAGGAGTTCAATGCCATACTAGATGATGGTAGGGCAATCACGAGAGCCCCCTCCAGGCTACCTCAGATGTGGCAGCTTCCTCAGCCAGGGTGATGGCTTCCGTGATGGCCACAAGAAGGGCGTCATGACTTCAGTTGTCTGGTCTGTTGGCAGAAGTCCAACAGTCCTTCCAGGACCTCCCATTCGACAGCTCGGTCCTATTTATTTGCTGAACAAACAGACAGCAGATTACATGGCCTAAAAGACTCAAGGGCCACTCTTCGCTCACTGGGTCTGTACACCCTGGCCCATGCTAGGAAGAGATTTAAATCTCAGCAAACGCAGAGGTTCACGGGCTAGACCAGAGCGGAACCGTGCCACAGAAAGAGCAGGAGATATAGGAGTTGCCAAGGCCAGCTGCCTGTAGCAGGGGCTCATTTGGGCTTAAGCCGTGCCCCTCCCAAGAACAGGCAGTCATTCTGAGGGGATGCTCGAGGGTGACTTCCCAACCTGCAACCAGGATCTGTCTTACCCTTTATTTTCCCACCGTTTGTTACCTTTCCTCCCTGCTTGGACCGCCATAACTACAGACCACTGGGTCCTCAATACGGTGGCAGCAGAGTATACCCTCCAATTTCTTTCTATCCCCCCTTTCACTCCTGTTCCCTTTCCCTCTTCAGGGACCCTTCTCACAAGCAATTGCTTGCCCAGGAGGTACAAGCCCTCTTGCTGCTGGGGTCTGTGGAGGAAGTTCCAACAGAACAAGTAGGGAAAGGATTTTACTCCTGGTACTTTCTCATTCTGAATGCCAAAGGGGGCCTACACCCCATCTTAAACCTACAAGACCGCAACAAATATCTCAAGAAGTTGACGTTCCACATGGTCTCCCTGGCCTCCATCATCCGCTCCCTGGATCCCCGGAGACTGATATGCTCCCCTTGACCTGAAAGATGCTTACTTTCACATCTCTATATTTCCCGGCCACAGGAGATTTCTGTGGTTTGTGGTCCGTCAGACACGTTACCAGTTCACAGTGCTCCCATCCAGCCTAGCAACAGCGCCAAGAGTGTTTACAAAGTGCGTGGCGATAGTCGCAGCTTACTGTCGGAGGGTCCAGACCTATCCCTATCTGGATGACTGGCTCATTAAGGACTGCTCAAAAGGGCAGGTGCAGCGCAGTATCGAGGTGTTGCAAGCCACTTGTCATGCCCTAGGCCTGTTGATAAGTGAACAAAAATCAACATTGGTCCCTGTTCAGAGGATAGAGTTTGTTGGAGCAGTCTTCGACTCTACCTAACCAGAGCATTGTTACCACAAGCCAGGTTCAGGGCAATGTTGGATCTGAGTGCCCAAGTCACCATACACCTGCTCACCGCAACTCAGGTCTGTCTCGGACTCCTAAGGCACATGGCTGCGTGCACCTACATAGTCCAGCACACAAGCTATAGCTGAGGGACCTTCAAATGTGGCTGCTGTTGGTCTATTCCTCAGACACCCCCTGGACACGCTCCTCACAATTCCGCCCCAAGTACTCCTCTCCCTCCAATGGTGGTGCAATCCAAATCCAGTGATGGAAGGGGTTTCGTTTGTGGCTCCATGGCCCACAGAATCCCTGGTGTTGGATGCATCTGACCTCAGCTGGGGAGCGCACCTTGAAGCCCTCCAAAACTCAAGACTGTGGTCGCGGGAGGAGCTGTCACTTCACATAAACAGAGAGCTCAGGGCCATCTGCCTGGTATGTGCGGTATTCCTTCCCTATCTATCTGGTCGAGTGGTGCAGTTACTGACAGAGAGCACAGCCTCCATGTTCTACGTCAACAGACAAGGGGGAGCCCGGGCGTCAGTCCTGTGTCAGGAAGCCCTTTGCCTGTGGGACTTCTGAATCCAGCATGCTATCCACCTAGAAGCCTCCCACTCCTCAGAGTCTGGAACACGCTGGCGGATTGCCTCAGCAGGTCCTTCTTCTCTCACCACGAGGTCCCTCCACTTGGAGGTTGCCCGGATGCTCTTCCAAAAGTGGGGAGCTCCCCAAGTGGACCTGTTCGCCAACAAACAGAACAGAATATGCCACCAATTTTGCTCATGACAAGGCCTTGACTGCGGCTCGCTATTGGATGCATTCCTTCTGTCGTGGTCGGAGGGTCTCATGCATGCCTTTCAGCCAAGCTCACTGATCAACAGGGTCCTTTTCAAGATCAAGAAGGACAAGGCACAAGTCATCATGTTTGCCCCGGCCTGGCCTGGCCTCGCCAGCACTGGTTCGGCACACTCATGGATGTGGCAGTGGCAGCCCCATGGACTCCCCAGGCCATCCAGACCTGCTGGTGTGGATGCTGTGTGGCTGAGCCCTGAGGAGCAAGCCTGCTCCACGGAGGTCCAGCAGGTTCTTCTGGAAAGAAGAAAGCTCTAGTGGAAGGCTATCTACCTCGTGAAGTGGAAATGCTTTTCCTGTTGGGCTTCAGAGTGGAATATCTCCCCTGCCAGTGCCTCTTTACAATCCATCCTGGACTACCTTCCGCATTTAAAGCAACAGGGCCTTGTCTTTTCATCTACTAAAGTGCACTTGGCAGCCGTATCAGCATTCCAGATGCATGTCCGGGGTAGATCAGTATTCTCACAGAAGATGACGATCAGGTTCCTCAAGAGGCTGTTTCCTCCAGTCCATGATCCGGTTCCCCCAATGGGATCGCAGTCTAGTCCTTTTCAGGTTTACCAGTCCTCCTTTCAAGCCTCTAGCCTCTTGCTCTCTCTCCCACCTGTCGCGGAAGGTCACATTCCTTGTAGCTATTACATCAGCAAGGTGAGTCTCCGAGATTAAAGCTCTTACATCAGAGCCACTGCACATGGTGTTCTACGAGGATAAAGTCCAAATGCGTCCCCATCCTGCTTTCCTGCGAAAGGTGGTGTCGCATTTCCATGTCAACCAAGACATCTTCCTCCCGGTGTTCTGTCCAAAGCCACATGTGCCTAACAAGGACAGGCTCCTGCACACCCTACACATTAGGCGTGCCCTGGCTTTCTACCTAGAGCACACTAAGCTTCTCTGCAGATCGACTCAACTCTTCGTTGCAGTGGCTGACAGAATGAAGGGCGTCCCAGAGGATTTTGTCCTGGACCATCAACTGCATCCGTACCTGCTCCAAATTGGCACGGGTGATGCCCCCACCAATAGTAACTGCTCAATCCACAAGAGCTCAGGCATTGTCTGCTGCTTTCCTGGCTTATGTCCCCATCCAGGACATCTGCAGACCTGGGATGCACACCTTCAAAATGGATTACACCATCACCCAGCAAGCCAGGGATGACGCTGGATTTGGCAGAGCTGTGTTGCAATTGACACGTCCATAAACTCCTACTTGCCTCCAGAGGTACTGCTTGGGAATCACCTACAATGGAATGAATATGAGCAAACACTCGAAGAAGAAAAATTGGTTACTCACCTTTTGTAACTGTTCTTCGAGATGTGTTGCTCACGTCCAGTCCATGACCCACCCTTCTTCCCCTTTGTCGTAGTTCTGTCAAGAAGGAACTGAGGAAGGGAGGGGACCGGCAGCACCCCTTATACTCGCGCATATGTGCGCCACGCCAGAGCCGGTCCCCTACAGATACCCCTGAGGAAAAACTTCCGGCACCGGTGCCTGTGGCAAGCACATACACCTACAATCAAATGGACATGAGCAACGCATCTTGAAGAACAACAGTTACGAAAGATGAGTAACCATTTTTTCCAGCTGCACAGTAACTTTAGGGCAAACTTAGGCCACATCACAGCTTGAAATACTTAGAAAATCCCTAGTTTTATAAATACAACTAGGAGGCCAGGACTGCCCCTGAAAATTGGAGCTATTTGTAGTTTTACAGGACACATGGTCACCCTACCTCTATTGCCTGTTTGGTAGAGACTGCCTCTGCAATACAAACACAAACTCTCATATTCTTCCTTGCTTATTTCTACAGGCTTTGAAAGGATTCTCATTACATGCTAACAGTATAGAGACTGAAGTTTCAGCATTTTTTTGCAGGGAATTAAGCACCACACCAAAACTGATTCCTGTGATTATGTTGGAAGCTTGTCAACTATCAAACTTAGCCAATGGTAATAAAGCAAAGCTGCTTTAATTTCCTCTTTATGAGACATATGATTCACTATATGCAATTGAGCAATAGTGTAGAGGGTAGTAATGTAGAAATGAATCCTTGAGCACACAGATATAGAAACTTTGATTTTAGGACCGAGGTTCATTTTTTCCCTAAAATGAGGGGTAAAGCTGTTGTTCATAGATTCATAGATATTTAGGTCAGAAGGGACCATTATGATCATCTAGTCTGACCTCCTGCACAATGCAGGCCACAGAATTTCACCCACCACTCCTGCAAAAAACCTCACACCTATATCTGTGCTATTGAAGTCCTCAAATTGTAGTTTAAAGACTTCAAGGAGCACAGAATCCTCCAGCAAGTGACCCGTGCCCCATGCTACAGAGGAAGGCAAAAAACCTCCAGGGCCTCTTCCAATCTGCCCTGGAGGAAAATTCCTTCCCAACCCCAAATATGGCGATCAGCTAAACCCTGAACATATGGGCAAGATTCATCAGCCAGATACTACAGAAAATTCTTTCCTGGGTAACTCAGATCCTACCCCATCTAATATCCCATCACAGGCCATTGGGCTTATTTACCATGAATATTTATTTACCAAAACCATGTTATCCTATCATACCATCTCCTCCATAAACTTATCGAGTTTAATCTTAAAGCCAGATAGATCTTTTGCTCCCACTGCTTCCCTTGGAAGGCTATTCCAAAACTTCACTCCTCTGGTGGTTAGAAACCTTCGTCTAATTTCTAGTCTAAATTTCCTGGTGGCCAGTTTATATCCATTTATTCTTGTGTCCACATTGGTACTGAGCTTAAATAATTCCTCTCCCTCTCTGGTATTTATCCCTCTGATATATTTATAGAGAGCAATCATATCTCCCCTCAGCCTTCTTTTAGTTAGGCTAAACAAGCCAAGCTCCTTGAGTCTCCTTTAATAAGACAGGTTTTCCATTCCTCGGATCATCCTAGTAGCCCTTCTCTGTACCTGTTCCAGTTTGAATTCATCCCTCGTAAACATGGGAGACCAGAACTGCACACCGTATTCCAGGTGAGGTCTCACCAGTGCCTTGTATAATGGTACTAAAACCTTCTTATCCCTACTGGAAATACCTCTCCTGATGCATCCCAAGACCGCATTAGCTTTTTTTCAGCTTTGTTCATGTGTGTCTTGATTATTTCCCCCATTTTGATTTTACTGTCAAGATGGAGTCTTGTCAGTTGAAACTCTCATTTCATTTAGAATCTGAGCCGTTGACCCTTAGGCCTCGAAAGTTAAAATGGCAGCACCCACCAGCCCTGCTATTTTAAAGGTCTGTCCATTTTCTATTTGCAAATTGGTTTGTTACTTTTTAATTTAAAAGAGGATCATAATGTTACTTCAAAATCCGCATCTTGCTAACACTGGACACAGCATGTCATATGGGAGCAATCACATGTTTCATAAATCAGGGAAAGGTGTGGTCTGTAAACTGGAAGTCAGGGACTCTTGATTTTTAACCACAGCTTTGACACTGACTTGCTGTATGATTTTTGGCAAGTCACTTTTCATTCTGTCTCAGTTTCCCTATCTGGAAAACAGGGATAGTAATAATTAATTCCGTCAAGGAGGATTAGTTATTTAATGTTTATAAAGGACTCTGATCAAAATGCAATAGAAATGCTTAGTAATACTAATTTGCTCATTTTGTTTAAATGTGAAGGAGGACCAAAACAGATAACTCATGAAAGCATCTGAAACTTTTATGCAATTATTGCAAGTTACTGAGCTTCCTTAACTTCCAGTAAACTCACCAGGAGTTTGGGGTGTTCAGCACACTTTTTACTTAATAATAGAAAAATTGCTTTAGGATATATCAAGGGTCTATATATCTAAGTCATTCTCTGTAAATGTATAATGCCAAGCCAGCATCTCTGAAGTGGTCATTTCTAGGCAGTCTGCTTCTGGTAATTACACAAATTAAGTGGGGAAATGGATGTTAAGGCTGTAGGTTTCTTCTGATTCATCTCAAAACACTTCAGGACCTTTGTGGCCAGTGCACCCCCGATTCTGCCTCTCTCTTTAATGATGTGTGTGGGATAGCCGACCAGCTGAGTCATTTTAAGGGCCTCCACCAATAACAATAACCATCAAGAACAACAACTTCACTTGAACCTGGTCAAGGCATTCTCTTCTTCTTCTTTGTATTTTGTTTTTAAAGTAATGAAAGGGGCTGTAGTCATGAGCTAGACCCTTTCTCCTCTCTACCTCCTAGAGCAAATAGCAAAATCCTTTATTAATGCCTATATGCAGGGAGCATTCCCCCGCTCCCTCATTCTTAGCTGAATTGGATCATGACAAGTTTGGTTGAAGCTCTTTTCCCCTCCTCCCCCCAAACAAAACAGCCAAAACTTAAACTTGATATTCAAGTTACACATTTGATTCACTCTAGTTAACACCCTTTGGCTTCAAATAGATACAATAGCAGGAGGAAACTTGCTCTAGATTTCTCCCTTCAAAAGGAGGAAATCTTTCAGATATGTCAGAAAACGCTTTCCAGTCTGGGCCTAGAAAGAGACTGAGATATTGAATACAAGGAGGAGAGAGGCACAGATGGCCACTCTAATAAGGGTGCTGCAAGTGAGAGATGGCCTCTAAAACATGCTTCAGACCGACATCTAAAACATGGGGAGGGGAGAGAAGTTTGTGATGGTTTATTTATTTATTTTAACTGAAATCTGACTTTTGACTTTTTTCTGGGACAAATATATTAATTTGCACTAAATTATACCAGGGCAAAAATGCAGCCCATGTCATACTCTGTCCCAAAGCACGAACCATGAAAAACACACGTACTCATTCAGAAGAAAAGATGTGATCTTATATTAACCATATACATTACATATTACCAAGAAAACATCCTGCATCTGCTGTACCTAGAACTTATCAGGAAATTAAATGTTCAGGTTACCATGTAAGATATGTGCAGTGTTTAAAGTAAAAAAAAAAAAAAAAAAAAAAAGTAGTAGTAAAATGAAATTAATTGTCCGTGTGTTTCTCAGGCTATTAGTAAAGAATTAGAGTTAAATATTCTGCATATCAGTGGCATGAGCACACACACCTTTGTGTTTAATAGAGCTGTTCCTTACATCCCCACTCTTGTAAAAATTGATCTGTTGCGGGGTAGACTCTAAAATTCAACTCAGTAATTTTCAGTAGGGAATAATTATGTGGGAAGCCAATATCAGGATCACTGCTTGTGTGGCCCTACTTGTTTGTCAGTCTGTTATTTCCCCTCTTCACTTTGGGCTTGTCTTCACTGTCTTCACTGCAATCGATGCAGCAGTGATCAATTTATCGGGTCTAGTGAAGACCCGCTAAATCGACGGCAGAGCGCTCTGCAGTGGACCACAGTACTCCACCTCTCCAAGAAGAGTACAGGAAGTCAACCAGCGAGTGTCTCCTGTCGATGCAGTGCAATGAAGATAAGTCAACCTAAGCTATGTTGACTCCAGCTACGTGAATAGCTGGAGGAGTACTGTAACTTAGGTCGACGTATCTTGGTAGTGAAGACAAGCCCTTAGTGTTATTTCTTGACCTTGTTTCCCCCCCACCCCCTTATCACTTATTCCATTTTAGACCCTTGACTCACGACTTCCTCTTTTTCCTAATGTCTTTTTTTTTAAATTTTATTTTTCATCTCTCCAGCCATCCTTTTATTTTTAGGAGCAGTAGAATAGCAGCTCCATTCTCCTGTGCAGAAGCACATTATTATAAAGCCATAATAAAACAGACTGCCATGTAAGGCTTTGTCTAGGCTAGGAAAAAGGTTGAGTTTATAGTCAGGGATAGGTAATGTGAACTGGCTAACTTTGACCTGAACTTAAACCTATTTTTCCTAATGTAGATTCAGGGAATATCTTTAGCTCAATTTTTAGCTGGTAGAGTTATAGCCTAGGATTTTGGCTATGACTTGACCTATATCTGCACTGGGAAAAGTGGCTGAGTTTTTAGGTCACACTTAGCTAGTTTGTGTTAACTAATCCCGACCGTAACTCAGTCACTTTTCCTAGTCTACCAAAAACTTAGGAGTTCTGAGGAGAGCTCTAATTATAATGGCTTCTGCTTTTAGGTTGAAAACACTGGCCAGCAAAAGCATCATATAGTTATAGGGGATGAAACCCAGACTGTTTAGTAATTGTGTACTTAAAATCTTATCTAATTGTTTTTTTTAAATGGAGCTCTCGGTCATATATTTGCTGATCTTCATTTTCATGTTGCCTTCAGTTCATGAAGGAGAAATGTCAAAGGAAACATGCATCTTTGTAGCAGTACAGAAGAATGACCTGAATGTCGTCCTTTAAATTTTTACACATATTTGTTGGGCAATAAGGGTATATGGGAAAGAATCCCTCAATATTTCATTTTCAAAGCTATATGTGGAGTTTTAGTCATGTAATTCCTACTGGTGTCAAGAGGAAAGGAGCATATAAACCACAAATAATTCTTATTTGCATTGCCCAGGTAGGGAAACTGAGGCAGTGACTTGCCAAAAGCAACACAAGTCAGCTGTGAGATTTTAACTGCATATTTACTGACTCCCAATGCTCAGCTTATTCTTCCAGCCCTCAGAGTTTTAATACTATTAAAACAGTTGGAGTTGGTGTCAAAGTTACAGAACTATAATTATCTACCCTTTGAAAATGTGAGATAAGCTTTAGCAGGAAAGAGTAACTTATATTAAAGAAGTAATTTAAAGCTGAACTAATAAATTTAATTGAGTTTTAATTTAAGAAATGTTTTAAAACGCTGAATTATAGTAAACTTCATATGACAGCATGGATTCTTTACGTTTCCCATTACAAATATGTCCGCTGTAAAAGCCTCACTAAGGAGAAATTCTGTGTTTAATATATTTTTAGAAGTCTATAAATTCATACTTCAGTGAAAACCTGAGCCTAAATATTTCTTCAACAAGGCATCTGAAATTCAGATAACTGAAATTTCTGTGTTAGGATGAATATTATGTAATCTATAGAATAGGAAACTATTGGAGCATTTCCTGCTTCTTTGATATGTGGTTTTAATTGTTAATGTATATCATTTTGTTAAATTACAGGAAACAGCACTGGGGGTGCGGAGGGGAGAGGTGGATCATTTGGAATCCATCTGTGTCACAGTGTAGTTCTTCATCAGGACTGGGAAGCAGCTTCCTCATGACGTGGAAGCACAGCAAAGAAAAAAATCTTGAAAGATTGATTAGTCTGTAGGTGTGGCCGGGGTGTCTTGTGGTGTGTTTATGAGTGGTGGTGAGGGGTTAACCCTTTTGGTTCCATGCAAAAAAGAAACCACTTCAATTCAGTTTACTTGAATTGGTGGTTTATAAAAGTTCATTTTAAAATAGATGTGGAGCAATCCAACAGTGGATAAACATATATTTGAAAATGGGCCTTCAGTCTAGCAGAGTTATAACATGATCCAATGGCTGAAAGTTGAAACTAGACAAATTCAGACTAGAAATGAGACATATTTTTTTTTAACAATGAAGGTAATTAACCACCGGAACAATTTACCAAGGGTTGTGGTGGATTCTGCATCACTGCCAGGCTTTAAATCAAGATTAGATATTTTTGTCTTAAAAGACATGCCCTGGGAATTATTTTGGGGAAGTTCTATGGTCTGTGTTATACAGGAGGTCAAACTAGATGATCCTAGACTAGATCAATGATCCTAAACTAGATCAATGCATCCGATGAAGTGAGCTGTAGCTCACGAAAGCTTATGCTCAAATAAATTGGTCAGTCTCTAAGGTGCCACTAGTACTCCTTTTCTTTTTGCGAATACAGATTAACATGGCTGCTACTCTGAAACTAGATGATCACAGTAGTCCCTGCTAGTCTTGAAATCTTGGAAGGGTCATAATTGTGTATGAGGACTTTGAAGAAGTGAAGCACTATGGAAATGCTAAGTATTATTAAATTTTATAATACCCTTAAAATCTTTTGTAATCAGAGTGAAGTTTTTAGTTAAACTCCTAATACTGAGAATAATAGCTAAAAAGTGCACAGTTCAGAAGATCGCAACTCTCACTCAAATGGGTTTTAACTCTCATGTAGCAGCAGCTTGGGTGTTTCCAGACTGGCTACAAGCTGAAATGTATCTGTTTTTGTCTTTCTGCTCCCCACCCCCACTGCATGCACTGTTGTCCTATAATGATTGGCTGTGGGACTAGAAACAGCTGTATTGAGCCTTGATTTTTAAAGAGGTTGCAGGCCTTCCTGCCGTTTAGCCAGTTGGTAGTGGTTAACAACTAGAGAAGAGAGAGCGAAGTAGCTGTTTCCATTATAGTTTCAAGCCAGCTTGATTCCTCTGCGATGGAATGTGTTTGCAGCTGTCAGATGAACCAATTCCTGCTATCCTCATTTTGACTTGAAATCTATTGGGTTTGTGCAGAGGAAGAAGTTCTGTAGCAAATATCCTTTCCAAACAAAAGATTTTCTTTCCTTCCATCTCAGGGGGGCTGGACTATCCTAAAAACACGCAGTTTTGTATGTAAATATATGCAAGCTGATTATAGGCTGGGGCACAAGCCAAGGTTTGAGTGAGCCCAAGGGTGTTTCACATTAAAATGTGAAGCCTGACAGGATCAGTGCGTCTAACTTAAGACAGCTTCTTGATTAGCATGAGACTGGGTGGCTGCCTTGTTTCCTGCCCTTCAATAGCTATTCACTGTTTTCAAGGCGGAGAACTGTTCAGCGGAGGAGCTGTGGCAACTTGAGCAGACTATACACGGTTGACTCACTGAAAGCAAATGTTTGGATTAATTTGCAGCCTCGCCTCCCAAGCCTGCAGGAGCTAGTGCATTAGAGAGGAATATACCTATATCCCTTAAAACAAATAACGACACGCACAAAAGAAACAACTGGCAAACTGCTGAAGGAGGGCAAAAGACAGAAGCATCAGCCATTATGACCATCTGTATTTCCTGGATTCTGCAAGAATACAGTTGCTACTTCTTGTAGGTCATATGTGATAGATGTGTGAATGAGACACATGCACATCCAGTGTGTATGGATATGCTGTGGGTGCTGCTAACAGGAAGATTGATCGAATGATTACTGCAGCAATGGTTTAGGCTGCTTCCATGGATTCTTGGCTTGGATTCTGATAGGTGAAGAAAAATGACTTTCACTGTTATCAAAGCATCATTCTAATCCTGTGCCGTTGGATATTTGACCCTGCTTCCTACAGTTCCTGGGCGCTCTGTGTTTTGGGTCGAAACCAAAGGCAGTGGGGCTTTCCTAATTTGTTTGGGTCTTTTTGTGTTCTGGCTCACACTTGACTAAGCACTCCTATGCTGAATCGAGCTATTGTTTGGGATCCCAGAGCTTTTCACGCTGCAGTCCCCTACCCCCTCACCCCCCTTGCCTGAGAAGCCACATAATGTGCCTTTCCTCCACATGAATCTGGAAGCTATAAGCTGGACTGATTGCAAATGAAGTGTAATGCATTGTGGGACGTGTGTAAAAATTGGATCATTCGAGGGGGGGAAAAAAAAGGAACAGACCTGCAGTTTGCTTCATAGGAGAGGTAGTGGCAAAATGTTTGCAGATTCTACCCAAGCTGTGGCTGTGGTAGACTAATGAAACGAAGCATCGCAAGCACGCCGTGAGGCCTGACTCATGCTACTGCTGCTGGAGGATTAGACTGCAGGTAGCCTCAAAATGAAGAAGACACGGAGTACAACCTTACGGCGAGCCTGGCCTAGTTCAGATTTCTCTGACCGGGCCTCAGATCGCATGAGGTCCCGCAGTGAAAAGGACTACCGACTGCACAAACACTTCCCACCAGCTTTTATTGCCCAGGCATCACGGGGCTACATGACATCAGGTTTGTAACAGCATT
Source organism: Chelonia mydas (assembly GCF_015237465.2). Classification (NCBI taxonomy): domain Eukaryota; kingdom Metazoa; phylum Chordata; order Testudines; family Cheloniidae; genus Chelonia; species Chelonia mydas. The sequence continues at coordinate 79,902,005 of NC_057852.1, forward strand.
TTTGTGCTTATTGCAAGGCACAGTGTTGGGTGTTTATTTGGCTCACTAATACTGTGTTGATAGGTAAAAGGGTATACGGTGACTGATAGCATAAGTTGTGAATAATGCAAAAAAAAAAAAAAAAAATCAGACATCCACCATTTTGTACCTCAGCAAGATTCACAGCAGGGCCCTCTCAATATGGTGTTTAAAATATATTAGTAAAAAATAAAATAAATGAAAGGAAGTATTTTTCATATCTATATTTTCAGCTCAGGATAGATAAAAATGACCTGGGTGTTGTGATCAGAGCGGCCCCTTTGCTCTTGTGCTTATGAATAAGTATGTGCTGAATATTTACTATCAAACCAAACATTCCCTTTCCAACTGGTTAAGTTCAGTTATCTCAATGGGGGCATATCTATATTGCATTTTCGAAAGAAGTGCCACCTGTAATTCTGAATGCTCTTGCCCTATTCCAAGCTCGTCAGGTTTCAGAAGCATATTTCCATACAGAGAAGTGTATCCATAGTGAAAATGAATATAAATGCTGTATTTGTGTATAAAGAGTGTGTGTGTGCATGCGCATGTATACATGTGTTTATTCATCGGTTCATTGTTTTAAACTGAGGTTGTATGGAAATAATGGACCCTGCATCAAAATGTTTGTGAATGGCAGAAAAGCACAAAAATGTAAAAACAGAGAGAGGCAAAAAAGGAAGGGTTTACTCTTCAAATTAGTGTTTTATGTAATCAAAAAAGCCTCAGTATTTCTAAATGAATCTTATCAGCCATGTAATTCAGAAATTCGATAAACACAGGAAGAATACTTGAGAGAATGCTGTGGAGGGGGGGTAGAATCCTGCAAATCTTCTTTGTTGTTCTACTGCTTGATTATTGTGATCAGACAGAACATTTCATTACTATGATGTCAAATACCAATTTATCATGAAGGCACATTTTTCCTCTAAGGCTTAATTTAGGTTGAGTAGGCAGATTCCTTTAAAAGGGAAAAAAGAGGAGGGAGAGAGAAAATGAAGGTATTTTACCATGCATAGTTGAAAACAGTTCCAATCCCATCTATGTTGGAAAGGTTGAACCAAAGCTTGTGGTTTTCAGTTACATTCTTACTTTATTATCGTTCTTCCTAATAAACATGTCTCTTTTAGCCAGGAGTGGTTTCTCATGTTTTAAAAATGTCTCATGACTTTTCTGTCATTAACCCCAAAACCTAAAGGAAATAATGTGCATTATATTGCAAGTCTGCCTAGATAGGGATATTGTGCTGTTTTGGCAATAGTCTTTTTGATTTTCTCTTTCATGGGACGGATCATATTTAAGGAAAATGACAAGTATAACTTATGCTTAAGGAGCTGAAGAAAGCTACAATGGTTGGTATATTTTTTGAGTGGTGATGGTGCAGCAGATTTAGAAAAGAATCTGTAAGCCAGATCTGACTCCAGCATGTACTTCTAAAATCTAAACAGTTATTCTTTATGACTTTTCTGATATTCTTAGTTTGAGATGCACCTTGTCAGTTTTGTCTCAGACAATACTTTTAAGCCTTTCTTTTAGTATGGAAACCAGTTCTGAAGCAGAAGAATCTTTCAGTAGTGTTTCTGACAGTTGGTGGGTTTATTTATTTATTTAATATTTTTTTTAACACAGGAGTGCAACTCAGATACATTCTTCCTGGAAACCGTCTGAATTCACAAAAGCATTATCCTGACAGGGTCTGTATGATCAAATTTGAGTCCACCTTAGGATCAAATGTGTAGCTATCTGGATTTTAGAGTAGATGTCTCTGTGTGTGAAATAGGGGGTGGAAGGGTAACATTCATTATAAATGTGTTATAAAATGATCCCAAAAAGGGATGAATATACAGGTGACTGATTTCTAATGTTATAGCACAGCAATGGAGGAAGAAAAGCAGGTGTCACGTCTAGTATGAGTAATCTAGTAAAGTTATTACAGGCATAACAAAATGGAAATGAAAACCAGAAAGATTTTTTTTTTTAAATTAGTAGGTAGAATTTTAGCTGTAAATGTAATTGTGGCCTCTTTGTGCGTGGCTTGCTTTTTTGTTTGTTTGTTTTTTTTTAAAAAAGAGCCCTGTCCAATGCCCTTCCAAATAGTAGATTTGGGAGGAATGCGTACTATATCTAAGCACGTCTAGTTATTTAAAGTAATCTCTTCCTCACAGGAAATCCATAGGAAGTCTTCTTGCATAAAAGTTGTGATTCTGACTACAAATACATTCTTTGTCACCCAAAATGTTGTACAGGAGAAAGTGCCTGAAACACATAGGCTTTTCAGACTTCTGCATTCTGTTTGTCCAGTCATTTAACCTAATCACCATTAGTATTGTTGTGGTCCTTTTAAATTAAATGCTGCATTGTTTGGGAGTGGGGAGAGGAGAGGGAAAGCTTGTTTTCTGGCTTGATTGCTTTAGTTCAGGGATATAAGATAGGAATAGGCAAACAAGCAAATGACTCTTTACTGTGGCACTAAAAACCTTAAACAAATAAACACTGTAAATATAACTCAGAATTGTTTGTGGAAAATCAGGTATGTACACATTATTCCTTTAAACAGTACAAAAATACTAGGTGGTGCTATGAAGAACTGTGTATTACAAGTAAAGCTTTTGAAAAATGCAGTCTCTAAATGGAATCTAGTTTTTATTATTAAAGCAGAAGTGCAGGCTCCTTACGAGAGAAGTGACGGTGCACCATTTTTAAACAGTCTTTTAATTAATAATGAATAAAAACCAGTTTTGAAATTTGATTTATAGTAAGAAGCATTGATGTTTAGTATTAGCATTTTCAATACCTTCAGGGCAAACTGCCCATAAGCTGTGGCAGTTATTGCAAATATGGATGAAATTTATGTGGGGAAGCCCACAAAGAGATTGGCAGATCAATGAAGAATGAATTTAAAATTATATAAATCTAGAAAAATTTCACATTTTTACTGGTGAGTAATCTCTTGATGCTGGCTATCTAATCTGCTGTAATCCAGAGTTTCTTCAGGCTTCCTAGCAACCACTGGGTTCAAAGGCCATGCAGTGTGTTCATTGTTTATGTTGAATATTAATTTGCCAGTGGAGGACTGACTAAGGAAAAAAGCTTTTCTATTACTGAAAAGAAAACTATAACAATAAAGCTGTTTGCCCTTGCACGTGAGAGAGATTTTGAACATCTGGGTGCAATACATTTTGCACACATCACCAAAAAGAGAGATTTTACTTTTTATATTTTTTATTGATTATTACTTAATCAAAGGGAAAATAAAGTCCTGTAAAACCCCAAGCAGACTGAAAGTTACATAGACTCAGGAAGGGGAACTCTGAAAAACCACACAGGGTAATATATATACTTCATCAAGTGTCAGAAGCATTTTTTTTTTTTTTCAAAGAAAGTTTGTTGGGTTTTTGTTTAATCAGGAGAGATGATCCATGTGCTGTGGTCTACACAGCTGTTATATTAGGCTACCAAAATTGGATGAGATTGGCTTTCATATTGTTATAAATGAATACCATTCCAACTCTCTTTGTGCTGTTTTAATTAAAGCTTGTTGGGGTTCCAGGTAATTTACTAATTTGAGGTTGGAAAAAACCTATCCCATTTCATCATAAAGAAGCAGTCTAATGTAAACAGCATGAGAGCATGTCTGAAGGACTTTAAATGAGTACCTTCTGGAACTACAGAAAGGTTACTTTCTGAGAAGTTTGCAGTTAGTTCTGAGCTCAGAAGTTAACAATAACGGCATAGTGGATGAAATTTAGCTCTGGTGTAAGTCAGTCGATGTTCCATTATGAGCTACTATCTTTACAAAAAGTTTATTAGCGCCCCCCTCCTGCCCCCCCCCCCAAAAATTGGACAAAAAATTCAAACAGTTTTTTGCCCAGTGCTAACAAATTTCGCTTCTGAAGGAAAAAGCTTGCTGCTCTCTGTCTTTTGGGGGTTTAAATTTTGACACAAAGTATAGTACTGGTTCTTCAGCTTTGTTTAACAGAAGGAGCCTGGGAGTTATTTGAGAGAATTGGAGAATCCTAGATCTTTTCTTAAGCTGACCCTTTCAAATTAATAATAAATGGGAGATGTCCGTAGAGGCTTGATGGTCAAAAGAATACACAAGTTACTGTAGATGAGGGTCTGCAACAATAGAGAAAGTTTGGGGGCTCGCTTCGGTGTCTCCCTTCAGTTGATTATTTGAAGATACATATACTGGCATGAAATTTGCTGTATTGTAATTGTTAGTGAAATAAACAGCATTACATCACCTACTTTGTCTCAGCTCGAAACTAAGACAGTTTCCAACTCTGCTGCTTTATAGTGATGCATTACACCAATCTCTGTGGATTCTGAAATGATCTAAGTTGAGCCCATTAATGGACCAGTAAAAATCTTGAACCTGTTAATGTTACAGTTGCAGGGCCAGCTGCACCTCTGACCTCATCTCTAGTCTCTCTGGCTTCCGAACAGCAAGGTACTTGGCCTCCAATGCAGCTTTTCTCTCTCAAACTAGTTTTTCCTCCTCTGCTGCTGAATCGATGAACCCAGTCTGGATGGGGCCAGATTGCTCCTTTGCTCACTGCCTATACTCTTGACACCCTCTTCCTCATTTCCCTCTGCAAGTTGTTGTCAAAGCTCCTGGCCCTACCCATAGGTGCTGGAATTAGGGGAACTGAGGGTGCTGTTGTACCCCCTGGCTTGAAATGGTTTCCATTATATACAGGGTTTACAGTATGGTTCAATGGCTCTCAGCACCCTCACTATAAACATGGTTCCAGCACCCCTGGCCCTACCCATCCATTCTGTCCTCTGGAGAACCCACCTGCTCTGCAAGAGAACTGGGACCCTACTCTGTATTGGTCTGGTACCCATTCTGCCTCTGGTCAGCTTCAAGCAGCAAAGTCACCAGCACTCACTTTTTCAGTTCTTTAGAAGATTCCTTTCTTTGTATAACTCTGCTAGCTAATCTTTCTTGAGCTACTCATAGCTCATTTTTCTTATCTATCTTTTCCTAGTTTCTTCCTGAAAAGAACACAGACATTTTTTCTCTAGATTTTTCCTTCTACAATGCTTGTTTTTACTGCTGTGCTCACTTATTGGAAATTCTCCACTGTCACCATCCTACAACACTGATACACTATGTCACTGTTATATCGTGTATAGAGTGAACAGATGTCCTGTTTTTATAGGGACAGTCCTGATAATTGGGGCTTTGTCTTATATGGGCACCTATTACTCCCCACCCCCATCCCGATTTTTCACACTTGCTATTTGGTTACCCTAATCGTGTATCTCCTACCCCTTCTCTGGTCTCTCTGAGTGCACTCCCTCAGGTCTCAGGCTTTATGCCTTCCCCTCTGGAAGGGTGAATTCTCCCACTCTTAGACCAGGTCCTAGACTGTAATACCCTGTGTATCAAGCATGCCTGCTCAACAGGTCTGACTGGATTTGGATATCCTTGGCTCTTCCCTTCAGAAGCTTGTGACTGTTTGTGAATACAGTGACCAAAACAACCGCCTTAAACCAGAGTGTTGTTTTAAATTATGCTTTGTTTTTACTGTTGATTAATAGATTTTAAAACAACAAATGGTCTACGTGCATGCCTATCTATCTTAGAGTCCTAGACAGATCTGTCTAACTCAGACCCATAACCTCTGGGGGTCTAGCTCTTAGTCTGTTGTCCTTAACTCCCTCTGCCCCTATCCTTAATTGCCTTTCTTTAAAACCAGCCAAAGTTCTCATTCTCCCAGCTCGCGGGCCCCAAAACATCTTTAATGAGCGCTGCAGGGAGTCGGAGCCGGTGGGGGTGGGCCCAAAGCCAGGGCATCCAAATGAATGGCTCTTGCATTGTCTTTGAAGTGTTCGCTGAGAAGTGTATATCTGTTTCTAAGCCACTCCAAGGTGCATTTCCTCTCAGTTCTGCTATTAAATTGACTCAATATATGCATACAGCAAATATCACAGTAACCCAATCAAGATACAGACCTTCCCTTGCCCCAAGAATATAGAACACAAAGTATTCATAAATTATTACAGGTAAACAAATAAATCACAGGTAAAAGCTACACTCTCTGCCTTCTTGTAAAGATTTTTCTTTCTTTAATACCCACTAAATCTCTGAAGTTGATTTGATAAACCTGGAAAAGGTGGAATATCTTGCCAGTCTGGAACTGAATATAAAACACATCTTTGCAAAATGCATTGCATGGTGGGGGGAGATGGAGGAAGCTGAGGCTTGAGGACTCACCCTTCGTCTTGGTCCAGCCCAATGCCCTGATTAATTGTCACCACAATGAGAATTAATTCATGTATGCACTCATTTAGAAAGCACAGGGGATCAGAGGGAGGATTAAACTACCTTCTCCTGTAAAATTCTGTGTACAGTTGTAATACTGGGGCACCAGATTTAAAAAAAAAAAAAAAAAAGCTGGAACTTTGCTAAGGGTATTGTGGCGTTCTTCCAAATCCAAAGGTGTATTTTTTTTTTTTTTTTTTTTTGCAGTGTTCCAGGAGGGTTTCTGTAGACTGGCACGGGCGTGTTTCAGGTTTCCTCAGGTCGTAAAAATTTGCAATTTACCTCTACTGATAACAACGGTATCACGATCTCCTGATACCAAAATCTGTGGCCCAGTCCATGTTTGAAGGAAGCCATTTTTGATCGGATTCGTAATGTTTTTAAATATAGTTCAAAAACCTAACTTCCTCTGAACTCTTACCTAACGTGGTTTGGCTAGCTGGAAGAGGCCAAGCAATGGTAAAAGCATGTTGAGAAACTGTGGTCAAGTTTAGGGCTTATGTGGGACAAAGGCCTAAAGTGAAGGCACACCAGAAAAATGAAGTGTGCCTGGAATTTAAAATGATATGGGATTAACTCGCCTAAAGAACATTATACATAAACCAAGAGCGGATGCGGGGTGATCATTTTGTGTTACTAATTACAATCATTTAAAAATAATCAGAGTTGGATAACATCTGGTTTGGGTGGATAAATTTGCATATAGAAATGAAGGATGCCCTTTTGTTATAAGAAATAATTGAGATGAACAATATTACATGAAGTAACTTGGTGGGTTTAATTTCCTAAAAAATTGCTCTTGCAGAAGTTTTTGGTGGCATTCTATTGGCTGAGGCCAAAGACAGTCCTGGGCTCTGAGGGAGAATGCTCCGAGACGGCAACTACAACTACGCTTTAAAAAGATCTAGTGTGTGCCCTTCTCAGGGGCTATCAATAGCCACCAGTTGGTAGCGATGAGGCCTTGGCCAATTCTCTACCATACCCACTTTGGGATGTCTAATCAGTTAGGAATACTAACACTTTGCCACACCTCATAGAATCATAGAATATCAGGCTTGGAAGGAACCTCAGGAGGTCATCTAGTCCAACCCCCTGCTCAAAGCAGGACCAATCCCCAATTTTTGTCCCAGATCCCTAAATGGCCCCCTCAAGGATTGAACTCACAACCCTGGGTTTAGCAGGCCAATGCTCAAACCATTGAGTTATCCCTCCCCATTGAGCTATCCGTCCTCATACTTTGTGCATAAGGACTAGGATTTTGCTGCCCCTGCACAGGGATGTTGGGAGAGTGGGAAAAGAAGGGCTCAGTGTGCCTACCCTCTTCCCCTGACTCTGAGGGCTTCATGTGTGAGAGGCACTATAGTCCCAGTGGATAGGGCATGTGATTGGAAGTCAGAAGATGGGGTTCTATTCCCATCTGTTCCACTGGGTGGCTTTGTTACCTGGGGCAAAAAAAAAATTACCTATTTGTGCCTGTTTCTCTTCCCACCCCCTTCTGTTTGTCCGTTTAAAATATGTTCTTTGGTGCAAGAGCTCTTATTATGTGCTTATGCAGTGCCTCCCACAAAGGGGTCCTGATCTCAGCTGGTGATATTGTAATATAAATAATGATGAGCAGCCAGAATATGGTCCTTAGCGTGCAGAGAGAAATCGAGGTTCTGCAAATAGAATCCTTCAAATCGACTTCTGGATTCTGTGGCACACATTAGAAATTTCCATCCCTCCTTCATTCTAGCTGAAAAAGACTCCAACTTGTTCATAATACAGTACCAGCAGTAAATGATATGGAATGACTGTTATTAAAGACTGTTATCACTTCTACCATGTCAACCAACTCTTCACAAACCAAAAATTGCTCTATTTTTCATCAAATTGTAGACAGATGTGATTCCGGTAATTTGAAAAGAGTGGGGAGGGGCTCCTATTAATTCAGCAGGAAACATTAACTCCTGGGAATCGTTGCAAATTCATAACTTATTTTAAATTTCAGTCTGCAGTTATGATTTTCCAGGAGTACCAAACAAATAGGTCTTGATTCATAGATTCATAGATACTAAGGTCAGAAGGGACCATTATGATCATCTAGTCTGACCTCCTGCACAACGCAGGCCACAGAATCTCACCCACCCACTTTTGTGAAAAACCTCACCTATGTCTGAGCTATTGAAGTCCTCAAATCGTGGTTTAAAGACTTCAAGGAGCAGAGAATCTTCCAGCAAATGACCCGTGCCCCATGCTACAGAGGAAGGTGAAAAACCTCCAGGGCCTCTTCCAATCTGCCCTGGAGGAAAATTCCTTCCCGACCCCAAATATGGCGATCAGCTAAACCCTGAGCATGTGGGCAAGATTCACCAGCCAGATACGACAGAAAATTCCTGGGTAACTCAGATCCCACCACATCTAACATCCCATCACAGGCCATTAGGCCTATTTACTATGAATAGTTAAAGATCAATTAATTACCAAAATCATGTTATCCCATGATACCATCTCCTCCATAAACTTATTGAGTTTAATCTTAAAGCCAGATAGATCTTTTGCCCCCACTGCTTCCCTTGGAAGGCTATTCCAAAACTTCACTCCTGTGGTGGTTAGAAACCTTCGTCTAATTTCAAGTCTAAACTTCCTGGTGGCCAGTTTATATCCATTTGTTCTTGTGTCCACGTTGGTACTGAGCTTAAATAATTCCTCTCCCTCTCTGGTATTTATCCCTCTGATATATTTATAGAGAGCAATCATATCTCCCCTCAACCTTCTTTTAGTTAGGCTAAACAAGCCAAGCTCCTTGAGTCTCCTTTAATAAGACAGGTTTTCCATTCCTCGGATCATCCTAGTAGCCCTTCTCTGTACCTGTTCCAGTTTGAATTCATCCCTCTTAAACATGGGAGACCAGAACTGCACACATCTGCGCTCCAGGTGAGGTCTCACCAGTGCCTTGTATAATGGTACTAAAACCTCCTTATCCCTACTGGAAATACCTCTCCTGATACATCCCAAGACCGCATTAGCTTTTTTTCACAGCCATATCACATTGGCGGCTCATAGTCATCCTATGATTAACCAGTACTCCAAGGTCCTCCTCCTCCTCCGTTACTTCTAACTGCTGCGTCCCCAGCTTATAACTAAAATTCTTGTTGTTAATCCCTAAATGCATAACCTTACACTTCTCACTATTAAATTTCATCCTGTTACTATTACTCCAGTTTACAAGGTCATCCAGATCCTCCTGTGTGATATCCCGGTCTCTCTCTAAATTGGCAATACCTTCCAGTTTTGTATCATCCTCAAACTTTATTAGCCTACTCCCACTTTTTGTGCCGAGGTCAGTAATAAAAAGATTAAGATTTTTCCCAAAACTGATCCTTGAGGAACTCCACTGGTAACCTCCCTCCAGCCTGACAGTTCACCTTTCAGTAGGACCCTTTGTAGTCTCCCCTTTAACCAATTCCTTATCCACCTTTCAATTTTCATATTGATCCCCATCTTTTCCAGTTTAACTAATAATTCCCCAAGTGGCACGGTATCAAACGCCTTACTGAAATCTAGGTAAATTACATCCACTGTGTTTCCTTTGTCTAAAAAATCTGTTACTTTCTCAAAGGAGGAGATCAGGTTGGTTTGGCATGATCTACCTTTTGTAAAACTGTGTTGTATTAGCTGGATGATATAGGATTTGAAAGTTGAAAATAAAAGAGAATGTATTTGAATAGAAAACCAGCTATAATTTCTTATTTATATGGAGTTCTTTTTTCTTTATAGCAGTCAAGGGGACAAATTCTGGGGGATACTTAGCACCTGCATTTCCCAGTAAAATCAGGCCTTATGAACCAAAATGGATCAGGATCAGGCCCTGTATGTGAGAATTGTTCATATTTATTCTATTCCCCCCCTCCCCCTCCCCAATGGAATAGCAAAAAGCAGGATTCTGCAGAATAGAAACAAGGTTTGGAGAGCAGAGACGGAAAAATTATGTTTTTATCTCGTGTTTTGTATACTTCACGTTATTTTACTTAATTTTTGTTTGTGACCTGCTGAGATTGTGGGTTTGGGGGGATGTTTTAGGGCTGTATGTGAAAATTAATTTGGAATAAAGTAGCATGTGCATTTATAGCGGATTAACTATTCCTGATTTACTCCATGTGGACAGTCTTATTCTGGAATAAAAGTGCTTTATTCCTAATTAGCTCTAATCCACTGTTAATGACCTTGAATATTAAGTCAAGAGGGCACCAGTATGACTGTATCAATGGAGCAAAGTTCTTTTGAAGCTGACATCCTTCCTCCCATCACTTACCATGTTCAAGCCTCACAAGGGCAGTTACTGTTTTGATTGAAAGAAGAAAAGGAGTACTTGTGGCACCTTAGAGACTAACAAATTTATTTGAGCATAAACTTTCGTGAGCTACAGCTCACTTCATCGGATGCATGCAGTGGAAAATATAGTAGGGGGATTTTATATACATGGAGAACAGGAAACAATGGGTGTTACCATACACACTGTAACGAGAGTGATCAGGTAAGGTGAGCGATTACCAGCAGGAGAGAAAAAAAACCTTTTGTAGTGATGATCAAGGTGGGCCATTTCCAGCAGTTGACAAGAACGTGTGAGGAACAGTAAGTGGGAATAAACATGGGGAAATAGTTTTACTTTGTGTAATGACACATCCACTCCCAGTCTTTATTCAAGCCTAATTTAATGGTGTCCAGTTTGCAAATTAATTCCAATTCAGCAGTCTCTCTTTGGAGTCTGTTTTTTGAAGTTTTTTTGTTGTAATATTGCCACTTCTAGGTCTGTAATCAAGTGACCAGAGAGATTGCAGTGTTCTCTGACTGGTTTTTGAATGTTATAATTCTTGACATCTGATTTGTGTCCATTTATTCTTTTACGTAGAGACTGTCCAGTTTGACCAATGTACATGGCAGAGGGGCATTGCTGGCACATGATGGCATATATCACATTGGTGGATGTGCAGGTGAACAAGCCTCTGATAGTGTGGCTGATGTGATTAGGCCCTATGATGGTGTCCCCTGAATAGATATGTGGGCACAGTTGGCAATGGGCTTTATTTTTCCCCGCTACTGTTCCTCACATGTTCTTGTAAACTCCTGGAAATGGCCCACCTTGATTATCACCACAAAAGCTTTTTTTTTTTTTTCTCTCCTGCTGGTAATACTCACCTTACCTGATCACTCTCGTTACAGTGTGCATGGTAACACCCATTGTTTCATGTTCTCTGTGTATATAAAATCTCCCTACTGTGTTTTCCTCTGCATGCACCCGATGAAGTGAGCTGTAGCTCACGAAAGCTTATGCTCAAATAAATTTGTTAGTCTCTAAGGTGCCAAAAGTACTCCTTTTCTTTTTTGCGGATACAGACTAACACGGCTGCTACTCTGAAAGCTGGTTTGATTGAGATGCTCAAGGTGAAGCAATTTGAGACTCTCTTCTTGATCTATCCTGCAGGATGGTATGTTCCTCAGGGCAGAGACATGCTAGCTTGGTTGTGAAGCATCTACTACACTTTGGGGTACTGGGTAAATCCCACCCATTGCAAGAGCCACTAAGGGGAAACTTTTGGTGATGGCTAAACATTTTCATTTTGTTTTTTCTGTTTTCATTTCCTTCCCAAGCAGGATCAGTTAAAAATAAATTAACCTTTGTGGAAAAGTCTGGTCTCTAAAATTTCAGGCAGTAAAGACTTTAATAGACAATTTAAAAGTATTGATTTAATGTTGGCCTGGCAAAGGCAAAGATCTATACGAAAGATCTGAGTTCATCACAATCCATTTCTTGGAAGTCTATATTATCTAAACTAATTTGCATGCCTTCTTAACTTTGTTTTCATTCCTTCCCCACCCCCATTTCCCTACAATTTTCCTGCTGATGGCCTGTGACCTAGTTGCAGAAAAATGAACTTCTGACCATATGAGAGAACATTCCAAATACCATAAATTGGATTGCTTCACTTTGTCTTATAAAAGTGATGTACATAACTTTGTTGTGATGCTCATTTTGCCTGTCAAAAAATTATACGGCATTTTAGAGTGAAATATCAATCTCGTTGTTATAGTAAGGCTTGGCAGAATTTGATTTTTATTTTTTATAGTTTTTGACTTATTATTAAGCATTTATTTAAAGTTTCACAGTTGCGGGAATTTCTGAGGGGGTCAGACAATCGAGGGTGTCAGACAATAATTATCTAATGGCAGTAGATGTTGAGATTCAAAAAGTTAAAGCTTTTTAACTGTTAAATACACAAATTGTGTATTTTGACATGTGATGTTGACAAAGTAAATATCCTTAAATCAGTTCTCAAGCAGCATTTTTCTTATTTTGCCTGTCTGTAAATTTTGATTATCATCAATGGAAATATTTTTGTTGGTTTGTGTGTGTGCAGGGAAATCAGTGTTTATCAACATTTACAGATAAATATCGAATCCTTCCAAGCCTATAGATACTAAATTCTGTTCCCCTGATTATCAGCTGGGAATTTGTATTCTTTGATATTGTGTTGACCTTGCTCTACCATCCATAAGCCTGTGTATAAATAATATTTTGGTCTGGGGTGAAACTGAAGTATTTTTAAAAGATTTCCCTCTGATCAGAGTTTTTAGGAGTGAGAGCTGCATAGCAGTGGGGGGGGGGGGGGAATTAAAGCTGCAGAGAATAGTTTAGTGGCCTAAACATCAAGTCTGAAATACCTGCAACGCCAGGTTCAAATCCAATGCTTCTGCACTTCCCTTTGGAAGGTCGTGGGTAGATACACCAATTAGTAAAGGTACAATAAAGTCCTCAGTTACAGCTCAGCCCAAGGTCCGATTCTCAGTTTTGATTTATTAACACAAAGGTTCAAACCAAGAACTAAGTATGAGATAGAATTAGGTTCCCTGCCTCATCGTAACCCTTAATATGCTGGGGCGTAAGCAGAAAGGCCCCTTACCATTGATTTGGCATCAACCACCTTCTGTACTGTTGGGGAGTGGATCAGCAAGAAGGTCTGTGCCCAGTGGCTCCTGTGCAGTAGCTTGTATGACGCTACAGGCCTTGGAACACTGCAGATCAACTTGAGCCTTGGAGTTGGGAGTGCAAAAGTCCCTTCCCTGACCAAAGGCCGTCACCCCCTGCCAAATTTTAAGTCCCTGCATGGGTTAGAAGTTAGAACTTTTCAAAGAGAACATCACCAAAAATTTTTAATAGGCCCAAAGCAACATATTTTACCCTAACTTTGTTCTCAAAAACATATGAACTATTTTGGCTGAAATTAAATTAAAAAAAAGTAGCGAACGCTGAACATGGAAAATTTCACCACGAGTGGTTTAAGTTTGGAAAAGTTATAAGCAACTGAAAACAGGATCTTACAATGGCAAGTGTCAGGTAGCCTTAATAATAGGTTGTGCTACGAGGCCTGCCTGTAATATATATTTATTTCCATTATAAATAAATATTTTATGTATTATATTTATCACAATGGAAATGGTGACAGATTCTAAGAAGGGCCTAAGAGTTAGACCCTGATCATTGCAGAGGGACCCTCATGCCGATGTGGGGTCCCATGGAGTCAGTGGAGCTCTCAACAAATGTAGGGGTCTCTCTCTTGGAACAAATAGTAGGACTGGAGTTGGTTCCTATAGAGGAGCTTATCATAAAAAGTAAGTCTGGTTGGAAAAGTTTGACAAAAAAGAAAAGCAAATGTTTACATGAATAGTTTTTCTCTGTTTTCCAACCGGCTCTACTAAATGTCTAGCGACATATTTTCTTTGGAATTTTTCCCCTTTATTTATTTCAAATTTAGCTTCAATCTAATGAATTAAATTAGTCTAATAAATGTGATCTGATAGCTCCTAATATAAAATTCAGGCTTCTTTTGGAAATTATTGTTTTAAATATGTCCTTAAATATCTGTTTACACAAGAGACTGAAACAGCTACGTAAATAATGCTCATTTTAAAACCATATGCAGTAGCTGTTCATCAGCTCTATAATCTGCCGTATTGGCCTATTTATCATTTTAAAAATATATTTTAAGAAAATGTATTCAATCACATACATTGCAAAATCTGGATGTGTTTGGTTTCATTTTCAGTAATAATGTGTGAGGGCCCTTAGGACTAATTTCTTCCTCTTGGATAAGAAAAGCAAGCAAGTAAAATTATGGCTGACTTGTAACTAAGAGTATGTCTTCACTACCAACATTAAAGTGCTGCAGCTTTACAGAAAACCACACCCATGTGGGGACTAGCTGCCAGCGCTGGGAGCACGGTCTACACTGCCACTTTACAGCACTGAAACATGCAGCACTCAGGGGCGTGTTTTTTCACACCCCTGAGCGAGAAAGTTGCAGTGCTGTAAAGTGGCAATGTAGACAAGGCCTAGGAAGCATACTGCATCCCTGCTGTTGCCCCACCTGTATACCTTAGCCTTCTCTTCTACACATGCACCTTGTGTCCTTCCTAATGGTAATAAAAGCTAATGAGGGGTGTTAATGCAGCTTGGAACAGAACACCTGAGTAGCTTTCCACTCAAATTCAGAAGGCTTGCTTTTGGAGAAGTACTTGTGGCACCTTAGACACTAACAAATTTATTTGGGCATAAGCTTTCGTGGGCTAAAACCCACTTCATCAGGAGGCAAGTATCAGAGGGCTAGCTGTGTTAGTCTGGATCTGTAAAAGCAGCAGAGTCCTGTGGGTCTATAAGGTGCCACAGGACTCTTTGCCGCTTCATCAGGAGGGTCATTCAGTGGACAGATAGAGAAACTGAGGCAGGGACATTCACCATTAGTGGAGAGGGCCGGCACAAGGCTGGCGTGGAGGGTTTTGAATGAGTCAGGGAAGAGTCCTGGGCAGAATTACTGATGGTGTGGGAGCAGCGTTGTAGCCTTGCATCCTGGCCCCAGGAAATTTTGCCTCCCTAACTCACCTGTAGACTTCAGCCTCAGTGATTTAGCCAACTTGGCATATCTGCATCAAGGCCACAGCTCCTTTCACCTGAGGATTTCTAAACACTTTACAAAGTTTGGGAAATAATATACTGCTTCAATCTAATATACAGCTGGGGTAGCAATTTTATTCTAATGTTGATTAATACAGTCAGAGTAACATATAGCCCAACAATACAATATATCCAATCGTTAAGAATTATACCATTTTACCTAAACAGTTTTCATTTTTACGTTCAAGAAATGTACTAGAGTAAAATGAAAAATGCTTCAGTTTAGTAACTTATATTCAATTATATTGGGATAATTTTTAAAGTAAGATTTAATATTCAAATGAAAATTAATTAAGAAGTCAAGAAAAAAAACACTTCACTTTTATGGATCATCCTAATTCATTCATTGGTTCATGGAGTGGAGGGGCCATGCCTTTCAAGGAATGCCACAAATTCACACAGTGACCTTGGCTGCTGGTTTTTACATTTGGCTTGGTATTAAACCAAAGCTGTATACAACTGAATATTGACAGACTGCTCCCTATTGGCAACGTACCTGAGGAATCTCAAGAACATGTTCCACCTAAATTCAGTTATAATTTATACTCAATATACTGGTTTCAAATCTGCCCATTTAAGATCAGAAGCATTAAACCTGGGTATTATATTAATGTAAGGGATGGTGGTAATAGGGTTGCTATTTAGTCTTGAGGATCGAAATTAACAGGTGATCCAAATAATTTAAATCAGGCAAGCAGAAAACCTTATTTTTTAAATCATTGATTTTAATCTTGTATTGCATTTGTGATTTTTAGTTATTTTTCTGAAGAAAGGTTAGTTCTCATTTGCTGGTATAATTTGGTAATTATTTTTGCTAGCCAAGAGGGATACATTATATATGTATGCATTTATTTAAGCATTTATATAGCTTAACATACATTTATTCAGATTCTTAATTTTTGCACTTCTGTTAAAAGAAAGGTGAATGATGCATTTCTTAATACTGGATGATTGATTTTGTTTTTACTCAGTTGTGTCCAGCTGCATTTGGATGGAAATTATAAATGCATAAATTATCGTCTTAAAATGGTTTTTATTACTTAAATAGAAATACCTTAAATATGCTGGATACATAAACTAAACTTTTGTTTTCTTATCAAAATGTTGTTTTTTGTTTAAAACAAACTGATTTATTAAACAAAGGAAGTATTATCTGAAGTTAGTGAATTCAACTAATTGTTTCTGGTCACCGTGTCCTTCAAGATTTGAGAACTAGTGGATCTTATCCTCTCACACTATTTTTATTAATAGATTGAAAGAGGGAAACAAGCTGCCTGCCTTTTCAACTCCCAGGCGGTTTCTCAACTTTGAATGAACTAGCCATTAAACTGAATTAGTTGAATAAACTGAAACGAAGAAAATATTCTCTCTGCATCTACAGAAGAGTCTGCTTCTATCCAAAGCTGGTTGAGCGCTTCCAATAAACTCTGGGTCCAGGTGCTTAGCCAGTAACTTCCACCACTTCAGGGGATTGACTTTCTTTAAAACTTGGCAGCAAACGTGTACTGCTTTAGTATATAAATTTTTAATTTAAATGATTTTCATAGAATATAGTAAGTTTTGACCTTAACATAGCATCATTTCATATTTAATTTTAAATAGGTTTATTTAATGTAGTATTAAATATATTTAATTTAAAATAAAAATTGGTTTTTATTCCCCCTGAAAGTTAATCTTGTGACAGTATATGTTTTGAAGCACAGGAGGATTGACTGGAAAGTTCAAAGTAGGACTGAATTTCTGGCAGGTTAAATGGATGGGAGTGGGGAGGGACATACCTACTAATCCTTTGGAGGACCATGCTTTTGAGAGCTAGGAGAGTTCTTTGTGGAAGCACAAGACCCCAAGATAGGGAATTCTGTCGTGGTGGTGGTGGTGATGATGGTGATAGCTTTAAAGGAGGGACTTTTCCTCTTACCAGAAATAAATTGTGGCACTTGTGTGCGTTAGGAGGGAGTGGAAGGGCTAGCCTTACATAATATGTCACAATCCTGTGAAAATCAGAGTGCAACTCTGTGTTACTCTTTGTTGAATCTGCTTGTTTTGAGTGCCGCCCACGCCTCTTTTGGAGATCATTTATCACAAATGTGGAAAATACGCAGAGCTGAAGAAGATGAGAGGCTTTACACCCTTTAAACTCATAGCTTGCTATCAGCCCTCCCCCTAAATGCTTCACATAACATTCCAGAATCTTCTAATCATACATATTAATAGCATGAAGATCATCACGCATTCTCTGTTTGCACAGCAGGTTGTGACGTTCCCAAAGGAATGTTTTATTTTCATTTTTATTATTTCAATAGCCAATTTCATTTCCCACCTATCCCCTTCTCCAGCCAATTTCCTTCCCCCTCCCTTTCTCCTCCTCTTCCCCCCCCACCCCCCCCCCCCCAAAATCCTTCTGAATCCGAGGCCTCATCTTGGAGGGAAGGCTTGGAATAAACTTATATTTCCTAGTTAAGTATAATGTCAACTCCTGATTCATACTGGGCATCGGGTTTGGTGTCCTGATGCTACTAGGTTCCACCTCCTCCAGTTCTTCATCAGTCCTCATGCAAAACTTCCTTTGATATTTTAGGAAATTTCCTGTGGAAAGACTGCAGGATTGGAGTCTCTCTCTTCCCCCAAAGGAACCATTTTCATCACGCTGATGGTGCTGAGCGCTTAACAGGATTGGGTCCCTAGAGAGATGTAATTATTAACCTCAATTGCCATAGGCCAGAATTTTCTGGCACTGCTCCTTGGTAAACATGAACCTAAAAACTCAAACTCTGCATGGGATACATGAACGGATCTTGCCATTTTTGGTTTGACGGCAACGGAGGAGGAGACTGAATTTTGCTAGTGTTGCACAACCATACGTCAAATGGAAACAGACTTTCCCTGTCTGACTATAAATGATGATGCAGAAATATAAAATATACAACAGTGATGTGAAGTAAATAGTGTTACTGAATGCAGGTGCATAACAGAGGTAAAGATGCTATATATACTCATATAATTATAATTTTATCCTTTTTAAGGTTAAAAGTGCAGGCTGCCTCTCTTTAACTTGCACCTTTATGTTGACTAGTTTTTTATAATGTGCCCATCACCATAGTATCTGAGCATCTGTGTATCAAATACTGCATGTGGAAATGAAATCTTTATGTATTGACATGAATATGTTCTGTTGATGTATGGATTGTGCACATGCCCAGGTGTTTAATTTAGACATTGATGTCAGTAATTACAGTCAGTGTTGTGGCAATATTTTCTTAGCAAAAGAAAAACATAAATGTTCAGAAAAATAGTGAGAGTAGCATGACATATGCAGGGTACAAAACAAAGTACAAAAAAATTACAGCAAATTAAGGCGCTTTATATAAAAATAAGCTTAACTGGAAAACACAAGAATTCAAACCCAAAAAATCTGAAGACCAGCCACTATTTCTTTGACCTGTAGAAATGCTGTTAACCACCATGATAAAATTTAGATTAATCACAGAAGGCTGACTTCTGTATGTTCCTGTTTCTGGTCTGTCTACTTTTAAAACTCGGTCTTCATAGTGTGTACTTAATTAAATACACAGAATAACTCCAATGTAGATGTATTCTGATTCTATACCCTGCGTCATTCTGATACATATTGGAAGTTTAATGTTTGCTTCTCTGGTTCTTATTAAGAATATAGCAAATACCCATAAACTTACTTACATACGTTTTACTGATTTTTTTAAAAAGTTTCTGTAATCTTAGATAGTGAAGTGAGTCATAAATTCAGCAGCTGACCTTAGAAGTGGCAATACATTGGTGAATATTTTAATGTTTTCTTTCCATATAATGGCTTTTCTATCACGGCACTATGATTAGAGGTTAAAGTTGAAAAAGACCTATTGGATCAGTAGGTCTGATTCTCCATGTACTCGCGTACCAATTTAATGCCATTGATTACAATGAAGTAACTCCCAGTTTACACAAGTGTGAAAGGAGAATCAGGCCCATTGAGTCCACACCTTTGCATATGCAGGATATTTCCTCCCAGAAGAAGTACCAAAGAGCAAATTCACAGTTCACTTGATCATGGTCAAAAGGTCACGAAAGATCAAAGATCAACTGCAAACATTGAAATCAGCAGACTTTTAATGCGGAATATGTGTAGAATCATTCCTCATTTTTATCTTATTTTAAGGGCCAGATTCTGATATCATTACTCACATTGAGCAGTACCATACTCCAGGAGTAGTACCACTAAAATGAATGGTACTGCTCTCAGGGTAAGGTACTACTTAATCAGAATCTGGCCTTAAATAAGTAGATGGTACCATAAAGTGATAACCCTTCCCTCTTATGAATGAGCCATATCCTGCCATTGGTTTTGTACACAAAACTCCCTGTTCCATTTCAATAGGGATTTTTTTTTTGCGGTGGCAGGTTGAACCAGAAATTAATGTATGAGTAAAATGAGAGTAACTGTATAGTTTTGGAGGCAATGAAGGGCTAAATCCAGTGCTCTGCTGGAGTTTGTTCTGAGCAGGATTTGTTCCCTAATAATTATTCCCATGAAGTTATTAAAGTTAAGAAAAAGTCACAAGTAGGTTTCTAAAAGACTTAACTTTAGGGTATTTAACTTATTAAACAATTAGATTGTGGTAAAACTACTGTACTATAGTAAGCAAAGCTTCAGAATTACAAATAAAAAATTTGTATTAATCCCAACAGAAAAACTGTGAGAGAACATTTCTTTAAGATTTTTTTCCCCACTTCTTCAGTGGTGAAAGGGGATAACTTGTATAACCCATAACAACCCCTTGGAAGTGATCTCCATGGAGAAGTCAACTGCCTAGTCAATACTTTAGGTGTTAGGATAACTTGTTTAATTCAGCACCAGTGATAATCCTGAGTGTTTAAATATTAAAGGAATGTACCACAAAGAAAGCAAATGTCTAAATGTTGGAACTTTCAGTAGAAATTACACAACTCTGAAATGGAGTATTTAAAGTACAGTGTTAGCAAATGTTTACATTAAATGATTTCACTAAGATATTACCGTGAACAATTATACCTGTTTTATCACATGCGCATATCTTCAGCTAAAGTTAAGAGGCTTAAACATTTAAATTGCTTTGCATTATAGGAAGTTAGAGTTGGAGTGAAATATATTAAGCGTGTGGCTTTCCTGTGCAAGAGGTTCTGCAGAGTCAGCTCCTAGAATTACAGGGATTTTTTTTTTGTTCTGATTACTTTTACTTTTTGACTATCTATTTTTGTGTGTTGTGTCTTCAAAAGGCCAAAGCCTGTTGGATTTAGTTTCCAAAGTGTTGACGTTTGTAGTTTACGTATATTTTTCTCTCCAACATCTGGACATCCACATATTGAATTTGGGGGGGAGGGGTGGAGTGGGGGAGGTTTACACCATACAGTCACATCATATATTATTTATGTACATTTTATTTATGAGAGCAAATTCTTCCCCCTCCTCTGGAGCCACAAAGCACCCCAACAGCAGCAGTCCTGGTGCAGTTCCGTTGCCCTGAGGAGAGTGACTGGGCTCTGGCACCACGTGCATAGGGAGGGTATGCTCCTCCTTTATCACAAAGCCCAGATCTTCAGTGATGTGCCATGGCAAGGTGTTTGGGACTGGGCTAATGCATCATCTGGATTTCATAAATCTAGCATATGGGAGTAAGGCCGTTAATTTATGAATCCTCTCCTGCTCACTGTTTTCTAAGTTGTAGAACCCTCCTGAAACCAGAGTAGCAGTACGTATTTAGTGAGGCCTGGCATGGTTGTCTATCATTAATGACCACAGTTATTTGGACGCAGCTGTGCCCATATGAGTTCTTGGTATTATTTTTGTTTTGTGAAAAGCAAAATACATGACACAACGGTAAAGTATGGGTTTGTTTTTTTTTCTGTAGACTCCATGTAGCTATAAAGAAGGTCATGGTTGGCGCAACCTCTGTATGGCTTAGTAGAGCAGAGATTCTTAAATTTTTTCATTGTATTGACTGCATATTAATAGTCAGAGTGTCACATTGGTGCCTCCCCTCCTCTTCACAGTTGTGCAGGCACCTCTTCTCCTGTTTATAGTCATACAGCATCCTGTGGCAACTGCAGAAATTGTTTACATGGAAAAGTATTATTAGGGAAGTATTTTTAATAGATGTTCAGCTTCTCTTAATACAGTTTTTAATGACGATGCTTTCCAGTGTTTAGTTTCTTTTAAGTTTAAACTCAGCTCTGTTTCTTAGGTTTCACACCCCAGCCTACCAAAGTTCTTCTTTTCCTTTTCTTTTTGTGTGTCTGAGAATTTCCTAGTCTCTTCTCCCCCCGCCCCCCCAAATGCACTAGCAGGATACATAACAAAGCTCCTAACTTCTGCTCGATATTGGAATTAGAGAGTGCAAGGGGCAGATAGTTTGGCAGGGCAGTCGGAGGCAGGGATCCTGGGAACTTTTTCCAGTGGGCAGTCAAGGAGCTGAGGGAGTTTAAAAAAAAAAAAAAAAATGTTGTTCAGATTGTCAACTGGAAAAAAAGCAATTCACAGTTAAGGCTGAAACTTTTTCTGGTAACTGATCTTCCATGCCAGGATACAAGTTTGTTGTTCTGTTTGTTCATCTGGATTTTTTTATTTATGTTGTGTGCCATTTATGCTGCAAAATGTAGGTCCAACTTTGAGAAACAGAGCTCATAGTTTTTGCTTTAGTTCTGAGTCTCCTCAGTTTTTTTAGGGAGAGTGGTCAGACTTTTAATATTTGAACTAAAATATGTAGCATACAGTGAACAGAAAATCACTATCTACTGTAGCAAAAAAACTATTAAAAGATTTTCAAAAATAGGATTATAAAGTCAGGCTTCTAAATCCATATTTAGGCTTCTAAATACAATGGGAACAGCTGGAAACGCAACACTTTTTAAAATCAGGTCACTTATTCTTGGCCTAAATGTGCAAAAAGGGTCAATTGGCCACAGATTTAGGACAGAGGATAAGCATATAGTCACTCATAACTCAGATCTTCCTGATTTTCAGACACAGCTGGTTAAAGGGGTTCTGTCAAGTATGTAAAATCCAGGTCTGCTGCAGCATTTTCCATATTTTTGAAAGTTCAGCTCCCTTCATGAAAATGATATGCTGCCATGTGGTATTAAAGGCCAACCCATCTTAAATTATACATCTTCCACATTTTCCATACACATCCATGCCCCTCCTAGCTAGTCCTTCACATCCTCCACTTTGCAATACACTATGTGTTGTATACTCATCTGGTACCTCCTAACCCCCTCTAAAAAATCTATTGGAAAAGACAGTGAATGGCCAAACAGATTTCTTATTGTTTATTTTAATTTTAAGTATATTCTTCAAAAAAGAAACAAAGCCGACCACACTTAGGCCCTGATCCAACACACACTTGTGCTTCATTTGACTCCTGTGAGTAACTCATTGAAGTTAATAGTACTCCTCACATGAGTAAAGTTAAGCATGTATGTAAGTGTTCGCAGGCTCATGACCTAAATCAGTACTTGATTTGTTGTATGAAATGTCTCCAAGTTTAGGCTGACGATCTAGATTGAAAACTTACATATGTTTACAATCGGAATTTCCCAGACTTGGATGCCAGGCTCTGTCTTCACTGATCTCAGTTAGCTTGCACAAACTATCATGTGCTTATGTTCACAGGCTTACTAACAAATATTGGAGTCAAAATGTGAACACAAACCAGTCCTTTAGTTTTGGGACATATTGTGACTTGTGAAGTTTTTTTTTATGTTGTGTACACACACATGCTCCGTTTTATTTTATTTTTGCATTAATCTTGATGCATATTAAGGATATTATGCAAATTATGTATTGCCATGAGTAAGGGGTCAGCAAAGCCCCTTATTGGTGTGAATTGCCAGCTTACTTCATAGAGCCCACCCAGTTTTTAGTCACTACTGACTTTGGCCAGATTTTGAATAAGTGATCTAGAAATATCTCATTAGCAGCCCCTCTGAACCATTCAATATTTTAATAATGGCTCTTATGATGATGTTGTTTTATTCTTTAATACTATTACTCCTATTTGTATGCTGTTCTATGTCCAATTAATAAAATATACAAAGAAAAGAAATATCTTGATTATCAAGAATAAGGGAAGCAGAAGGAAATTTTGCTTTTTTGAAAAACAGCTCCCAAATCCTATTTTTTACATCTAGAGGTGAAATAGTTCTGAACTTATCCATAACTGTTACTAAATAGTACTAAATTTTTCCCTACATCATAACTATTACCAGACTTTGCATATGCCTGAAAGAATGCTTCTCGTTATTTTATTACGACAGTACATTTAATTTAGCTTACTGAGGGATGTTTGGTGATTGCATTCATATATGGCGTTATCTGGATAATTTAGCCTTCTAAATTAGAATTACAGCAAGGCTAGTTTTTATTCAAAGCTGTAACAAATAGTGTGAGGTAAGAAAATAACATAGAGATGGCAGCAATTCAATGAATTACAGACTCTGTCAACTTAACAAACTGCAGTAGAACCTCAGAGTTATGAACACTGACCGGTCAACGACTCACCTCATTTGGAACCGGAAGCGTGCAATCAGGCAGCAGGGGACAGACACACACACACACTCTACAGAACAGTACTGTGTGAAATGTATACTACTAAAAAAATAAAGGGAAAGTTTAAAAAAAAATTTGACACGGTAAGAAAATGTTTCTTTGCTTGTTTCATTTAAATTACGATGATTAAAAGCAGCATTTTTCTTCTGCATAGTAAAGTTTCAAAGCTGTATTAAGTCAATGTTCAGTTGTAAACTTTTGAGAGGACAACCATAATGTTTTGTTCAGAGTTACAAACATTTTAGAATTATGAATAACCTACATTCCTGAGGGGTTCATAGCTCTGAGGTTCTGCTGTAACAGAACAGTAGAGGGACCAGTTCATATTATATTGAAATAAAGCCAGGACTAAGTGTGGATAGCAAAACACTGTGTCACAGAATACCATGTTGCTCATAAAACAGGTTCGTTTGTGTATTTGATTTCAAAAGAAGTTTCATTTCCATCAGAATTACTTTTATTGTATTATTTTCATGGTGCAAAAAGTGTACTCAGTGCTGTTTAAATAGTTCATATAACCAGCATAATTGTTTTTTTCTTTCCTCTGCTGCAAGTCCTTAGATACCTGCACAAACTTTCAGTAATCAGAAATGTTGCCTTACGTTTCCACTTGATTTGTTTGTTGCATTACTTTCAGTTTCACAGGTAGGGCAAAGAACTTCCCAGTGAGGTGTAAGATTTCTTCAGTGTTTTTCTGTTTCTAAGACTGGTCTTGGATGAGTTACTTTACTGAAGAGTAATTAATCACCAGCTATGAGATGGAACAAGGGCGGCTGACATACCAGACAGGAGCAAAATTGTCTTGTCTGTTCACTCCCTGGCAGAATGGGATGTGTCTATAGGAGGGATGTGATGTCTATCTCATTTTGGTATCTGTCTTACATGTGTTTCCCTATCAACTTTGCTGCAAGTTTTAATAGATGGTTTTCAAATCACAAGAGAGACTGCACATGGCCTTTTCAGGCACCTTACTGCCTTCTTGCTTACTTTGCAGAGATGCGTTGGGAGGGAAACAGTTGCGCTTTTACCAATCAGTCCACCACATATTTTGCTCTGGGTATTGCCATCCCTTACACTGTCACTGCTGCAAATGGCTGCTACATAAATGCAAACTGTGACTGGAAACCTATTTGGATCTCTAGGACTTTACATAGGGTCATTTCCACATCTAAAGGAAGGATTGCA
The DNA here is from genome assembly GCF_015237465.2 of Chelonia mydas. NCBI lineage: Eukaryota > Metazoa > Chordata > Testudines > Cheloniidae > Chelonia > Chelonia mydas. Next base: position 79,927,067 of record NC_057852.1, read on the forward strand.
TATTAAAAAATGTGGGATGGGGTTGTGGGGGAATTAAATGTAACACCTGAACAACTTTTACATGTAACACAAGGGTGTTCTTACCTCCCCAAGGCCTGAAGGCCATAGTCCATTTTAGTGAATATGTTGCTTAATTTATTTATTATAGGAGCATTTAATAATGCAGCCAAAGTTCTGGACCTTTGGCTGTTTCCATTCTTATTTTATAAATTGTCCTTGAAGTCCATACTACTTTCTTTTTTGGACAGATCACCAATCCAGACAGTCAACACTTTAAAGCAATCTCCAGTCAAATAACTACATTGATAGAAAATATCAAAGTGTGGCCGTTAAGACCACTAATACTTAAGACATGCCTATTTATCCTTTAAATACAGGGAGGAGGTCCTCATCCTCACTCTGCCCCTTGACACTGAGCAAAGGGATCAGAGTGGTGTCAAGGGGCTTTAAAAGCCCCAGATCTGCCTGGGGGAGGATTCCTTCAGTGCAGAAACCATGAAGAACAGCCCTAAAGCTGCCTTCCGGAATGCTTCATAAGCCACAGTACCAAGGACAGAAGGGGTGTGTAGAAGTGAGTCTTCAGTATGCTGCACTGCCGAGATTCCAAGAACTGCTGCGGCCCATAAGGCAGCCTGGGAAGGCTGCTGGGTAACTAAATTGTGTTGGGAGCCGCAGAGCAGCCTGAGGTTGGGAGGGTGCAAAGGTGGCTGAAGGGCATAAAGTCTACCTTCGCCCACCTCCTCCCGGGTTGTGAGTTTTGTGCCGCCTCTTCAAAGCTCAGCACAGAATCTCACCCAGTATAAATATTAACCATTCTCCATTTGCAGGCAGGGAGAAGAAAAAGGAGCATCTCCCAAGATGCCAGATGTCACTGCTCCTATGGGAAACTCTTTAGACATTAAAGCAAAAAGGGCAAGAATGTAGATACCATGTTGGACTTGTAACCTTCATATAAAAAAGCCAAGGCAATTCGCTTCATTGCATAACTAAGGTAACTACTGTATAATGATTATACTGATTATAATGTATCTCACAGTGAAATGTATTGCTAAGCTGTCATGTTAGCATTATTGTCACATATGCCATCGCTTAGCACCATATAGCTTGATCACACCCAAAGCTGTAAACTACTTGGAGCTACATAATTAGCATGATCTTCAGGCAAGATATTGTTTGCCATTGTCAGAAATGGCACAGATCAAAAATCTCTGTGATGTCCTTCTGTCCCGCACAGAAAAAGTCAACATTGACTAGAGCTATCTCCAGTGAACACTTATTCAACGAATGTAATTCTTTTTTTGTGTTAGTACATTAACCACTCTCAGACTTGTGACTTTTATGAATTGTTTATTCTAAATCATTTCATGTATTTTAGCATTTTGGTTGGTTAGGTGTCTTTCTTTTGAGCTTTGTGGTATGGCGAGGCTGCTAGATGTAGACTAGCTTGTTAGGTTTCACATGGATTTCACAGTTTTATGTGAGAGGATCCTGGATAGGCACCTTTTTATGAATATGAATGTAAATAAATATGAATGTCTTCTGCAGACATATTTCAGCCTGTAATTGCTCATTAATTTTCTCCATGACTTGCTTTGAATATTCATAACTCTTATTTTGCGTTTTGTGATATGTTTGGCTGCCTGTGTGCCATAAATGTTTTGCGCCCCTCCCCCCCCCCCGGAGGCCTCAGGGACATGCCAGCCGCTTTTGAGAGTGGCGCAGAGCCAGGGCAGGCAGGGAGCCTGCCTTAGCCCCACTGCGCTGTTGGCCATTCAGCACCTAAAATCTCCCGGTTTGGCTTCAGTAGCCTCTGGAAGATACGGCATGATTCCGGGAGACTTCCTGCAAAACCGGGGGGGTTTGGCAACCCTACTCCCAAATGCACGAAACCTTTCATGATGGCCCTATGAGCCCTTCAATTATGAATATTTGCATAAGCATTCAGTACATTTTCTCTTTCTGCAAACATTTTTGTGACCAAAATCTAGTCACTCATTTTCTCAGAAATCTAATAAAGTGTGATGTGAATATTATAAAAAAAAATTTGCATTTTTATTTGCATGAATGCCCGCAATTGCTTTCACACTATTTTTCCCAGTGCTGGTATTGAATTCTTCAAAGACTGAGTCAGCCACTTCATTTTTCTCTCACACTTTTTTTTAGTAGGTGTTTGGCTGAGGCAGTGTCCCAGAAAACATAGGAGCTAGTTTTCTAAACAATTTGAACTTCGGGTGGGTATGTAAATAAGATTTACACATTTTGGTTGGTAAAACCTTTCTTTGTTTTGAACCTCTGTGAGGGTGCTCAAAATCAGGAAAATAAGTATGTTGTGTTCTTTGAAGCTAGGTTATCTCTATCTTCTTATTGCACCGTATAGAAAAAACCTTCTGGTATTCCCATAAATATACTGCAACTACTGTATTGGTACTATATTTAGTCGCCGTATTTCTGTTAGCAACTTTACTATGAAACATATTGGGTCTGGGTCCTCTGGTCCAGCAGGCACCCACACAAGCTGACACAGGCCTGAAGCAGCTCATTTCTCTAGTAACTATCATTCTGTCATTTAAAAAAATCCCTCTTATTTATTATTTTCATGAATTATTTCTTTTCAAGTAATATATTCATAAATTCCAAGGCCAGGAGGAACCATTGTGGTCATCTAGTCTGACCTCCCAAATAACATAGGCCTTAGAATTTCCCCAAAATAATCCCTAGAGCAGATCTTTTAGAAAAACATCCAATCTTGTTTTTAAAATAGTGAGTGATGGAGAATCCACTGCAACCCTTGGTGTAAGCTCCTCCAATATTTAATTACTCTCACCGTTAAGTATTTATGTCTTATTTCCAGTCTGAATTTGTCTAGCTTCAACGTCCAGCCATTGGAACATGTTATACCTTTCTGTGCCAGACTGAAGAGCCCATTATTAAATGTTTGTTCCCCATGTGGGCACTTATAGACTGTAATCATGTCACCCCTAAACTTTCTCTTTGTTAATCTAAATGATCTTCTTGAGTCTTTCACTATAAGGCATATTTTTAATCCTTTAATTGTTCTAATGGCTCTTCTCTGAACTCTCTCCAATGTATCAACATCCTTCCTGAATTGTGGGCACCAGAACAGTATTCCAGTAGCGATTGCACCAGTGCCAAATATAGCTACATGGTGAAAGGGGGACCGGATCGTCCAGAGAAAACACAGGACTCCAGGGAGAAGCGACAGGTGCAGCCCAGATCCAGCCCCCCAGATTCAAACATATCTTAGCCCTACTCACATCCCAAACAACCAACTTCAGACATTCCTTCAACTTCCCCAGCTCCAACACCAAATATACCCAAGATGTCGGATCTGAACATGGATCTCCCAAACCAAATGTCCATCCAAAACCCCAGCTCTGAATCCCCCCACACACTCCAAAGTTCCAGTTGCGCGCCCCTTCCCAACACAAACAGCCTCATTATCCCAGCTCCAGCTATTCCTCTCACACCAGAGCCCCTGCTCTGAACCCGGCCAGATACACCCAGCCCCAGCTGCAGCTATCCACTCACTCTTGGGGCTCAGCCTGGACTCCAAGCTCTGAAGTGGAGCTGGGCTCTAGCACCTGGCTCCAGCTTCCTGAGCCTTGCCTCTCCCTGACTGAGTCACACTGACCCTGCAGCAGAGGCTGCTCTTCTTGGCAGAGTCTGTGACACTCGCCTGTCCCTTCTCCTTGCTGTCCCGGGCAGTCCTCTCTCTGGCCCTGGGGCAGAAGTTCATGGACCTGGGGCAGAGGACAAACCAGGCAAACAGGCCCCTGCTCCTCCCAGCAGGAATCTGTCCACCCAGGCTGTAACTCAGGCCCATGCTGCTCCTTCACCCATCCTGGAGCTGGTCGCTGCTTGAGGGGCCAAAGCAGCCTCCACTCTGGGTACCTGGCACCAGCCACGGCTCCTCTGCAAACAAAGATCTCCAATCTTGCAATTTTATCTAGAGATGGTGAGATGTGAACTCAGCCTGACCTCTGGTGGAGTGAGTTCCAAAGACATGGACCCTTCATTGGCCATGAACAGGAGTTTAAACCTTGGCTCCATAAGCTGAAGGGTTCCACTTGAGCTTAGCAGGAGCAGAGATTGATCGATTGTATTTCGGTAGTGCCTAGGTGTCCAACCAAGATCAGCATGCCATTGTGCTCGGCACACAAAATAATAGACAATCCCTGCTCTGAAGAGCTTGCAGTCTCAATAGACAAAGGGTAGGGGAAAGGGATCCAACATACAAGCAGAGTGAACAGGGTGAGGGTTGACATTTCTTTTTAAAAATGCCTTGGGTGGGTTTTATTAGGAGGGGATTATCTAATTGGAAAGGCAAAGGAAGGGACAATAGGAGAAGGGAGATTAAGGAGGGGAGCATGAATGGCAGGTGGAGTGAGGTTTAGGTGGGGAGGCTATAAGACGGGGGTAGGTGAAGGTTGGAGCAAACAGTCCTGAAAGAAAACTGTAGAGAGCAGTTTTATGACATTATCAGTGTCTGATGGTCCTTGAGGAGGTACCTTGCTATTGCTTCTGATAGCTAGAGTTTCTCTGGGGCTGGCTCCTCCCTGGAATTTCTTTCTTCCCCAAGCCCACATGGCTCAGAGGGTTGTGCTGGGGGGGGTGGGGGGGGGGAGGGGAGGAGATACATGAGTCCTAGTGCTCCAAGTGGGGGAAGCCTAGAACGTGTCTAGTCCAGTGGTTCTCAAACTTTTGTACTAGTGACCCCTTTCACACAGCAAGCCTCTGAGTGTGACCCCCCCCATAAATTAAAAACACTTGTTTGTATATTTAACACCATTATAAATGTTGGAGGCAAAGCGGGGTTTGGGGTGGAGGCTGACAGCTTGCGATGTCCATGTAATAACCTCGAGACCCCCTAAGGGGTCCCGATCCCCAGTTTGAGAACCCCTGGTTTAGTCCATTTAGGACAGTGAAGACCATTTTACTGGTTTCTTTTAACAAAATTACTTCCTTTGTCATCTCTCTGGTGTTTCCTAGGTACCCTTCCATTCCATTAACATTTTGGTCCATGTTAGTCACTATAGTAGACAGCAGTTTGATTTCTCTGTTCAGTGAAGTTGGAGTATTTTTTTCTTAATTTATCCCCTCATTTTTTAAATTTTCCTTGATTTCTTTAAGAAAATTTCCTTATTCTGACTCTGGAGTAACTGGACTTGCAATCCGGTGGTAGGCACAAAGAGTCCTGTGTTTGTGCACCAATCACTTTTTTTTAGTCTTGTTCCTATGGTTGGCATGTAGGTATTGATGTTGGGGCCTCCCTGTCAGTTTTCCATATGTAATACTTATACGTTTTGTTAGTGGAATAATACAGCAAAGGAGAAGGAAGACCCAGAACATTGAATAACATTTAAATGAGAGACCTTCACTTGGAATTTTTGAGTGCACAGGAGTGGAGGATTGAGACTTGAAACTTCTCTCCCTTGTTTGCAAAAGGGCCATTACCATTACAAACCCTTTCTTGTGAGACACTTCTCTGGGCCGTTAACTAAAATTCCTCGCCCTCCCCCCTTATGTCTGCACTGCTGTCAGAGCTGTCATTGCAGCACTGTAGACATACCTGCGCTAGCTTTAAGCTAACTAGTGAGGGTATTGATAGCTGTGAAACAATAGCAGCCTGGGCTGTACAAACCCGCCTGGGACCCTAGCTGGGCTGCTAGCCCTTGCTCAAGTCTGTGCTGCAATGGCTTCTCTACGCTTGATGCTCACATACTAGTTGGATAAAAGCCAGATCAGGTATGCTGCAGTCACACCTCCAATTGCAGTGTAGACATACCCACAGACTCAGATACAATTCAAACCATTTTGTTCTCCAAGAAGAAGAAATATTAAAAGAAGAAATGTGCAAGGAAAGATTCTTATGTCTCAGTATTAAATCTTTGTCCTGACTAAGAGAGAAATGGAGAAACGGTTTAAAAAAATAATAAAATCTGTAATGTATTGTCCTGTTCGTTGTGAGAAAACTCTGCATGTTTTTAGCATTAGGTCAGCTTTCCCCTCTCTAATGGCTTAGTATTAGTCTACCCAGTACCCACGCTAAAAAGGAGTCTGTCCTAGAAGAATATGGACAAATAATGGCTGAACAAGCATAGATTGCACTAGCTGGGAGGAAGTCCTGCGTGCGTGCACACGGAGTATTTCTGCACAGGGAGTTACACTGCAAGTACAAGAAGATTCTCTTTCTCCCCCTTCCTCCAGGTGGTCCCAGGCAGGGAGCAGCTATAATTTGGCTATTTGCACCACCTGAGCACAATGGGAACTGGCTAGTGCAGGCATTAGTGTTCCATACCCACAGGTAAGATGGGTGTAGGCAGGTGAGACCATGGCTCAGGTCCTGCTGCACGCTGGCAAGCCCTGGAAGGCTGCACTGGGAGAAGTCCAACAGGAGCTTCTGGTGAGTGCAATCCTGCCACTGCTCCAGGGCCGCATTCAAGTGCAGATGTAAAACAATTATTTCACTTTCCTAAATGTGAAGATGCATGTAAGTAAATGGACAGTTAGTTTGTTTGTTTGTTAGGTTCCCCCTGTTTCCCAGCTGTTCCAACTTCCTGTGGGAGAGACATTTCCACTTCCTCCTACTGCAGGGCCTCTACCTTCAACCACAAAGAAAAGCATAGGGGTCAATTGTGCAGCTGTTAAGTATTTTTTAAAAGAAAACCATGCATGAATCCCTTACTTCCTTCTTTAATTCTTCTTTTCCCTTTTCTTCCTGTAGCTTAATTTTTTTCCTGTTTTTACCTTTTTCTATTTCCCTAATATTCTTAACTGCTTTTCTCTTAGAATTTCAAAAGCTGCCACTTTGCCTTCCTTTTTTTTCCATAACCCTTTAGAGCTCTCTTCTCCATCTTCCCATCTCATTTTGGAACAATATTTTCCCTTTCTCATTATATCATCTACTCTCTTTTTTCCCTGTGTTGTATTCTTGGCCTCTTCTCATGCCTGTTCCCCCTCCCCCATTTCTTCTTGATAGAAAACACTGCTAATCATCCTTACTTTTCATCTCCTTTTCTGAATCTTAAGTGAAGTCTTTCTGATCTCCGTGTGTGTTCTGTGGCAGTATGTGCCAGGATTGCGACAGAGTGAGACTGAAAGCAGACTCACTGAAGCAACAATCCAGAATCCTCTTGAAAGCAAAGTTAACTTTTTGATTCATTATCTCCTGAGAACTGGCAAGCTCTCGCCGCCTTTGTAAGTTTCACCTACTTACATTTTGAACTTGTTTGAGAAGTTTAGTTGAATAGGAAAGCAAATGGGATGTGGGTTTTAAATGCATTGTTCAAACATATTTAACTGTTTTTTTATATCTGGTGTGAGTCACGTTGTTGTTTTTGGTCAACATTTTGCCTCTTGTCAGAGAACCAGGCTAGTAACATCAGCAAATGGAGGAAGTCAATGTATCTAAACAGTTGGCCGTTTATTTTGGCAAACCTCAGGGCCACATTCAGTGCTGACTTGTACCCATGCAGTCTTATGAAATTTAGTGGAATTGTACAAGTAAATGAGCACTACATTTGATCCAAAGACTAGAGAGAGCATTCCTGAGGACAGTTGCTTGTGGCACTCTATGCTATTTGGAAAGGTCTCGTCGTATAGTCCTTTTAACTCCATAGAAGCCTCATGGATTGCTGTAGTTCTGTGGTAACTGGAGAAGCAGCAACACATTATATGATGTGAGGTTTAATTAGATCCCACATAGATTGAGGCTTCAGGCCAAAAGGCCCTGTGTTTCGCCACCCGAGCAGTTTTTAGTGTAGTTGCCTCGTGAGTCTTGACCTGTATTGTTACTAGATACATGCACAAAGGCAGCCTTTGGACCTGATCCTTCAGTATGTTGACTACACCTTATGAATTGTCATACACCATTAACACCTAGGGAAATCAGCAGGAGTGGAGTACACTCACCACCTCATGGGAGGCAGGAAGCGCCCTGCAGAATTTCTTTCTTATACATTAGTAGCATCTGAATGTGCCATGTCGGGGGCAGATGTGCAAGGTAATCCAAGTCCTTGACCAGAAGAACTTTGTCATAAATGACAAAGATGGATGAAAGGTGAGAGAGGTGCACCAAAATTTACACCAAATATGATGTCCGCAAATCAAGAATTTGTCAGCCAAGCAGCTCCTGCCTTTCCTGGTGCTTATTTAAAACAGATACTCTTTTTATGCATGCATTTACACCAAAACCATCATTTTTTTGAGTTCATAAAGATCCAATTGGGTTGAACGTCCACATAGATTCTTTCAGTTCCAATTGGCATGCCAAATCTTTAAAGTAGCATTCTAAACATTATAGATCACAATTTCCTAACTCAACAAGTGTTACAGCCAGCACAGGGGAATTCTAAATTAGACCTTCCTTGTCCTAACAGATAAAGAGGAACTGATCACACAACTAAAAGTTAATGGTAATTTAGGTACAAGTGATCGTGACTTGATTGCATATATAATGTGCAAGAGGAATAAAGTCCACCCTAATACCATATATACTTGATGCTTTAATAGGGCCCATTTCACAAAGCTAAAAACAATTCTGAGCCACATCAGCTGGGAGGAAGAATTTAATGAGAAGAATGTGTGAATAATAATTGGGATAATTTAAGAACACTTTACTACATGCCCCAAAATTCACAATCCTACAGCTGAGGAAGGAAGGCTGTGCTTGTTTAAGAAATCAACCTGGTTTAGAGGGGAAATTAAGTCAGCTGAAAAAAAAATTTTAAAAAGAAAAAAGGGAAAGTTGATAGTAATGAATATAAGTCAGAAGTTAGGATAATTGATAAGGGAAGCCAAGGGACACAGGGAGAAATCTATGGCCCGTAGAGGTCAGGACAATAAGAAGGAGTCTTTAAAAATAAGTTAGGAACATAAAGAATCCTGACAATGGTGTTGGGCCATTGCTAGATGAAAATGGTAGAATTATCTTTACTTTTCCACTTATATATTTGGAAGTTGCTACTAAAAATAGACATTTTTAAATCAGCAGGTCCAGATAACTTTGCAGCCAAGGGTTTTAAAAGAGCTGGATGAGGAAATTGCTTGATTTTTTCAATAAGTCTAGGTGCATTATGTAAGTTCTAGAAGACTGGAAGAAAGCTAATGTTGTGCCAAATTTTCTAAAAAGGGTAAATAGGACAACCCGGGTAATTATAAGCTTATCAGCCTCACATCAATCCTGGGAAAAATAATGGAGTGGGTGATACAGGACTTGATTATTAAAGAATTAAAGGAGGGCAGTGTTATTAATACAAATCAAGATGGATTAATGGCAAATAGATTCTGTCAAACTAAGTTAATGTCTTTGAACCGCGGCCAGTGGGAGCTTCGGGGGAGGTACCCACAGGCAAGAGCAGCGCATGGAGCCCTCTGCCCACCTTTCCCCCTCCGGGGCTCAGGGACGTGGAGCTGGCCGCTTCCCGGAGCAGCGCGGGGCCAGGGGAGGCAGGCAGGGAGTCTGCCCTGACCCTGCTGCGTGCCGCTGCCACTCTGGAGCCGCTCCTGGTAAGCGGTGCTGTGCCAGAGCTCGAACCCCTCCTGCATCCCACACCCCAGCTCCCTGCCCTGAATCCCCTGTCACAGCCCTCCTGCACCCGAACCCCCTCCCCTGAGCCGCCTGCTGCACCACTGCCCTGAGCCCCCTCCCACACTCTGCACACCAACCCCCTTCCCTGAGCCCCCTCGTACACTCCGCACCCCTCCTCTGCACCAACCCCTTACCCTGAGCCCCTTCCTGCACACCACAGCCCTTCCCACATCCCGCACTCCCTCCTGCACCCCAACCCCCTGCCCCAGCCATTCATTCATGGCCCTGCATACAATTTCCCCACCCAGATGTGGCCCTCGGGCCAAAAAGTTTGCTCACCTCTGTCATAGAATCATAATTTATCAGAGTTGGAAGGGACTTCAGGAGGTCATCTAGTCCAACCCCCTGCTCAAAGCAGGACCAATCCCCAGCTAAATGATTCAAGTGTGTCCTAGTGTGATGCTACGTCCAAAACAGCTAAAGCGATCCTGAGATGCATAAACCGGGAACTCTCAAATAGGAACAGAGAGGTTATCATCTGTGTATTTGGCAGAGGTGTGGCCTCTCCTGGAATACTGTGTCCAGTTCTGGTGTCCACAATTCAAGAAGGATGTTTATGCATTGGAGAGGTTCAGAGAAGAACTGTGAGAATAGTTAAAGGATTGTAAAACATGCCTTGTAATGATAGACTCAATCTATTTAGTTTAACAAAGAGAAGATTATGGATTAAGAGTATGGGGTGGCTTGATTACAGTCTATAAGTACCTATATGGGGAACAAATATTTAATAATGGAATCTTCAGTGCAGTAGAGGAAGGAATAACACAATCCAGTGGTTGGAAGTTGAAGCTTGACAAATTCAGACTGGAAATAATATGTAAATTTTTAATGGTGAGAGTAATTAACCATTAGAACAATTTACCAAGGGTTTTGGTGGATGTTTCATCACTGACCATTTTAAAATCAAGTTTGGATGTTTTTCTAAAATATATGCTCTAGGAATTATTTTTTTGGGAAATTCTATGGCCTGTCTTATACCGGAGTTCAGACTAGATGATCACAGTCGTCCCTTCTGGCTTTGGAATCTATTAATCTATTGCTAGGGTAGCCAAAATTCAGGTCTTTGCAGGGTGTTTTTCATTTGGATTAGAAATGAATGAAACAGTTATGATGTTTTCTTAGTGTAACTTGTTTCTTTGCAGAAATTTACACCCTTCCTGATTCCATGAACAGCAGCAAGAACAAACAGTGTACAGTCAGCCCTCTTCAGCAGAAATCCCATGTAAGGCATGCCAGCCCTTGTCCCAAGAACCAGCTATCTTTTTGCCTTTGCTTCTCTCCAGGGACCCTAGAGACTCTTTCTGCTCACTCACTGTGTTTAACACAGCGCCCTCTTCCAATCCCCAGCCACTGCGTTTGGAACCAGGAAAACCCTGTTCCCTCTACAGTCTTCCACAGCCTCAAGACCCCAAAAGTCTTGTCTTAGCCTTTGTCTCCTGGGCTTCACCATTCTCACAGCCCTTTTTCCAGGACTTCACAGTTCTCCCCAGTTGAGGCTTCTTTCCCAGCTGGCTCCTGCTCCTTGAAATTGCATCCCTTTCAGGTGGCAGATGTGGAGACCCCCACCCCACCTGTTCCCCTGGTCTGTGTAACCTTGCATCTCTACTGTCTGCATCCCTGCCTAAGAGGCAGGAAGTTCCTATACACACGACTGTGAGCAGGCATGTGACCAACAACTACAGCACCCAGTTTTAAAGGGCCCGAGGTCCATACCAGGAGCACTGGGACACGTACTTACACCTGAAGGCCCAGTGTTGTGTCGCAGTGCCCTAACGACATTCATGGTGGTTATCTGAATAGCATTCACTCTTTTTTCTACCGAGAGTTTTGCCCTGAGTGACTACCTCAATGACTTTTCATGGGCAACCCATTCTCTTTCATGACAGAAATATTCAGCTTGTTATGGATTTACTTTTACTAGTTTCACACTTTTCATATTTTGCTGGTCTGTAGAAAGAGTATTTTCAAATCAAGTGTTGGACAACTTTTGTGAAATGCCCAGTTTAATGATATGATCAACTTTTCTGAAGGTTGGACAAACCTGTTCAATGCAGAACTGCAAGAGTTGTATGGTTTACTTTTTTAAGGTTAATCTTGTTTTAGATTAGAAAAAAAATTCCTATGACAATCGTGTATATTAGATATTGACTAAGGCTTTAGAAATAATCTGTTCTATAGTTTATCTAGTGTTTCCTTTAATTTCTTCTCAGTTTGTTTTCATTGTGACTGTTGTATGAGATCTTTGTCTCAGACTTAAAATATTCCTGCTTTCTTTTTGGAACATTTCTTCAAGCTTTTTTTTTTTTCCCCTTGCATGCATGAAATGCTTAATGCCCTCTATCTCTGTGAAACTGTTTTGTATATAACTCTAAAAGCTCCCTTAGGACTGTAGGGTTTTTCTAATGGAGCAATTTAAACATTTTCCACACAAATGCGCATGCAGGGTAAATGGCTTTACAAAAATTAAAAGAATATTTGTTAGATATTTCCACTGTTTTTATTAAAGATCTGTAGCTGCAGCTATGGTAGAAATATATTTGTCAAACATATTTAGAATAACTTCTGCTATTGGTAGAGAAATAAATGAAGCTTATAAAGCTAGGAATTCAGAAATTAATGAGGAGAGAAACAATAGAAAGCTATTTAGGTTGATCTGACATTATCATAGGCTTGCTATTCTATTACTTGCATACATGTTTTTAAACCTATACAAATGAATAGAATATTCAGTTCACAAAGAAAGTTGATGGGACAGGAACCTTCAAATGATGAGGATATGAAATACAGCAACAACTGGGAAACCACAAATCATATGTACATAGAATGGAAGTTTAGAATTAAAATGGTAAGACCGTCCTTCTCACACAAGAAATAGTGTTATGTTAGATTATCTTCTTAAGATATGTATTGAAACATATGTCTCATAAAAATCAGTGGATTGTATGGAATAGGGCTGAGACGAGAAATTCTGTTTTGCAGAGGATTTCAAGATCAAGATTTCAGCTGGGTCTTTTCAAAGGGGGTTAAGTTTGAAAGTCAATGGAATTTAGGAACTAAACTCTTTTAGGCCCTTTGAAAATCCCACCTGTAGCATAGGTGAGCTCTCAGGGTATTGAGCATTATGTTGATTAAACTTGCTGTGAACAGCTATATTAGATGACACTGGACTTAAAACGTCAGCTGGTGGTGTGTCTATATTAGGATTCCCAATGTTGCTAACAATAATGGCACTAAAACTGTGTTAGCAATGAAGGGGAATTTTTGCAAAATGTTTCGAGTATAGACCATGCTAAACACCCTCTGAAATGGTATAGAAAATTGCTTTTGTCTTGTCTACACTAGTGCTTTACCTACTTTCAATATTAGTTGAGGGAAAGCCTTTTGCTGATAATCATTGTTAGAAATGGCTCTGTTTCAAAAAGTTGGGCAGGCTGGAGCGGTTTGGTGTCTGGAACCTTGTCAGCGCTCAGAAATCTACCCTTTGCTGACAAGGGATATCAGCTATGTATGTGACTGAACTGGTGCTGAATGGTTTGAACTGTCTCCTGAGCAGGGCACAGCCATGTTTTCTGAAGTGGAGCTAAATGGTTTGATCCTGTCTACACTTGCGGTTAAACAGTTTTCAGCATTGGTTCAGCAGCATCCATTATAGGCACCCGACGTGTTCTTGACAATGGGTAAATTCCTTAGTGTAGACAAAATTCAGGTGTAGATATAGAATATATAATTTCTAGTGTATTTCTCTCCACATGAGTATGTATTTGCTTATAGACTCTTAGGTACCATGTTGTGAGAACAATAATAACATCTTGATAGATACATATTGTCTATTTAATCCCTGCTCCCTATTATAAATGGAGGATATGGCACATCATTTAACTTTTTTTTTCTTTTCTTTTTTTTTTTTTGGTATGGGCTAATCTGTAAAATTTTACATAGGATGAGTATTATAATTTCAAAATTTCTTGAGAATAAGTATGAATGGTCCAAATGAACAAGTGTGTGACTAGGGCAGGGGAGGGCAAACTGCTGGATCCGGCCCGTCAGGGCTTTCAATCCAAGCCTGCAGGCTTGCCAGTCCCATGGTGCAGTGGGGCTAAGGCAGGGTCCCTGCCTGCCCTGGCCCCGCACCGCTCCTAGAAGTGGATGGCACTGCAGCCCCTGTGGGGTGGGGGGGCAGAGGGCTCGATGTGCTGCCCTGGCCTGCAGGCACCACCCCCCACAGCCCCCCATTGGCCGGGAACGGGGAACCGCGGCCAGTGGGAGCTTCAGGGGTGGTACCCGTAGGCGAGGGCAGCATGCAGCGGAGCCACCTGTCTTACCCCACCCCCAGGAGCCACTTCCGGGCATGCCGGCCACTTCCAGGAGTGGCATGGGGCCAGAGCATGCAGGGAGCCTGCCTTAGCCCCACTGTGCGCCACTGCCACCCCAGAGCCACTCAAGGTAAGTGGTGCCAGGCCGGAGCCCACATCGCAAACCACTCCTGCACCCCAACCCCCTGCCCTGAGCCCCCTCCTGCACCCCGCACCCCCTGCCCTGAGCCCCCTCCTGCACCCCTCTGCACCCTATCCCCCTGCCCTGAGCTCTCCTCCTGCACCCCAACCCCTTGCCCTGAACCCCTTCTTGCACACCGCACCACACCCTGCACTCCCTGCTGCACCCCTGCCCCAGCACTATGTTCATGGCCCTGCATACAATTTCCCCACCCAGATGTGACCCTTGGGCCAAAAAGTTTGCCCACCCCTGGACTAGGGTATGCTGAGTTCTAGATTGTAGTTTTGACACCTTTCCATTCCCCGATCTTGGTGTCACTCTGTTCTCCTGGTGCAAATTAGATCAGACTGAAGATTACTTTAATTTGCACCGGTTGCCCCAAAGTTCCCTTCTGGGAGCTAGGGATTTTTGGGTGCACAGCTTTTCTGTAGCCACACTCTCTGTGCTCAGAGAAAGGGTGTCTTAATAGAAATACACCATTTGATTGTCCCCTTTGCCAGGCAAACTCTTCTGAGGGCTTTACTGCTGTTCATTGCAGGGAGGAGCAAAGCTTCATTTGTATTACTTGCCACAGCTTGATACGTTGCTTGATAATCAGAGCCATCTCGTGTGATCTCTGGACCTGGATCCAGCAGGAGGAGAGAATAAATGAAGTACTTGACTGAACTGTTGCCAATGTCAAAGTAATTGTCTTTTTACAGGGGAAAGAAGAAAATATGAAACAAACAAAAAATGTGTGGCCCTCCAGAGATGAACCAAAATTTCAGTAACTGTTGTTTTGCGCGAGACCTTTATGTAGAAGTAGTTAGATTGTCTCAGGTTTCCAGCTACGAGTACCTTAAAAGCACTAGTCCATAAAGTCAAAAGACAAAAAGAGACGCCTTGTGTTCAGATATTGCATAAATATGAGTGCAACAATTCCCTCCTTATAATCTCTTTAAATACAATAAGTGATGCCAAGTAGAAACCATATTTTCAGACTGGAGGCCAGGGGCGCGCAAACTTTTTGGCCTGAGGGCCACATTGGGTTTCTGAAATTGTATGGAGGGCTGATTGGGGGAGGCTGTAGCTCCCCAAACAGCCAGGCATGGCCCGACCCCTATCTGACACCCCCCCTGCTTCTTGCCCCCTGAGCCCCCACCCGGGACTCCTGCCCCCCATTACCCCGTCCAACTCCTCCTCTCCTTCCTGATTGCCCTCCCAGGACCCCTGTCCCCATTCAACCCCCCTGTTTCCTGCCCTCTGACTGCCCCAACCACTGTCCACACCCCCGGCCCCCGACCACCCCCTCTGCCCTCTATCCAACTCCCCGGCCCTGTTACAGCGCTGCCTGGAGCACCGGTGGCTGGCAGCGCGGCTAGCACAGAGCACCAGGTCAGGCTGGGCTCTGCAGCTGCGCTGCCCCAGGAGCTTGCAGCCCCCCTGCCCAGAGCATGGCGCCAGCTGCGCAGTGAGCTGAGGCTGCGAGGAAGGGGGAACGGCGGAGGAAGGGCCGGGAGCTAGTCTCCTGGGCCAGGAGTTATGGGGCTGGCCAAGAGGGGCCTATGGGCCATAGTTTGCCCAACTCTTCTGTAGGCTCATTATCTTTAAACTAACCATTGTGGCTCTTCTTCAAGGACCTATCAATTTGGTTGAGCAGTTGTTAGTTTAACTGTAAGCTGTTGTCAATCATTTTGTGTTCTTGTTGTTTGCCAGGTTCCTCCATATGCATCTCAGGGGGGAAAAAAGCATGAATGTTTAATAATGGAAAATATTAGATTGTTGTACCCAAAGCCAACATTCGGAGTCTTTTTAAAAGCAATTTTAAAAAAACTGATGTGTGTAAAATTGTAGTTGACAAGAAAGAAGTGCCATCACACTGACACCCCATTGCAGATTGTATCTGAAATCCTTTGGCTGTGTCTGAACTAGACTGTACGCTGCTTGGGGCAGGGACTATCTTCTTTGTAGTCTTGTAAAGTGCCAAGCAATGCAACCTGACGGCACTCAATAAAGCATCATTCTTTGCACCTGGCTGGGAGAGTGGTGTGATTCAATTACATTAGAGAGGCAGAGTTGATTGCCAGCATTCAGGGACCTCATAAAAATGTAAACAGTCCAAAACAGTGTTACTCTGGAAATCACGCAGTCCTTCTGGAGTGAATGCAAGTACCATGGACACGATGCATTGATACGCATTTTAAAGAATCGCCACACTGTCCAAGCACATCCATCCCAGCCTTGTCTTCAGTGGGTATGTCTGCACTGCAGTAAAACATCCACAACTGACTTCGGTCAGCTGCTGGCGCCATCCACACCACAGAGCCCTTCCGATCTGCCACAAGCGGTCCTCTGTAGGCCTGGAACCGCTGCTGCCCACTGCGAAGTTGCTGCTGCCACACCCAGGTTCCCTGCTACGTTTGGGTCCCCCTGGCACTTAGATTCTGCCTTCTGCAGTGGATAAAACTTTACTCTTCCTCCCAGAGAGGCTCTGCCTTCCACCCCCCACGGACTACAGGCCTCGTCAGCTCTGCTGTTTCCGCATCCATTCTCAGAGTCTGAGGATTTCTTGGAACCGGACCCCTCCTCTCCTGCCCAAGCTCGCAGTCTGGATCCCAGGCGCAGACCACATCATCCCCCAGCTTATGACCCTGCCTATGACCCATGCTGTCGGTACCCATGGGGTCCACTGCTGCCCGGAGACCCCTATGCTTGGCCCTACTGGCCCCCATGGGACCCATACCAGGACCATGGCATACCGTCGGTGACATCCTACAGGCCATCCCCAGTTCGATCCGCACCCTCCTTGGCTTCTGAAGAAGGAGATGATGAAGTAGTACAGCCAGTTCTGCTGGTCCTCACCGGTGCCACCTCCTTCTTGCAGGATGAGGCGCTCATTCCACCCTTTCTCTCTCCTCCTGATGACCAGAAGCAATACCACAAACTGCTTTAGATGACCAGAAGCCAGACCGCCAGCTTTTGGACATCCTCCAACCACAAGGGCTCTCTTGCACTGCCCTTCCCATCCATGAGGCCATCCTGCAGCCAGTGCAGATGGTCTGGCACATGCCAGCCTCCTGTGCTCCTACCCCCAAATGGGCAGGGAGGCAATACTTCATCCTGTCAAAGGGAGCAGACTTACTGTTTGCTCCCCATCCCCTCACTTGCTGGTGGTCCACACAGAGATGCAGCGTGTTCACCAATATCATCTTCAGTCCACTCTTCTAGATGGGCAGCGAAGAAAATGGACCTCTTTCTTGGGCAGGAAGGTTCACAGGAGTCCAGTTTCGTGTTGCCAACTACAAGGCACTTATGGCGAAATGCAGTTTTCATACTTACTTCCAGTTTGCGGAGTTTAAAGAATTTCTGCCACTGGAGAAGCAGCAATAATTTCAGGTCCTGGTAGATGAGGGCCAGTTCATGGCCAAGGTGAGCCTTCAGGCAGCTGTAGATGCCACCAATACTGCTTCCTACTCTTTGGCAACCGGCGTCATGTTCTGCCGGGTCTCCTGGCTGCAATCATCATGATTTCCTAAAGAGGTCCAGATCACTCTTGGGGACCTCTCCTTTGGCAACCTTCAGTGACAGGTACGATGAATCCCTTCATTCTCTCAAGGACTCTTGCGCCACTTTCAGATCGCTTGGCATTTACGCTCTGAGCTGTCAGCAACAAAGACTGTCCTTCTGTCCCCGTCCCTGCACCCCGTCTGCCTTACTTTCAATGCCAGCAGAAGCCACCCAGACATCGCCAACATTCCCAGCAGCCACGCTACTCTTCCGTTACTTCCCCCGCTGCTTCAACCCTCCCCCACTGCCAGTCTAAACAACAATTTTGACTTCCAAGTAGAGACCCGTAAACCTTCTCCTCTCCCCTCCATGGTACCGCATGTCCCAACTTTCCCAACAAACTTAATGCATCAAATTATGGCCCTAAAAAGTTTACACAGCTTCCGTTTAAGTCATGCCAAGGGTAAGTGAAGGCATGAAGTGAAAGGGTGTTCAAGTTCAGGCTGAATTTGTCATGAATTGATTGCTAATCCATTCTTTATTTCCCTTGTTGTGTCTGGGTACTGGAAGAGTATGAAGTCAGTGTGATATTGTCTAAGGGCTGGTCTGTTCTGAAAATTTACATCTGCATAGTTACATCTCTGAGGGATGTGAAAAATCCACACCCCCTGAGAGAAGTATCTATGCTAACCAGTGTAGACAGTACTAAGTAAATGGAAGCATTCTTCCATTGACCTAACTGCTGCCTCTTGGGCAGGTGGATTAACTACAGTGATGGAGACCCCCACCTGTCACTGTAGTGAGTGTCTACACTGAAGTGCAACAGTAGTGCAGCTGTGCTGCTACAGCGTTTTAAGTGTAGATCTAGCCTAGCAGAGTGCAAAGCCCCATGACACCTACCAATACCTGCATCATGTTGGCTGTGAAATTCCAAACCCTCAACTCTTGCAGTGTGGACATTTTGGATTTACAAGTGGGATAATTCTCATGTCCGCTTTCAAAGCTGTTTTCAGCTTCATGTAAAAAGCATGCTTGAGCAGGAAAGTGACTCCAACCTGGCAGCCAGAATTTTGATGGTCCTGACATGCTAGTTTGTCCTGTCAGACCATCATGCTTTTCAGTGGATGACAGTGGGCATACTTATCACTGTTTTTACCACTTGTGTTAAGAATAGTCATGTCAGTTGAAGATAAAGTTTAGTCGTAACTTTTTGGTCTACCTGGTTTTCAAAGGTTTGTGTTTCAACCTTTCTTATGTAAAAATATTTGTATTTATTTTTCTGTTTGCCTATTTAAACATTAGTGTATACAAGAGGGAAAATCAGGCAGTGTTAATGCAAACCACTGATCCCACCTTAACTGCAACTAGGAAGAGTATTTGGTGACTTTTTTTATTTAATGTTTTTAATATAGGTCAAATAATACAGAAGTCATTTGAATAAAAAGTCAGATGTATTTTTAATTACAATATTTTATGTTTAAGTAAAGGGTAGAGGGGATGGATTTTATTTCTGCAATCACTTAGATTTATGATTGAAACTATTTGGCATCAGCTGGATTTCCAGAGCATGTTCCATCTCAGACAGG